>NC_137267.1:20090490-20772490 GCF_053477335.1 Acartia tonsa | reverse complement strand
TCCCTTTAACCAAAATCAAGGATAGTTTATTTAAGTATGTCACCAAAACTTCATTACATAAGTAATACATTTTTACAAACTTTAAAAAGAGGATTGGGAAATATCTCCCTCCCCAACATTAACTTTAATCACTATTGTAAACAATATTAAAAGTTATAAATATATATCAATCAAGATCTTTAGAGGTATTAACTGTGGTTTAATTACATATGTATGAGAGCTCCTTCTTGTGTCAATCACTTTTATTTACTGATTAAAATTTGTACAGTACAGTTGTACAGAATATTGCAAGATTTTTTTAGTTAAGTCTGGAAATTAATGATTAATTTATCTAAAAATAGATAGCATAGAATTATCTTAATCAGTGGCTTAATTTTATACACCCGCCTTAAACACCCCCCCCCCCTCACTCTTTATTTTAAGGGGTGTAAATTTATTTCCTTTACACCCCCTTGGAATTTATAGAGGGGTGTATCTGAGGGTGTAGGCTCTTGTCAAGAGGGTGGACATGGGTGGACACCTAGGGAGGTGTATCCATCCCCCTTAATTTTACAAGGGTGGTGTAAACAACCCCTACACCAACCTTTTGCACGCCTTTGATCTTAACTATACTTTTAGTGTACATAAAGTTGTAAATTCAGTAACTATTCTACAAAAATTACCTTCCTAAATTGATATATGATTTTCAGGGTAATCTCCGGTGGACTAAACATTAAAATTTTATGGAAAAAAAGATATCTTTGGAACATGCATGACTTGAAATTATCCCCCCTTTGTACTCAATACGCATTTTTTATTCTAAGTGCGTCAATTTTGCGTTTAAAGATACCCTTAGTTTAAGCATTAATTTCTCCAAAAAATGATGAAAAAAGATAAATTTTTTTTTGATAAAATGATAAAAGTATATGTAAAATGAAATAACCAGCAAAAAAAATTACAAAATTACGTTAAATAGAACGAAAATTAGAGCGTTTTGTAAGCCTTATAAAATGCGTATTTCTCATGAAAATTGTAACGATTTAGTGTCTTGAGTAAAATATTTACAAACTTCCCGCTTTTATAAGAAGCTAGAGTCTTTGTGCTATCCATGTAATTATTGTTTGTTGTATATAACTGCAGTATCTCTTAACCCTTCAATAAAGTGACAACTGAAAGTAGATGTTGATCATTATCTAGTGAAAGCTAGAGAAGCGTAGCTTCTCTATAGTAAGGTGTCCACGTCTGTCACACTGCCGTAATCTAATTGAACTCCGGTGTCTGCCATTGATCCTCGGCGGATACCACAACTTTGGTGACAGCTGTGTGAGATTACGGCGAACCACAAGTGTAGAGCAGACGCGCATCTGAGGCTAAGGTACTCCCAGCAGTGAATCTGGCAAAACTGACGCAAGCAACCTGAATTACCCACCCTGGACAGCAAAGTTTAACTCTGCATCCGGCAGTTGTGGAAGCAAAACAGCGAAATCTGACGAATAACCGCGAGCAGCGCTGATATCTAACGGAGAATTGAGCGCCAAAAGGGCTGAAACAGGCCTGCGGACCGGCTGAAACAAGCCAAATACGTGTAGACGGCTGAAAATAGGCCAACTTTACTGCAAGAAATAGCAGGATCCGAACCAGTGGCGCTAGCAGGACGGGACATTCCCTGCCGCCGATAGGCTGAAACATGCCACATAGCTGCAAGCTGCGAGCTAACATACGGGTGTAGTGCACCAGAACAGAGAAAAACTACGTCAACCCCGAGTATCCTGAGAAGCTACAACGCAGCCACCCATCTAGAAGACAGATATTATATCACATTTGCAGGGATTACCACCCTAATGTGATGACCAAACAATAGATTTATGAGCAAAGCTTGGCAAACAAATTGTTGTGTTGTGATAAATCTAAGAATAGAACAGGCTTGGATTACTGTTTATTGTGATAACAGCTAAAAATAGAACAGAGTTGGTCAACAAATCTGTTATGCAATTGTGATAAGGACAGCAATAAAAGTTAGATGTAATATAATCAAAACAATCTCAAGCCCACAGCACAATAACAAATACACCCCTTATTCCAAGGGAAGGGGAGGGGGCCCCTCTCCATTTGAAGACAAATACAATCAGGGTTATATAACAGATAAGCCTAAGATTAAGAAGCAGAGGCCCCATTACACCAGCACACAGTTACCCCCTCCCTCACAGTGGGAACGGACGGAGTTACCCCCGTCCCCTCACGCGCTTCCCCCTTCCTACCCACACTAGGCTAAGTCCGTCTGTAGTGTGGAGCTAGCGATCGGATATACAGAGCGCCATTCACGGGTAGCGCAACAAAGTGCGGAAAACATCATAAATCCAACGGACGAAGCGGACCAATGAGGGAGCGAGCTGAGGGATGAGAGCGCGTTTTCCCCGTGTGCGCGGATTTGACGGCGCGAACGCGCGTTACAAGGACAGAAGATTCCACGCACACACACACACACACACACACACACACTTTCACACCAGAGCAGAGCTACTCCATAGCATCTAACAGGGGTATTTTTAGCAAATAAAGAATTGCAAGTTTCTTTCCTCCTAGCTCTAGTGTGATAAGGGAAAACCCAATCAGTTCCTGACAGCAGTTCAGACCCTCAACATCTATCTACCTCAACACCTAACTATTGATAAGTACAGCTAAGTTATATCTTTGCAATTAAAACTCCCAACCTAGTGATACAAACAGTGTTGGCTGTTAGGCTAGGAAGCCTCAAGTGACAACCCATTCATTGTAGTCCTGTATAACTTTGTGCCCGCCGTTTCACCGTTGACCTAATGGACCAGCATCAAGTCCCAGGAGGTGACCAAGCCCCAGGATGGCTCCAGGATGACCCTCAGCCGGCCCCAGCCGAGTACCGCAAGCTGATGCTGAGCAATCTGCCGGAGTATAGAGGGCCGCCCAAGCAGTCCTGGTCGGCACATATCCGCCGACTGGAGATGTCATGGGCGGCTTACCGCGTGCCACCTCATGATTCCCTCAACCGCCGCAACGCCCTACTACTGTCATTGGTAGGGCAAGCGGCGGAAATGGCGTCCCATCTGTTTGGCGAGGCAGGCCAAGCCTTGACCTACGAGCAGGTCAAGACCGAGTGTGAATTGTTATTTCGCCCTGCTTTTGAGTCCCAAACGCTTAAACAAGCGTTTAGGGACTACAAGCAACACTCGACAGAACCTATACAGGCGTACATATCAACAAAGTGCGCCTTGTATAGGGACGCCTACAATCATGAGGATCTTGAATTGTTGGTGGACGAATTAAACCGTGGAATTCGTAACGCCAATGTAAAACGCCTCATGATGAACCATGAAATTGCGAGTGTACCTGAGTACACTCGCAAGGCCATGTTCACCGTGACCATGGTTACTAAGCAGCTGAAGGAAGGTGTGTGCTTAGTGGACTCGACCGACGGGCTGACTGGATCTGCCTGCATCCAGTTGCCCCAATATGACGAGTCGGAGCCAATGGAGATTGGCTCCTTGGCTCCGGGTCTCCACCAGATGGGGAAGGTCGCTCCAGATGACAAGGTTCCAGGCCGCTGCTACCGCTGCCAGGGGAGAGGCCACCGAGCTCGAGACTGTCCAACGCCTGTGGAAGTTAGCCTAGAGGAGAGGCGCACCCAGCCACGCCGTGACCGTTCTGCCAAGTGTGAGCGTTGCCACTATGACGGCCACACGGCGGCCGAGTGTAGAGCTGACTGGGCCCAGGTAGCCAGCCGCAGGCGCACCGCCGACAAAGGTGCCCCTCCAGGGAAGCCCAGCAGAGTGGCCCATATGGAAGGGAGCGCGCCCCCAGCACCACCACCGCAAGCAGCCGCCTCCAGAGCTGCGGACCGAGCCGATGGGATGCCGCAGTTCGGGACTGTCCCAGCTAGGATCAACGTACTGGGCGGCGCGGCTGAACCCAACCGGGTTGGCCTAGGCTTCAGTCTTAACCATCTGGGGCCAGAGCTGATACAGCCCCACAACATAGCCGAGCCAGAGGTGCTGAGGCCCCAGCCTTTCAGCCTCAACATGATGGAACCTGCCCGACTGAGCCTACCCAGCAAGAGTGGAGGGGCGCTGCCCAGCGTCCCTGAGACGGTGTATGGGGAGGCCCTGGCAGCCGCTGAACGAGAGAGGCAGGAGGTGCTAGCCAGCACCTCTGCATCGATGTATGGGACGCCACCCGGCGTCGCCACCTGGGATGATGGGGGGGTGCTATCCAGCGCCTCCCACCGTGTGCCTGGGGCGACAACCGTCGCCGCCACCGAGATACCTGGATCCTGGAACGAGCCAGCCTCCAACCTGATGTCTGGGGCGACAACCGTCGCCGCCACCGAGAGACCTGAGTCCTGGAACGAGCCAGCGGTCCCAGAGGAAGGGGTGACACCCGTCACCCCCAGCCAGCCAGCGCCACCAGCCTGCAGGGAGAGCCCAGCTACAAGCCAGCCAGCGCCACCAGCCTGGAGGGAGAGTCCAGCTACATGCCATCCAGAGCTCTCTACCAGCCAAGGGAACCCAGCGGCTCACCATCAGGATAAGTTGAATTTGTTAAATGTATTGAATCCAAAACCTTGTAAACACCCAGCCTTGCCTGTGCCCCCTGCACTTGAGGCTGGGGAGATTGAAAATTGGGAAAATAAGGGCTTGCCTGTGCCACATGCACCTGAGTTCCTAGGGCAGGGGAGGGCATTGAGTAAGGGCGAGCCTGTGCCACATGCACTTCAGCCCCATGCCACTGGGCATGCCTTGGACCAGGGAAGGGAGCATTTAGGGCTAGGGGAGCCGACACCCAGGCAAGTGCCAGTCGCTTGCCAGTCTGTCATTGGGGAGGGTATCGGGGTGCCTCGGCCGCATACAGATAACGCTCAATGGAAATTTGTGTCTAGCCAGGAGCAGCCCAGCCGTGTCCAGCCCCAAGAAGCAGCCGTGACCAGAGCCGGAGATCCCCAGCCGCGTGCACGAGGAAGATGGTTACCTGGAAGCCTCTCCCATTGGTGGATGGTCCTGTGGGGCCTCCTGCTGGCAGCCGTGTGGCCTACAACCAGCTACGTCCTGGTGGGGTGGGACTGTGCCAACCCCACCCATGTCACGTCTTACAACAAAGAAAAGATGTGTGACACGGAGCCCCTACACCAGGAGGTGCCCCTGGGCCACGACATCCACGTCCTGCAGCAAGTCAAGGTGAGGGAAACCACTGGGTTCAGCTGTCAGCTCACCGTGTCCCAGTGGACATTCAGGTGTGGGGTATGGGGTCACCTCAAGGTGACCTCGGTCCCCACCCTCATGAGGCCAACCAAGATAGACCCAGAAGCGTGCCGAGACCTGGCCAGGAACCGAGTATACACGTTGCCAGGCAAGACCCAGCCACTGACGTTCCAGCTGAACCACCCCCTGTTCTTCACCGTTGATGTAGTGGGCGCCCTCGTCAACAGCCCCGAGGGGGTGGGTTGCGAGGGGGAGGACGTCCACTTTGAGGGCCAGCTCTACCGCAATGAATTAGTGCTCCAGGAGCGGCGGCTGCTGGTCAAGGAGGAGACCTATGTGGTGGAGGATGGACGGGTGGAGTCCCAGTCTGACCACCTGACCCTCGATTGTCCCCATTCAGAGCTGTCCTGTATCACTGGGGAAGCAACCTACGTGTGGGACCACCTGGGAAGAGATTGCCCCTTGAGGCTGATCCGCAGCCTCCAGCCCAGCCTGGTGAGGGATGCATATCTGGTTGACCATCAGGCCCAGTTTTTCATCAACATGACCAGCCCCACCTCAATTGTGAACTGCGACTTCGAGGCCCATGCCACCAACCATCCAGCGCTGTTTGTGGCAGCTGACCCAGCCGCGGCTGCGCTGCCCCGAGTGTCGGCCAGGGATGTTGACGTTCCCCTCCAAGCACAGATCCATGCAGGTTATATTGGATTCACCCTGGAAACCCGCATGAGGAGCACTGCAGCAGAAGAAGTAGCGGCCAACTGCTGGAAGCTCCAGCAACTAGATCCGGCCCACCCGGTGCGTGTCCAGGGGAGCACGTTCTCGGTACTGAGGGGAGACATCCTGCTGCAGCTGACCTGCCAAAGGCACAAGTATGTTGTCCGCGAACACAAGGAGTGTTGGGACAAAGTGCCAGTGGAGCCCACAGGTTTTGTAGACGCCGTGACGCGGGTATACAGTGAGCACGCCACCAAGATTCCCTGTTCCTCCACCTACCCCCTGACTGTGCACGCAGAGGAAGGCTGGATAGAGTTAACCCCTGCTCCCAAGAAAAGGCCACCCCCGCTGGATACGCCTAAGCAGTTGTTGACAGACCCCTTAGATGACTTCAGTTCAGGTGGTTTGTATTCACAGGCTGAGTTGAACGACTGGCAACAACTGCTGGCGTTCCCAGCATACAAGAGTGCCATGCTGACCGGCCTATCCTATGGCTCCTGCGTTCAGCAAGGCAGCTGTTCGGCCACAGGAGACCATGGGATAGTGTCCTACAACATTGACCGACTGGCGGAGGAAGGAGAGGCAGCCCTGGATGTCTGGGCAGGATTTAGACAAGCCATCCACGAGTGGGGAGATGGCGCCGCCATCTTGTGCTTGCTGCTGCTGATCCTCAAACTGCTGGGGGACCTCACCATCATTTCTCTGGCAGCAGCACAAGGAGGAGTCCGGGCAGCCCGGAATGCGATATCACAAGTGTTCCTGTACCACCCAGCCTTGTATAAGAAGGCGATGGCTAGAGCCAGGCTCAACCATGCCAAGTCCCGGGACTTTTCAGTGGACTGGGATGCCATTCCCATCGGCAGGGAAGCAGCCGAGGAAATGGTGTCTATGAAATCAACGGACAGCGGGCATGACCGCCCAGGTAGACCAGGACCGCCTTCTGGCAGGCCCCGCGGCCCCTCAGGAGGACAGGCCGCTGCTCAGACACTCAACCTGGCAGCCAGTGCCCCAGCCGCTGCCAACAACAACCCGCAGGTCCCACTGCTGACCGTCCCAGCAACAAATGTGCCACCACCAAACCTGATACCTGCCGGCGCTGACCAACGTATCCAACCCAAGGCAGCCTCTGCCTTCTATCCCACATTGGGAGCCCATCAACCCTAAGAAGATACTCACCACTAGGATTCCATTGAATCATTATCGTTTGTATATATTTTTAGCCCTAAGGAGCGGGCCGAAGGCCTCAACCACTGTCGGAAGTCTGGTAGGGAAACCATCTCCCAGCCTTCCGAGGGGAGAGTTGTGGTATTCGGCAACCGTGAGCCATGTCTATGGCACCCCTGATCTGGGGTTCGGTGGAGGGTCAATGGCCCTCCCCCGAGTCCTGGGGAAGGGGTCTAGTGACCCCCTCCCTACGCTTAGAATTAATGATTTGAATCTGTCATGTTTATTATGGTTAACTGTATTCTTATTTCTCCCCCACCCTTTCCAGGGATGGGGGAATCATTATTGCCCAAACTGACCATTGTATATGTATTATTTATGCTTTTATGTTATGATTATTTATTCCTATCCATGTAATTATTGTTTGTTGTATATAACTGCAGTATCTCTTAACCCTTCAATAAAGTGACAACTGAAAGTAGATGTTGATCATTATCTAGTGAAAGCTAGAGAAGCGTAGCTTCTCTATAGTAAGGTGTCCACGTCTGTCACACTGCCGTAATCTAATTGAACTCCGGTGTCTGCCATTGATCCTCGGCGGATACCACATATGTAATGAATTCGTTGCGTAATTTTAAATATCAAAAGAGTAATTTTTTAGATAAAATTTTTTTGCATTTTATAATAGTAATTCGTGTGCAAAATATCATTAAAATTCATACTTGGGAAGGCATACCCGCTATAGCACCGTCATTCTGCCCAAATTCAAACAGAGTGACGAAGTAACGTTTGACCATACCAACAATCCCTTGTTATAGAGTAGCAGTGCAACCAAAGGAAACTATTTCCAGTATGGCTTCGAAACCGATTAATATCCGCTGGATTATAACTGACTCTACTGAAAAATCATGTGTAGCATCGTATTATTACAGACAATTTTCTACAAATATTAAGACAAAAATCATAAACTTCATACAAGTTTTATTGCCTTCAGCTCCTCGGCACTAACAAAACCTGTTTTTATCTTTAAATTTTTCCTTTTAATATCCGCGGAAAGCTGTCTGCGATACGATGCGATAAATAACTATTACCCTGTAAAAGTTCCTTTGATATGTATTTCAGGAGTGTTTGGCATAACTATTACAGTCCATATTATATCATTCTCAAGCTTCTCATCTAAGCAAAGATACAATTAAAGTACTAAAAATGCAGGGATATTAAGGGATAAGACAATGGATAATAAATTTATGTACGAACTTTATAATGATAAAAAAAGCAGATGGAAATTATTGGTGGACATGTTTGAACATAGAATGTTTAGAGCAACCAACCATGATGTGATAAAAGTACGCAAATTTGATTGTAAATTTTGGTTACAAGACTACATAGGAACACAGTAATAGTGTCTGACTGATTATGACGTAACAAAAAAAAATTAGCCAATGAGAGGCCACTATAAATTTTACCATTGGTCAATAACGGCCTCTCATTGGATAATTTTTTTTGTTACGTCATAATCAGTCAGACACTATTACTGTGTTCCTACATAGACTTTTTAGATTAACAAGAAAATGGAAAATGATTGTTATAGAAATAATAAAAATAACAATTCATAGGAAAAAAACGGCGTTATCCTCTTAGAAAATTTTTTTTCAATTTTTTTCAATTTTGCGCTGCGGCTAGGCAGGTAAGAGGCCGAGCGCTGCGGCTAGGCAGGCAATGGGGCCGAGCTCTGCGGCTAGGCAGGCTAGGGAGCCGAGCGCTGCGGCAAGAGTTCATAGTTCGCTGTCGGGGGGGGGGGGGGGGGGATACTCAAATTTTCAATATTGAAAAAAAAATTTCTAAGAGGGTAATACCAAGAAAACTAAACAAATCAATGCAAACATTTTTTATTAATCAAACAGATAGAAAGATTTATAGAACACTCAATGCATTTAAAAATTGTCCAACCTGATAAAACTGTAGAAAATGCCAAAGCACTGACTGCTATGGCCTCGTGGCTCTTAGACTTCATTACTGAACTAAAATAACAAAAATTTATTAATTAAATCTTAATCTTTTATGGCCATAACATGCATAGTAACATTATGTATATCTTTTTTCAGATATGGATTGATCTAAGCTTATTATTAATTCGAGAAAAAAAATCACGAAACATATATATGTGATTTTCAGCAGTCGTTGGGGGGCTAAAGAATTTACGACCTTTTAACTGCCCCCCAAAATATCATTTTAGATTTATTTTGCCTGTTGGCTATACCTTATTCCTGGGTTGATCTATCACTCCAAAAAAATATATAAATTTTACTTATCTAGGTAAAAGGATATTCCAAACTTTTACGTGATTCCACATTATGTTTTTTTTTGGTAGGTATATTGCAAAAGAACAAGTGACAAAATCACAACTAGTGTAAATGTGTCATGTCAGTATATTATGGGTGTTTTTATTTCAATGTTTGTATGACTTGTAGAGCGTCAGAACTGAATTATCAGAATATGTTTCCAGAACAGAATAATGTTTAAGGACATACATACTTACATTTTTAGTACTTGATTATAGAGATGCTTCCCTTATAACATTGTACTTAAAAAAATTGAAAATCAAATGGACGTACAGAGATTCTGGTAATGATTATAGAGTTACTACGCTTTCTAAATCCTACTTAACTACTACAGGAATCACCATGCAAAGTTTGGAAAATTCTAACATGCCTAAATAAATGAAAAGAGCTAACCATTGCAGACTGACGGGCCGACCGACCCTAATTATAGAAAAGCTTCGCTTTCAAAAATTAATATTTATAAATCAATACTGACCTGAGTGCGCGCGCGACCAAGATATAATTCTTACACTCCTTCAATCCATCAATCACTAGTGAATTAGGTCCACCATCGGTACCCAGACCATCTTGTGTCTCTAGCCTAAATTAATTGGTAATTCTCGATAAAGTAGCTGAACGACAAAGTTGTCTGAAAAATCAGTTATGGGACGTCATAAAAATTAGGGAGATGAAGGGATATTAAAAAAACCGGGTATAGTCCCTTTCGTAACATCGCACCTTATGGGGCGATTCTTCGTATTTTTCACAGTAGCTTTTCTCCTATTTCTAGCCCCTGCGGGGGGCTCTAACCCTCTAACCCTGTGGGGACAATTACCTAACCCTGTGGGGCAATCACCTAACCCAATATAACCTAACTTAACCTAAAATAACCTTTAAAAAGCCATTTTAATAATACGACGAATCGCCACTTATGGGGCGATGTTACGAAAGGGACTTTTCCCAAAAAACCTATAAAAGAGATGGATAATCCCTTATTTTTATGACGTCACAAGGCTGATTTTCTAGATACTTTGTACAGCTACTTGATAAACCTAAATTTTCATAATGTGTATATATAGCCCTTTGGTTACTCGAACCTTTGTCTGGAAGTCCTAATAGTGCATAATAATTAGTTTGACCAAGGCATTCCCCGCTACTTTTACTACTACCTATCTGTCAATTCTATTGAAGTGGTGGAACTAAACCCTTGAATCCCCTTCTGTACATTAAAATTATTACTGAAAAAGTCTTGACACTGCTAGTTTGTGCAAATCAATCATGATCTTCTAAAAGATCCCAAAACTCTTTAATAAAGCCAATGAATGAGAGAACGTTAGGGACCAGTATATTTTACAGTCCATTGTCCCCTCCCTAGTCCAAAAACAGTTACTTTGGCATAAGAATGAATTACGAAGCTTTCTATAGAGCCTTTCAAAATGACACCATACTGTCCTACTATTGGTTAATTAAAATGTATACTGGCCTACCATTGGTCATTGCTTTTATAAGACGTCTTTTTGTATAGGCACTATAAAGAGCTTCATAAATTACCCATCGCTCTGAAAACAGTTTTCTGGATGGCCTCCATAGAAAGATTCATTGAAATACATTGTCTGGTCCACACGGCCAAACTAAAAAAATAAATTCTTTAAAAATTCAATCATTTTTAGCAGCGATGCTCTTCCAGTTTTGAAATAGTTTTTTTTATCGCATCGTATTAAAGACAGCTTTCCACGGATATCGAGATTAAAAATTAAAAGATTAAAACCAGTTTTGTTACCCCCGAAGGCCTGAATAATAAAACTTATACTAATTTTACGATTCTTATTTTAATATTTGTAATAAATTGTCTGTAATACAATACTATACACAGAAATATTCAACTAACTTTGACACACAGAAACAGCTTAATTTTAGCCTTTAGGATCTCTTATCTTAAGTAATAAGCATTTTTTGTCTGTAGCGAGGATTCAATAACCTCTGAACCGATATAGTTCTCCTTTACAGAGGAGATTCATATAGGTTCGGGGAAGGTTTATAACTATTTTGGGGGAGGGTATCTCCCAGGGATAAGGGATAGGAAACCTGGCCATTTATTAGGTCTTAGCCTAGATTCGAAAGGGATATTGCCACTTAATTAAATTACGTCACTGGCGGACGCTCACAAGGAGCTATTGCTCTTAACCAATAAGGATCGGCCTGTTTTTTATCAACCAATAGGCAATTGGCGGATGCCAATATAAAAAACGCGGCATCTGAAATTGAAGAAAAGATTCTGCTTCTAAATAGAAATAAGAAATAATAAAAAAAGGTGTTCGATCACATCAGCTTCATTATTAAATCTGCCCAGAGTTTTACATTAAAAAAATACCATATATAAAAAACACAAATAGAGGGATTATTTTTTGGAAAGTGGGTAGCTACAAATTATTCATTTGGTAGTTTATAAATGAAATGTTGTATTTTGAATTTTAAAACTTTATACCGAATTGATTGAAACACCTCAATGAACTATAAAATAATATTTTCAAATAAATTTTTTACTCTTTAATGAAAATGCAAACAGCACATCCTAAAATCTGTCTGGCAAACCCAATGATAGCTTTCTGAAAAATTCAAATTACTAGAGTAAATGACAAAAAAAATTTGGGAGACAAAAAACATCATAATGTGATTTTAACAAAAGCCATTGGTTTATAAAAACAAAAAGTTCTATTTTTACCTTAGACTAGCTACCTGAATTTTATTTGCTACACATACACACACACACACACACAGCTATTTCATTAGCGTTGATAATGAACTAATGCTTCATCCTATAGCTGGTTTTTTAGGCCTTTGGCTTGAAATTGGCCTGAAATAATATTTTCCTACGTTTCCCATCCCTTATCCCTGGTATCTCCAACCTCCCAATGAAAATTAACCCCCCCCCCCCCATTAAGCCAGTTAAACTGTAACTATACAGGGGGGGGTGGGTAGTTTATTTTACTAGTCCACAAGTTTCATAATAACGTTCTCTTCTAGGATGGTTTAACTTTGGGGACTTGCATTGAATATTGATTAGTTTGTTTATTTAGTTCATTGTCCAAAAGTTCAAACAACTAGTTGAAATCTGGAGAAGGGGAAATTTTGTGTATCATCATTGGGGATGTACATCAATTTATCGGCCATTGTCTTATCCCTATATAACCCTGGCAATTCTAGTTTGGTAGACAATATCTGTATTGTATCCATGCATGGTGGTTGTATCCAGTCAACTCTTACAGAGTTACTTGTCTTATTTCTTTATATCCCTGGTAATTCTAGATTGATTGGTAATACCTGTATTGTATCCATGCAAGGGGGTTGTATCCAGTCAACTCTTACATAGTTAGTTGTCTTATCCCTTTAGATCCCTGGTAATTATAGATTAATAGATAATACCTGTATTGTATCCATGCAAGGTGGTTGTATCCAGTCAACTCTTACAGAGTTAGTTGTCTTATCCCTTTATATCCCTGGTAATTATAGATTAATAGATAATACCTGTATTGTATCCATGCAAGGTGGTTGTATCCAGTCAACTCTTACAGAGTTAGTTGTCTTATCCCTTTATATCCCTGGTAATTATAGATTAATAGATAATACCTGTATTGTATCCATGCAAGGTGGTTGTATCCAGTCAACTCTTACAGAGTTAGTTGTCTTATCCCTTTATATCCCTGGTAATTATAGATTAATAGATAATACCTGTATTGTATCCATGCAAGGTGGTTGTATCCAGTCAACTCTTACAGAGTTAGTTGTCTTATCCCTTTATATCCCTGGTAATTATAGATTAATAGATAATACCTGTATTGTATCCATGCAAGGTGGTTGTATCCAGTCAACTCTTACAGAGTTAGTTGTCTTATCCCTTTATATCCCTGGTAATTATAGATTAATAGATAATACCTGTATTGTATCCATGCAAGGTGGTTGTATCCAGTCAACTCTTACAGAGTTAGTTGTCTTATCCCTTTATATCCCTGGTAATTATAGATTAATAGATAATACCTGTATTGTATCCATGCAAGGTGGTTGTATCCAGTCAACTCTTACAGAGTTAGTTGTCTTATCCCTTTATATCCCTGGTAATTATAGATTAATAGATAATACCTGTATTGTATCCATGCAAGGTGGTTGTATCCAGTCAACTCTTACAGAGTTAGTTGTCTTATCCCTTTATATCCCTGGTAATTATAGATTAATAGATAATACCTGTATTGTATCCATGCAAGGGGGTTGTATCCAGTCAACTCTTACAGAGTTAGTTGTCTTATCCCTTTAGATCCCTGGTAATTATAGATTAATAGATAATACCTGTATTGTATCCATGCAAGGTGGTTGTATCCAGTCAACTCTTACAGAATTAGTTGTCGTCGTTCCACTAAAAATTTCAATAATTAATTTTTTTTCAAACTTCAGATGTACAAATAGATAAATTAATATTACTTGGATCTTAAACCAGATTATCATGTACTCTAATAAATAAAACTTTTCGCTGGCTAAAATAAAGATCACATCCATCCACAACCTTTACCCCATCCCCTCATACTGGATGAACGAACTTACCAATAAATGATATCCATGTTAGCAACCTAAATTTATGACAATTTTTCTCCTGACATAATATTAACGTTTATGGTATATCCATTGATATACAGTCACCCCTTTCCTATGTAAAAAATTCGAAATCCGATGTATAAAGTATCGAATGCACGCAAAAATCCAAACGATCGGAAAACTATTTTAAAAGTAGGAACATACAGATGACAAGAAACATTTGTTAATGAAAAAATACAGCAGTTTCAAGATATTATGGGACAATTCATTATGAATAATTAATTCTACCATTCCCCTCTACAGAAAGTAGACATTCCTGAGATCTAAATTTACCTGAAATTAGTTGGTACTGGATATGGTCTGAGCTCTAAGCCTTGGTCTTCTATTTCCTCTAGTTTATAGCTATTGAAATCATCCAGATTATGTTTAATCGTTCCAAAATCATCTATAATAAAATTGTAACTATAATTATAACTTACTATACATATATGTATTGTACATACAATGTCTATGTATATATCTGGGGTATAAAATGACGGATCTTGGACAAAGTAGCTTCGGACAAAGTAGCTTCGGACAAAGTAGCTTCGGACAAAGTAGCTTCAGGACAAAGTAGCTTCCGGACAAAGTAGCTTCAGGACATTTACTTAAGAAAAGTAGCTTCCACTATTATTAAAGGTCATGGCCGCAGCGCTCGGCCCCCTGGCCTGCCTAGCCGCGGGCGCTCGGCCCCCTATCCTATAACCTAACCTAACCTAACCAAAAAAATGTAAAAACATTATTAAAATTGTAAAAATCTATCAACAACTTTTTGCAAGATCCATGAAATTCTAAACCACCTATGTATTATCAGTTTATGATATTTTTCTTAAATAAATGTTCTGAGGCTAACATAGGTTAGGTTAGGTTAGGTTATAGGCTAGGGAGCCGATCGCCCGCGGCTAGGCAGGCCAGGGGGCCGAGCGTTGCGGCCATATTGGAGACTATTTTTCTAAGGAAGCTACTTTTCTTAAGTAAATGTCCTGAAGCTACTTTGTCCGGAAGCTACTTTGTCCTGAAGCTACTTTGTCCGAAGCTACTTTGTCCGAAGCTACTTTGTCTGAAGCTACTTTGTCCAAGATCCTAAAATGACCCCTTAAAATTAAAAATATACGAGATATAATTCAACCCCCCCTCCTTTAACAACTCTAAGTTGAATTTTTGAGTTGCAAATTACCCCCTTGATTTATTTTTAGTGAAGAAAGGGGCTAATACAACCCAGCTTATATCAACAACGAAATTAATTCGGGAAAAAAATTCCGAAACCTATACGTGCAAGAAGTTCTAAACACCTTCTTAAGTGACATTTTTCAGATTTTGTTGAGGGACAATACATAGTAAATTTGACGACCTTTTTATCTGCCCCCAAATATTATTTTTGATTTATTTTGCTTGTTGAGCTAACCATATAATGTAAATACATATTCTACGAAATTAAATAAAAAAAATTATTTACCTTTAGCAACAAGGGTGAAACTAGTAGCTTCACAAAAGTTGGGTAGCGAGAAATCAAACAATATTTTGTCCGGAGCTATCAATTCATCAACAAAATATGATTCTCCTAAATTAAAAGAAATAATTTTTTTTCAAACTTATGTTAAGTAATCTTAGTAAATTGGTGCCTTCACACAAAGTGTTTGTTGATCACTGATACCCCTCTCTCTTATTTTGTATATATCTAGGGTGCCCTGACCCTTCCGGGCTGCCTAGTACACAATACAACATAACCTAGCCTGACCTACAGTAATTAATAAACGAAAAACTACTTCCTCCCGGCCCTTATTGAGACAACTTGTTTATATAAAAAATAGGGAAGGGAGTTTCCTAGCTCAACAAGCTACTTTAAGCGCCAGAAAATGATCATTTCAAAATTTTGCAATTAGGACTTGATAACAACGGTTATGAAATCTATATTATTACCTGATTTTAGATTGTGGTGTAATTCAACAGAGTTCAGTTTTATACACTCAGGATCCTAAAGTAAACATGGATGACAACATCCATAAAAGCGAAGCTCTAAAATCAGAAAGGAAGGACAAACGACAATGACATTAATTTGTAAGTCTAAACATGTACATTAAATTGTTGCAAAATTTCATAAATACAGGATACAGTAAAACGTCATGCTTTCATTTTTAGGATTTTATTTTTGAGATTCCTTGTAAATAATATTATATTATATATCAGATCATAAAGTTACTACGCCTTCTGCATCGTACCTAACTGTTTTCAGAGTCATCATGCAAAGTTTGGAATCGATGGGACATGTTTAAATTTACGAAAAGAGCTAACCATTACGGACAAACGGACCGACGGTCCGACCCTAATTATAGAAAAGCCTCGCTTTTGAAAATAGAACTGTATTATTTTGAAGTGTAATATTAATACATATTTGTTTTGAATTAAACAAGAATGTAAATGAGTATTAAATTTTGTTAATCTATGTAGTTTATTATTTACGAAAATCAAGAAACTAATAAGTATGGAGACGTAAAACTTTTTCAATTTTATTTCTTGAGTCCAAACTTTTTCACCAATAATTTCTAATCTGCAGAAACGGTTTATCATAATTGGGGGTCAAAATCAATTCATAATCTTACCCTTAAAGACCCTTTTTTGAACACATATTGCATGTTTGCTGTGTATTTAAGTATCATTATGACGTAACAAGTTGACTTCTGACCGACAATTAGAATAAAGAATTGTTGAGTAAGTTTGCTAATGAAAAAAAATTCTTTATACCTCGAATACTTCATTGAATTCTCCCCTCAATGAAGCACTGAAAACAGAAAGAAATAAAAGATTCAAATTGATCCAATCCAAAGCAAAGCTATTATAAAAACTGTTTGGTCTTCTTTGTTCTTTGTCATGTATAACTTTTTATTAAAGAAATTTTTAGCATAACTGTTAAACAGTCTACTGTTCTAATCAAGCTTGCCTTTACAGTAACAGTTAAAAAATAGAAATAAAACTTTTTTTGGAGAAGGGGTTTGGGTTAATCTACACAAAGACTTCCCTTGAATGGTTACCCTTTTTCTTCACTTTTTTCACCCAACCCCCCAAAAAAGCTTTAAACGCCTTAAATCTAAAATATAATGCCACAAACTCTTAATGTACTTTTAACTCCGCTACTTATTAACTTACTTATCTTTTTTATATAAACACTACCTTCCAACATTGAGGATAGATTTTCTTGTTTTGGCATGTTCAGTATGAAATATTGGATTCTAAAAAATAAATTTATCACATTTTCGAGGATTTTTTAAAATTGAATATTTGCTAAAACCGCAAAGTCACTTATTTGCCCTGTTGGTAACCCTAACCCTGTGGGGGAATTTACCTGCAGTGTCATAACTCAGCGTGGGGTTCGTCAATAAATCATAACTTAGTCTGACATAAATCAATAGAGAAATAAACTAAAAGCTACCCAACTCCCCCTTATTTTCAACTTATTAAAAAAATAAGTGGGTGTGGTTTGAGGGCTTAACTGGGAACTTATTTGGAATACCTGGATAAATGTTGCTGGTGTATATGCCTGGACATCAAAGGTGTGGTCGTAGGTTTCTCCGCTTTCAGAATTTGTTAATATCAAATTTACACTTTTGGTCTACAATTTTACATTTTTACTCTTTACTAGCGGCTACACCCCCTAGAGGCCTTTAGGGGCACGTAAATGTTTTCTTTTCAATCTATGTTAAGATCAGCTGTCTACCAAATATGGAGTTAACCTCTTCCAAGTTATCTATAAACCTTCACTGGACCTATAAGAACCTAACCTGTTCATTTGTTAGCGAGATCTTTCGGTACACACACACAGACAGACACTTCTGTACTGTTCAAAATTGGATATAGAAACTTCGTGGAAATTATGACAGATAAATTAATCAGAGAGAGAAAGAGGACGATGGTCTGTTTATTACACTAGCCCCCAAAGTTTTATGATAATGTTTTCTTATTCATGGTTTTACAACTTTGGGGACTTTTGCTGAATTTTTATTGGTTGGTGTTGAGTGTTCAATCGTTTCAACCGCTAGTTTTAATTTACAGATGTGGTAATTTTGTGTGTCATCATTATTCTGATATTATTTCAAGTCTATTTGATGTTTGCGTACTTTAGCAGACATCATAATTACTTTTCCTAAAAGTAAAAGATAACTGTTTCTGGACCTTCTTTTGAGAATCTCTCTCAAAAAAAAAATTTTGACCCCGAAAACATTCTTTAAAAGAATGATTTTTTTATAATGAAGCTAATCTATATATGTATACCCAACTATTGTTATTTCTATGTTATCAATTGAAATATTTGATAATGTTACTTAAACAACGAATAAGAATATTAAAGTAACACCTGCAAGACAACTTACCCTCTAAACGTAATGTACAATGACAATGGCAATGCTAAAACATCATTTTTCTAAAGTATTGAAAAGAATACATACAAAGATCTTTTTCAATCAATTAAAAATTATCCTATTATATAAAGTAGTAAGCGTTTTTTGTCTGTTTCGAAGGATCTCGCTAACCGCTGAACCGATATTGTTCTCCTTTCAGTGAAGATTCTTATAGGTCCTGGAAAGGTTTTAAACTATTTTTGGGGAGGGTGTGTTGACCCCACTCCCACCCAATTTTTTTTACTTACTATTCTAAACTCAAATTTAAAATGGGATGAGGTCGACTTTTCCCCCTCCTATTTTAAGTGCCCCTAGAGGCTTCTAGGGGCGTAGCCGCTGGTATTTTATAAAGTAAAAATGTCCCTGGCATTTTTCAATGTTAATTTCTACATTCTCCCCACGGCCTTCTCTATAAAATCCTCCTAAAAAGAAAAAAATATAATTTTGTTCATAGTCAGCACACAATAAATATATACTTAAGATAAAAAGAAGAGTTTGGCATTTTGTCTGTCTGTTTGTCCGTCCATTCGTCTATCCGAGACTCTATGTCTACTGTTTAAGATATATAGTTAGTATTAGTGAAAATGTATATCTCCTACATAACATTAACAGATAGATTGACCAACTGACTTATAGAGTAGATGCTTATTGGTCAACAAAATCTGTACAAAAAATATTTGTCAAATATCTATATAGAAATTTCAGAGCTGATATGGACACTGGACATACAGACAAAGTAAGTTTTAAAAGAACTTCACTCCTAGAAGTAGAATGGTAAAAGTCCAATATATCATTGCACACACACACATACATTACATACAAAAATAAATTATGTAAATAAATTGTCAATAGAATATTATAAAAGAAGGATGACAACATCAATAAAATCGAAGATCCTAAACAGTAGGACAAACGAATATCATTACTTGTACATTGTCAGAACTGAATAAGCAGTATAAAAATGTAAAAGTCTGAACAAAATTGTAAGTAACTTTGTTGTAAAACTGCTTAAATAGAGGATACTGTTTAAGATCATACTTATATTTTTAGGAATTGATTATAGAGATGCTTCGCTTTTAACAATAATACTTGTTGTAATAGGAATCATTATTAAAAAATCAGACGAATAGGGTTTCTAAATTTTTTTTTAAATATCAACTCCTGCACACCCCTGAACTTAATTAACCTTATGCTAAAAACAATTCCAATACAAGATTAATCATGCACCTCTATTTATTTGTAGATTTTTACTATCATGAATGTTGTCATCCTTGTTTATTTGCATATGCATATTGTATGAAAACTAGGAAATCTAAATAATAGTGAAACTTACAGGGATCTTTGGGATTAGGTAATGTACGATAAACTAATTTACAACGTGCCATAATAATTTTAACAGTTATAGAATTGCTCCTTCTGTAGATATAAATTAGAAGTAGAGAATTTTTTATCGAGATTAATCAAAAAGTTTATAAGCAAACTATTGAGAGAATGTGTTTCTAAAATTGGATAGCAGAAAATTTTATAGACCAAGGTCCCCTTTCTCTCTGATGCGCTGAAAGCACATTATAAAAAGATACAATGGTATAATTACACAAAATGACGAGTGACTCCCCCCCCCCCCCCCACCCCAACATAATCTTGTGTCATATTCTGTTGAAGTGTTATTCCAAACAAAAAAATCTACGGATTTTATATATTAAGTTCTGTGATAAAAAAAAACTAGAACATAATTTTCTTCTATCTATAATACAAAGTAGAACGATGTCTGTCCGTCTGTCCGTTTGTCTGTCTGTCTGTCCGTCTAAAGCTTAAGATCTCAGTAACCGCTGAACCGATTGGGCTATACTTTTCAGGGATTATACCTACTGATCCTGTGATGGTTTTAAGCTATTTTCCTGGGGGGTGGGACACCCCCAACCCCCCCCCCAAAAAACTAAAAAATCCTTCCCCCTCCCAATTTTTTTTTTTTTTCTGTAGGAGATATCCTTGGTCCTTTTTTTTGCAGGAGATTTCCTTGGTCCTTCTTTTTTTATCTCTTGGAGCAAAGCCCCTAGAGGCTAGGGGCGAAGCCGCTAGTCCTATAATATAAAGTAGTAAGTTTTTTTTGTCTGTAACGAAGGATCTCGACAACCGCTGAACTGACATGGTTCTCTTTTACAGTTAAGCTTCATATTGGGCCAGTAAGGGTTTTTAACTACTTTGGGGGAGAGTAGGTCCGCCCTCCATAGGAAAATCACCCAAAGAACAAAATTACCCCCACAATTTTTAAATACTTTTTCTTTAAAACATAAATTGAAAATTTGGAGTTTGACCTACCCCTCCCCCACCTTATGTGCCTCTAGAGGCTTCTAGGGGCTGTAGCCGCTATTCTTATATATTTTATTCAGGCATTCATATATAAATAGGCTGGACAAAATAAATAGTTTACTTATTTTTAAAGGCATTTGAAGAATATGGCCATTTTGGCTCTGCATTTGTGGAAAAAAATTAAAATTCACACTTTTATAGTTATGTTAATTTTGCTGAATAAATAGATATTTTGAATACACATTTCTGTAGTATATTAAAAGCTTTTGTGGTTAATTTAGTTTATGACGTAAAAAATTATGATTATTCCTTTAACCGCTGAACATATATGGGTCCCCTTTACAGTGCAGCTTCTTCAAGGTCCAGGAAATGTTTAATACTAATTTTATTTCTCGTATTCATTCGAATCCAGTGGAAAGGAGCCGGTTCTCATTCATACGAAAAAACTATGTCTAGCATCGTATTATATCCAGCTTTCTACGAATGAAAAAATGTACAATTGTACATTCTATATCCGCGGTAAACTGTTTATAAGACGATACGAGAAATAACTATTACTTTTCATTTAAAACTAAAATTGAAATTGGAGGGTGGACTTTTCTTTCCCCCCTTGCCTCTAGTGTCCCTGGAATCCTGTATGGGCAGCAACTACTAATAAATAATTGCCGAATATTTTCTTTCGTGAAATTATCCCTTCCTCGGAATTTTCAAAATATGAAAAACTGCAATTTAATTTGTTTTGTTTTTTAACAGCACAACTATTTTATAACAAAGGTATGTACGAATGAAAATAAATAAGACTTACTCTCACTCATCCCATTCATTTTTATAAACTATGCGACATACCAGACGAACCCCAATCTGTCCTACTCTGAGAAAGACGATTCCAGTGACGTCATATACGTTTAGGGAAGGGGGGAAGAAAATCTCTTCCCCTTTCTCCCATCTCTTTTGAAGAGATTTTCTTCACCCTCTTTCCTTTTTCTTTCCCGAAACGTATATGACGTCACTGGAATCGTCTTTCTCAAAGTAGGACAGATTGGGGTTCGTCGACATACCAACACACATGCAAGTAATAGGATCTATGTGAAAAGATCACGCTGATACGGTTCTCCTTTACTGTCCTGGAAAGGTTTTTAAATATTTTGGGGGATTGTAGTACCACCACCCTCCAAATACATATCACTCAAAAAAAAAGAAATACCCCAAATATATTTCTAAGTGCTGCCGATAGAATGTTCACTAGCATAAATAAAATATTTCAAAGTGCTAGTCTTCTAGGGCGTAGCATCTAGTATACAGATAATGCATCATGATAGTGTATATCTACTAGCGACTCCTCCCCTAGCATCTAGAGGCTCTATATTGGAAGGAATTTGGAGGGCATAAAAATAGCCTAAAACCTGAACTTTATAAAAATGTAATAGGCTAAGGCCATCTAGGGACCTATAAGAAGCTTCCATATAAAGGAGGACCACATTGGTTCAGCGGTTAGCGAGATCCCTTCCTACAAACAAAAAAGTATACTACTTTATATAATAGAAATATAGAAGCTTAGCTTTACTTTAACATTACTTTTATTTACCCTTTATTAACTTTTTCTGTATTAAAGTATACAGTTTTGTCTTTCTACAAAGTAAGTTTATACTTTTTATTACCACTCTACTTATGGACATACAATTGTCCTTGTTTAAATGTATAATATGCAACTACATGCTAAATCTAATAACCTAATACCAAACATATCCTTTTTCAAAACAATTAATCACTAATTAGGCAAAGTTTTAGATGACGTACAGTTTTTAAAAAGCGAAGCTTTTTACATTTAGGTTGTTCGGTCTGTTCGTAACGAATTGCTTTTATTAATTTTTTTTAAAATTGTCCAATCGACAATGAACTTGGCATGATGATTACTATAACAGTTAGGTAAAATTTAGAATAGTTATTTCTCGCATCGTATTATAAAAAGCTTTCCGCGGATATAGAATGTACAATTATAAGATTAAAACCAGTTTTTTAGCTGGTGCCTTCGGCACCTCGGGGCTAAAAAAATAGTTTTAATCTTATGATTGTATATTTCTATATTCGTAGAAAACTGGATAAAATACGATGCTAGAAATAGTTTTTTTCGTATGGATGAGAACCGGTTCCTATCCACCGGATTCGAATGAATACGAGAAACTCTATTATCAATTCCAGAAAATCAGTATATCCATTTTAAGAATATTATTTTTTAACTCTTATAAGATTTTATTTGTTACTAGCGGCTACGCCCCTAGAGGCCTCTAGTGACACTTTGAATGTTATTTTTTAAATATCTAATTACAGAAATAATTGGTTTATGTTTCGTTGGAGTCTCTTTTTCGGGAGGGGAAATTTTTTTCTAGGGGCGATTTCTCCTGAAGATACTTTAAATCTGTCCGTATGTCCCTGAGTACAACGCAATGGCACTACATCAATCGAATTTATTTAATTATTCCACTATACCTATAATTCATTTTTATTAGCAATATATTCATATATCCCCCAAAATAGTTATAAACCTTCCCGGGACCTATGAGAAGCTACCCTGTAAAGGAGAACCCGATCGGTTCAGCGGTTAGCGAGATCCTTCACTACAAACAAACAGAAAGACACACAGACAGACAAACAAACAGACAGACATCGTTCTACTTTGTATTATAGATTACAAATATCCAATTGACTTCATCTAAGGTATATTCATTCCAAGAGCAATTAGGCATAATAACAAAACATAATTACACCTTAAAGTGTAATTTTATCCCAAAAACATTCTGTATTTGAATTATTTTGGTATATGCGTAATTTTGAAGCCTCTAGGGGCATTGCCACATGTAACTGCTATCATAAAATTTAACCTAACCTCCTAAATATCATAGATGCACTTTCTAACAACAATGCAATCTGTAAAAATGTATAGCATATCTGATGGATAAATTGAACTAATTTAGGGTGTTTTTACTGCTATTATTGGTTAAATTAAGAATACAGATTACCCAATTAAAAGCATCAATTAGGAGCTTGGATTTTAAAAACAAGTACAATATAACTAGTAGAACGAAGGCTAAAAATTACATAAAAGTGTACACCGACAAACCTCCTACTGTGACAAACGTCCTAATGCGACAAAAGTCCTAAACCTCATAATGCGACAAACACCCTAATACGACAAAAGTCCTAAACCTCATAATGCGACAAACGTCCTAATGCGACATTTCTTTAGTAAAACGTCCTAAAATTTTTAAAAATTATGAAATAAAATTTAAGGACAAAATCCTCTCATTGTAAAAGTATTTAACAATATAAAATTCAAAATGGCGATAAAACACAGGAAAATGTTTTTAAACTGAAATTTAATTTTTTGATAACTTTAACCATAGGCTAAATTTTAAAAATCTGTCCGATAATTTTCCCAAAGTCTGTGTTTGTTATTATGGTAAACCCGATACAACCGTGCATTACAAAAATAGACCTTTATTTTTTTTAATTAAAAAAATATATATTTCCTCTTATTTTAGAACATTTCTAAATCAAATTTGGAAGATTTTTTTTTTTAAATTTAGGAGGTTTACTTAGGAAATGTCGCATTAGGACGTTTGTCGTTTAGGAGGTTTGTCGTTTAGGAGGTTTGTCGCAGTAGGACGTTTGTCGGTGTACCCATAAAAGTCATAATGTGTGTCTGTGTGTACCGAAGGATCTCTCTAACCGCTGAATTGATATTATTCTCCTTTATAGTATAGCTTTTCATAGGTCCTAATAAGATTTATAACTATTTTGTGGGAAGTTACCATTCTCATATCAAAATAAAATGGTTACAAAAATATATAACCATTTATAAAAATAAGAGCGATAACCATTTCTGAATCTTAGTCTCTCTATAATGTAGTTACTTATTCTAAAGTTTCTACACACAAATATAAAGTTACCGTATTATAGTCTATTGTTCTTTTGAATTTGAATCAAACATTTTTGGAAGGGTTGAAAAAAAAACAAGCCAACATCTTAAATCTCCATGGTTAAACTTTTTTTTACTATTGACAGATTTATGTTGATTACATGCAGTTGGGGTGTCAATACACAACTACAAACATATTTTATTTTTAAACAGCAAACAAGAAATCATTCGAATCCGATTAATATCCGGTGGATTAGAACCGGTTCTCAGACATACTGAAAAATTATGTATACCATCGAATTATGTCCAGTTTTCTATGAATATAAAAATTTACAATCATAATATTAAAACCAGTTTTTTAGCCCGTGTTTTCGGAACATTTTTATATCTCCGGAAATATGTAAATAGTACGATGCGATAAATAATTATTTTAAGGTGATAATTGTAATAATTAAGAAAGTGTTCAAATTTTAGATAACTATTGTTAAAGTTAAGTTGAAAAAACAAGGTACAATTTTTTAAACTAAGATTCGTATTAGATAAACATTAAACATACCCCTCCTCGGGCTTACCTCCCCTCACCCCTCTTCCCTTCCAAAAAAAATACCCGAAGAGTAAGGAAATGAAATATTACTAAAACAAATACTTGCAATAAAAATTAAATTTTGCTAAATTTAAATTGTTTGATAGATTATAACAACACCCATGCACCCTGGTTTAAGTTTTAGTGCAGTATTTTATTGCACCTTTCAGACAGATTTTACCAGGGATCTAAAGGGATAAGACATTGGCCAATAAATTTATGTATATCTCCAATGATGATAAACAGAGCTATCCCTTCTGTAGATTATAATCGTATGAACACTCATCTTAATGAATCAACCGATCAAAATTCATTAAAAGTTCCCAAAGTTGTTAAGCTAACGAATAATAAAAATTTAACCTAGAAATGTAGACTAGTGTAATAAACAGCCCAATGTCACTTTCCCTCCCTGGATTTTACACCTTATTCTAGTATGGCCTATAAAACACCTAGTGTATAAATAGAACAAAATTTCTAGTTATTTAAACATCTTAATTTCTAAAGAATAATGATGAATTCTAATATTCGGGTGTTTCTATAAGATTATTGGTCATAGATTACCCCCCCCCCCCCCCATATAAAAAAGCTTGGACGCCCCTGTTATTGGTTATGCTGTCCGACTGCAAACCAGACGGTTATTACAAATAAATAGTTTGGGCTTAAAGCTTCATGTTTATGATAAAGTTTAGATTTATCTTTACTTTTGTCTTTAAGTTTTATATATATTAACTATATAACACAATGCTGCTCGCAAAGCTTTATGCAACACGTTTTACAGGTTCATATTTTTAAAAGTTATTTATTGCATCGTATTATAAACAGCTTTCCACGGATATTAAAATGAAAAATTATGAAGGCCCAAGCATATAAAACTAGTTTCAATTTTATGATTTTTATTTTGATATTCATGGAAAATTGTCTGTAATACGATGCTATACATGATTTTTCAGTCTGACTGAAAATCATTTCTAATCCAGCGGATATTACTCGGTTTCGAAGCCATACTGGAAAGCTTTTAAAAACCTGAAATTATCTTTTTTCTCACCTTCTATGAAAACTTGAAACTTGTATTGATCTAAACACTCCTGGGGTATAATATTCTTCCAATTTATATCAACTAAACCTTCCTCTAACTAAAATAATAAGGATATTTTACATAGTTTATCCTTTAAATAAAGTAACAGGAAGGATCTCGCTTACCACTGAACCGAAATGATTCTCCCTTACAGTGTAGCTTCTCATAAGTCCAAGGAAGGTTTATAACTATTTGGGGGCTGGGTACCATCAGCCTCCCCAAAGAAATCACACATGGTCAAAAATAATCCCCATCCAATTTTTTTTATTTTTTTTATTTTCAAAGCTAGTTGTTTCATATAGTAGCGAAGCTACTCTATAAGGAGTTGTGTATGTCTGTCCTTCTGTCAGTTATGCTATTACTAAAAATTCAACATATAAACATAAACAAGTAACGAAGTCACTCTACCCATGGAGCTTTCGAACCTCCTTTCTAATCGGTGAATGGCATATATAATACGTGTGAATAGGGATATGAAGAGCAAAATTCGATAACGGAAATAAGTCAGGGATCCAAAAGTATAAGACAATGGCCGATAAAGTAGTGTATATCCCCAAAGATGATACATAAAATTCTGTAGATTTAAATTGGTGGTTGAAACGTTTGAACACTCAGCATAATGAACTAACAAATCAAAAAATCAATAAGTCCTCAAAGTTGTTAATCCAACGAACACGAAATTGTTAATATAAAACTTTGGGGACTAGTCTCTCTCTCTCTCTGTGAAAGATACCTGTTTAATTTTTGGAAGACAAGGAGGGTTACAAAGCAAAGAACAAGTGCTGGTGCTGGCTGTACTATCAAAGAGGCAGGATAATGCCGTTATAATTAACAACCTCCACCTAAAACATAAATTAGTTGCTGTCTATAGTGCCCTAGCAAAATGGGGATAAATGTCACTGCTTTTGGCCTATCTAGTCTATTGATGTCAGGAAATACCAAATACCCCATTTATTTTCTAGGGGGTTTCTTTCTCCCTTCCCTTTCTCTTTCCCTCTACTATGACGTCAATAGAAAAGGTAGGCCAAAAGTGGTGACATCTATCCCCATTTTCCTAAGCTCTAAAGACAGCTTCTACAAATTATTAGGTTAGCAAAGTGTTGGTGACTACTCTATTCTTACTGCCGAGTAACAAGGGCTCGGCAGCCGGGACTAAGCCACAAATTTAAACCCGATTAAATGAATAAAAAAAATTGAAAAGAGGGATTGCCATATTTGAGTTAGTTTTAAATAATCAGCTGATTTTTTAAATTGTAAAAGGTTGATTTCTCTGAGGCTTACAGGCGGATGACGTGCGGCTGCCGAGCCCTGCGAGTAATCAAAAGAGAAGATGAATTTCAAATGTATTATTTAGAAATAGGAATGTGAAAATCTAGATATATTAATGGATGGATGGATTGAGAAATAGGATGAACGATGGATAAATGAATAGATAGCTGAGTTGGTTAAACTACATTTTAATAGAAATGGGTCTTTGGTTATACATTAACGACAAGTTAAGTTACTATCAATTATTCCAAAAACTTTTATAATAAAGCTAATCTAATCCTCATAAGAAAAGAATTAAAACTAATGTTAAATGTAAATATCTATTGCCCATATTAGCATGCTGGGTAATACATGTTATTTTAATAATCTCTACAAGAAATACACGCATTGAAATTCAAATATAATAAATCCTTATAACAAAATAGCAGGATGTCTGTCTGTTTGTACCGCTGAACCAATATGAGCTAACCCCCAAATCTAATTTAAAAAATGGACATCGAATTCAACTCAAAGGATGAAAATTAAACCCCCTCCCTTTTTATGTGGCTCCTAAACAAAATAATGATTTCCTTGCTATTTTGTTTTGTCAGGTGCGTGACGTACTAGGCCCTAACAGCCACAACCCATGAAATATAAACTTATTAAGATATCAGTAAACTAAACCTATGGCAACCTATAAGCTAAATGTTTTAGGAAGTGATCAAACTTTTTCAAAGATCAGTTTGCACTTTCTAAATTTTTAATTCTGTATTGGCAAAAATTCTAAGACTTTCATTTACAAACACTATGCAGTGTAAACATTATGTACTACAGGATGGCTAGAAAATTTAAAACACAATACAGTGTATTAAACATTATGTACAGGTTGGCTAGAAAAGTTATAATCACAATACAGTATGTTAAGGGTGGCCCAAAAATTTATATACACAATGCAGTGTTAAACATTATGTACAGGGTGGCCAGAAAATTTTAGTCAACCATAAGGAATTTCAAAAATATTACCCTGATCCTTGCAACTTGTAAATATATTATCGCAAAGTTTAACATTAATTGCGCGAAGCATCAGAAAAATATAAAAAAAAATTCCCCACCTTTTATCACAAAATCATGTGGGATGTATAGAACCCAGTGAATGGTTCAGGGGGGGGGGGGCTAGGTTTTTAGACCCCCATTAGGAAAAAATATGAAATATATTTATTTCAAGGAATTTTATATACTTATTGTTTTATAAACACCCTGAAAATAGTTTACATATTAGGAAATCACGTTTCCTCAAAACAATTCCAATCCATGCATTTTTTTATTACTTGTGTAATTACTAATTTATATTAATTTACTTTTTTTTATATAATCAAGTATGCCTATGATCTAAGCCCTGATAAAATAAAAAATCTTGACTTTAACAAAGCATTAGAAGTTAACAAAATACTGAAATTTTCCATAGTTATCGGTTAAGCCCCCTAGAGGCCTCAAGTGGTACTTGAGGTGGTTGGGAGATTTAATAAGGTCCCTCCATTTTTATTTTAGTTTTAAAAGAAGAAAATAAATGTAATAAATCTATTAAACTTTCCAGGACCTGTGAGAAGCTACACTGTAAAAGAGAACCGTATCGGCTCAACGGTTGACGAGATACATCGGTATAGACAGATACAGAGATCCGGTTGCTTTTATATAATAATAATGTTCTTGCTGAATGCGGTAACTTAAACTGGGTTAAAAGCTACAAAAATGACATCTTTTAAAGGTTTAAATACCAACATTCTAAACATTTTGTTTGCCTTTTCGGATGTACAGAAAACGTGCATCATTCAAGACTTTAGAATGGATATTTTTTGCCTTTTGTTCATCACAAAACTAGATCTATAGTACATATAAATGTATATACAGATAACCACATGCCTCCTTTTTCCAAGGACCTTTTTCTTCTGCTAGCAAATTGTTTTCTGCTACCTGGCTGTGTTAGTATTCCTAACACTGTTTGTTGATTTTCAAAGATTAATTGAGAGTCGGCACAAGGTCCTTGGAACGGGGACATACAGTTATTTAACCCCTTGTCCCTCAAGTGTTTTACTTTATTATCAGGAATGTATTATAACCTACAAGCCCAAATCTAATGCTTATAAAAGAGCTTTGCTTAATAAAAAAAATCAAGTAAAAATTTTTGAAAAATAAGCCATAACGGAATATTCATTAAATAAATTTGCCAAGTTAATCCTGGTAATTATTTCCTATTAAAAATTTTAAAGAAGTAAAAAATGTTTAAAAACAAATATTTAGCAATTTCCATTAAATTTGATCTTTTGTGGTACCTGTTTTTTAGTAACATTATTTGTTATTGACAAAAATATTCTTTCATCATATTTAATATAATTTTTATCTCAATCTTTATCAATTATAAGAAGATTTTTATATGAATATATGGTACTTTTTGATTTAAATTTGAAAGATTTTCAAGCTAAAAAAAAGGTAGGAAAACGCGCCAGTTTAAATGTAAAGGAAACTGCTTTAAATTGCAATAAAAGGAAATAAAAGTTTTAATTTTGTTGCAATAGTGACCAATATTTGCATTTCTCAGCTCAACATTTTTAGCAGTGCAGCTTCTATATAGCTAGGGTATTACCATACGTCTGTCAGTAACTCTGTCTTTAAACTGTAAATAAACTCAATTCAACCAGATAAAAGGGGATGACTAATGAGATTAAAACCGCATTAAAATAACAATTTATAACTCTTCTACCTACATATACTAACAAGGATGACAACGTCCATGAAATAAAATGATGAAACAAACGAACATGAAAACTTATAGTGTCAAAACTTAATAAGAATAATATTAATGTAAAGATATAACAAAATTGTAAACGAATAATAATATGCTGCCAAATTGCGTAAATATAGGATTATGTTTCTTCAGAAATCAACGTCCAAAGTTTGAAATCAGAGAGAATTAACTGTAACGTATGGACGTACAGACAGATATATATCAAAGTATTATCATAAACATAACTGATTTAAAATGACCAGACAACTTCTGGACAAAATTGTCCTTGGCTGTATTTCCTAATGTTTATTGCTTATTTATCAACTTTATACACACATGTTTTAAATTACAAAGCTTTTCTATATCTTGGTGTGTCCGTCTGAAAGTCAGCCAGTTTTTTTGCACAAGCGAACGTTCTTGTTGATTTTAGATAATTCATTTTGACGTAAACATGAAACAAACTATGAATTTTTAGATTTTTAAACATATATGATAGTTATGAATTGCGAATTAAAGAACAATACAAATAATAGGATGCTAATATTTGAGATAAACTAATAAAATAAGATAAATCAATTATGTACATTTGATGCATGAAACATATTTTGGTTTTTGTTTTAATAGAATCTCATTAAGATCATTTATAAATTCAGAATATAGACCCATTTTATTTATAATTGATATACCAGATATTATTTTAATAGTGACATCCCTGAGCTCATTTATCTCAAAGAAATTTTTTTTTAAATTTCTGGTACCCCATTTTTGCCAAAAATAAAAAAAAAATTTAACTTACATTGCTAATCCTTATAATCGCGCGTTCTAACTGCAAAAGTTATAACATGGGTACACATTCGGAAATTTTAAGGGAATTTTCACAGTGAATGTTATATGGAGGACGGACAGTAACAAGTTATAGAGTAGATGCGCTACTAAAAATTTTACCTGGAAGGTCTAAGCTCCATCCTGTTGATGGAAGGTCCAGGCTTGATTAAAAAAAACACCAAGATTTGATTCACTTCAAACAGACAAGACAATTCTAGACTTAAAAAGAAATATTTAATTTAAGTAATATCTAATGTCTAAATGATAAAAAAGGATAAAAAAAGGTTAAAAAAAGGTATATTCAAGGTCTCTTATATTTCTATTTGTAATTGAATGATATTATGAAATATTACTGGCATTTAGCATCTTTTAAGATCTTTGGTTGCAAATATGTTCTTAAAAGTCGCTCCGTCAGTCGATCTGTCTGCTGTATGATTCATGTCCAATCGTCTCATGTCTCGTATAAAAGTAACAAGGGAGGTTTTAGGCTATTGACCCTTGGTTACATTAAAAAGATAAAATACCCTTTCTCCCACAAAAATTGGGATGGGGGAAAACACAATTTTTAGGACTAACTTACTAAAGGATTGCTAGGGGCGCAGCCACTAGTTAACAGAAAAAGAACAGAAAATTTTTCTTTTACCCTGAGAAAAGTTGGTTTATGTAGCCAATCAATACAGGTTGGGATATAAATCCGTTGGTTGCCGCTGAATAAATCACATTTCTGAGTCCTAGGTCAGAGTTATGTGACTTCAGCAACAATCTAATTTATCTGAAAAAAAGGATCTACTGCAGTTCACGGTAAAATATTGCTGGTAACGAATATTGCTAAAAATCTATGGATTTAAAAGGCTGTTAGCTGCCAAACGGCTGGACGTACAGATCATGCCCTCACACTGTTTTAAGCAGCACAAGAAGGCCTACAAATAATCTGGAATAGCCATAAATCAATAATGCATAATTATCTCGCAGTGCAGAGAAATGCGCGAAAAAGGCCTATTTTATGCGTTTTTTCTTCAGTGAAGCTTTCCCTGTGCATCATTTGATCTTGGCTATTCCAGATTATTTGTAGGCCTTCTTATACCGCTTAAAATGGTGTGCGGATATGATCTGTACGTTCAGCCGTTTGGCAACTAGCAGCCTTTAAAATTCATAGATTTTCAGCAATATTCGTTACCAGCAATATTTTACAGTGAACTGCAGTAGATCCGAAAAAAATAATACAATGATTACATCATCCCTATAACAGCATAGCATTAATAGAAATACAGAAAAAATAGATATTTATCGCTTGTAATAGAAACAACTTTTCGCGGATATAAAAAAGTACAATTCTAAGATTTAAACAAGTTTTGTTAGACTCTGAAATGCCGAAGGCACAGGCTAACAAAACTGGTTTAATATTATGATTTATTTAACATTTTCTATATTAATAGAAAATTAGATAGAATACGATACAATACAAGATTTTTCAGCATGGCTTAGAAACAATTCTAATTTAGCGGATATTGTTCGTTTTCGAAGCCAAACTGGAAAATATCACTTAATGATCTGAAGAAAAATCGCCTCAGGAATTACCAGTTTAAACAAAAGCTTTCTGAATTGTGCCGCATTGTTACAAGAATCATCATGTTGGATAAAAATATATAAAATTTTATGAATCTTAAGAAAGGAGGCTTCGCTCTTAAATGATGCATAGATACAAAATATTTGAAAATATAGTTTGTAATATGTACTACAAATGATATCCATGTATAATTAGTATTTATATCATGTTTCAACTAAATTTAACAAAAATATACAATTTTTACTTGCACACTAATTATTTTAGTATTTTTGGGTCAAGGTATATGATTTGTAATAGTTAAGAAAAGTAAGGGTGTAACAACTCTAGAAAACTAGTGAATAGCCAATGGATGTAGAAGTACGTGGATAATAGAACTGTTTAAAAATTGTCGTCAATTTAGATTGCGTTTTTTCCCTGTCAGTTATTCGTTTATTCACGATGAGAAGAAATGGGGTGAAGGGGAGGATAGGGGGGAGAACTTGGTTTTAGCCTTCTACAGCGTTCGCTTTATTAGAGTACATAGTAATTTTGTGTAAGATCCAAGAAATGATAAATCCATTGAATAGCCACAATCGCATCAATAAAATCACAAACGAATCAGTTTATAGGGTTGACAGATCTTTTGCTTCAAATAAAATTCCTAACTATTTTTTTTCTCATTTTTTGTCTTAAAGGTCCAACCTTTCCCCCCCCTTAATTTTCTTTTTAAAAATTGGGTGAAAGGGTATGACTTACCAAATATCCTAAATCCTATCCGGCACCAATACTTAACTTCCATGAAAATCTATATGTTCAGTCATAAAGACATCCAGTGACTTTGAAATGAATAATCAGATTATTAATTTCAAAATAGTTACGCATGGTAACATATACTAAATATTTGTTTCACAAACTATTTGTCCCACCTTCTAGTTATTTCTAAATGGATATATAAACCATGGATAATGTGACAGGGGAATTTTGTCGTTAATTTAGGTTGCTAATATAGTCCTCAGATATTGGTCAATGTGCACCTCGATGGGGAGGGGAGGAGATGGGTTACCATTATATTAGCCAGCTGGGAGAAACATTTATCAGGGTATGCGAGAATATCTCACAATATCCACGCATTCTATATCCAAATTCATATCTTTAGTTTCATCAAACACATTTTATAACAAATCATGTTGAAAAACAATTAGAGTGAATTTTTACATTAATATTATGCATATATTTCAGAATAAAAAAAACAAATTTAAAGGAACCCAAGGGATCTTAATGCTTAAGATAAATTACAAATTAATGACAACATGCATCCCCAATGAAGACAAACAAAATTATCCACCTGTAAATTAATCTAAACGCTTTTTGTCTATATTGTGACAGAAAGAGCATTGAAAAAAGTTTCGGGTTGCTAAATTAAATTTAAGCCTTCTCATCATTTTATTCATTTTTTGAAAGTGAAGCTACTCTGTAACTTAATTACATTTCTTTTGGTACATTATTGACTTGCCTAACATTCTTTGATCCATAATGTATTAAATGTTCAAAAGCTTCTTTTCATCTCAAGTAATTGCATTAGGTTATGTGTTATTCTTTATTTAAACTAGTTTTTTTATTTATTTAGAAGCTTCGCTTATATTAATATAAATCTTTTCAACATTTTATAAAAGGCAACTTAATATAATTTAAAGACGTTTCTTTAGCATAGTATTTATAAGAAACATTTGGGCATGGCAGACAGACAGACTTACCTACAATTACCCCTTTTGGGCAAACTGTCAATTTAATCATACTTATACAATATACATTGATGACACGCACCTGACATAAAAGCAATAAGTACCACTTTTTAACGTCTCTAGTTAACGGGTATCATCGTGATCGAACCCGACATCAAGCCCCGCCGTAAAACAGACAGACCTATACAAAATGCATTGTATGGTAATTTTGCTATAAAATATTGCAATTTTTTAGAAAATCATGTTGGGTAAATCTTTTCTTGAATCTTAGTGGTCAATTTAATTTTATCATATCACAATGACGTGAGAAAGTACATCAGCAAGGGAGGGAGGGGATGTTGGGCTGGTTATTACACTTGTCCCCAAAGTTTTATAAGAACATTTTCTTGATCAGTGGCTTGACAACTTTGGTGACTTTTACTGGTTGGTTTATTAGGTCCAAACGTTTTAACCACTAATTGTATTCTATAGAAGGGGTAATTTTTTTTTTTTTATCAATTGGAATGTATATCAATTTATATACCATTGTCTTATCCCATTAGATCCCTGACATTAGCAAGGATTAAAACCTCTGGGGGAGGGTTGATAACAACTTAAGGCCAACCATTTATTGCAGGAATGAAACATTTTGATTGCATAGCCTTTGACTGGAAGTTTTTGCATCTGACATAAAAGCAGTCGGTAAAACTTTTAATGTCTTTAGTTATGGAACGATTTAGGCCAAAAATCGAACCCATGCTCATAAGTCAAATAATTCTTTACAACTATAATGAGCAGTTTATCTTTAATAAGAGCAGAGAAAATTACGTTTTCACCATCGCTACGAAACAGATTAATGTTCGCTGCCTTATAACGGGTTCCGAGCTGTGTTAAAAAATCATGTATTGTATTGCATATCAGACAATTTTCCACGAATAATGATATAAGAAAAAATAATTACCGTGCCTGGGTCAAATAAACTGGGATTTATCTTACAACATTTCATATTACTATCAGTGGAAAGCAATTTATAAAACTATGCGATAAATGACTATTCTCCGAATATATTTTATTTTGAAGTATCCGCCTCAGAATGCCTCAGGTAGAAAATGACAATGAACGATAAGGGAAACATTTTTTAAGGTAAAAACAGTGAGATAATATTTTTACAAGGACAACTAAACCATTAAAACAAGGATGGTATTTTCCATTATTTTTTGTTAGGAACATTAAATAATGGACAATACTGTATCATTATGAAACTAATTACTAAGTAGTAAGTATAAGGTGACTATCTTAACCCTGCAGGGAGATAAAACCCTACTTTACCTAATCTAACTCAGTCTAAACAGAACTGATAGATAAGCTAAGCTTTTCTATAAGAAGTGTAGGCCCGTCTGTCCGTACGTTCATTTAAAACATGCTGTTTTTTTACTTTGTTGGCAACAATCTTTCATGTGATATAATTATCCTACTAATCTGATTTCTAGGACAACATAATACAAAGTTATAAGCGAAGCTTCTCTATAATCAAGTCCTAAAATGTAAGTATGTCCTTAAACAGTATTATGTATTTAAGCTGTTTGCAACAATTTTACTTTGTTTAAACTTATATGTCTATATTCTGCTTATTCAGGAATCAGTTCTGACACTCTACAAAGTGTTAATGTTCGTTACAATTTGAGAGCTTTGCTTAAATGTATAGGCTTTGTTAGTTATGGATGTTGTCATTCTTATTTTCTTTTGAATATTTAAAGGTGTAAAATGATACCTTTTATGAACCCATTAACAATTCAGTATCTTTGGATTAGATAATTTAATTCTACGATTTATTTTTAAAGATTTTGGCATTGTTTAATTTTTTTCAGATCAAACCGTTAATATTGTTTTCAGAAAAGTATATACTGGAAATCAGGTAAATAAAGAAGCTTCCCTACTTAAACGAGAATGACAACATCCATAAGTAGAAATACTGGCATAGTGATTTAACGAGCAGATGTTCATTGGTTATAGTAAAAGATTTTTTTATAAATAACGAATCCTCCCACATTTATTAATGTTTATATTTTTTAGCATGACTGACAGACCGACGGACCAATGAAATAAAAAAACTTGATGCTCATATGTATCTTCGGAAAAAATTAGACGCTATCCAAAATAGCAGCCAAGAATATAACATTTCCCCCATACAGTTACAGACTGATAGACAAATGGACGTATTAGAGTAGCTTCTCTATCAATTAAAGACCCATGAATAAAAAGGTTGGTGTCAGTTTACATACACCGAGCATAATCTTTATCTTATTAAATATATATATTTAAATATTTTAGCTTAAGTTTAAACATTTTTCCGATACGATTCAAAATCTGCTTTATAACCGCTGAATAAGAAACGGTTCTTAGCCATATTTAGCATCGTATTATATACAGTTTTCCACGAATATTAAAATAAAAATCATACAAATTAATACCAGTTTTAAAACTAGTTAAAATTTATAATTTAACTTTTAACATCAGCGGAAAGCTGTCTATAAAACGATGCGATGAATAACTTTTCCCTTACGGTTCAAAATCTGCTTTATAACCACTGTATAAAAACCAGTTACGAGCCATTAAAGATAAAAATGATTTTGGTTTAAAAGACATTGACCACGGACACGTTGATATCTATAAAAACTATACCTTTAAAGGCTAAATACATATCTATCGTTGTAATTTACAGTCAGAGATTAGACTTTAAATTCTCAAACATACTTTGGCATTGGTTGGTTAAAAACTTTGAAAGCTATAATTCAATCTTGATTGGTTGGTTCAAACTAGCAGTGTTAAAACTTTTTTGTTTATCAACATTTGGAGATGAATAATAATCAATTTATCGTTCATTGTCTCCTTGTATCCTTGTATCCTTGTTGGATAATAAAAGTTAAAGCTCATATATAAAGCTAAATAAATCCATGAATAAAGTTAAATAAAAATGTGTTAAAAATAGGTTAGATAGGAGCAAGGACGTCCAAAGGTGGGGGTTAAGATGTGATTACCCCCCCCCCCCCCAACAAAAAAAAATAACCCCCCCCTTAAAAAAAATTTTACTCGCCTCAAATAAAAAAGCTTGGACGTCCCTGCATAGGAGTTTTAAGTATCTTCAAATATGCCCTGACTGTATAATTTATTAATGAATAAAGACTAAGAAATGGTATTTGTTGCTGATATGTCAATCACGTGACACAATAACAAACAGACAGCCTATAAATACAGTATAGACAATTTTTCACGTACAATAAATAAAAACATAAAATTAATACCAGTTTTGTTAACCCCGGCTTTCGGCTCTTTGGGGCTAACAAAACTGGTTTAAATCTTAATATTTTATTTTAATATTCAAAGAAAGCTGTCTTACGATGCAAAAACTAACTATTCTAAACGTGTGCTGATTTTCTTTTCCCTTTACCCTAAATTAAACCCTATAATTTGGTCTCATAAACCTGCAAAAAATTAGCATTCAAATAGTTTTCTCAAAATTTTCATAATTTTGCAAACAGGGGTTTAAAAGTGTTTTATGATGGAAAAAGATGGCTTTTTATAGTCTGTCTATGTGTGTGGGTGTTATTCATAGCGTGGCTGAACATTAACTAACTTTCCAGTTTGTCTTTGAAACCGATAAATATCCGGTTCTCAGCCATACCAAAAAAATATAGCATCTAATTTTCCCCGATAATTGAAATAAAAAACATAAAACTAATACCAATTTGGTTGGCATGGCCCTTCTGCCACCCAAGGGCAACAAAACTGGTTTTAATCTTATAATTTTTCACTTTAATATCCACGGAAAGCTGTCTATAATACGATGTAATAAATAACTGTTATACGCCAGTATGAAATTTTCAAATAAACAACTACCACAAAGCTATTTAATTAATAAAGGGAATTAATTGTGGTCAATTTAGGTTGCTATTTCCCCTCTCATGATTGGTCAGTTATTTCATCCAGAAAGAGGGCAGCGGTTGGAATGTGGGGATCGTTATTTTAATTTTTATTAGATTTATATTTTAGATTGATATATTCCTAAAATCAAAAGAATAACAACAGTCTATTATATTTTGTAATAGACACTTTATTTCATTTTGATGGATTTCTTTGGATACTGCATTCTTGCATAACTTTATGACGAAACATTTAAATATTTTAATAAATCTCTTTAATATATTCATAAGTTGTGCAGCTAGACTAAAAAAAATATTTTTGTATCATCTATTTTTCCATAGTTTATAATTTAAAAGGTAAAAATGCTCAATTATTTGTTTAAATTTCATAGACAATTTATTTATTATATTTTTTACCAGAAAATTCTCGAAAAATTAGCATAAAATAAGGGTTTGTATTAAGTGTTACAACCATTACGCAAAAGAACCCCAACAGCGTAAGAAATATTAACACAGCCAAGTCCCTAAAAAAGAGCACAAAGCAATTTGTTAGCAGACGAAAAAGGTCTATAACACAGGATTCATGTAGTTATCTGAATCAATTAATTACACTTATAGTTATACATTTATTGGTAAAACATAATAATTATGAATTGGTAATCTTTGTAATAAACAGACAGGATGAGTGTAGAACGCCTATGTTAATTAACTAGCGGCTACGCTATTAGAGGATTTTAGGGGATCTTGAAGGATTGGGGGTAGGGGGGAAACCTTCACTTTTAATTCTAATTTTAGAAAGAAAAAGTAAAAAGTAAAACAAATTGGTAGCAGGGTCTTTGTTTCTAGGGAAGTATATTATAGAGGGGGTTGTTACCCAAAAAAAGTTATAAACCTTCCTTAGACCTATGAGAAGTTTCAGAACTATGTCGGTTGGTAATAACAGACATACAGAGAGACATTATGTTACTTTAATAAGCTAATATATCTACAAAGAATACCTATTAGCTCTTAAACTAAAATAATTTATTTGCTGGAATGTGGAAACACTGCATTGTTTGTATATGGTACCACCATCCCTGGTATATTATCATCGCCCCACCCCCCATAGGTCAACAGGGAAAGGGTTAGTTATTTGAAATGATAAAATGCTGTTATCACATCAACATAAGGCTTTAAAATCAGAGAGGAATGGGACGACCTTCCATCTCACCGAAAAAATACATAAAACTGATTTTTATCCCATTGTCTTTTTTATGACTTACTTACTGAAATGGAAACATTTATTGACTATTGTTACATCATTATATTCCTGATTAATATAGCGTTATATGGTTTATAACGGAGTTGATCTTTATTTTGACATAAATGTGAGAAAAATTACATGTTAGTTCAAAAAAAATTTGTTAAAAGAAAAAAAGTTTTTTTCAGTTTGTATGTCCATTACGTGGGGTCAATAATCTAAAAACTACAAATCTGACCATTTATAGAGAATCTTCACCCTTTATGCGGATATTTTGGGTTGTTCTAAATCCTACATTTTTTATTAGTAATCTTAACGCGTGGAGTTGTTGGTCAGTTTGCGGTTGAGCATTGACCTCCCCACACCCCCCCCCCCCTATTATTTTTTAATAAATTAAAACTAAGGGGGGGAAGGGTTATTTATCCCATATACCAAATCCCTGCAGGGCCTGTAAGTGCGATAACCTAACTCTGCGAAGAGCAATAGATAAGAAATTAAATAAAATTCAAAAAATAAACTTATTGTCAAAAATTATATGTATTGAAAATAGTATGTATTATCAAAATGATTTTATTACCATTTATTTTTACATGTTTATCTTCAGAAAGATACTCATGTCTCAATTATTATTATTTTAACAGACAAGAATATCCTGATCTGGATCTTTAAATCATTTTAGTGGTGAGCCAGATCGGGGTGAGCCAACTTTCCACTAATGGCGCTGTGATTGGCTGAAATTCGGCTTACCCCGATCTGGCTCACCACTAAAATGATTTAAAGATCCAGCTCTGGATAAAAATTAAATCATATATGAGGTTCGCTTATAAAATTTCCATACATGTAAAAACTTAATATGATTTCCTACCAAGAGAATAATATATCAACAAAGCGAGAATCACTTTTTTCTAGTTCGCGCTCAGACTTTAAATCAACATATACTTAACCCCCCCCCCCCCCTCCAACCTTATTTGTAAAAAGTACAAATACATTACAAACACACACACACTCTAAAAATGAGCGGACACTAGAGTATTGAAAGCTTGAAACGGACTAAAAGTTAATAAACTACTAAAAAGTAAAATTCTGTAATCATTCCCTTTTTTTGGCCAGCCCTCCTCATTTTTACCATTTTATCAGCCAAGTTCTCCCATATCATACTCCCCCCACCATCACCTAGTTATCAAGTGTAAATTGGGCAGGGACATGTATTTAAATAACAAAATATTAAAACCGAACAGATAGAGATTTAAATAAAGATTCAATCTAAATTTGAATGGTTAAAACCTATTTTAAAAATTTTCTTTTAAAGTGAAAAGCTTTTCTTCGGCATAAACTATAGGTGAAAATTTTGTCTTGTAAGAATTTTGACATCAATTTTGACAAAGTAAAAGTAGTTTTTTTTAATGCTGATTCAAAAGACGATTAAGAATTATGTTAAATGTGACATCTCTAATACTCTAGAATTATGTCTTCAAATGTAGTGCTACCTTATTTTTTAAATCTATAATACAAAGTTTAATGATATCTGTCCGTCAGTCTGTCAGATCTCGGTAACCACTGAACCGATCAGATTCTACTCTTCAGGGAATATACATACTTGTCCTGTGGTAGTTTTCGGCTATTTTCTTGGAGGGGGAGGGGGGTGGGGGGGGGGAGAGACCGCAAACACCCCCCAAAAAACAAAAATATTCTCATTTTTTTTTCTCTTAAAAAGTTCGAAAATACTGGGTGCACCTACAATTTTTTATTTATTTTTTTTTTAATTACCTCATGAGGCAAAGCCCCTAGAGGCTGGGGCAAAGTCGCTAGTTGTTCAAATAGTAATGTAATATGCTTGTTTGTAGGCCAAGGCTCGACCCTTAATTAAACTCTGAGTTTTATATCATACTTAAGTTTTCTGTATACTAGTCCATGTACTTGTAATAAATGTTTTAAAAACCTCCACCCCTTATTTTTAAAATAAAGGGGTAAGTGTTTTCTCTTTGCATATTTCTTGCAGGCGGGCCTTATCTTATAGCTTTATACCTGTGATGCCCTAATCCTGCGGGGCTGCCCAGTGCCTAATATAACCTAACCTTATTTGCAACTCATTTCAAAAATGTGACGGGGGAGGGGGGGGGGGGGTTCTGTGCAAAGCAAGTAACTTTACGGGAAAACGCAAAGTAAACTAAAACTCTATATCTATACTTGACAAAATTCTATCGCCATATATATTCTATTCTATAATATTATAAAATTGGGCGTTTTTAACAAGCACAAATGCTTACAAAAAAAGTTTAATTTTCCCAATTAAACAAATGAAGTCTAATAGAATAGTTTAAAGCTTTTAAAGGATCGTAAGAGCTTCCATGAAAAGTAGAAATAAATCATTTGATTTCATTCTGTTAATTTTTGTTATCAATACATACTTTAATGTATTAACTAGGGATGGTCGAACCTTCGCTTTCCATTTTAGTTTTTAAAAGAAAGAGAAAAAGTAATATTTTATTTTGTGGAGGGGGAAAGGGACTATTTCTCTTAAAAGGCTCGAGGTATCATCCCCCAAAATGAGTATGCATCTTCCATGGAACATTAAAAAGCTTCACTGTAAAGAAGAACCATATAGGTCATGTGATTGGTGAGATCTTAAGCTACAGTCAGACACACATTTATTTTACTTGTATGTGTATAGGAATTTTCTAAAGAAGTTAGCTTCTTATGGAAGTAAATTTTCTTGTTTGATGATATGATTTCTCTAATTTTTTATGAAACTAAATTTCTCATAATTTTCACAATTATTTAAATCAAGACGAAATGTTTTATTGTTAAAAAGTAATAAAAATTTGCATTTTATCACTGCATATCAATAAGTACCCCTCCCCTCAACTATTTTTAGATTTTTAAGTTCAGCTGTTTTTAATAGGGTCCGTCCGTCTGTATGTCCAAAAGGATAGCTCTTATCGATAATTTAGGCCTGTTAGAATTGTCCTTTTTATTTCAAACATTGTATGATGATTCCTGTAGGCTGTAATAGTTAGGTACAAAATAGAAAGCGTCCCTTCTCTATAATCTATACCAAAACGTCAGGACGACCTTTAAAATATGCTTTTTTTGACAGCAATTTTTTGTATCATCTTATTATTCATATTTTGGAATAATGATTCCTAAGACAACAAGGTAGATTATTATAAGCGAAGCATCTATGACACTCTGCAAGTATTTGGATAGCTTGTAAATTTCGAGGGTAATTGTATTTTTTTACAAAAGGTTTCGCTCTAATGTATGGGACGCTCTCTGCCGTAGGCACCCCCAAAAGTAAAAAAATACCACTATCCAAAGAGCTATATGAAGCTTCACTAAAATTAAGAACTCAATCAGTTCAGAGGTTAGCGAGATCTTGATGGACAAACAAAAACGTAACTACTCCATATATGTGTTTAGAAAAAAAATAAGAGTATATATACAAACAATTTTATATTGCGCTATTATCTTAAATTATCTAAGGAGGTATTTGTATGTACATATACTGTTTATAAAGACAGACTTTTGTATTTTCAAACCATAAACCATGGACTTATTCTTTATTTGCTTTGCCTAAACTCAATAAAAAAGGAAAAAGCCATGTTTACCTTTTTAATTTGAGTGTGGTTTAATAATGCCTAGATTAAAATTTAAGTAAGGGTCTTAAAACTTTAACTGTTTTTATGGTATACTAGCGGCCGAACCCTCAACATATAGGGGCTATATATTGAAATGGATATGGAAGGGCAGAAAAAAACATACCAAGACTTATTGATAAAAGTAAAATTGCCTAAAACCATCTCCGGACCTAAAAAAAGATATAAATAGAAGACTATTCGTAATAGGGGGACGTTTCTATGTAAATTCTAAGCAAGAGGTTTCGAGAATAAAAACATTCAAATAAATGAAGATAAAAATGTCTAATTTAGAAATATCGGCTGCGCCACCATCACCTAGGATTCTGTATTTGAGTGGTAAAGGATGTGGAAATAGTCTAAATCCATCCTAAGACCTAAAATTAAAAAAAAAATAGATTTAAACCATTCTTGGACCTATGTGCATTTTCCATAAAATGGTAAACTCAATCGGTTCAATAGTTATCTAAATCTTAAGCTAGGACAAAAAATCCTTACTACTTTATGTAAGAGGATATATGCGTTGTGTATAAATTTGTGAATGTGAAAGGTGATTAATTAGACATTATATAAAAGACATACCACAAGCAATTTTACTCACGTGAAACAAGGATAACATTCATGAAATGGCTAAATTATTGCTGTGTTTATAGTCTTCTGCCTAATTATCCAGGGATGATAATCGATTAAGGCTCGACAAACATAGCTGCCAACCATATTTTAAGGAATCTACAATATTTTGCGGTTGATTTGTATCTCCAACCTAGCCGCAAACCAATGCGGCTAATGGCAGTTACTGCCGTTAATTAAACCGAATCAGATTGCAGATACAAATAGAAACAATTCCAGTACTACAGCTCAAAATCTTGGCAGCTGCCGAGCCTTAAAAAAAGAATTAAACTATCTAACCAAATGTTAATCTTTAGATAGGTTAGGTAGGGTTTAAATTTTGTTAAAGAGTTTTATAGTTATTTTAGGCTATACAGAATAATTGCTTGTTCATTTTATTTTACTAGTTGTTCCGCCCCTAGTTTCTAGAGACCTTGTCCGAAGAGATAATTGGAAGTCCCCCTCCTATCAAAAAATCGTTCTTAATGATCATATCAAATTTTCCCATTGGAAAAATTAAACTCAGAAAAAAGCTTTAAAAACTGAACAGTAGAGCCCAATCGGTTCAGACGGACAGACAGACAGAGAGACATCAAGCTACTTTGTAATACAGATAGAACGACTGTGACATAATGGACTTTGCAATACAAGTTTACAATTTATCAACATTGATTAAAAGTTTAATTTTTCATTCAATCTTAATATCAGGTCACTTTGCAGACAAAGATAAATAAATAGAAAGAAAATAAAGAGAAAAGGGAGAAAGATAGAACTGGGGATTGATAATAGCCAGAGAAAAAAAATGGGGGGAAGAAAGAAAGAAATATAGGGAATAGTCCCTTTCGTGGCAACGCCTCTTAAGGGGCGATTCGTCGAATTTTTAGAATGGCTTTTTTTAGGTTGGGTTAGGTTATATTGGTAGAGGTGATTGCCCCACAGGATTAGGCAAGTGGCCCCGCAGGGTAGAGCCCCCCACAGAGGCTAGAAATAGGAGAAAAGCTACTGTGAAAAATACGTAGAATCGCCCCTTAAGGTGCGTTGCTACGAAAGGGACTATACCCGAAATATAAAATGAATTGATAAATGATAAGATATGTAGAGTTTTTAAAAAAAGGAATAAAATAATAAGAAGAGAAAAATAAAAAAAGATAAAATTAAAACCGATTTAAAGAAAATATGTTAAATTTAAGAAATATATTGGAGAAAAAATCATGAAACCTTTTAATCACAAATCTTTTTTACTTATTTTTAATTTCTGTAATATTTATATTTTGTGGCATAACTGACAGACCGACGAACAAAGTATATATATTACATATTGAAGCTCATTGGTGCAGGAAATCTTTACAAAAAATCAGCCGTCTATCTTGAATAGGAACAGAGAAAATAACATTTCCCAATTAGCGTTACGGACTGACTGACAGACAGACAAAGTGAAATATAGAGTAGCTTTGCCATTTAATAGGAACAGAAATCAAGAAAGGTATAATCAAATTGACTAAAAGTTTATTTAGTTTTCCTCAACATAAAAGACAAGTATTAGTAAATCCATTTATCCCACTTAACTGGGCCGTCCATAACAAGGGCTAGCGGCAACTGCTTAATTGAAAATTGACATCTTCAATTCGACTAAAGGTTGAAAACTTTGCTAGTCTTTAGCTAAAATTCTTTTATTTAGACGACTCTTAATTTCTCAGTAACCAACGGCGCGCCGAAAGTCAGAGCTCAACAGCACCAAATAATATTTTTATCAGAAATCATTACTTTAAATTCATAAAAATGTTAACTTTGCTAACTTCAGATTAGCTTTCCTCTACATAAAGTATCTTTAATCCCGAGAGAGAAAAAAAAGTAAATGCACTAAAAGGAATGTTAAAAAGTTTTGTAATATAATTCCACATCAATGATTTAGATTTAACACCTAGCTATTTCCTGTGCAGTGCGTGCTTATTTTGTGATGTTGGCCTTTTTTTCTGTAACGCAGCTACTCTATATTAGGTTATGTCTTTATGTTGGGCAGCTCGTCATCAAAAATCAAAATAATACTGCATCTATACAGTCTGGATGTTTTCTCTAGTTTCTTGAATATAATCATTATTGTTTACCTTTTTACAGCTTATTGCCACCAGTTTTAGAGGCAAAGCAACTCTATAATTCACTTTGTCTCTCCGTCTGTCTTTAATGTTAAGGGGGAAATGTGATTTTCTCAGTTGATAATTAAGAAAGTCTGCTAACCTTTGGGTGAAGATATACCTTACCAAAGAGCATCCAGTAAATATTTACTTAATCAGTCAGTCTGTTAGACATGCTACAATAGACAAATTTATCTTATTTTAGAAAGGTTTCGTGATTTAAAACTATTTAATTATCACAAATTCTCTGTCTCTTTCTTTTCAGGATTACAGTACATCTGCTTTGTCCGTTTCTCCATCCGTTATTAATATTTTTGGCTTCGTTAATTATTTATGTATATGATCATGATGTTGTTATCCACATTGACTAAATTGATAAAGCTTATTTTCTTTGTAACTTTTTGTGTTTACAGTAAAAATGTAACATATTGATTTTTCTTACTTATTTAAATTATCATATTCGTTAAAAATAGTAATAATACATTAAAAGTCAAATTATGCCTATCTTTCAAAAAACCTTATCATTAATATCCGTATTATGTAAGTAGTGATGGAAAATTTTCACACCACTATTTATTCCCTAATTATCAAAAGGTTGAAAAAAATATGACAAAAAAGGTATATAAAATTTTAAAATTATTTATTAAATACATATTCCTATCTATCAAAAAAACATTGAAATTTAAAAAATTTATACTGAAAAGATTCATATTTCTACCAGTTTGTAATGTACAGTGTAGGGGGAGAAAAGATAAATAAACTTTTGTCCAATAATATTGTTCTGCTATCTCTGTAAAAGTTAGCGCGGCATTCTTCTGAGGTCAGCGCTTTGCTCTCTCTCTCTCTATCTCTCTCGCTCGCCCTCTCTAATTCTCCCTCCTTCTCACTCTCTCGGGATCACAACAATCTCCTCTCTCTTGTTCTGTGAAAAGTGATATTCTGATGGTTTTGTTGTTTCCTCTCCCTCTCTCTCTCTGTGTTTCATGTTCTCTCTCTTGATATGTATATTATTAAATTAATTAAGACACTTGTTATATATACTTATTAGGTAATAATGTGACAATATATTTTTTGTGTCAAAACAAAAGAATTTTATTGCAAGACAACATCCATAATAAAAAAAACCTTAGATCTTAAGTAAACAGAAAATGGGCGTTAAATTAATTTTTATCTTATATGTTGATGAAATAATATACTCTTTTGTTGATTAAAATCTTAGGTTGAAAAGTTTGGACAGTTGCATTTGAACCAACCAATCAAGATTTGATGAATGACTTCACTCTGAATGTAACTTTAACCAACGAATGAGATAAATTGTAATTATATGATAAAAGTACTATTTTTAAATCATTTAACTAAAGATTGGTTTCAATTCTAGAGCAGCTTCCCTTTTATAATAATCATAAGATGTTCTAAATGTATTATAATGTTTAATATATAACTCTTTCATTAGATGTTTGTTTATAAAATTTTAGTATTTGATAAACTTATAATATAAATGATTGTCTCAAAATTAAAAATCTTGAAATATTATAACCCTCCCCCCCCCCCTCTTTAAATTATTTTAAAAATGAGGAAATAGATAAAACTTATAAAAGACCCTTAGATGTGGATATTTGTTAAATAATTTTTTTTGTAATCTCTGTTCGCTAATTATAGAGGCTCCTTATTACGGTAATCGGAGTGCAGCCACTCTACTCTAAAGGTAACATGATTAGGTAATGTAAGAGACTCAATAAATCACCATGTTTGTACATTCTGAAACATCCTAGAAAGCTTAAAATTAGGTTTGGCAATCCGAATCCGCAATTCGTCCAGTTTTTTGTGACTATTTTTAGACCCAGAATCCGAAACCGCAATTCAAATTGCGAATTTGGATTGTTAATTTTTATGACTTTTGTAGCACTTAAAAAAAATTATTTAAAATGTGGCAGGCAAAACCGAAAAAGGATTTTATTATTTGTTAACTGATAGTAAAATGATGGGTAGCATCCAAAGTTTTTTATATTTTATTTTCACTTTTCATGCTTATTTTAGGTTAGGTTAGGTTAAGTACCTAAGGGTTAAAAAATGACCGCTGTATTGGCTAGAATTTTTTTATTTTTAGAAAGACCTTTAATAAACAATACTGCAAGAATCCGCAATCCAAAATCAGAAAATCCGCTAACCGCCAATAAAACAAGAGTCCGCAATACACGGATTAATCCGCTTTTTTAGGGGCCAAATTTTGTTAAAATCCGAATTTGACCCAAAAATTGGGCGGATTGTCAACCCTACTTAAAATTATGACTGTCTATGTTTACTAAACAATATAACTCCTACGAAAGCTCTTTGAAATATATTAATGTTTTTCTTCGTGTCAATTAAAAAATAATTGTACATGAATATATGATCTAATAAAAGAAAGAGATAGGATCATAGGATGTCTATTAGTCAATGTATAATGTATATGTATGTCTATCTGTGTGTTAGAACCTAAGGGGGGGGGGGAAGTTTTGACACATTTGCGTAAACAGGGAGTATAGGCTTTATCTTTGGACTGAGAGTATAGGTTATTAGGGATAAAATCATTCTTATATGATGAATTTTCCCAAGTTTTAAGATTTTTTGGATAGGCCTCCAGGTTCCGGAGCTCCAGGCCTCCAGGTCCTCTCTGTACAGGTAAAAATGAAAAAAAAAAATTTTTTTTGAAGAGTTAGAAGTCAACTTATGAAACAAAATATGCGTTTTTTTCTTCAAATATGTGAATAACATTCAAAAATATGCATATTTTGTTTCATAGGTTGACTTCTAACTCTTCAAAAAAAAATTATTTTTTTAATTTTTACCTGTACAGAGAGGACCTGGAGGCCTGGAGCTCCGGAACCTGGAGGCCTATCCAAAAAATCTTAAAACTTGGGAAAATTCATCATATAAGAATGATTTTATCCCTAATAACCTATCCTCTCAGTCCAAAGATAAAGCCTATACTCCCTGTTTACGCAAATGTGTCAAAACTTCCCCCCCCCCCCCCTTATCTTGCTAACTGCTTGTCCGATTATGTCCTCCTTGTCAAGAAATGTTCATAAATCTTCAAAAGCATACCCTCATAAATAAAAACTCCTAGATGCCAAGGACGAAGTCTCTAGTGGAAGTATTAAATAAGACTATTTCAACTGACCTACAATTTTCAAACCGTTTAAATTAAATTTTATATAAAGATACCTCTTATATGATTGACATAATTATTCTATTATTTCGAATATTTTTGACATAAAAATTATTTCTACAATCTTAAAAACCCAATTGTCGAACTACTCGTTTTTTCCTTCATAAACATTATAATTATTTACCTATCTTATTAGTAATCTTATGATGACATATTTAATTTACAATATATTTACATCAATTAGTAAATATTCACGTCATTTTTACGTTTTTTCTTCGGCAAATAATTGTGAAATTTAAAATATATTTAGATATTTATAAATATATGAGTTGTTATCTTTTGTCTTCACGTATATGGAATTTCAATTCAGATTTATTTTTTTTTTAATTAACTTTAGTTTAGATATTTAATTCAATACTATCTGCATCTTGCACACGTATCTATCTTACACTATATAATTTTCATCCAAATAAAAATATTAGTAAGACAAAAAGTATTGTTTTCAGTTGCGTTTTTAATAATATGCAGAATTTGAAGACTTGCCTTTTTGCTGGGAGCGAGAAGACTTTGAACTGTAAATTACACCGGTAACTGGTAACGTATTCGTTGGTTACAAAACTTTGGGTACTTTTATTGATTTTTATTTCTTTGTTTCAAAATTTTTAACCAATCATTTTAACCTACAGAAGGGGTAGTTTTGTTGATCACCTTTTAAAATGTACATCAATGTGTTGTTCATTGTCTTATCCCTTAAGATCCATGCCGTTTTTACATGGGATACACTACATATTTGATTTCCTATTTTTTTCCAGACAAAATGGTAGACTTTGTAATTTTGTATTAAACCTATCGCACACAACTTAGAATAATGTAGAATAGACCCAAAACATCACTTTTTAAAAACCAACAAAAAATCATCAACAATTGCACGGAAAAATATTCATCATCACAAGAAACTTGGAAAAAAAGAGAATACTGTAAAAGGAAGCTGGTAGGTATTTGTTTTTGTTTGAAAATTATTACTCGGATCTTATATATAATAAAAGTAAATATATGTTTATCAAAAGTTTAAACATTTAAGTACTTTTTTTGACTACCTACCAAATAAATTTGATTGACATTGTGACAAACATTCTTTTTATTATAGAGAAACTGCGCTATGCTCCTGCGTTAAGGTATTAGAAAACTAAATTTACTTTTTATTTAGGAGATGATAATAGGTACAATTGAAGTATATAGCTTGATATCTATCACTTTTGTGTCAACAGAATGAACAACAGGTAAAATATTTTATCTACAATATGGGCGACAACATCCATAAAGCGAAACTCTACAAATTGAACTTCTGACAAATGAACTTTCACACTTACCGAGTGACAGCACTTTTATTATTGAAACGCTTAAATTTTGACCGCCTATTTATACAGTAGGTAAAGATTTGCTGTTAATAGTTATTTCTCGCATCGTATTATAAACAGCTTTCCGCAGATATTAAATGAACAATTATCGGCATTTCGGGGCTTAAAAATTGGTTTTATTCTTGTGATTGTACATTTTCATATTTGTAGAAAACTGGATATAATACAATGCTAGACATAATTTTTCCGTTTGGCTAAGAACTGGTTCTAATCCCCGGATAGTAATCGGTTACAAATAAATACGGGGAAAATATTTATTGACTAAATAGGTATAAGTTTATATATTGTATTATATTGAGCTAAAAAATCTTTTTTTATAGGAATACAAGACTCTAGAGGAAAGTAAGGGGTGTTTGGGCGTGCCGCAATGTTATCCGCCCCTCCCGGCCAATCCTCCCTGGTCCCCCTGGAGGATCAGTTCCAACAATCCTCTCCACCACATTCTGCAACCAACAAGCTCAAGAAGTCGGCTTCAGATGGACAGGTAGATAGATACACACATAATGAAGTCATTTCCCTTGTAGGGGTTGACACCAGGTATCTAAAGGGATAATACAATTGTCGATAAATGGATGTACACTCTAAATTATGATTCACAAAATTACCACTTCGGTAGATTAATGGTTGAAAGGTTTGGACACTTAATGTACGAACCAATTAAAAATTTAAAATTCAATAAAAGTTCTAAAGTTGTTAGGTAAACCAACGAATAGAAAACGTTATTATGAAACCTTGGGGACAAGGGTAAAAAACAGCCCACTCTATGTTAAATTTTAAAAGAATAGTGAAACTATTATGATTTTACACCAAATAAGTTTAGTATCTTTATAATTGTCATTGAATATAAAAACGTAAGTAAGTCTGTATCGAATTTGTCGTAATTAATCTAAGTGACAACGCATTTCATTTCATAAATATTCAAAGTTTGGTCACTCTATGCTAGCCAATGGTCCTCTGTCCGTCTGGTATTTCTATCTTCGCTTATACGGACGTTGTCATCCGTATTTGAATAATGTTATCTCAAAACCTTAATCCTACAATAAATTCATAAGGTTTAAAGAAACAACAACAAAACAGTCATTTAAAAGGACAATCCACGCTTTGTTTTAGCTTTTAACTTAGATTAAGAAAAGGACAATCCTAGTTTTGTTTTAGCTTTTAACTTAGATTAAGATTTGTTTAGAAGAAGGTTTTATGAACAATTCATATTTTTTTTAGAGAATGGGGAATCATACTGAGGCTCTTATTTTTACCTTCACAATGATTGTATTTTACTAAAGAGATAAGCTAATAGATGATAATGATAAACAAAATTACCCCTTATGTAATATACTTTATTTGGACACTACCTTTTTTACCCTAACCAATCAAATTTAATTAAATCAGACACCTTTGTTATAAAACTTTGGGTACCATTGTAATTTAGTCTAATGTGACCTTCCTTCCTGCATTCAAACACATTTATTCATCTTGTTATGTGAATAGGATTAAAACAAAGTGTTCCTTTTTTACAACTAGTGTTATACAATGATTTATTTTTAGATGGTTCCGTTGGAAAGAGGCATTGATAGTACTGACCTTCCCTCGCCCACGGCTGAAGGTATAACTTTATATCAGAACCTAGCGGCTAAGCCCCTAGAGGCTTCTAGATTTTTTTTTTTGGGGGGGGGGTCCTTCACTTTCAGTTTTAGTTTTAAAAATAAAAACGGTCGATTTCCCTTGGAAGGGTGGAACCCCTGAGAAGCTACACTGAAAAGAAGACCCATATCGGTTCAGCCTATAGCGAGATCCTTTGGTAGACAGTCGATATACAGACTGGATGTGAAAAAAAATTACCAGCAAGGATTCATTAGCAGTTGCCTTTTTTTAAGGAGTGGAAAATTGAACAAATATTTAATATTTCTAAGAGGATAATAAATAACCTTATATTTTTTTAATTTGATTATTTGTTTCAGAGATGTACGGGGTCAGAAGGGAGAGTGATGGTTGTATTTCAGTCATGGAAAATTCAAATGATGAAGACCCTTGGTCCCCAGTTGTTTTAGGTATCCACAACGATTTTTAGATAGCAAAATATTTAGGTAGATAGTAAGCTAACTAGGTAGACATCTAGGTCTAGTTATTTCCAGAGGTTTCTTTAGAATTTATTTAGGTTGGATTTTTTCCATCTCAGGATTCTAGCCCTTGAAATATACTCTGTTTTAGAGTTGCTGTGTAATAGTCTATTCGCATGATTAGGATTGGGTTACCCAAAAGACAACCAACACTTTGATTGCACAACCCCTGTCTGCAAGTCTTAACTGTTCGTGGTAATGAGATGCGCCTGTTTATGGGATAAGGTATTCCCCCTACTCTTACTGTTGATGTTACGGATCGCCTATATTTTATATTCAATGAGTTCTAATATTTCATAGGCACAGTAGATTGGAGTGAAACTGCCTCTCCTACCACCCATATTTTTATATTTAACTAGTTCTAATATTTCTTAGGCACAGTAGATTGGAGTGAAACTGCCTCTCCCACCGCCCATATTTTTGTACCAACTAGTTCTAATATTTCTTAGGCACAGTAGATTGGAGTGAAACTGCCTCTCCCACCGCCCATATTTTTGTACCAACTAGTTCTAATGTACAGAGGTGTTACTTGCTACAGGTGAGATCCTTTTTAGTAAAGCAGTGATGCTACTCTATTTTATCTAGAGTATGATCGTATGTCTGATGGTTTTATTAATGTAATCAAAGAAAATTAAAGTATTATAATTCAAGTACGTCCAAGGGGGGGGGGGGGGTGGTGATAAAGGGGTGATTACCCTTCCCCAAACGAATTTGGCACACCCAATTTTTTTAAATTTTACCCTCCCCCCATTAAGGTGGGGGTATTTACCAAAATAGATAATCCCTAACATTTTCCCTGAAATGCTCAGCCAAACCAGTTTAGTTATTTCATAAATGATATGCCTTAGACATACGGTCAGACAGAAAATATATTGCTTTGTATTTTGCTAGCAGCTTCGCCCCTAGCATCTAGAGGCTCTGTACTCGAAGAGAAAAATAGGGGAATAAATCGCTTAAAAAGAAACCAAGACTTAAACCTGAAGTAATAGCCTAAAACCACCACATAAACCTAAGTGAAGCCTACCTAAAATAGAGAACGCAATCTGTTCCGTAATTATTGAGATCTTGAACTTCAGACAAAAAACCTTACTACTTTATATAATAGGATTTGATGAGAATACTAATCTTATTTTCAGGACTGCCTCCATTCTGGAATGAAATTCAAGTGTGTAGCTTGTAGAATAGTCAGTCACCAAGGTAATTACATTTTTAAATGATAATTTTATATTTTTTATTTATCAGATGACCAGAGTTGTATATTCTGCAAAAGATTCATTTTTTTCCCCGACTGCAAAATATTATTTATTACCCCCTCCCCCCAGTTTTTTACCCTTAGGAGAGAGAAAAATATTAGTGCTTTTCATTTTTTTACCCTCCATATTTTATGAGTTTTTTCTTACATGTTTAATTTTTCTCTTTTTTTTCTCTCTATCTTATATATTTTTTATCCCCCCCCCCCCCCACCTTTAGCAGAGGAACCCATGCAGAATATACACCCCAACAGCTGACTAGGTATAGATTTGGATCCTTTTAAACATTTAGTTTTTGTGTTTTTAGGGTTTTAAGATTAAATTGTTCCAAATCAGATTTTTTCTATCATACTTTCCTAGGTATCTAATTTGAATACGAAAATCTGCAATTTTTAATGTATAAAACTTTATGTTTCTGATTAATTTTCTTTCGTTTTATGCAGTAACTGGGTGTCTGTCTGTCAAAGTAATAAAATGTATGTTTGTTCATCTTTTGTACATCTTAGTCGTTTTTTGTAGGATGTTCAGTTAAATTTTTCAAGAAAATGTATTTCTAATCGTTCTGTGTCTATCTTCTAAAATATCCTAGGACATATATGTTTGTCTACATAAAATTTTGCGTATTTTTGCATTTCATTTATTTTAGCTTTCCTAAAAAGCATTAAATGATAAAACTGATTTTATTCAAAAATATTAATGATATATTTTTTAGGTTGTATGTCAACATTAAACAGTGTCTTCCCTTGTAAACAAACATTCAGGTTAGAATGAAAACATTTTTTAAACCAGGGAGAACTTTGTGCTGTTTAGTACACTAGTCCCCAAAGTTTTATGATAACGTTTTCTTATTCGTTGGCTTCACAACTTTGGGGACCTTTCAAACCTTTTCAAGCAATAAATGTAATCTACCTACAGAAGAATTAATTTTGTGGATAAACATTCGGGATGTACAATAATTTATCGTTCATTGTCTTTACCTTAAGATTAAAACAAGTACGAATATATACAAAAGAAGCTAAACTCTACTTTTATTAATTATTAAAATCTCACTCTTTTTGTTTTTTGGAAAAGGTTAGAATAATCTAACAAGTAATCTATAATACAAAGTAGCATGATGTCTGTCCGTCCGTTCGTCCGTCTGAAGCTTAAGATCTCCTTTGGGCAAAGCCCCTAGAGGCTAGGGGCGAAGCCGCTAGTAGGTATAAATTTTCCAAAATTAATAAGCGATTCCTGAGATCATACTAAACAAACGAATATATATGAATAATAAACATATGTTTTTAAATGCTATTATATTTGTTAGGGTTATTGTCATGAAAAGAGAGAAATAACATATAAAGGGATAAAAATATATATTGTTTATTGTATTATAAGAACTAGTAAGTGGTTTTCCATGTATAAATATAAGATAGGGGAATCATGATTAATTAGTGGCAAGACAGATATAGGTGGCACTAATTATCTTTTATTAGTAGCGTAGCTACTCAACAATATAATTTGTATGTATTCTTCACGTTCATACTTCAGGGATAAGACAATGGACGATAAATTATTATATAATAACTCCCCAAATGAAAAACAAAATTAAATTTTAAAATATTGGTTTAAAGTATTGACACAATAGTTTGGAACCAACCAATCAAATTCAATGAAAGTAACCAAAATTTTTAATACAATAAATGAGAGAACGTGTATTTACCAATTAAAGAAACAATAATATTAAAAGCTTTTTTAAAAAACCGCTCTTAAAATCAACACAACCTTGTTTTTTAGATTAAAGTATATAATTATCTATAATTAAAGAAGATAGAGCTTTCCCATTCATTAATAACGTTTTAGTTTAAGGAAGTATATTATTAAAGCAATTTTTTTGATGAAAACAATAAACTAAATCTGATTATCCTTGTATATAAGTAACAGAGTGTCTTTGTGTCAAGATTGATTTTAAACTCCAAAAGTTTTTAAGTCAACGATTAAATAACGTGTTCAAGATTTTGGTTACCACGATATTTTATAAACTATTTACCAATGACATGTGTCAGTGTGCATAGCCACTTACCAACCGCTGTGCTACTTTTTTTAGAATGATAATGTTAACAAATAAAAAGTTTCTAGCTATGCCTTTCAAATGTGCTGTAATAAAAATGTTTTTCTTGCAGGGAGTGTGTTAGAAAATATAGAGAAGAATCAGAAGTTCATCATCATTGGGTCACAAGGTAGAGAAATTATTTAACAAAGACAATTTTGTCCCAAAATAAGCGTAGCAATAACAGCATAAAACATATAGTCTAAAGAAGAGAATATAAATTCTGTTTAAGATTTTGGAAGTGCATCAAAATTTAGAAAGTTACTGTTATATTTATTAAAGACGTTTTTATAATTAAAATCAAAATTCTTTATCATTACCTACCTAAAAGCTTTGTTAAAGGGGTAGTTTCACGAAATGCATTTGAATTTAATTTAGTGAACTGCATATTTTTTCCTGGTTAATTGGTTAAACTGCATGTATATGGCATATAATTGAAAGAATTTCAATTTTCTACCAAATAGTTTTTAAAATATCAAGACTTGAAAATCGTCTTTTTAAATTGCATATATCACAAAAAGACGATTTTCAAGTCTTAATAATTTCAATACTACGTGGTAAAAAATTGAAATTCTTTCAAATATATGCCATATAAATATATTTTAACCCATTAACTAGCAAAAAATGTGCGGTTCACTAAATTAAGTTCAAATGCATTTCGTGAAACTACCCTTTTTTTTTATTTTAGGAAACAATTAAAGGGAAAATGTAGCTTTTGTCACAAGAACTTCCAGTCAAAACTAGGTTGGCGTTGGTGTCCTTGTAGCTTTATCTCTATCTCATTTAAATTTTTAGCCAAATGAAAAATTAGATATCACGTATTGTCATAATTGTATTGTTCAAAATTACCCTGTGTCATTTCTTTTGAAAGAGAATCTAAAATATACCTAGTCTTTGAATTTTTGACAGGGGGGAGGTATTAATAGAAAAATGATTTAATCTACAGAAGAGACAAGTTTTTGTATTATCATTGGGGATATACATATTTTTTTTCCATTATCTTATCCCTTTAAATTCCTGGCACTGGAACTAGTCTTATTTAATCTAACTTGAGTCTTTTAATTAAAATATTTTCTTAAGTTATCTCTTGTCCCTGCAAAAATTAGAGAAATCCTTATAATAAAATGTCAGAATGTTTGTCTGCATATTTGTCTGTCCTGAAGGATTTTGCTAAACGCTGAACCGTTATGGTTATCCTATACAGGGTAGCTTCTCATATGTCCTGAGAAGGTTTGTGGGAGGGTATCACCACCCTCCCAATAGAAATCATCCCTAGAAAAAAATGATAACCTTAGATATATTTTTCAAAATTTTCTTTTTCAAACTACAATTGAAAGTGGGGGAGGAGGTCGACTCCACCCTCCCTCCCTCCCCCCTCCGCACTTTATGGCTGTCTAAGGCTTATATGGGCGTATCCGCTACTTATTATATGAAGCTAAAGGAGCCAATACGCGCAGGTCCGAAGTTTGGTAATAGTATAGTTGGCATCAACTGTTCCTGGTGTAAGACTGCTCTACATAACTCAGGAAATTATCAGTCATTATCACAGAGAATTCATACTCGTTCTGCCATTGGTTAGCTTATAATTAGCTTTTAAATCAGAGGAGGGGGTGGGTTAGAACTTGAAGGTTGGGTTATAATTCAATTGGATAATGAATCACCTTTCAAAAATTCTTAAATACTTTTCAATTCAGAAAAGGGAGACACTGTTCTGAAAATGATTCTTCCCCCCAAACTTATACTGCCATTGCCTAGCTTATAAATTAGGGGAGGAGGGGGGTTAAGGTTGGTTTAGGATTCAAGAGGGGGGGAAGTTTTGACACATTTGCGTAAACAGTGAGTATATGCTTTATCTTTGGACTGAGAGGAAATGTTAAAAAAGAAAAAATCATCCTTATATAATGAATGTTCCTAAGTTTTAAGATTTTTTGGATAGGCCTTCAGGTTCAGGAGCTACAGGCCTCGAGGTGGTCTCTGGACCGGTAAATATAAAATAAATATTTTTATTGAAGAGATAGAGGTCAACTTATTAAACAAAATATGCATCTTTTTTCTTCAAATATGTAAATAACATTTAAAAATATGCATATTTTGTTAGGTATATAAAATATAAAAAAAAATTTAATAAAATTTTGGTTTTGATTTTTACTGGTCTAGAGCAACTGGTGGCCTGAAGCTCCTAAACCTGAAGGCCTGCAGCTCCTTAACCTAGAGGCCTATCCAAAAAATCTTAAAACTTAGGAAAATTTATCATATAAGAATGATTTTATTCCTAATAACCCGTCCTCTCAGTCCAAAGATAAAACCTATACTCACTGTTTACGTAAATGTGACAAAACTCCCCCCCCCCCCCCCCCTCTTATACAATGTATCACCTTTCAAAATTCTCAAAATACTTTTCAATTACCAAAACAGCATTTTTTATCATCCATTGTCCTACTCCTTTTTCCCTTAATAAACTATTCATACGGTGGGGTAGATATGGCATGTATGGGAATGGTAGGTTTTCCAATAAATGTCGGTATGTTAACTGTTGGCTGATAATTATGGATATTTAGACACTTGCAAATCATTAATTGTTAGAAATCCAGTTTGTAATCTTGGAATTCACTCAGGTATGTAATTAAACATTTAGAGATATTAAGCAACACAAGAATATTCTAGTACTTATAGTACTAAAGGCAGTGGTGTGTATTCTGCACAAGATTAATTTTTTTCCCCTGCTAAAAAATATGTAATTCCTTTTCCCCTCCTTGTTTCTTTCCCCCAAGGAGAGGAAAAACTGAAAAAATAAATGAAGTAGCCCTCTCCTTCCCTAAATGCATTAGGTTTCTTCAAGTTTTCTTCTTTGTTTAATTAAATACATTACAAATATGGCACAATTTACTTTTTTTGCACCCCCAACATATTTTTCATGTTTTCCCCCACCTTAGCAGTGGATCCCATGCAGAAAATACACCCCTGACTAAAGACTTGTTTTTTTAATGTTTTCAAGTAACCTTAAATTAAATAATATTTTACTTAACCTGATTTACTGATTTCTATTAAGCTTTTTCACTAGACCATCTATTCATTTGTTAGATTTTACATCAAATACCTTTATAACTAGGTAGTCAATTTATTCTCCAAGAAAAATCCATTTTACCTGACTAATTGTATTATCTTTCAGGTGTGATAATCCCTCCATCTTGGATAGTCAAGTTACCTCGGAAGGGATCATTTAAGTCAAGTCTCAAGCACTCCCCCAAGAAAGGGACGGACAAGGGTGGGTATGGGGGAGGGGGCACCGCCACCACGCCAGGGACCAATACTTAAATATTTTAAACTCATTTTGGTAGCTTAATACATAAGGGGGGGGGGGAGTTTTGACACATTTGCGTAAACCTGGCACCTAGGCTTTATCTTTGGACTGAGAGGATAGCTTATTAGAGATAAATTATTCTTATTTGATGAATTTCTCGAAGTTTTAATTTTTTTGGATAGACCTCCGTCCTCCAGGTTCCGGAGCTTCATTTTTACCTGTACAGAGACCACCTGGAGGCCTGCAGCTCTGGAACCTGGAGGTCTATCCAAAAAATCTTAAAACTTCGTGAAATTCATCATATAAGAATGATTTTATCTCTTATAACCTATCCTCTCAGTCCAAAGATAAAGCCTAGGGGCCAGGTTTACGCAAATGTGTCAAAACTCTCCCCCCCCCCCCCTTGAATATTTCTTATTACATTTTAGATACGCGAAGATCTTTTTTAGGAAGAAATATTTCTCCCAAAAGAATACCATTACCTACTCATTTATCTCATCGTATTGTAGACACCTCTCTGCGGATAGTAAAATTAGAAATCAAATGATAAGATCAATTCCAGTTTTTCTTTTTGCCGCAAAAATGTAAAAGTATTTGGTGACAGGCGATGACGTAAGCGGTGATGAAATATGTCGTTGCAACAAAATTGGAGAGTCGGACAGCTGTGGGGCCGCGGGCGGGAATGGCGGCAAACCTGTGCGGGAACATCAAACTTTTCTGCTTAAGGTTTTTTTTTCACACAATTAAAATTTTCCTTCAAATATAATTTTTCAATATCATCTGTTCTTAAACATGGTTTTAAATGAAGTTTTTAAGTTTTATTAGTTTCATGGGGAAAAAAACCTAGAAACAATGCCTTGTACTTGAATTGTAACACATTTCCTGAATAAAAACGCTTCTTAAAACTTTTCTTCTAGGATGGACAAGTGGGGGGAGGGGTAAATAGTAGTCCCCCCCCCCAATTTTAATTCTTGATCCTAACCCCCCCCGCCCCCTTATAAAAAAGCTTGAACGTCCTTGCTTATCACAGTTATGGAATCTCGACCATGAAGATTTTTTGACAATCTTGACAAGTGAGGTATTTTTGGAAAGAGAAATATATATAGAAAACGCCTATGTAAATTAGAAAATCCGCAGAAATCATATTTGCAAGTTATTTGCAAAAATCTGCAATGTTAATTTGCAAAATTAATTTCATGCCTTAAATGACTTATTTAGAAAAAAAATCTTTTTATGAAATGTGTTAATCTATAAGTTTAGAACATAATTAAGGCAAAAAAAAACATTTTCTTTAGTGTTACTTTTTTTCACCTTATATATGAAAAAAGCAGTTTCTCAAAATCTATGATAAAAAAAGATATAGGAACAAAAAATATGTTTTTTCTTAAAGTAAACACAATAATTGGCATAAAATCTATCATCCTAAATGTAAAAATTTGATATAGACAACTTTTTAGAGCAAATATTGAGCAAAAAGTAACCAAGACATTTTTGCAAAGTATGAAAATCTAAAGAAAATAGTTCTTTTTGATTTTGATATACATATCAGATAAATGTATACAAAATTAGTGATCAAAAACTATAAAACAAGTTATAACTTTTTTCAACCCTATCATTGATTAAAATGCACTTTTAGGTTTACTCATTACCAAAGTTGCACTTAAAAACTCTTTTTATTAAGTTATTAAACAAAATAAATTCAAATCAACAATTAGGCGTTTTTTATAATGCAGTAGACCATTTTGTAGTTGGCTTTTTGGCATTTATTTTTTTTAATTACTACATAAAAAGAGTTTTTATGCACTACTTCGTTAATTCTTAAACCTAAAAGTGCAATTTAATCAATGACAGTGTTGAAAAAACTTATAACATGTTTTATTGTTTTTGATCACTAATTTTATATACATTTATATGATATGTATATCAAAATCAAAAAGAACTATTTTGTTTAGATTTTCATACTTTGCAAAAATGTCTTGGTTACTTTTTGCACTATATTGACTCTAAAAAGGATTCTATATCTGATTTTTACATTTAGGATGATAGATTTTATGCCAATTATTGTGTTTACATCAAGAAAAAACATATTTTTTGTTCCTATACCTTTTTTATCATAAAATGTGAGAAACTGCTTTTTTCATATATAAGGTGAAAAAAGTAACACTAAAGAAATTTGTTTTGCCTTAATTATGTTCTAAACTTATAGATAAACACATTTCATCAAAAGATTTTTTTTCTAAATCTGTCATTTAAGGACTGAAATTAATTTTGCAAATTAACATTGCAGATTTATGCAAATACCTTGCAAATATGATTTCTGCGGATTTTCTAATTTACATAGGCGTTTTCTATGTATATTCCTCTTTCCAAAAATACCTCACTTGTCAAGATTGGATAAAAAAATCTTTGTGGTCGAGATTCCATAACTGTGCTATATGATATAAAGATTACCGCCCGTTAATGAACTTGCAGTAGGCAACCCCAAATTTTTACATTTTTCACCTCCCGCCTCCCCAAATAAAAAAGCTTGGACGTCCTTGCCTTTCTTGTTTATTTTATATTTTTATATTAATTTATGAGCATTGTATGAACTTATATTGTTGCAGCCCATCCCAGTGTCAAATTCTTGTCCGGTGATTGTGTTCCTCAACCCCAAGTCTGGCGGTAACCAGGGAGAGAAATTGATGCACAAATTTCAGTGGCTCCTCAACCCGAGACAGGTAACTAGATCATGTTTTCCAGTATCGCTTCGAAACCAATAAATATCAGGGGGATTAGAACAGGTTCTCAGCCACACTGAAAACTTATGTATACCATCTTATAATTGTACAATGTACATTTAATATCCACGGAAAGCTGTTTATATTACGATGCGAGAAATAACTATTATCTTCTTACTGTATTTTGAATAATAAATTCAACTATGTAATTTCTTGCCTTTCATCTTCAGAAGCCCTAAAAAATTATCCACATTATTTTTTAGACTTCTTTTAATGTCCATATTAAGCGCAGCAATAACGAGCAAACAACTTTTTAAGCCAAAAAAAGTTAAGTTAGTATTATACCTAGAGCAAAAATTGATTTATCTAAAAAAAATATAGTTAAACAGAAAAGAGCCGGCGTTAACAAAAGTAAATTGTTAAAATCTGCATATTAAAAAGAAAGGCGAAATAAATTTTTAATATTACCCTGTCTGAAACTTTGGCAGTAGAGTAGTTCCGTAATTTATATGAAAAAAAATGTTTACATAAAGGTTATCTCTGTCGTTAGTACTTTTGAGATCAAAATATTTTCTAATATTTATTTTGCCATCTCATATTTTGTGAATTAATTTATATATGTACTTCAACGCGACATTCTTATTTGATTTGCCTTTGAACGAATGCAAAAATATCAGACATTTTTTAGTTGTAGACGTGTAACTTTTACTATCAATGGATAATTGACATGTTATATTAACGTTGTGCATTATGCTTCTTTGTTATTAGAAAGGGAGAGGTAGGTTTCGGGTAAAATCCGTAAAGGTGTGTGTTTTATGGCTTAAAAATAGTAGTAGAACGATAATATTCACTAAATATTTGTATTTCTTATTAAAAGTTAGCATAAATTTTTATCGTTCTACTACTGTTTTTAACTTATAACACATAACCTTTACGGATTTTACCCGAAACCTACCTCCTCTCCCTTTAATATTAAAACAAAATTGGCTCAAAATAATCATAACTACTACGAAAAAGTATTTATTTTCTTTTTTGATTGTGTTATTTTTTTAGGTATTTGACTTGAGCCAAACTGGTCCTTTGCCAGCCATCCAGCTTTATAAACGTGTTCCTGGCGTCAGGTATGTTCTTTTCCAGTATCACTTAGAAACCGATTGATATTCGTTGGATAAGAACCGGATCTCAGCTACACTGAAAAACCATGTATCTTATCGAATATATATCCAGTTTTCTACGAGTATAAAAATAAACAATCATATTAAAACAAGTTTTTTACATTTTTATATCCGCAGAAAGCTGTTTGCAATACGATGCGATAAATAACTATTATTATCAATCTATACAAGAACGATTTTGTCATCATTAGTAGCACAGTATTATAAATCAACAATATTTTAGTTAGGAAAGCCCTATCAAATCTTTTTGATAACATGAAACGAAAAGAAATATGACATTTTAGGAAGTCATATGAAGGTTTAGAGCCATTTCTCTTGTACAACCCATTATATGTGTGCAAAAAAATAAATCAAGCTTTATTTTGTAGTATGTAGTACCTACCTAATGGGTTTGTTGTCAGAAAGGTTGGGATAAGGCTATCAGACCTACTTAATTAATATGATCTACTATCCTCTGATGAATTCATATGGATAATGTCAACCTTGTTATCATTTAGATTTCTGGCTTGTGGTGGGGACGGAACTGTTGGGTGGGTGCTCTCTGTCCTGGATGGGGTGGATACACCCTCCCCACCCCCTGTGGGTGTCCTTCCTCTGGGCACTGGCAATGACATGTCAAGGGATGTTCATTCAATTCAGATGAAATTCAGATCATTTTTTATGATCTTTTAAACTTGATGGCTTAGAAATTTAGGTTTTTGTATGATCAATTTTTAAAAACTTCGACAACAAAAAATGGAACGCAGTTATAGTAAATATGTTAATAGTCTCATCAAGTAATAGGTAATTTGTCAGCTTATACCAACAACGAAATTAATTTGGAAAAAATCACTAAATTTATACGTATTTTCAGCTGTCGTTGGGGTTCAACATATAGTAAAATTGACGACCTCTCCGTCTTCCCCCCAAATGTTATTTTAGATTTATTTCGCTTGTTGGTTATACAATATACCTGGTAATTTGTTTAACAAGAAGCTAACCAAGGATAGACATATGGAATGGAACTGTTAACAAAGTACATCTAGAAATATCATAAAGGTTAAAAATGCATAAGGAAGCTCATATGAGAAGGTATTAGGAAGCTTTATTAGGATACAACCCTTACAAATTAGGTATTCTAGGATATTTTACAAGATTCCTAAAAAGTTCCTCTCTCCATTTTTTTGAATAGATAAATAATGAATATTTCTGCCTAAAACTAATTTTTGATATGAATGAGCATTGTTAAAAGAACCCTTGGTTGGGGAGGAGGATATACAGATGAACCAATTAGCAAAATTTTGATCTCATTACAGCATGCAGGAATAGTGTTAAATATATATTTTTTAGAGAACATGATAAAAGGGATAGTTGAATCATGAATGAATTGCATTTGACAAGTTTGATTGCAAGAATACTCTCTAACATTTATTATTTTGTATTACAATTTACAATAAACAACTATCAATTAGGCACTACTAAAATAGTCATCATGCTGTTTTTTTTTGTGAAAACAGGACTGCCATTTATGTTGCATATATCAAAAAAATTATTTTATTTTTAATGCAACCTTATAGAAAATTGAAATTCTTTCAAATATAGGTATATAATATTTTATAAATGTAGTTTAACTATTGAACAGAAAAAAAATAAACTTTACTAAATTCAAGTTTAAATGTACTTAGTGAAACTACCCCTTTGACCAATTTTTTACAGCTTCATTTACATTTTTTTTTGGTATATTAGGTATAAAAGTTTTATGCTCTAATATTTTGACTAAAAGCAAATTGTGATGTTTTTGTTTTTAACTTGAAGAGCTAATCAAATGAATTAATCGTTGTTTAATAGCTATGTTACATACAAGATTTTTTAAAAGAACCTAGACTATTTAATGTAGTTTAGACTATAACAAGGCATTTGATGGTATATATAATAGTTATTTCTTTCATCGTATTATAAACGGCTTTCCGCGGATATAGAATGTACAATTATAAGATTAAAACCAGTTTTTTAGCCCCGAGGTGCCGAAGTTACGGGCTAAAAAAACTGGTTTTAATCTTATGATTGTACATTTTTCGTAGAAAGCTGGATATAATACGATGCTAGACATAGTTTTTTCGTATGGATGAGAACCGGTTCCTATCCACCGGATTCGAATAAATAAGAGAAAAAGATTTCACTTTTAATCAAGAGTGCCGTTTTATCAATCAACCAATTCTTCCCTTTTAATACAAAGTAAATTTATCTCAATTGAATTTTTTTCTTCTCCTTTTTCCCTACATAAATACCTTCCATATTTTTTTTCCCCATGATGAATTATGCGACTAGGGGGGATTATACTTCCCTGGACTGTAATGGGAAGAAATTCATAGATCTTTGAATCTAATGAGATGATAGATAACAATTTTAACACTATTTTTGAAAACAGACATAGTAAATATTGACCGGTGGAAGTTGGAGGTTACCAGAAATCTCCAGTATCCAGCTTCTTATAAAGGAGTTGATAGATTACCATTACAAGTACGCAACAAGATAGCTGGGTACCAAGGAGGATAGCTAGTGGGATAGAGTTGGATTATTTAAATGTTTAAGTTAGCAAAAAACATGGCTAGCTGAAATTGAGTATGTAGTAAGAATAAATTGACAAGACAGACAGTTATTTTTTTATTTGGGTGTACAATAAGGCATTAGATGTTAAAGAGTGGCGTTATTTTTGTCAATTTTAATAAGTAAACTTTTAAACTTTTCTTTATAAAGAAAATAATTTTATATTGCAATAGATTAATTACCTAGGTAGGCACGTAAGATGGTTATTTAAACACCTTAATCTGTCCAACTTATAAAAGGAATTTCTAGCAGACGTAGTTTTTTAGTCATATCCAAAAAAGCGACAGTCTTTTTTGAGTAATATAAATTCCCCAAGCAGGAATTCATCCCAAGAAATTGAATTGTTTATAGCTAACTTATTATGTGGATTAAATAAGAAAAATCTCATTATTTTCTAACTAATTACGTGGCCTGATTAATCAAATTAAAAGATTGATCAACTAGACTCTTTCGTTCAAAAATACCCAGTTATTAAATGAAACTTATAAATAATGTGATCTTTGTTAAGGTTATGAACAACTACTTCAGCCTGGGGGTTGATGCGCTTATTGCTCTTCAGTTTCACGAGGCCAGGGAGGCTAATCCTCAAAAATTTAATTCAAGGTAATGGTAAAAACAGTCAACGTGGAATTGGATTTATACGTGAGTGCACACAATTCTTAGGAAAGCCATTAAGAACATCATTGAAAACCAAAATAATATACCTAAGGAAGATCAAGTAAAATTGCCACAAAATTCAATGAATTATTTTTACCTAAAATCTTTTATTATTTCTTTTTAAAGCAGGGATATTTATTAGATAAATAAAAACAATTTAAAGTAACGATAAATTGAAGTTTTAACGATAAAAAATAAGGTTAGAAAATTATATTTCAATTGAGCTTCTATTGCCTGTTAATAGTGAGCTATAAAAGATTTTATTGCTTTCCATTGTGTGTACAAAATTCTGTTTCATTTCACTATTTATTATTGTCCTTGTTATTATAACGTTAATGAAAATTAATCAACTATTTTCTTGTAGGATAAGAAACAAAATCTTCTACGGGCAGGCAGGAAGTAAAGACTTGATATTAAGAAAATGGAAGTGTTTAACTGACTATATCAGGGTAGAGTGTGATGGAAGGGATATCACTCCCAAACTTAGAGAACTCAAGGTAAGGCCTAACAGAAATATCATAAAGCATCCATCCTATTATATAAAGTTGTAAGATTTTTGTCTGTAGCAAAGAATCTCGCTAACCGCTGATCCGATATGGTCATCCTTTACAGTAAAGCATCTTATATGTCCCAGGATGGTTTTAGGCTTTTTTATTTTTTTTAAAGTCTAGGTATGTTTTTAGGCTATTTTTCTGCCCTTCCATATCACTTCGAATACAGAGTCCCTGGATACTAGGGGCGCAGCCGCTAGTATTTTAAATAACATCTCCTGGGAGAATGATTATACTGGTATAAATGCCTTTTTTTATTTGTTTGTTTACTTTAAAACGTTCATACCTAACTTTTATTTAATCTTAAGTTGTTGAGTCAAACTAACAGTGTCCAAACTTTTTAACCAATAATACAATTTTAATTGTCATTGGGGGTGCACAATGCACATTAATTTATTGTCTGGTCTCTGAAGGAAGATCCCTGCATTTTACATTTAAGCATTAAGTACTGTACGTACGGTAGGGAACAAAAAACTTGTACCTATTACTTAGTTATGAGGAATAGATTTATTATTGATCTTACACCAGATATTCATATTATATAAGAAAGTGAACTCTGTACCTAGTGGGTTAAAATAACGTTCTCCCTCATCCCCCTCCTTTACCCCCATTTCCTTTTCTTCTTCTTGCGACGGCCCGACCAATAAATGCGAGAGGATATTGTAACCTTTAATTACGATAATTTTTTTAATATCCTCGTATATTCTACATTCAGTTTATGCTGATAATTATCCTTGTTAAGGTGTTAGCTGTAATTTTCTTGAATATCCACACCTACTCTTCTGGCACTCGTCCATGGAACAGACAGTTTGGCGAACAACGCCTGGACGATGGCATGTTAGAGGTGAGATACACAGAGGATTTAATTGGATAGACATTTTAAAAAGTAGACATATAGGCTATTCTTAAATCTAATGAAAGTTCTTAAAATGACCGATAAGTAATCTGGAATAGCCAAGATGATATATAAGTTCACCTATTTGGTTACTACGAGGCTTTAAAGTTCATAGTTTTGTTTTTGGAAATAATCGATCCCTGGAAGATTTTATCTTTAACTGCACTAGATCTCAACACTATCCTAATCTAATATTATTGTATGCAGAGAGAGAGGTGACAATGGGCTGTTTATACACTAGTCCCCAAAGTTTTATAATAACCTTTTCTTATTCGTTGGCTTAAAAACTTTTGGTTGATTAATAATTGAGTGTTCAAACGTTTCAACCACGAAATGTATTCTATAGAAGGGATACTTTTGTGTATTATCATTGGGGATGTAGATCCATTTGATTTCCGTCGTCTTATCCCTTAAGATCTCTGTATTGTAGGTGATTGGAGTGACAACGTACCAGATTCCGCTGCTGTTAGCTGGTGGCCACGGACATTGTATCACACAGTGTCGCAGGGCCAGGATAGTCACGCTCAAACAGGAACAAAAATATACACAGCAACTTTAATTAATTTTAGATCAAGTATAGTAGAGTGTGCCAATACCCTGTTTTGTCACACTCTGCTTTACTTGAGGGAATATTGGCATACTCTGATTAACCTAGAGAAATTTGGCATACTCTGCTTTACTTGGGAGAATATTGACATACTCTTCTTTACATGATGAAATATTGGCATACTCTGCTTTACTTGGGGGAATATTGTCATGCTCTGGTTTACTTGACATTGTATCACACAGTGTCGTAGGGCCAGGATAGTCACGCTCAAACAGGAACAAAAACATACACAGCAACAATTATTGAACCCTATTTTTTTTTCACAGAAAATGACTAAATGCTTTGCTTAAAAAGACCTTAAGGTTAAAGACTAAACACTCATTTTCTAATAATGTATACAACAAACATTTAGTAAACACTGTTTTACATAATTTCATGTTTTTTTAGTTTCAATACATCCTAAGGTGTTTGTTTATTTATGTGGTTATTTTTATATATATTTTTTGAATATGTGTTATTTTATTAGAGTATTACAATTAACGGGGAAGGGGTTCGATAACTGTATGTCCCCAACCTGAGGACCCTGTGCCGACTTTCAATTCGGTCTTAGAAAATAAACCAATAGCGTCGGGAATATTAACACAGCCAAGTCGCTACAAAAGAGCAAAAAGCAATTTGCCAGCAGACGAAAAAGGTCCCCAGCAGGGGAATCCAGTTCGTTTTCTAGTTATACATCTATTTTTATTGTTACTGTATGTTTTGAATGTACCAGATCCCTATGCAAGTGGACGGTGAGGCGGCCAGAATTAATCCTTCCATTATTGATATCAGGTAGGAAAAACCAAAATATTATACTTACTCAGGGAGGGAAAGGACATTGGGCTGCTTATTATACTATAGTACCCAAGGTTTTATAATAATGTTTTCTTTTTTGTTGGCTTAACAACTTTGGGGAAATTTTGTGTATCGTCGTAACTAATGTAACTACAATAGCAAACATATGATAAGAATCTCCCCTATACTTCTAATTTCATTTCTTCTTTTTTTATTAATGTTAATTCAGGGATGTATATTCTGCAAATTTGACCCGGCTGAAAGGGGGGGAGGGGTAGAAAAAAATATGAGGTTGGGGGGGGGGAGAAATGTAAAAATTAAGAGGACTGAAAGCATTTTTTTCTATTTTTCTCCCCTCTTCGGTGAATAAAACTAAAAAAAATTTGAAAGGGGGCATAATATGAATAAAATAAAGAGTTCTGAAAATAGTTTTCCATTTTATCCCTTTCCTTGCTGGAAAAAACTAGGGGGGGGGGGAAATAAATAATTTGCAGCAGGGGAAAAAATTAATCTTGTGCAGAATATACACCCCTGTGTTAATTAATGTACGGAAACTTAATTATTGTGATTTATTATGCATGCTAATACCGCAGACAACAAAAATACACAAACAAATAACTTTAAGACAGAGGTAGTCGGGGGAAGGTGGAATATCATGGCCTAAAACAGGCGTAACTCATTACCATGCTGCACACTGTGCAGTGTACAGTTAGGATTTTCAGTGCAGACAAAAAATTTGGTGGAATATTTTTGCTGACATTAATCTTTGTTAAGTTTATTGAACCAGGCCAAAATGTTGGTGAAGCGGAAGAGCGGGACAAAGGGAATTGCCGAGGGGTTACCTCCTTCACTACTTAGAATCCAAGTGTCAAAAATTACTATGCAGGACTACGAAATGTACTATTGTCAAAAGGTAATTAATTTGATGTTGTGGGAAGGGGTACCTACTGGTGGGTTGATATTGGAATTGGTGATTTTATAAATATGGCGAGAATAATATGGCCCAAAATAACCTAGAAAATTGCATTTTTAATTGAAAATATGCCTTTATAAGAATCGCAGATAAAAAAATATAAATTTAATTGTTGATAAAATTGACGCCATTTTGTTTGTAAGGTTTCGTGATTTTTTTCTTCTTAGATACCAAATGGTTGAATCTACATAAAAAATGAACCCATTTTTGAATTAGTCGACCCTAAAAACCCCCTATCGCGTATATAATACATTCATTTAACACAAAAATTAACGGAAATATTAGAAATTTACCCATACAGGGACTATTAAGATATTAAGTTAAGAAAGGGCAATTTATATATAATACATGATGGATTCGAGCATGCACTAATAAAATGTGTCTTCAAGCTGGTTAATATAACAATAAACCCCCATCCATCCCCTTTACCCCATTCCCTCCTCTCCTACTGTAGGAACAACATGACCAATAAATTATATTGATATTAGCAACCTAAATTGACGAACATCTTTCCACTGTGATAAAATCTTTTCTATCTATCTATCTATTCTATATCTATAAATTGTTTTCAGCGAAGCTACTCTATAATTCCCCCATACACCAACTTTACCCCATTCCCTCCCCTCCTACTGTAGGGACAACCTGGCCAATAAATTATATTGATATTAGCAACCTAAATTGACGAACAACTTTCCACTCTGATAAAATATATTCTATATCTATTAATTGTTTTCAGCGAAGCTACTCTATAATTCACTTTGTATGTCCGTCGGCGTCAGTCAGTCAGACTTCAAGTGCTTTTATTGTATTTAGTTAACAAATAATATTTGTTTTTCAAATGAAATCTGTAATGGTTCGTTGATTCGGTTATGTTAAAAAAGTATTATAAAAAAAATCAGGTTGATATCTTTAAAATAAGGTCAGAACTCATATTTTTAGTGTTTTGGGGGGTCTATTGCTCCACAAGCCTCTAGAAGGAAAGTTTCAAAATGAAATCTGTAATGGTTCGTTGATTCGGTTATGTTAAAAAAAGTATTATAAAAAATCAGGTTGATTGATATCTTTAAAAATAAGGTCAGAACTCATATTTTTAGTGTTTTGGGGGGTCTATTGTTCCACAAGCCCCTAGAAGGAAAGTGCCGAAATTCAATTTTCAAAGAAATACGTGTATATTCAGTCATATAAGAGAGCCTACAAAAAGAATTAGGTTCCCAATCTTTGGTACTGAATTTCATTTCCTATAAGTGTACAAACTTCCCCCCCCCCCCCTTATTTTAATAACCTATATCTCTCAGGGATAAAAGGGGATTAAGACTATGGATGATAAACTGATTATATTATACATTCCCAATGATGATAAATGAAATTATTGGCTAAAAAGTTTGAACACTACTATTCTGGAAACAATGAATCAAAATGTAATAAAAATACTTAAAATATTTCTTAAGCTGAATCTATCATTATACACAATTGCATCCATGAAAATAAGTGGAATAGAATATTTAGCAGTTCCCACCTCCCTAAAAATCATAGTAAGGGGGGATGGAGGGGTGTTAAAACTTGATGCAAGACAAAAATAAAAGGAAAAAACATGAATTAAATAAAATACAGCCATCTTTAAAAAAATGAAAATATTATGATATTTGATAAAAAAAAAATGTGTTGTATCTTTTTAGATATACTTTCCGGCTAGTTTATTTTCAGGTTATCGTTTTTGTGGTTAAATTTACGTGCATTTTGATAGGTTTACCATTATTGTGGCTTAAAAAATAAGAAAGTTAGGATTTTGAGCTTCTACACCAAAACAGCGATTTTTGGAGTAGCTGCGCGAAAATTGTTATTTGAGTTTAAATGTTTTTTAAGTTTCAGGGCCTTTGAAATACATATTTACAGCTTGGCCAACTTGAAAAAATGTGAAAATCAAAAAAAAGGGGGAAATCAACCCGCCTTAAGGGGTAGTTGCACGAAGTGCTTTTAACTTGAATTTAGTGAACTGCATATTTTTTCTGTTTAATGGTTTGTACTAGGGTTGGGCCGGATATCCGGTGTGGCCGGATATCCGGCCGGATATCCGGCCATTTTCAATATCCGGCCGGATACCGGATATTGAAACTATCCGGCCGGATATCCGGCTCTATAATTTTTTATACTTTACACCAAAAATCTCTGCTTTTTAAAATCTTAAATGGCTATAATTTTCTTATTATTGAAGCTAGAAGAACATTTTTTCTGAATGAGTTTAACTTTATGTAAATTTATATAAGATTTCTGAAGAAATTTTTTTTTACTACTTTAATATCTGTTAATTTGGCCGGTTATCCGGCCGGATATCCGGTAATTTGGCCGGATAACCGGATATTTGCCGGATATCCGGCATTTGAAATCAGCCGGATATCCGGTATCCGGTATCCGGCCAAAAAAGTATCCGGCCCAACCCTAGTTTGTACCTTCATATACTGGAAAATCGTATTCTTATGATATTTGCAATTTATATATCTGGTTTATCTTCACAAAAAATAGCAAAATGACTTGGTACTTAATTTGTTTGTGCCTAATTGATTGCTATTTATTGTAATACATAATTATTTATGTTAGATGGTATTGTAACTTATGCTTGCAATCAAACTTTGTAATGCACTTCATGCAACTATCCCTTTCAGCGATTTTGTATATGATTCAGTAGGGAGGGAAAGTTAGACTATAAATTACACTGTTTCTCAAAGTTTTTGATAGATTAGGTATTTTAGTTTGAGCATGGCAGGTGTCAAACTTTAATCCACCTTGATAAATTTTAGGTATAGAAAGTTATTTTCTTATCGTGAAATCATCCGTCACCGTCATAGATAAGATTTGACTTTGTAAAAAATAAATTTTCAATCGTTGTGTTTAATGGATTTTTTATTAGATTAAATAAAAAAATAATTATTTTATTAGATTTTTACAATTATATCCTTCTATTCATCAAAAAATTGTAGGTAATAGCTTTAATTAAAAATGCTAAAAATAATTCAGAATAATTCTAGACAATATAAAAAAAACACGAAAGCCTGAGAGTTTTGGAACTTGGAAAAGTGGTTATTTTAATTTGATTCATAGATACCTGGCATGATATTAAGATAAAGGGGGAGCTGAAATCAAGGATATACATGGGGAGGAGGGATAGGGGTAAAGGGGGGATTTCACTCCCCTCTAAGATTTATGTATGATTATTAAACTTTTTTAGGATTTATTGAAATCTTTGGCTAAACCTTTTGGCGAGCTCACCATTGAATCTACACTAGACTTAGAACAGGTTTGCTTTTTTCAGATAAGAGTTAAGAGGACATAGGATCTTGGATACTTGTTTCCGCTGGTTCATTAGTAATGTTTTACTATTTCTATTATACTATAGTTTGCTGAACTATTGTATTAATACTATTACTCTAGATAGGCTGTCAGAAACAATAATTTAGTCACGTATTGATATTCAGGGCGACCACTGCATACTATATATACTATTTATACTATATAGGATGAATGTGGATACTATATCATACTATATGACAAAAATTTACTATATATACTATATAATATTACCTTTTTTTGACCTAAATTTACTATATATACTATATGATATTACATTTATATAACAAAAAACGAATATTGTCAGTTTTGTGACAACGCCTCTTTAAGGTGTGTTTTGTCTTATATTTTCACTGTAGGTTTTCTCCTATTTCTAGCCCCTGCGGGGCAATCATTAACCTTTATCTTACCTAACCTAACCTTCAATAACCTATAAAAAGTTAACTGAGATAGGACAAAAATACATAAAGCTCTACAGGTAAAAGATTAAAATTTCTTATTTGAATAGTTAGAGTTCAGAATATGCATCTATTTAGATGATATTAAAATATCTGAAGGACAAATTAAAATCGGCCATCAAGTTTAGGTCCTGTAGGTCTCCAAGTCTTCTCTGGACAGAGTCCACATGGAGGCCTGCAGCACCTGAACCTGGAGAGCAATTGTATTTTTTCTTCAGATATGTAAAATTGTAAATAACATCTAAAAAGATGTTTATAAGAAATTTTGATTTTTACCTTACCAGAGTCCACCTGGAGGCCTGCAGTACCTTAACCTGGAGCTCAATTGTCATTTTTTCTTTAAATACATAAATAACATCTAAAGCTAAGCCTATGTTGTTTAATAAACTTACCTTTAACTTCTTAAATAAAAAATTTTGATTTTAGACCTGTCCAGAGTCTACCTGGAGGGCAAGAACGTCCAAGGTGGGGGAATAAAGAGGTGATTACCCCCCACCCCCCAAACGAATTTGGGGGTGCTGGCACCCCCAAAATTTTTTCCATTTTATTCCCCCACATATAAAAATGACCCAGAATGAATTATCCCTAAAAAGTTCTGGCGCGCTTCGCGCGCTTTTTTACTTCCACTTTCAAAATTTTTTACCACTGCCCAAAATCAAAAGACTAAATAGTTCCCTTTAATTAAACAATGCACTGGGTGTGTTCTATCAATGTCTTTTCAAAGAAGTAATATTTTCTTAATTATTAAGAAAAAAATGTTTAAATCAAAATTGATTGTCTACCTTCCATAAAATAGATCAATCAAACATTTCAATAATTATCAAAATATCAAATACCCTCTTCAAAACTAGTTAAAAAACCTTACCAGGACATATTTGAAGCTACACTTTAAAGGAGAATCATATTGGTTCATCAGTTAGCAACGCTTGTGGGTTGATTATTTTGTTTTCATGTATAGGAATGAAATTGTTTTTAGTACTTTATTATTAGTTAGGTACTTATTTACATTATTAAATTACCCCGCCCCCCCCCCAAAAAAAATTAAGCTTGGACGCCTCTGTTGGAGGCCAATTTTTTTCCTTCAAATATATAAATAACATCCAAATATATGCTCATTTTTTTAACAAATAAACCATTAACTGCTCAAATAAGAAGTTTGATTTTTACCTGTACAGAGTCCACCTGAGGGTCTGCAGCACATGAACCTGTAGGCTAAATGTCATTTTTTCTTCAAATATGTAAAATAATACCCAAAAAGATGCATAATTTGTTTTAAAAGTTGACCTCTAACTCTTGAAACAAGAAATTTGAATTTTACCTGTCCAGAGTGGACCTGGAGGCCTGCAGGACCAGAACTTGAATGTCGATTTTAATTTTTCTTCATTAATGTTAATAACATTCAAAAAGATGCATATTCTGCTTTATAAGTTGACCTCTTACTCTTCAAATAAAAAATTTATTTATAACCTGTCCAGAGTGGACCGGGAGGCCTTCAAGACCAGAACTTTGAGGCCTATTTAAATTTTTTCTTCAGATATGTTAATAACATCCAAAAAGATGCATATTCTGTTTAATAAGTTGATCTCTAACTCTTCAAACAGAAATTTGAATTTTTTTACTTGTCTAGAAACCACCTTTCAGCTAGCCTGCAGCACCTGAACCTGGAGACCTATCCAAAAATGATTTAATATACGTGAAATACTACCCAAAAGTAAACTTTTATCCCATATAACCTATAGTCTCACATTGATACCTAGCCTAATAATCACAGAGTAAGCGAAAGTGGCAAAACTCTCCCCCCCCCCTTATATGTTAAATTGCTTTGATAACAACTTTGCTTTGAGTTATTATTGATGATGTATATACTATGTATTACTAAATAATTCAAAGTACGATACTATATCATACTATATGAGTAAAAAAAAATATACTATATATACTATATGAATAAAAAAAATATACTATAAAAATACTATATTTTTTTGGTTTTGGAGTGGTCGCCCTGGATATTATTTATTTCATCAATACTGATGGCAAAAGCTGCCTTAATACTCAAATTCTTGATCCTCCAAAATAGTTGTTTACCTTCCCGGGACCTATGAGAAGCTACCCTGTTAACGAGAACTCGATCGGTCCTGCGGTTAGCGAGATTCTTCGGTACAGACAAACAAACAAATAGACATCCTGTTACTTGATTATAACTATAAGGATATGGATCACGTGCCAAAATATGTAAACGTTTTCTAACCAATAATATAATTGGATGGTTCCTACACTGTGTTCGTATTGGTCAAAGTTACGGATTATTGATCTAGATCTACAATATTACTATATTTAAACATTTAGGTACGGTGTCACATACGCAAGCTGCAAGAGAACAATGTTGGTGTGGTGAGTTCTAGTCGTCTCCTTCCAGAATGGTGTTTCCTAGACTCTGTCACGGCTGAGAGATTCTTTAGGTACCTAGTATTCTAATTTTTTATTTTTGGACTGAATTTTTGGATCGATTTTGCCTTTAAAAAAAAAGTGAAGGCTGTATCAGACTAGTGGTTAGTGCACCTCTTGTTGAGAATAACTGAGTTCAATATTTCCCGTAGACTTTACACTTAGTTTACAAATTCTGTCGCAATTTCTCAGAGTATGATATGATCACGCAACCTTTCCTGAGATACCCTAAGCTTGTAAGGAGGGAGATTTGTAGGAAGTTATGATTCAATCTATCCAGAACTTTAATCATGTTTACTTCAATCATTTTCCTCATCAGTTGTATGAGAGTGCCACTGTTTGAAGAAAATACTCTTTCAAAAGATTAATGTTTTATAGAAATGGATAATTTATTATTTTTAAAAACATATTAGCTCATCTTTTATTTTTAGGGTGGACAGAGCACAAGAGAATCTTCATTTTGTCATGGATATCTGTGATGCTATGCTTTATATTCTTGAAACTGATGATAATATAGAGGTAGATAGATAGATACCTAGTAGATAGATAATATTATTTTGTCATGGATATCTGTGATGCTATGCTTTATATTCTTGAAACTGATGATAATATAGAGGTAGATAGATAGTTACCTAGTAGATAGATAATATTATTTTGTCATGGATATCTGTGATGCTATGCTTTATATTCTTGAAACTGATGATAATATAGAGGTATAGACATAGATAGATAGATAGATTGATTGATTGATTGATTATATTATTTTGGGAGATTGAAAGAGAGTTAAGTGCTGATGACGAGCGAACGATATTCTATTTTTTTATTTGCACAGGATCCAGATATGCCTGGGAACCTGAGCGGACTGTTACCTGATGACCTTGTCACCCCTCCTCGCTCCCCCATCACCCCCAACCCCCCGGTCACACCCAACCCCGAGGAGGAACAGATGGATTCAATACCAAGGTACCTAGTATAATTCAGTTTTAAATCCGTCACTAAAAATTATTGAACAAATATGACTACTAGGGGATTTTTTTTTCCCGGCTTTTTTAGAAATTTAAGTAGTGCCGCTCAAATAAATATACCTTTAGGTTAGAAAACCTTTGTGTTAAAGTTTGAACCGCCTAGGACAAGTCTTTCGCCCAGTAAAATCACATTTTTTAAAAATGGAGAGGTTTCGTGATTTTTTACCATTTTTTTATTTATTATTCTTCTATAATCTGAAATAAAACATAAAAAATGACATATGGAGTGAAAAAATTAAAACACAGATTATTTGTAATGGTATAAACTAAGTTTTAGGCACGAAAAAGGCAAAAAAAATAAACAAAAACAATACAAGTTGTGAAAATTATTACTGTTTTATAAAAAAATATTTGATATTTTAGCACAAAATACACATTATTTGAAAGATTTTTTGGTCATGTTTTTGGGGTAATCTTTTCTGTTCTTTTTTACCATTTGAAGGCAATCTTGAAGCTTATCTTCCTTATGATTTTTCAGGATGAAATCAGAAATTAACCTTATATTTCTTTCAGCAGTAACATTCGTTACAGAAAGGTTCTTAACTTTTTCTCTGAACTGATGGTATATAGGAGAAGCTGAATCGAAATTAGATTCATGGAGCTGCTTCAGATTTTCAGCTTTAAAACCCAAAGCTTCAAACAAAAGATAAGATTCCTGGTTGACAAGATCTTCCAGCTTCGTGTTGATATCTGGTTCAACTATAGCTCTCAAATCATTGGCAGAAGCAACAGCTGGTAATGAAGCCTGGAGAAAGAATTTGGCATGAAAAAAAGCTACATATTCAGCACCAATCTCCATCTGCTTTTTGACATCAGGCTCTAGCTTATAATAATTGCCAGTCATTGTTATAACTAAAAAGTAGATGGCACAAGCAAACCAACGGGCTTGATGACAGGCTTGAGGCTGGTGTAACCTGAATTTGCCGGGAACTTGACCACCCAAAAAAACTACCACCAGCTGGCACAGGTATTTGTGATCTGAACGGCCACTTTGCCAAATGTCTTGCTTTAGAGTCTGTCATCAAGCCTGTTGGTTTGCTTGTGCCAGGGGCGTCCAAGCTTTTTATTTTGGGGGGGGGTAAAATTTTTTTAAGGGGGGGGTAATTCGGTTTTGGGGGGGGTAAAATGGCGCGCAAAGCGTGCCACAAATTTTTTTTACCCCCCCAAAAATTTTTACCCCGGGGGTAAAATTTGCTTGGGGGGGGTAATTACCCCCCCTGAAATCTGTTGGCAGGGGTAAAATTTGTTTACCCCTCCCAAAATTTACCCCCGGGGTAAAATTTTTGGGGGGGGTAATTTAAATTTTATCAAAAATTTAGTATTAGAAATGCGCGCGTAGCGCGCAAAAATTTTTTTTGTTAGAGATTTTCTATTTTGGGGGGGTATTTACCCCACCAAAATTGTTGGTTAAATACCCCCTCCTAAATGGTTGGGGGTGCCTACGGCACCCCCAGGGTAGGGGTAAATTTTAAATGGGGGGGGGGTAATCGCCCCATTACCCCCCCCCCCTTGGACGCCTATGGCTTGTGCCATCTACTTTTTAGTTATAACAATGACTGGCAATTATTATAAGCTAGAGCCTGATGTCAAAAAGCAGATGGAGATTGGTGCTGAATATGTAGCTTTTTTTCATGCCAAATTCTTTCTCCAGGCTTCATTACCAGCTGTTGCTTCTGCCAATGATTTGAGAGCTATAGTTGAACCAGATATCAACACGAAGCTGGAAGATCTTGTCAACCAGGAATCTTATCTTTTGTTTGTTTGAAGCTTTGGGTTTTAAAGCTGAAAATCTGAAGCAGCTCCATGAATCTAATTTCGATTCAGCTTCTATATACCATCAGTTCAGAGAAAAAGTTAAGAATATTTCTGTAACGAATGTTACTGCTGAAAGAAATATAAGGTTAATTTCTGATTTCATCCTGAAAAATCATAAGGAAGATAAGCTTCAAGATTGCCTTCAAGTGGTAAAAAAGAACAGAAAAGATTACCCCAAAAACATGACCAAAAAATCTTTCAAATAATGTGTATTTTGTGCTAAAATATCAAATATTTTTTTAAAAAACAGTAATAATTTTCACAACTTGTATTGTTTTTGTTTATTTTTTTGCCTTTTTCGTGCCTAAAACTTAGTTTATACCATTACAAATAATCTGTGTTTTAATTTTTTCACTCCATATGTCATTTTTTATGTTTTTTTTCAGATTATAGAAGAAAAATAAATTTAAAAAATGGTAAAAAATCACGAAACCTCTCCATTTTTAAATTGACTACAGCTGAGTCAAACAATATCACCGCTCCCCTAAACTAAATTATCATTATTGGAAACCCCTCCTCCTAAGTATTTATTTTTTATGCCAAAATCATTTTTATGTCGTTCCTGTAACGGATATCTCTGATCGTTAATAGAGGTTTGTTGGTAAGTTAGAATTGTCCTATCGATTTCAAACACATTTCAATATGTCCATTTATAGTAATGCAGATCTCGGCAAAGTTTAAAGATCCTTTGAATTTAGGTTATGCGATCAAGATGAAGTCAACCAATCAAACGATCAACCAGAGAGCCAATCAGAAGGCCAGAATCTGTCCGACCAATCAGGGCACAGAACAGACTTATCAAAAGACCAATCAGACTCATTCTTTCCTCTGACGTCAGCAGATGGAAACTTGAAGACTACTGAAGGCATTTTAAAAGCAGCACGCTTAGGTAAACAATCCTTTGAAAGACATAATGCTATGCATTTCCATATTTCATGTTTTTACAGTTGGTACCAGGGACCATAAAAGATAAGACAACGGAGGATAAATTGATTTACATCTTCATTCTTCATAGAGGAAAAATAAAACTTTTGTAGATAAAAAATTATCGGTTGGAAAGTTGAGACATTGCTAGCTTGAATTAAGCAATCAAAGTTTGTTGAAGTGCCCAAATCTTTTAAGCTAATGTGAGAAATTGATTATAAAACATATTCGGGTACATGTCATTGTATTTTCTCTAACAAAGACTATAATTGCAAAGGAAGGAATAGGACAATGGGTTGTTTATTACACTGGTCCCCATAGTTTCATTATAGCGTTTTCTTATTTGTTGGCTTATTAACTTTGGGGACTTTTATTGAACTTTGATTGGTTGGTTCCTTAAGTTGAGTGTCCAAATGTTTCAACTACTAATTTTAATCAACAGAAATGTTAATTTTATGTATTTTAATTTGGGATATACAATGTACATCAATGTATCGGCCATTGTCCTATCCTTTCAAATCCCTGACAATGGCATGTCTAATTTGAATGAAATTGCTAGGAGACCTGCGGATGTTACGAGAACTGTGTACCGAGGGATATTCCTTGCTATCAAGAGACGAGACTGGCAAGACAGCTTTGCATTATGGAGCCAGGTATAATAATACACTTCGTGTCCAGAGGATTGGAAAACCCAGGGATCCAAAGGGATAAGACAATGGTCGTTAAATTGATGTACATCCACAATAATGATACACAAAATTACCCCTTTTGTAGATAAGAATTAGTTTTTCTGATGTTTAAATCTCAACTTAATGAATCCACAAATCAAAATTCACCCAAAGTTGTTAAGCCAGCAAATAAGAAAAAGTTATTATAAAACTTTGGGGACTAGCAGGGTTAGGCCATCCGAAGGGTTTAGGTATTGGAAATAAACTTCGCCCCCACAATTTTCAATTTAACAAAAATAAGGAAGGGAGTTGTTTGAGGAAAAGCACCAAAAAAATTCTCGCTAAACTTGGGTTTTAAAATCAGTTAGCTTAGAAGATTAGGTATCATAATCTTAATGTAGTTAGTTATTTTGTAATAACTGCATGTTTATTTCTAGGTTTGGGCACAAAGAGATAATAAAATTTTTGTTGGCCCACGGCCCACCTCCTCTCTTGGATATGACCGACTTTGAAAAGGGTCACACGGCTTTGCACAAGGCTGCGGCCTACAAGCGCAGAACTATTTGCTGTATGCTAGGTAAAGCAAATTCTATCATAATATAACTCTGAAATTACCAATTAGAAACCACTGTTTAAAACCTTTAAGGAAAACTAGTCAAAAAAATTATTTTAATGTTTGTTTTTATTGCTAAGAAAAGGGTATATCTAAAACATTTTAATGAACTAGCTTTTAAAATTCATTTTTTACCCTCGGGTTTTAACAGTATCAATGTTTTTGATAGAAGAAGTAGAAAAATTGCCTAAATTTCTTTAGTGTCAGTCAAAGTATTACATATAAAAATTTCCAGGTAGTTTTTTTAAGGCATAAGTTTTAGTTGGAAACTATTCTTATTCTATATAAAATTTCAGTGACCGCTGGAGCCAATCTTTCTGTCCAGGACCTACAAGGTAACCATTTATTTATGGACCAATCAAGGAGAAAAAATTAGATGTGCTTGACTCATTTATGAAATTTTACATTTGTGATTAGATAGCGGACACGTGACAAAGCTTGTCTGTTAAAAAAAACTATAAAGGGGTTCCGTATTTTAAATTTTCCGTAAATAATACCTATACAAGAATATTGTTTAAATATGGATACAGATCTCTAACCCTGCGGGGTTACAAAGTACCCAATAAAGCCTAGCCTATAGTAATCAACAAACAAACAAATAATTACAATCCTCCCTTACATTCAATTTATTTTAAATTAAGGTGGAGGGGGGGGGGAGTTTTTGTCACTTTGTGAGACACCATGAGGGAAAATGCCTATTTAGTTCTTTGTCAATTTCATGTCAAAGATTCACAAACAAGGACAATTTGACCTGGAAATCTGTACTAGCACATTAGAGTAAAACACTAGAGAGGAAAGTGGTTAACTAACTGTATGTCCCATTTTGCCCCTATCCCATGGACCTTGCACCGACTCTCAATTGGGTATTTAAAAATCAACCAGAAAACAATTTGCTAGCAGACGACAAAGGTCCTTTGAAAGTGGGCAGGTAGGTATCTATATATACATATATACTATAGATCTGTTACTAGTGTAGCTAACTTTTTATAATATAATATAGGTAAAACCGCCCAACAGTTAGCACACAACGCGGAGGATGACGACCTTTCTGCATATTTGGAATCACAAGAAATACACCAGGAAAATACAAACATTATTTGATTCAAACATCTCGAAATGAAATTTTGTGAAACCCTTATTTTTTTATAGTATTTTTCTTCCTCAGATAGTTGAATTTCTGATCAACGCTGTGTCATAACTAAAGACCTTGCATACCAAAACTTCTAGAAAAAAACAGGTTTATTCAAAGAGTTGGTTGTCTGTTGGGTGTTATTGAATCTAATATCCCAGGTGTTTGGACAGAAAATTAGATTTTTGTTCCCCTTAGTTATCAAGGGTTGTTGGACCTGAAGATAAAAAGCAGCCTTTACCTTACGATGTAATTTAGAGGTAAAGGCGTAGCTGTTTGTGTATACTATCTACCTTGTATGAGATTATTAACAATGTTTGTATACTGGCAGGCCATTAAAGAACCGCAGGACATAGAAACGTCAGTGTAAACCAAGTCAACAGTAAAACAATCACAACCAAGGAATTATTTTTGTATGTGTAACGCTTTCAGTTATTAACATATTTTAAAATAGAAATATGTCTATTAATTTATTTTATAAAATACGTCACAAAACCATTGATTTTGGTAAACAAAAACTAAAATAAAACCAGTGCTACAGCTTAGTTTATTTTAAGTATGTTGGTTTTTTTTCGTGGCTTTCTTTGCAAGAAAAATACGAAATTTTAGCCAATTTTTAAAACAAAAAAATATTTTTATTATTTTTAGCATTTGTAAAATCAACATATCTTTTATTATATAAGTTGTTTAGTTGAAAAAATCTAAATATCGTACCTGTAAATACTAATATTTTCAACTTTCAATAGCTTGGCTAAAAATCGAAGAAAATAAATCATTTGGTCTACAGTATTGATTTTTTAAATTTTGACTTATGTATATGTAAATATTTCATAATTTGTATTGGCCAAAAGTAGAATAAGATTAGTGTTTGTTATTTAATTTTATATGATTAATAAATGTTCCCTTTTTTCAAACCCTTACAACGCCAATCACCCCCCTCCCCCCCCCCCCTTTTCCTTCTTCCTTTAATCGTGCCAAAATAAATTCATTTTATATTTTTATTTATTATTTTCTACTTTAAATTTTGATTAAAAGGAATTAGTTTTTTTATTGCTAGATAATATTGTTATAGTTGAAATAATGTATTATATAGAATGTCAGATTTAAAACTAGTCATTTTTATTACCCTTTGATTCTATAACAAAGTACTAGAAAAAGTGTAGTTACTCCATATAACTTATGTTATCTACCTAAGTTGTATAAAATTCCTGGATTAAAAATGAATAAAATTCCTTTTTTTGGAATTTTTTCATTATAGTTAAAATAATTTTTAAAAAAACTTCTATTATATAAATTAGATTTTTTGAAATTTTTCACTCCCCAGATTATTTATAGAAATGGAACTTCAACTTAGATTTAGAAGATTTTAATTTCGTATTTTTAATTTAAAATATTTTATCCATTTAAATAAAAAAGCAGGGTCGCAAAATTTTGTACTTATGTAGTAAAATATATTTTAACACACAGTTGCCAAATATAAAAAATAAAAGTATCTTTTAACCATGATGTAAATATAGTATTGTAAATGTTATTATATTATTAACTATTTTATTTAAATTATTATTAAGAAATAATTATGCAAAAATTGCAGCTAGATAAACAAATATTTATTTGCTATTTATAATATATTTATTATTAGAGAATTTATTTATTACCAATAGATGTTTAAACTTTGCTTATAAGCATTATTCAATTGAGGGGAGAAAGACATTTTTTAAGATATTGTAATCAAATTATTAGGGACACTTATATTGGCTAAAAAAAGTTAGGTCTTTTAACCATAGAATAAGCACCAAAAGAAGCTTTTTGATGGGTTTCAGAGTTTTTGAAGCCAGTTAAAAATTTAAGTTGGTCTCATAGATTGCCTGTCCTTGCTTGAAGGAAACTGTATTTGATTGTTAAATTCATAACTTTTTTACCAGTTTTCTTCATTGTTTCTAACGACCCCCCACCCCTCCTCAATTTTTTTACGTTTAGTGCCAAAATATTTTCTATGACAAAGAAACTTAAATTTTGCATTTATATTTTTTATTTAGTATTTATTTGATTTATATATGGGTAGAAAAAAAGTATTTTTATTATTATTGTATTAGAGATAAAAGGGAATATGCATGAACAAGAGCAAGTGATGTTAGATAATATGTTTTTGTTGAACGTAGAAAACGAACATAGTTTTTTTCACCAGAAAAATGTGTAACCTTAATTCTGGAAGCTCCCTAACATCACTTGCTTTCGTTGGTGCATAGTCCCTTTGGTGTAAGTGAGAGAGGTAGATACAACACCCGGAGTAAAATTATGTTTCCGTTAAATTTTCCACAAGGACTAAAACACAATAAAAGTTGGTAATAGTAACTGTAAATTATTACCACAGCACAAAATATTTCCATTAATTAGCCATCGAGTCTTTCTCTGATGATGAAACCCTGCTTAATATAATTCTTTGATCTGGCAAAATAATTTTCTTTTGGTGCATTATCTCTCTCTCTCTCTTTGATTTCTTGCTAGTTGTATTTTCATTACCTTCAGGCAAGGACAGGTAGTCTGCAAAACAAACAGTTGATAGGGATAAGAAAGATTGATGAATTTAATATCATTGGGTTTGCAAAAAAAATAATATGGCTCTTAGTAATTCAACAAAATTGGTCATTATTGACTTACTGTTATAAAACAGAGGTACTTTGGTATGTCTTATGATAATGTTTTCTTATTCGTTGCCTCAACAACTTTCGGGACTTTAAATGAATTTGCATTGGTTTGTTCATTAAGTTGAGTGTCCAAACGTTTCAAATACTGATTATAATCTTCAGAAGGGGTAGTTTGGTGAATCTTCAGTGGGGACGTAAATAAATTTATCGCCCATTGTCTTATCTTTAGGTCCCCGGTTTTAAAATCTATTTGCCGATTAAAAAAAGTTGAAAAGTGAAAAGTTTAAGAACGATTCTACTGTGAAAGATTTATCTGTCCTGTTTATCTTTTTGTTTTTCATAATATTCGTTTTTTGAATACCTGTTTAATCTTATAAATGTAACTTATGTGTATTAAGGTTATTTTTATTCAGTAAATGAATTGTTTCAGCCATGTTTTCTTGTCAACTTAACTTTTTGAATTGGAAAAATATGGTTATCAATTATGTTACCGGATAATCATTCTTATAAAGGAAAAATTATCTTAGACATATATGAAAACAAAATCTGCGGTGTCTTTTTGCCGACTACATTTGCAGTTTTAATTTGCGTTTTATAGCAGTGAACCTATATTGAAATAACTGTTACGGATGTTGTCAAATGCTCTTTTTAAGTCGAAATAAGTAAAATTTAAGAGAACTGAAGAAAACAAAAAATTTCCTTTTTCTCCCCTCCTTGGTGAGAAAAATAAAAGACTATTTGAAAGGGGTGATAATATAAATAATATAAAGAGTTTTAAAAATATTTTCTATTTTTTCCCCTTCTTTGCTGGAAAAAACTAGAAGGGGAAAAAATATAAAAATTTGCAGCAGGCGAAAAAAAATGAATCTTGTGCAGAATATACATCCCTGGATAAAAGCAAAACTCTTAATAAACCCATATGTTTAGTCCCCCATTAAAAGTACCTAACATTTCCAAAGCTTAAAGGTAAAATGTAAGAAAACATTTTGTTGCCACACCCATTGTTCCCTCCCCCTGTATTCTTATCCTTTTGTACTTAATTGATAGTTTTAAAATGTGAGATTTATAATTAGCTGCTTCAATATAATAGAAAATTTTAAAATCTTTATTGCTTACTACCTACTCAAAAATTTTCAGCACTTAAATAAAAAATATTTTTATTAAATGGAAAAATAATATGTTATCGCTATTTCTCATTAAGGTAAAAAAATAAAAATTCATTTTGCATCTATAAGAAACTTAAATTGATGAAACTCAGCCTTTAAGATACAAGTTTGGTATTAGCAGGGCTGATTTAAAAGCATATCAAATATATCTTATTAAACTTATTAAAACTGCTTTTTTTACTTTTATTTTTATTTGAATTTCTTTATACATTCAGAAATTACTTTAACTGCATTATATTAAACTTGTATTTTATGGGCTTTAAACTAAATAAATAATACTACATAGACCATTGTATTGTTTCCACAGTTTTAAATCTTATATATTAAAGTGTATTATAATATAAATTGTTCATTATTCCGTCTTATTTTTTATAAAAGGATAATTATTAAAGGGTATTTTTAAAAGTTTAATTTTCAGAAAATATAAATATGTCTTTGGATTACTGAAACAGTATTGAAGGAAATATAAATGTAATCTATAATACAAAGTAGAACGATGTCTGTCTGTTTGTAGCGAAGGATCTCGCTAACCGCTGAACCGATCGGGTTTTCCTTTACAGGGTAGCTTCTCATAGGTCCCGGGAAGGTTTATAACTATTTTCTTGGGGGGGGGGGGGGGGGGGTGGGACACCCATAACCCCCCCCCCCCAAAAAATGAAAAATCCCACCCACAAAATTTTTTTTTTCCTTTTTAAAAATAAAATTAAAATAGTGGGATCGACTACCCACCCCTATAAAAAAAAAATCCCCCCCTCAAAATTTTTTTTTTATTTTCCTTAAAAATCTATAACACGAAAAATTAGTTTGATCAAACCTCTTTGGGCAAAGCCCCAGAGGCTAGGGGCAAAGCCGCTAGTATATCTATAATTTACGGTAGAATGATGTATGTTTGTCTGTCCTTTTGAATAAAGCTTAAGATCTCGTTAAACGATTAGGATCTGCTTTTTAGATAAAATACCTGTTCAGATTTTTTCTCCAAAATTCCCTTTTTTTGTAAAAATATTTTATATACCTAATTTTGCATTATAAAGCATATAGATTATACGTATTAAGATAATAAGAGGACATTTATATTGTTTTTTTATCAATTAGATACTTGAATTGAAGATAATCTTAAATAGGAAAAATGTCAGGTTCTGTGACTACAAAATTTTCAAGGACAATGCTTCGTTTTGTAATTCAATATTTATTCATTTTTTAAATTATATAAGTGCAGCCACTTTATAACAAGGGTTTGGCCGTTAGTATCTTACTTAATAAAACGTTAAAAAATAAAAATACATAATAGCTTCTCTGTCTTTTCAAATTTCGAGTTCAAGAATTGAATTTTTTCCACATTCAGATGCAAATCTGAATTTTTAGCTTTATATGACGAATTTTAGTTTGTTTTATGTAATAAAAACAATGTTAATAACACTGGCACTTCATGCAGCGCATCCGCTCGTCGACGGGGTGTTTAAGGGTTCGAATCTCGGCCAGACACTGCGTAATAACCAAAGATATATTACATTTTATATTAGGACATGTACATTTTAGATTTAGGACCTCTCAGTTAAAGGTCGTGCAATCAAGGGGTTGGTTGTCTGTTACTTAACCTAATATCCTTGGATGTTAGAGTATCGCATCCCATTACAAGCGGATGGTGCTCTGCATTCACGAGATGATCACTCAAATTACTAGGTAAGGTATCTAACAGTTTTGCCAATCTTACGTTTTTTTCTTGAGTACAAAATGAAGTAAATCTTTAAACAATAGAATATTGGTTTACCTTGCTGATGGTCAAAAATGTAGAAACCCTGTGGATTTTTCCCAGTGCTTGCTAGGCAGGCATGCATACACTTTATACTCTACTTGTTGTTGCGCCCCTAGCATATATTCAAAAGAGTAGGGAAAGTAAAACAAATAGCCTAAATCCATCCCGTAACCTATGTGAAGCTTCCCTGAAATGGAGAACGCAATCGGTCAGTAGTTGTCGAAATCTTAAGATACAAACTAAAAAACTTTATTTAATATAATATTCAGGGAGGGAGTGGTAAATTGCATCTTACGTTTTCCTCCAATATGAAAAAGCCAACATGGCAGAATTTATATATGACAAATTGGGGGGGAAGGGGGATTGATTCACCTTCCATAGTCCCATCCCTGTATAAAAGTAACAGGATGTATGTATTTCTGTCTGTATCTTTTGATCTTAAGCCAAAATTTTTGCACTTATATACAATTTAAATTTTTTTTCATTAAACACTATGCTAAAGTCACAGTTACGAAAATTCATTAGACTTTGGCCCAATGTCTTGTTTGTGTCAATTCATAACCACTGGACCAATTTGATACGTTGGATCTGGTGCAGTTTACGGCGAAATGTTCCTGGGGATCGATTATCTCAAAAATCTATAAACTCGAAGACTGTTAGCTGCCAAACGGTTTGACTTGCATGTTATGCCTGCGCATGAAAAGTTTGATTGACTAAAACACGCGTAAATTAAGGGGTTTTCGCGCATTTTTGTGCACTGCAACTCTGCGAGATAATAGTGCATTGTTTCGTTGTGTATTGGCTATATCGGATTAAGAGGGGGAAAGTTTTGATACATTTGCGTAGACAGTGAGTATAGGCTTTATCTTTGGACTAAGAAGATAGGTTAAAAGATAAAATCATTCTTATATGATGAATTTTCCCAAGTTTAAAAAAATATTTAAATTCCTACTTTTACCTGTCCAAAGACCACCTGGAGGCCAATTAAAAAAAAATCTTAAAACTTGGGAAAATTTATCATATAAGAATGATTTTATTTATAATAACCTATCCTCAAAGATAATGCCTTTATTCACTGTTTACGCAAATGTGTCAAAACTCCCCCCCCCCCCCCTCTTGTATATAGGCTTTATTTTTATACAAGGACAAGATAATATGTTATATATTAGCTTAAGTGTTAACTTTCTAATTCCTGAACTATTGGGGGAAAGTTGCATGAATTAAAGAGCTGTGCCATGACAACATCAATACAGACAATAACAAGGACATCTTGTACCAAAGGAAAGTGTTTAAATCTTTATTAAAATATCTTGTCTCCTAAATATTGATGCTTTCTTACAAGTGAATGGTATTGGTAAAGCCCTTATTTTTTAAATAAAAATAAGGCGAGGGGGTCCTCTATGCTTAAACCCTATTAAGGGGACGCTAACCCTGCAGGGGCCTATACCTGTAATGCCATAACTGAAAGAAACTGTACTTACCCTTGTTGATTGTTGTGTATCAACCAAGGACTGTACAGCCGCAACCTAACATTGTTCTCTGGAAGTATTAAAGATTACTTGTAGAGGATGTGGTTATCACAATATAAACGTTAACCCTCCAGTAATATCTGGAAAAGATAGAAAAGAACTTTAATTTTGAAAGGTGAATAAAAATATCTTAATTGCCAAAACATATAAAGATTAAACCAAATGTATATAAATAAGACTATCACAATTGAGCCGTTTGCATAATACAGGATATGTTTTTCTTGTAGGTAAGTTTGACTGAGGGTTCTGACAAGGATAGACTTTTCCTTGGGTGTGCAGATGCAATGCCTAAATATGAATACTAATGAAATAAGGTTAATCTTATTTCATTATAGTCATTATAATTATTTTTTTGTTTTGTTCTAATTTTCTTTTTAGAACCTTTTTTTTTGGTAGTTTGCTTTTATTCTAATCTTTGTTTATAGAAATTCTATTTCTTCCTTTTTAATTTTGTTTATCAGATTCTTTGTTTTTCTTTTTGAGAGCTTCCACTTGTTTCTGTAGGGAAAGCACCTGAGCTTGTAGGGATTCGCTCTCCTCTTGTTCGCAGGCCAACTCATGCTTCAAGTCTTCAACTTGCCTCCTCAACTTGATTTCTTCCTGCTGAGGTTTGTTGTTTTTCTCTTCTAGGCGCAGTCTTAAATATTTAACCTCTTCTTCCAAGTTGCCCTTTTCTTGTTGTAGTTCCTCTGTGAGTTTGTTTACAGAGTTCTTGAGATTTGCGATTTTTGACTGATCTCTATCATATTGTTCTTTATAAAAGATGAGTTTTTCTTCTGTTTTGGATTGTTCTTTATCCAATTTGTTGATCCTGGCTTGGTAAGCTTTTGCCAGTTCTTCATGTTTCTCAACTTTTCTGCAAACTTCTTCTTGGTTATTTCTTAGCTTTTTCGAAAAGGAATATATTTGTTTTTCCAACTCCTTTATATCTTCATCACGAACCTTTACATCTTCAGCCTTGAGCTTGATCATCTTCTCTTGAGCATTGTTCTTAGCTATTAAAAGTTGAATAACAGTCTCTGTATCATCTGCTGTTGTCTGGGTTTCAGCATCTTTGAGGTCATGAGCAAAGACTTCATCAACATTTTGGTCAATGACAACAACTTGGTTTTGTTGTTGTTCATAGATCCTTGCCGCCATAGCAGCCATAAAAGGATCAATCCAACGGTTATCCTGATTTTGCTCGGTCATCATGAAACCACTGGTAGCCTCTAGAGGGACAGGCTTGTCCTCATTCCTGGCAGGGCTTCTGTTTCCGGCTACTCCATGAGCATGATGTCTAATCAGGCCTTTTAAAATGTAATTGATACCTGTTTCATTCAGAGTTTCTCCTAATCCTTCCCGTCTGATGAATTCTGTGTAGCATGGTCCTCTTACTTGGACTCTTCCAGCTCCAGCAGGTTTGGTAAGCCAAATGTGGCAGTTGAAATGGTTCGATTCCAGTCTATCATTCAGTAGCTTTAGCTTGTAGTTTGTTTCTCTGATTTCGTCCCACAGATGTTCCCAGCTGGGTGTATAGGTGATGGTGGCAAAGGTAACATGACATTTAAAGATGTTTGGGTTGATCTTGATTGCTGGGTTTCTTTTCTCAGGAGGGAGGAGAAGTTGTTCACGCTGCTCCAAAATAGAGTTGGTTATTTTTTCTGCTATTTTCTCAACTCTTTGGCATCCAAGCACAGGAAAAAATCTTTGAAAAATCATGACTGTCAGGTATGTATCTTTCATAGCAGCAGCATTTGCTATGATATTATTTACTCTGTACACCATCTCCTGCATGGAGTTTGAACTCATCTGATGAACCACTATTGGTAGGATATTGTTTGCTGCTCCATTTAGGTCCATATCTGTAACTACAATGTGGTCTTCATTGTAATCTTTGATTGATCTTAGATCTAACTCGTTGTTATTTGCATTGGAGAGCTGATCCAGATATTTTTGATGCTCTGGATCTTTTGAATTTGTAGAGGAGTTATTTCTTCCTCTATTTTTACCGCTGGAGTCTCTTGAGTCAAGAGAGCTGTATTTTCTCTTGCCGTCATACTCTCTGTCCTTGTTTCCACTTCTAGATTTCTCTCTGGTCCTGTTTCTTTCTTTCAGGTCTCCAGAATTGTACTTAGATCTTGGTTTTCTGTCTTGTATACCAGAAGTAGATCTTACTCTTCTTGCAGAATTGTTGGTATCCCTGGAAGTGGGCCTAACTTCACTTTTTGTCCTTCTTTTAGAAACTTGATGTTGTTCCAAAGATTTCTTTCTTTGGGGTGTTTCCTTGACAGGATTTTGCTTTCCTGAAGAAGTATTGTCAGGATTTTGTTTTCCTGAAGATGTATTGTCAGGATTTTGTTTTCCTGAAGAATTATTATCAGGATCCTTTTTTCCTGAGTTTTCTGCTTCTTCCTCTTCAATTATTTCCGCCCACGAGATTTCCATGGGGCTGGTGCTGGACTCACTGTCACTCATTTTTATTTGGTTGAAAACTTCAGAGAAATCTGAAAAAGAAAGAATTGTATTTTCTTTATTTTCTTAATAGTATTTATTCAACCAGTAAATTTATATTTTGTGTTATATAAAGTACCAAAATAGTTAATAATCGTAATTGTATGAAAAAAAAAAGTTATGACTAATTTTTTTAATAAAGCTGGGTATTTTCTTTACTGCAAATAAACATTTGTATCTTCCAGAAAAAAAAATTTGCAACATAGAAACAGATTTTTATTTTTTTTTTGTCGGGGAATGATCACTGAAAGAAAAATAAGTTTACTCTTTCTTTGATTGAAATAAATAAAGTTTCAAGTTTGGTTTGGTGTGCTTTGCTTTCCCACTCTGGTTTCAAAGTGTACACTTTCAGACGTGGACAAATTTTCGTCGTATAAAAACTCCCTATTTTTGTGACGATTTGTTTTCACAAATGTAGGTTAAAGCTGTTCTTTATAATTGTGATTTAAATGGAGGATGTTTACAATTATTATAAATGTGTTTTTGCATTGAAATGTTTTCCATTTCTTATGCAATAAAATTGTCGTTCTCTGTTGCGGGGAACTTTCGTCGCGGTAGAAATTGTCCAGAGTTTTCAGTTGAATGCCGTGAATTTTGTTTTCCTTTTTAATGTCGTCTTTGTTTTTGGGTATGAAAAGTTCTGGGGGTCTGGAATGGCAATTTTTGGATGTTTAGAGAAAATGGAACAGGGATGGGGGATTGATTTGAACGGATTGGAAGTGGGAAAGGGAAAATAATTTTTTTTGAGAATAAAGCACAATTTGGTCTGATTCCAAATATGTGCACCTTGTGCACCTATGCACTGGATGAAGGCTTGATGTAAACTAACTTTCTACTGAGTAAATTTTTAACACAAAAATAATATATTTTTTTTTTTTATTATTTTTTTTTTTAATCATTTTTTTTTGTTTTCTCTTTTTTTTTTTTTGCATATATATATATAATATTTACAAATAATACATTTGTCTTTATTAATGGGGTTCTGCAGAGATAATTGTTTTCTGTAGAAGTTTCTTGGCTTCGGAAATCTAAAAAAAAAAGTGTGATTAATCAGGTAGAGCATGTTTTTGTAATAAGGTGAAAACGTTTGGTTTGTTCTCCGTTTACATTGTAATTTTATCTAAAAGAAGATATGGCTTATTTTTAGCGGGTCTGAAAAAAAAGAAGATAATGAATATTGTTTTTCATTAGCGACGTTGTTTTTTTTTTTTTTGTTTACCACTGAACTTCAATGGCATCATTGTCACGGTCTTGTTTTGGATCATAGGTCAGGACGAACTCAGATGTGTTGGCTGCTGCCATAGCATCTCCGAGGTAGCCAGTTTCTATGACTTCAAGTAACTTGTTTCCTGACTTGCCTTTCTTTGTCATGCAGTCTACAATCATGTGCTCTCCTTCGAGCCAAAAGATCTTCTCAACTCTTTCTTGTTTCTGCATTTGCTTTACTGCAAAGATGTCTCTTCTTAGTCTTGGGTTAGAAACTGGTTTGTTATTTCTGACCACTTCATAGGTTGAGTAGTTGTCAACTACTCCAAAAATTGGGAGTTGCACTCCGAAGAATTGTTTAGCAATTTGCTGAACACCTATTGCAGAGTTAAGAGCATCTTGCATAGCAAGTGTTTCTGCTTCAAGGGTGGAGAGTGAGGCTCGTTTTTGTTTGCCTCCCTTCCAGCATATTGGGGCTGCCATTCCTGTTTCTTTGTTAGCTACAAATATCATGTGTGCACCAACAGATTCTTCTTTATCGTTGATGTTTCCATGACTAGCATCACTGAATGCCCAGATCTCTAGATCTTCAATGTTTTTGAGATCTGGAAACTTCACTGTGACATTAAGTTTCTGCAAACGTTTGATACATTTCATAGCTTCCTTGATGTCATCTACGGTCCCTCTATGAAAGCGTGTGCTAAGATAGACCGTGTCATATGACATATCTGGGCGAGTTGCCCTTACAGCCCAGTTGACTTTGCCCATTATTTGTCTCAGAAGAGTCGTTTCTTCTTCTATTAGAGGGCTCTTGGTTTGTTTGATCCTTTTAGAGTCTAAACCTTGGATTTCAATACTTTTCAGGTAGTTCTCCTGATCCAGCAGGATTCCATCATCATTTTGTTTGATGTGAAAACCTGTATAAGTGAATTCACCTGAGTCAGTGGATCCAACGACTAAGCCTTCAAGAAGTTTTGGCATGATATTGTCGTTGAAGTGGGTGCTGCCAGCATGCATAAAATCGTCTACATGTATGGCTGTTACTCCTTCAATGACATCATTCTCCTTGTAGTAGTACAGTGCAGGGTCCTGGCTGCTTTGTTCGAACCCTAGTTTATCGAACCTTGAATCTAGTTCATCATACCACTGTTTGGAAGCATCATTAAGGCCATACAGGCACTTGTTCAATCTCCAGATCACTCCAGTTCTTTGTGCTTCTTTTGGAGGTTTAATTAGCACCTCTCTTTCAAGGACTTTACCTTGGAGAAAAGCAGATTTAATGTCAGTGGATTGTATTTTCCACTTTTTCAATGCTGCTGTCATGAGTAAGAATCTCATTGATGTAGATTGGACCGTTGGGGAATCTGATCTGACATTGCTTTCTTCTTCAAAGCCTCTAGCAGTTAGTCTTGCTTTTATTTCACCTGCTTTACTGGTCAGGACCCATCTTGTGGAGATGGTTTCTTGTCCTTCATCAGGGATTTCTTCATATACCCCAAATTCATTGAGTCTTTCAATCTCATTTAGCTTTGCTTGCATAGCTTCCGGAGATTTAGTTTTCTCTGGACTAACGATTGCTGCAAAAATTTCATCATGAATCCACATTGCTAGCACATTTTCATGAGTAGATTTCTTGAATTCAATTTTGGATGCATCGAAAGATATTTGTTCTCCATTATCTAGTACAATATTGTACCAGTGTTGGTTGACTCCTCCTTTTCTACCTGCATGACTTTTGACAACTGCAGTTGTCCACTTTCCATTGAGCTTGATTTCAATGACATCATCCTTTCGCAGTCTGATGGGTGTGTTTTCAGATTGCTTTTTAGCTTTAGGTGGAATTTGCTGGGGGGTTGACGCATTGTTAGGTTGTTGATTAGGCTGGGTTTGCTCAGTGTCTGATGTTTGTTGCTGATTTAGCTGGGTTTGCTCCGTTTCTGGTGTTTGAAGAGGAGTTGTGTTCTCCACTTCTTCTTGAGTTGTTTCTGTGGGATTAGAGATGTTGTTTTCTCCATTTGTGGTAGAAGATGTTTGGCTTTCTTCTGCCGTAACAGGTGTATGGTTGTTGTTCCCTGCATTTGTGGGAGGGCCAGATGTTTGGATATCATCATTGTTGGCAGATGTGTCAACATCTTCAGCATCAAGTGTCTTTGCAAGCTCTGTTCCTGCCTTGATGATTCTGTTGGCACTGCATCTGTAAAAGTAGCTGCCACATCTGACAAAGATGACCTTGCCATCCTGGAAGACCACTTTTCCTTTGAACCATTTGTTTTCAAAGCCTGTTCTACGGAAATAGACCCAGTCACCGTTGTAGTATACGGTGTTGTTTGTTCTGATCTTGGCTTCCAGAGCAAGTTTCAGTTTCTTGCTAGCTTCTGATTTGACAAAAGCTTCTCTTGCTGCTTTCATGGACTCAATGTGGTTTTTGAGAGCTCCACTCATGTCCTCGTCATCCCATGCGGGTAGAGGATCAGTGATAATGTTTGGCAGTTTAGGATTCTTTCCAAACATTATTTGATAAGGACTGAATCCTTGTACCATTAGCAAGGAATTCTTTGCTACCAGGGCCCATAGAAGTAGAGTTTCCAATGGCACTTTTGGAAAATCTTGCCGTAAGGCTTGCAGTATGTTGTCTACTGTTTCATGGTTTTTCTCGCATGTTCCATTCATCCATGGAGAATTAGCCCCAGTACTGCATACTTCTATGTTAAGTTTGGTCGATAGGTAGAGCATTTGTTCATTGTTGAATTCCCCTCCATTATCATGGATAAATTTGGTTGGGGTTCCCAGCCAGGAGATCCATTTTTCAAATATCGCATCTACAATGGTATCTGGTTGTTTGTTGGGAATGATCTTTGCTTGGGTGAATCTTGAAAAAGTGTCGACCATGTACAGAATGTACTTTCCATTCCTGAGCACTTTTAGGTCAATGGCAACAACATCATTGACATCTTTTCCCATTGTTAGAGCTACAACAGGAGTGTCCGGACTGCGGCGTCGCAAGATACATCCTTCACATTTGCTAATGATTTTGTCAATCATGGCAGAGAAAGATGGATCCCATGAGTTGGCATGTTTCAGCAGGTTTATGAAAGCCTGTTTAGGACGATGTCCAATTTGGCTGTGCAATTTACACAAGTTTTGAAATTGAGTTTTAGGATCTGCAGTCAGCAAGTTTACTGCAAAAATTTCATCCACGTATAGGATATCACCTGCTTCTCCATTTTCAAGTAAGTTAACAATGAAATGGCCAGCTGAGGTTGTTTTCAGCTCCACCATTTGTCCATTGATTCTTGCTTTGTCCTGTGACATGTACAATATTGCGTCATATTTTTGTAGATCTGCTTTGGACATTAGCATAGGAATGTCAGATGGTATAATATACACATCTATTGACGTGAGTTTGTTTCCTAGGTAAATTGGGAGTTGCCAGAGTTCATTGGCTGTCAGGGATTGATTGTTCCCAAATCTGAAGTTTATGTTAGCAGGAAGAGGGCCTATAGCTTTCTCTTTGAGATGACTAGGTAAGCTTTTGAGATAAATACTCAGCCATTTTTCTCCACAAACTGTGCGGCTGCAGCAGGTGTCTAGCGCTGCACAGTTTAGAGCTTCAGTGGTGAATCTGCTGAGTTCTGAATCAGAGAAGTTTTCTGATAAGAAGATACTGCCTTGTTCATTGTGTCCGTCATCATTGTTTTCTGGTGTTTCTTCATACGTTTCATTTGTTTGGTCTACTTGTTCTTCTGCATAATTTACAGAGTAGAAACCTGCACCAGAGTTTTTCTTTTTGTTAAAGAATTGTTCTCTTGCCTTTTTGTATTGGGTACAATCTTTGATGTTGTGTGATCTTGCTCTGCAAAAATCACATCTTTGGCCATCATTATTGTATCTACTTTGTTGTGAATTGTATGTGTTAGAGGCTGGTTGGTATGTACCCCTGCCTCGGTATGTTCCTTGTCGGAATTGCTGTTGTCTGCTTCCTGATTGATTCCTAAGTTGGTTTTGCAATTGCTGTTTCTTTTGCCATGCTTGCTTTTTATAAAAGCTGGCTGCCATGGCATGACCTTCAGCAAGTATATCTTCATCTATGTTTTCAATATCTAGATTGTTCATAGATGAGGATATGTCCTGGTTGTCAGTCAGTAGTGCATTTTCTGATCTGACTTCTCGGGACTGTCCTTTGATATCATTGATTTTGTCAGTCAGCTGGCATATTACTGCATCTTTGATCTTATCGAAGAGTTTATCTTCTTCGTGACTTCCAGCCATTGCCATTATCATTTCATATTGTGAATCTGAGAGCTTGGCTGTTCTTAAAAGGTGCAAAGCTTTACCTTTTTGAGACAGCTGCCCTATATTTGATTCATAATCTTTAAGGACTTTTTCATAGTGTCCTACATATTGCTTTATGGTTTGGCTAGGCTTTCTTTGGATGTCTATGAAAGCATCCCATACTTCAGCCGCTTTACCTATGCCAGTTGTTTCTAGGTATTTATCTAGGACTGATAGTACTTTCTTAACTCCTTCCTTATCATCTCCTAATGTTTCTTCATTGTGTTCTGTGTACACATGATTTTGAAGATCCGGACCAAAGAGGACTATCCACGAACGAGAGCACATGATTCTAAGTACCTTCCAGCATTGATCCTAAGTATTTTCTTTCAGAATATAATAGGTCACCATATATTAATAATATATTGACAAGAAAATTTATGTTTCACCATGTTTTTTTTAGGTATTTTAATTGATTTTGAAAACTTTTATGAAGCTAATTCTTTTAATAAAATGGATATTTGATGATACATATGCGAATACTGGTGTTATATAGATTGTAAATTAATCCATATTAGCATTAATTTAAACATACATATGAGATATAGTAAATGTGCTTTTGACTTTTTTTAATTTTTATCATTTGACAACATGGACAATTAAAGACACCCCGAACTCAACAAAACGTTTGATAGAATTTTAACGAAAAATGGTGGACATTTTTTTACTTTTCTTCTACTTGAAGTGGTGAAACATAAATTTTTTCGTCAATATATTAATTATTGATAGTGACCTATTATATTTTGAAAGAAAATACTCAGGATCAATTCTGGAAGGTACTTAGAATCACGTGCTCTTGTTCGTGGATAGTCCTCTTTGGATTTGTTGGTCAGGTTATAGGCTAGCACTGCTCCTCGTTGATTTTCTGGAACATGGGTGATAGTTTTCCATGCATTGACCCGCCTCTTGAACTCTGCATAACTCTCACATTCTTCTAAGTCCGGAGGGTTAACTAACATTTTTTGAATCGACATTTTGTAAGGTGTGTGGATGCCACTTCCTTTTTATCTCTTATTTTAACGGGAAACCGTTGTGTTAATGATTTATCATTTCAATTTATGATAAATCAGATTAACTATTCGGATGACCGTCTTAGTTTACGGATGACCGTTGTTGTTTACGGATGACCGTTGTTAATTTACGGATGACCGTTATTTGTTTACGGATGACCGTTGTTTGTTTACGGGTGACCGTTTTTATTTGTTTTCGGATGACCGGTGTTTGTTTACGGGTGACCGTTGTTTATTACGGGTGACCGTTAATTCACTTAAGAGATATTTTTAGAGAATGTTTGTTACTGTCCAAAGGTAGCAAGCAGAGTGAATTAGTTTTCACAAGCTCTGGTACCATTGAAAGAAACTGTACTTACCCTTGTTGATTGTTGTGTATCAACCAAGGACTGTACAGCCGCAACCTAACATTGTTCTCTGGAAGTATTAAAGATTACTTGTAGAGGATGTGGTTATCACAATATAAACGTTAACCCTCCAGTAATATCTGGAAAAGATAGAAAAGAACTTTAATTTTGAAAGGTGAATAAAAATATCTTAATTGCCAAAACATATAAAGATTAAACCAAATGTATATAAATAAGACTATCACAATTGAGCCGTTTGCATAATACAGGATATGTTTTTCTTGTAGGTAAGTTTGACTGAGGGTTCTGACAAGGATAGACTTTTCCTTGGGTGTGCAGATGCAATGCCTAAATATGAATACTAATGAAATAAGGTTAATCTTATTTCATTATAATAACCCTGCGGGGCTACTACCTGGAATGCCCTATCCCTGCTGGGCTACTACCTTGGTTGTCGAATTGGGCACTTTTTTTGATATTGGGCGGCCCAATTGCCCAAAAGGGTTTTAGGCGGGTTTTGGGCGCCCAAAAGTGGTTTTGGGCACCCTTTTTGGGCAAATGTCGTAAAAAGCATATAAAAAGGATATAAATAGCCTAAAACCATACCGAGACTTATTATTAGAAATAAAATAGCCTAAATCCATCTCAGGACCTATAAAAGCTCCACTGGAAAGGAGAACCATATCGGTTCAGCAGTTAGCGAAATCCTATTCTAGATACCAAAAAAAGGTTACTAATTTAAATAGTTAACTAGCGGCTACGGCCCTAGAGGCCTCTTTGGGCACTTGAGGAGGGGAGAGTCAAATTTGATAATTCAATTATTAGGTATATTAGATTTGAAAAGAAAAAGTAAAAAAAAATTTGGGGGGGGAATAATTTTTTGGGGGGGGGTTGGGTTTCCTCCCCCCATTTTTATTTTTAGTTTATTTTTGGGGAGTGTAATTTTTTTCTAGGGGCGATTTCTCTTAGGAGGGTGATGGTACCCTCCCCAGAAATAGTTATAAATTTTCCTAGAACCTATGAGAAGCTACCCTGTTAAAGAGAACCCGATCGGTTCAGCGGTTAGCGAGATCCTTCGGTACAAACACACAGTCACACAAACAAACAGACACACATCCTGTTACTTTAGTATAAGGATATCACCCAAAAAATAGGCCCACCCCCCCTCTTTTTTAAGCCCCTTCCCTTTATATCTCCCCCCAAAAGGGGGGTGCCCAAAACTGCCCAAAATGACCTTATATTGGGCGGCCCAAAACCGCCCGCCCAAAACTGCCCGCCCAAAAGCGCCCGCCCAAAATGACAACCCTGGCTACTACCCAATATAACCTTACCTAAAGTACTAATTAAGTTTATGAATGTGGTCACTTTCGATGGAAATAAACAAAAAATCATTTTGGTTTAACATTACTAGTCTGGAACCAACCAATCAGAATTAAATAAAATTACTAAAGCTTTTTTTAGCCAACGAAAAAGTTAATGTAAATTTAAAACTTTGGGTACCAGTGTTATTTATTTATTGTTTAACGTCCCCTCATGAACACCTTTACCATAAGTCTTTAAAATTAAGATAAAATAAACACTGATGTAATTATTAGTTTTGAAGAAAGAAATACGACATATGTTACATGTTCCTTAGATCAAGATAAACTTATTCTCTCAAAATCTAAACAAGGCTATCATTATACAAAGCATTTAGAAGTGTAGCTAGACTCAACATATTTTGCTTTTTTCTTCAAGAATGATTTATTTAAATAGCGAAAATACCTTAAAAGACATTATCCCAAGTTTTTGTATGTATTGCATGCAAAAGAGTTTTCCACTTACGTACCCGCGGTCACCTAGACATATCACAGATGAAAAAAGTTTTTAAAATCCAACTAAATCAGATTTTTGAAAAATTTAAGTTTGAAAATTTCAAGTTCAAATTTCATCCCTTAAGTGCTTACACTCATCCATAATAAGAAAAACAAATATTCATATTTTTAAATTCTTCACAACTTTACTTTATGAAGTCTTTCATAAAACCACTCTATATATGATTTAGTTTGCTGAATTTCCGTGACCTTAGCAAAATACCTAATAAAAATAGCCATTGATTAACTCCCTTCAGGAGTGGTTTTATGAAGAACTTTATAAAAGCAAACTTGTTTAAAATTTTAAACTAATAATCTTCGTTTTTCTTATATGATTGTTCGGTAACTTTAAGGGGGTGAAAATTGAACTTAAACAAGCGAATTAAATATAAATTAGTAATTTTGGGGGCAGATAAAAAAACGTAAATTCTACTAAGTGTTGCCCATTATCGACAGCTGAAAATCATGTATAGGTTTTGTGATTTTTTTCCCGAAATAATTTAGTTGTTGGTGTAAACTGCATAAATTCCAACTGCTGATTGTATAAAAGATATATAATCTGAAGAAAATGGCGGAGTAATGTTGAAACATCCACCTTTCTGTCCCATGCTAAAAATATCAAAGGTAAGCTAAAAGATTTAATAACCGAAGCTTTTCTATAATTAGGGTCGGTCCGTCCGTCCGGTTATTTATTTTCGTTAATTTAGACATGTTAGAATTGTCCTATTTCAAGCTTTCCACGATGATTCCTATAACAGGTATGATTTAGGAAGCGTAGCAACTTTATAATCGTTAACAGAATGAGCGTACGTCCATTTAAAACACAATATTTTTAAATTTTTTTAACAATAATTTTTTATTTGTTTTAATTATTTATTTATCTGATTTTTGGAATACTGATTCCTACTACCCCAAGGTATAATGTTATAAGCGAAGTATCTCTATAATAAAGTCTTAAAAATTTTTAAGTATGTCCTTATATGGGGCGCAGCCACTAGTAGGTAATATATTACGAAATAAATTATAAAACCTTTACTTCAAACTAACTCCAGACCTTTTTTTAAAAATCGATCTATACCAGTCAACTTTTAGGAAGGTATATCTGAACTACCAGCTGAGATATCAAGCCGTGGTGTAGATGTTGGGGTTGTTGCACTACTTCAATCTTCAGACAAGTAAGCACTTGCTGTTGAGTGGTTATGGGTTCGAGTCTGGGTCGCGGTATTTTAACAACCAGTGTACTAGTATAAATAACTGCCATGTCAGACTGGTTATATTGTATTTACTAGGGTTGGCAATCCGTATGCAAATCCGGAATCCGCCCAATTTTTGGTCAATTTTGGAATCCGAATCCGGAATCCATATTTTAATAGCGGATTCGGATTCTTAATTGGTAGGTTAAAATTAGCGTCTTGATTTTTTCTTTCAATTTGTATCGACCCATCTGGCAAAATTAAGAAAGTTTGATACACCCCCTAGTTGTCTACCAACTTCAACCTTCTATAGTTACACCCTCTTTAGAACGTTTTGCATCCCGGCCCCCTAAAACAGCCAAGGGGGCTATGAATCTTAAACCACACCCTAAAAATTAAAAAGGGTTCACCTGAATTTTAATCAGACGCGCTTCGTGCACCCCCTCTAGTAAAATCCTATACACGCAACTGATTTTAAATATATGTTTTAGTCGAGTATTGTTGACTCGTAGAGCAGCTCACATGCGAACATTTCCAAGCACATGGGTGCCACCTGGCGGTCATATTGAACAAGGTAGTTACTTCTGTAGCGCAGCAACTATGTAACTAGGATATGTTACACACACATAAATAAATACGCGTACTCATTATGTCAAACGTTTTGTTACTTTCAAATTCACTTGGGACTTAAACTACAATTCATGCAATAAATAGGCGGCTTTTTTATCTTGTCAATGGCCGATGTAAAGCTACGGTTAATAGTATAGATATTTTGTAATAATAAAGTAATTTTGTTTTAGGAGAAACACTGTTTCAAGCGTTAGCAAGGTAATTTTTTAAATTATAGACTTGTTTGTTAAAATGTATTTTTATAGAACTTTAGCACGTAAGTTAGTTTTTATATGTTAGAATGTTCTAGGTTTCTGTCAAATATAGAAGTATCAAGGATGAAATTTAGGTTTTTACGGCATCTGGGGGCTAAAAGAATAGTTTTAATCTTATAATTGTACATTTTTTATCCGCGGAAAGTTGTTTATAATACGATGCGAGAAATAACTATTGTCTTTTTTCATTCCTCCTTTTTTTGTGTAAATGATTTACCTTTTTATTAAGAGAGGTTTGTGAGGAGACTGGTCTAATTATTGGTAAGAGCATTTTCTTGTTTCTAGATCAGCGTAGCATCTTTATAGGTAGCATTTCGCCTCAGGAATAAGACACAATGGCCGATAAATTGATGTACGTACATCTCAAATGATGACACACAAAATTACCCCTTCTGTAGTTAGAGATTTGTGAAACGTTTGGACACTAAACTAAATGAACCAATCAATCAAAATTTAATAAAAATTTACACGGTTGTTAAACTAACTAATAGGAAAACGTTATTTTACTGTAAGGACTAGTGTAATAAACAGTATAATTTGGGGGGTATAGTCCCTTTCGTGGCAACGCTCCTTAAGGGGCGATTCTTCTTTTTTTCACAGTAGCTTCTCTCCTATTTCTAGCCCCTGTGGGGGGCTCTAACCCTTCGGGGCCAATTGCCTAACCCTGTGGGGCAATCACCAAACCCAATATAACCTATCAAAAGCCAGTTTAAAAATACGATGAATCGCTTCTTAAGGGGCATTGCCACGAAAGGAACTATACCCCAAAATTTATTCTGTTTATTACACTAGTCATTACAGTAAAATAACGTTTTCCCACGAAAGGGACTATTCCCAGTTTGGGTTGGCCCGTCCGTTCGGGACAGTTAGCTCTTTTAGTTAATTCAAATAGGAAATTTGCATGATGAATCTTAAAACAATTACGTACGATTTAGGAAGCGTAGCAACTCTATAATCTATACCAGAAAGTCAGTACTTTTTACTTTTTGACAGAAAATTTTTGTATGTTAAAATTTTCATATTCATCTGATTTTTGGAATACTGATTTCTATTTCAACAAGGTACAATGTTATAAGCGATGTTCTATAATCAAGTCCTATAAATGTAAGTATGTATAAAATGTCTCTGTCTGTTTGTAAAAAAAAAAATCTCGCTAACCGCTGAACTGATTTGGTTCTCCTTCATAGAGTAGCTTCTTATGGGTCCTGGGTTTATAACTAATTTGGGGGAGGGTACCACCACCCTCCCAAGAGAAATCTCCCCAATAAAAAAAATGAAAATCTAAATAAAACATTGGGTTATTAAATTCAACCCCCCCCCCCCTCTCTCAAGTGCCACTAGAAACCACTTGGGGCTTAGCCGCTAGTATGATATTAATATAGTACTACTCTAGAGCTGTAATCATTATACAAAAGTCACAGGATGTCCGTTTGTCTCCTATTTCATGCAAATAAAATGAAAATCAACGAAACCTATAAAAAATTTGTATGTTAAGATTATTAGTAAAACTTGAATTATATCCTTGATACACATTTTTATCTTTATCTCAAAATTTCTTATCTTTTTATTATGCCTTTCAAAATTAGGGCTCGATTTTTAAAATATTTTTTTTTTCATTGAGTAGGATTTTTATTATATCTTTTCTTTTTTTCAAAGTATTAAAATCATATCCTGATATATGAAGTATAATTGTAATGTCCAGGGATCTAAAGGGATAAAAACAATGAGAGTAAATTGATATACATTCCCAATGATCATACTCAAAAATATCCCTTCTGTAGATTATAATTAGTGGTTGAAACATTTGAAAACTCAACTAAATGAACCAACCATTTTAAATTCCAAAGTACCCACGGTTTTTAAGCCAAATAATAAGCAAACGTTAATATAAGACTTCAGGGAATAGTGTAACAAACAGCCCAATGTCCCCTCACTCCCTGAGAATTCAATTGCGTCTGCTCGTCGGTCCAAAGCATAATAGTTCAGCAACTTCTTGTCGATTTCTCATCTCTTATTCGTTGAAGGGTTATGTTGAAAACTCAACGACTAAGTTACCGACTAAGTTACCGACAAAACAACCGACGATTTTTTATGGGGAAAAATGTAATACTCGTTGATATTTATATTTTAAAAAGGAAAAGCAGATATTTTGTTTAGAAGTGTTGAATAATATTTTTAGTGATAACAATGTTTGCTCTTATTCTTTTATAATGCCTTGTTTTCTACACTTGCCTTATATATTAATGTTTTTGAAAATATAATCATTATGAAATTAATATTTTTAATAACTTCTGATCAACACCAAATTTGCTCTTAAATTGAGTCCTATTTATCAAGGGGGGGGGGGAATTGGCATGAGTATTAGAGTAATCCTTATAGCGTCTATTTTCCCTTAATCGAACAAAAAGTTTAGCCATTTTTTTGGCCATTTCAGAGCAAATACGCCACAAGCCCCATGTACCAACTCCGAGCCGTTTTCAGCTGGCATTAAAAATTTCAAAAATGGTTTTTGGTAACATTTGCCGATGCAAATGTCGAAGTTATGGCAGCCGGCTCCTTCTGAATATGCTTAAATTCTACAACGGCTCACGGCTGTGTAAAATTAAGAAATATTATTAATAAAAAAATGTATGAAATTTGACAGAGAGAGGGGACAATACCTGTTTTTTACACTAGTCCCAAAAGTTTTATAATAAAGTTTTCTTATTCGTTGGCTTAACAAATTTAGGGACATTTACTTCACTTTGATTGGTTGGTTGATTAAGTTGAGTGTTCAAACGTTTCAACCACTAATATTAATCTACACATAGGGTAATTTTGTGTGTCATCATTGGGGATGTACATCATCAATTGTCTTATCACTTTAGATCCCTGGAAATTTGAAGTTATTGATTAAGGTGGATCAGATGAGCAGTTGTTGTGTGCTTGGGAAAGTGTGTACCCGTATGTACTCACCATGGGACAACCTAAACGACATCATCTTGTTCTTTACTACCTTATCAAGTAAGTTTTTTCAAATCCGGTTTATTTCCACTTGAGTAAAAACCGGTTTTGAGGAGTTCCAAAAAAATAACCATCGTGTCTATCCGTATGTGTTGACCATGGGACAACCAAAACGCCACCACTTCGTTCTTTACTACCTTATTTTTTTCAATTTCTTTTAGTATGGCTTCAAAACCGGTTTCATGTCTAGTGGACAAAAATCGGTTCTGAATAGTTGATTTAACATCAACCATTTATACATTAATAACATAAATTGGTTTTAGATTACAAAACTCCTACACTGAATTAGCTTCTGAAATGAAACTAGGTAAAAAAATGTAGGTATTAATTATTTTTTTATGTAAATTTTTAATTTAATGTCGGGATAATTTGGTTCATTGGCCTAGTAGTTACTGTTCATTACTGTAACAATTAAGTTTGAAACTTACACTTAGTGACTTAATCCTATTCAAGGTAAGAAAAACAAATATTCTTATATTTTTATTGTTTTTAAAAGTTTGTTTTAAAACATTTTCATCAAATCATCCTATATATGATTTATTGAATTCTGAATTTACATTACCTTAGCAAAGCAGTTAATAAAAATTACCATGAATTTTCTCCACTACGGAGTGTTTTTATCGAGGACTTTAATTTATAACTTGAACTAATAATTTTTACTAGGCATACGTGAAAGATAGATGAAACTACTAGGTGTTCAAATAAATATCCTGAATTATTAATTTTTATTTACTTAAAAATTTTTCTATTAAAAAAAAGACCTTGTGTAATGAATAATAATTTACATTTGACATTACAGATAAATCAGAGGTGGATGGTGCATGTTGGGTAGATAAGGACTTGGCAAACCTGATTGCAGGTAATGATCTTGCCTTATATAAAAAGTAATAGGATTTTTCTTTTTAAAACTAAAATTAAAAATGGGCATTGGTTGACTTAGATTTCAGAAGCATATCCTATTATATAAAGTAGTAAGCGTTTTTTGTCTGTCCAGAAGGATCTCGCTAACCACTGAACCGATATTGTTCTCCTTTACAGTGAAGCTTCTTATAGGTCCTGGGAAGGTTTTAAACTATTTTTGGGGAGGGTGTCTTCACCCCCCTCTCCCCCTAAAAAAAATTTTTACTCTTTTGAAACTCAAATTTAAAATGGGATGAGGTCGACTCTTCCCTCTCCTACCTTAAGTGCCCCTAGAGGCTTCTAGGGGAGGCGTAGCCGCTAGTCTATAATACAATGTAGAATGATGTCTGTCTCTCCGTCCGTCCGTCTGTCCCTTAAGATCTCGGTAACCACTGAACCGATCGAATATTGCTCTTCAGGGAATGTACATACTGGTCCTGTGGTGGTTTTAGGCTATTTTCTTGGGGGATGGGACACCCCCCAAAAAATGATTAAAATATTGAAAAGAAAGCGTTAAAGGGAACCCATAAATTATGGTTCGCAGCACCAAAATATGTTGTTTTTTTAAAATATGTTCGAAATAAGTGGTTGCATCTCCAATTTTTTTTTATTTTCTCTTGGGGCAAAGCCCCTAGAGGCTAGTGGCGAAGCCGCTAGTCTTATATAAATGAAAATAAAGAGTAGCTTACAGTATGTTTATTTAGGAAATCATGAAATCCCTATTACTCATATTGATAAGAATATGGAAATTCAACAATTTTGTAAGGTATAAAAGTTCATAGTTTTAAAATCAAACTCCTTCTAATTTTTTCAATGTAGGAAAACCTTAGTTTTTAGTGAATTTTTTTTGTATTTTTGAAAGCGAATTTTTCTACCAAATGGTTTGTCCGTACGTACTTTCACAATGGATATTTTATTTAGACATGTTATAGGTTTTAAACTTGGCATGATGGTTCCTGTGACAGTTAGGTATAATTTAGAAAGTGTAGCAACTAATTATCAAAAAGTCCACATGTCCATCAGAAATATGAAATTTTTTTAGCCTTATTTCCAGTATCATTAGGAACTACATTAATGATTAGGTAGATAATAACAATAATTAAGTACAATAATAGCCAGTGTTGCGGATCCGCATTGATTGTATGCGGATCCGGATCCTCCAAATTTGGTCAGTGCGGATCCGGATCCGAGCGGATCCAGATCCAGATCCTTGACAATAAAAATAAAATCACCAAATTTTTCCCGACGAAAACGGAAGGGGAGATTATATACAATGTTAGAGAGAAGAGTATGGAAGTGAATCAGCTGATCTTTACTACGTTACCAGATATTTCAAAATTTGTAAGTGACTATTTTATATAAATTTAGGTAGATTTTTCCATAAATTTATACCCCAGGATCCGGATCCTTGGACTCAAAAAAATGCGGATCCTGATCCGCAACACTGATAATAGCTAACCTACGGATGTTGGCATCTTTGTTAACTAATGGATATAGAATACGTGGATATTGTGAGAGGTTCTTGCATACCCTGATAAAGTGTTTCATCCAGCTGGCTAATTCAACGATTTGCCTCCCGTATGAACGTATTGACAATATCCACGTATTCATTATAAAAGGGAGGTAGATTGTGCTAAAATTCCGTAAAAGTGTGAGTTTTTTAAAGGCTTAAAACAGCAGTAGAAAGATAATAATAACTAAAAAAATGTGTATTCCTTATTGAAAAGAACTAGGTATAGACAAAAATATTTGTGAAAAATAATTAGTGAATATTATCGTTCTACTACTGTTTTTAAGCCTAAAAACTTAAACCTTTACGGAATTTTAGCACAAATAACCTACCTCCCCCTTAATGTAGAAAAGTGAGAGTTGGATAACCAGTTTGTTACCCTATTCAGTATTTCTAACAGATGCACCTACCTGTGGTCCTGATATAGGTAAACAATTTTCCAGCATGGCTTCGAAACCGATTACTATCCGCTGGATTAGAACCGGTTCTAAGACATAGTGAAAAATCATGTATAGCTTCGTACTATATCCAGTTTTCTATGAATATAAAAATGTACAACCATAAACTTAAAACCAGTTTTTTAGCCCGTGCCTTCGGCATCTCGGGGCCCAAAAAAATGTTTAAATCTTATAATTGTATATTTTTATAACAGCGGAAAGCTGTTTACAATACGATGCGATAAATAACTAATCACCTTTACTTAGCTGTGCTAATACACACCACACCATTAGTTGATTTTCAATGACCCTATTAAAAGTCGGCAAAAGGACAGTGCGATGGGGAGATACAGTTGTTTAAACCTTTCCCTCTCAAGTGTTTTACCATAATAATGGGTTTAAATTTTTTTGCTCCCATAAAGTTTTTAAACTTGTTCTGCCATTCGTGAGCCTTTTAACTTTGGGGGTTAAGGTCTAAATTACAAGGAAGCAGAATCATTACCAACAATATCTCTAATGTCAAAAGGAGAATTATGTTTATCATAATTGTGGGTCTTAATTTATCGTTCATTGCCCCATACCTAAGACCTCTAGTTACTTAATATTAACCTATTTAAACTTAAGATATTGGCACGACTTTTGTCTGTAAGTCCTAACTATCAGTATCAATTGTAATGTGCTGCGCCCGTTTGCGTGCTAATGCAATACCATTACCCAATACTCCAGACTCGAACCTTCATCTCCCCCGAACAGCAAGCAGGCCCGCTATCAATTACGCTTATGCTACGGATTGTTTATCTAAGGCTATATCGCTATATCTAAACTTCTGTAATTATTTTAGAACGAGTCAGCACTGGAACGAGGTAAGATTTGATAGAAGGAAAGCTATTCTGTATATTAAGTTTACGTACATCGCATCTGAATGTCTTGATTGGTACATCTAAATGTACCTGCTAGTTTGACAAATCCTGTAACGATGTAGCATAATATGGAAGTGTTGGTTTTAGGTTTCTAACCCTTACCTAACCTAAAATTATCAAACAAGAACAGTTAGAACACGCTTCTCTAAAAGTTAAATGTACTTTTTTGTTCTTTTTAATCTGATTTTGCTTGTTATTTTTGCTTACTATATATGGACTTGCGGCAGCGCCTCTAACATCTAGGAGCTCTGTATTCATAGTAATAGGAAAACCAAAAAAACAGCCTCAAACCATCCCAAGACTTCTCTAAAAATAAATAGCCCAAAGGCAAAAACCACTCTGACATCTTTTTGAATTTTTCGTAGAATAGAGAACTCAATAAGTTCATTTGTTATCGAAATCTTAACTACAAACTAAATACTTTACTGCTTTATATAATAGAATATAACTGATTTAATAAATTTTTAGATTTGCTTTAGAAGAATGGCTTAAACTTTGAGCAGAAAGAATTTAGAAAATTGTTATTTTTACTATTAATATGTTTTTTTGTACTTAATTGACTTATTGTTAGAAATACTATGGATTTGTTATATGTAATATTTGAATTACTATAATTTATTTGTGTCATTTGATTTCAATCTTAACTTATTTATTATTTACTTAAACTAATAAATTGTTAAACTGAAACTTAATTGTTAAAATAAAATTGACATTAGAAGATTGTATCATAACCATAGATTTTAAGACAAAGAATTATTAATTGATGAACAAGGATGACATAAAAGCTAAGCCCTGAAACGGTAGGACATACGAACATAACATTTGTAGTGTCAGAACTGAATAATTAGAATTAAAATGAACAAAAGTCGAAACAAAATTTTAAGTAAATTTATTTGTGTAAAATCTGCTTAAATACAGGATATTGTTACTAACATTTTTAGGACTTTATTATTGTAATTGTAATTAATTATTGGAAAATTTTACTTTGGTTGTCCTAGAAATCAGTATTTAAAAAATCAGAACAATCGAATGATTTTATCACATGAAAATTAGCTGTTAAAAAAGTTAAAAATCAACATATTTAAAATGGACGAACGGACATTCTGGTAACCATTGCAGAGTTTGTACGCTTTCTAAATTGTGCTTAACTACTACAGGAATCATCTCATAATACATAAATTAGATAGGACAATTCTAACATCACTAGTAAAATATAGGTTTTTTAGCCAAAAAGATGAATACTCTAGAAATTCGACCAGATATCATTTATTTATACCTATATAGAGAGCCCCACGTTTTTATTTAAATCATAAGTGCATGGCCTAAAGAATAAATTGCATTTGAACTTGAGTGTATTTTTTTTCTTGAAAAAAGATGTAAAATTATGTTTTTAAACTATAAAATTCATTTTAAAAAATCCGCAAGTTGAAAAATTAAAAATCCGTGAAGCTTTTTAGTAATAAAATTAATTCTTAGTGTGATTGTTTCTTAAATGATTCGTTCTTGTAAATCTTGTGCAAATTAAGGAACTAACAGGTCTTTGTAATACTTGTAAAACATATTTATAAACATATTTTTAATTATGAATTATAAATTCAAAGTGATGTGTCTATTAAAAGCAAAACTTTTCTGAAAATAGTGTCAGTCCGTTCGTCCGTCCAGATAGTTTTTTTCCGTTAACTTGGGCATGTTTTGTCTTATTGATTTTAAACTTTGCATGGTGATTCCTGTAGTAGTTAAGTATTTATGATTTAGAAAACATGGCAAATGTATAATCGTTACAAGAATGTCCGTACTCAGTTTTTCAACAAATTTACTCCAATTTTGTTTTGACATTTAGAACATATATTTTGATTATTCTATAAGTGTTAATGTTCGTTCGTCCTAGTGACATATTCCAGTATGAGAATCTGAATTGCTATAATAATCTTTTCAAAATCTTTATATACTTTGAAATTTACTTTAAATTTTGAATGCCATCTTAGTTAATTAATGTATTTCTATACAAAAAAAACTAATTTTATTGTGGATTTAAAAGAACTTAATATAAAATAAATGAGTAAAACTTGTTGAAATGATGTTAGATCTATGGAAAATAGAGGGTTTTATTGTAAAATATGAAAAAAATTAGGCCATGCACTTATGATTTAAATAAAGACGTGGGGCTCTTTATATAGGCTTAAATAAATGATATCTGGTCGAATTTCCAGAGTATTCATCTTTTTGGCTAAAAAACCTATATTTTACTAGTGACATGCTTAAATTAATGAAAAGAGCTTATCGCTACGGACGGACCAAACCTAATTACAGAAAAGCTATGCTTATAAAAATCTCATTTCTAACAAAAAAATTACTTATTCTGTAGATGAATTTTGATTAATAAACAAGATTTGGTTCAGTAATAAGCTAAATTAACCCTTCAGTCTTAAATCCGACCAATTTATCAGATTTCTGGATCCCGTGAATTAGCATGTTTTAAATGGACGAATTGTTATTTCTTTCATCGTATTATAAACGACTCTCCGCGGATATAGAATGTACAATTTCCGAAGGCACGGGCTGGATATAATACGATGCTAGACATAGTTTTTTTCGTATGGATGAGAACCGGTTCCTATCCACCGGATTCGAATGAATACGAGAATAGTTATTTCTCGTATCGTATTATAAACGGTTTTCCGCGGATATAGAATGTACAATTATAAGATTAAAACTCGTTTTTTTTTAGCCCCGAGGTGCCGGAGGCACGGGCTAAAAAAACTGGTTTTAATCTTATGATTGTACATTTCTATATTCGTAGAAAACTGGATATAATACGATGCTAGACATAGTTTTTTCGTATTTATGAGAACCGGTTCCTATCCACCGGATTCGAATGAATACGAGAAAAGATTTTAAAGTAATAATTGTAGAGTTGCTACGCTTTCTAAATTATACCCAACTGTTATAGGAATACCATTCAAAGTTAGGCCAATTCTAAAATGCCAAAGTTAACCAATAGAGCTAAACGTTACGTATTGATGAACGTACAGACCCTAATTTTAGAAAAGCATCGCTTGTTTTGTCATATACTTCACATTACACGAGCCGAGAAATTTTTACACGATATAATATAACCTAGCAAAGCTTTATACGAAGTAATGCGTCTTTTTGGAGCGGTCTCAGTAAGTGAATGTAATAAAAAAGTAACTGTCCTTTCTCACTAAAATCTGTACACTTTATAACCCATAGTATGACCGGGTTGTTCCACCACGGTTTATTGGCTGAATTAGAGGCTGTGACTCTAGATTATTTTTATTTATAAAAAGAATCTCAGCTTAACACCGCGTCATAATTAAAGATGTTAAAAATAGTTCCTACTGCTGCCATATCAGGTGCACGACATTGATAGTTATAGTAGGGGTAATGCCTTGGCCCAAAACAGGCGCAATCCATTATCATGCAGTTCTTCTCAGATAAAGGTCATGTAATCAAAGAGTTGTTTGTTTGATGGGTGTTACTTAACCTAATACCCCGGGTGTTGGACAGAAAAGGAGACATTTGGCTCCCCTTTGGTTAACCTGGGTTGTGGGACCTGGCGTTTGAGTGTCATGGCCAGCATCCCCGCCCGTATGAGGTAATTTATTAATAGAAGTAGGATGTGTGTGTATTCCGAAAGAACCTGACCAATTGAAAATAATAATTTGAGGGAAGGTTATAGGATTTTGAGCGGGGAGTTGTGGCCCCTAAACTTAATCTTGAAGAAAAAAGAGATGGGAGAAAAGGGGGTTTTCCCCATCTCTTTTGAAGAGATTTTCTTCCCCCCTTCCCTTTTTCGGAAAAGAAAAAATATGACGTCACTGGAGTCTTGTTCCTCAAAATTAATACAAAGTCGGGACAGTTTTTTGTAAGTCAAAAAAACTGCAAGCTTAAAATGGACGTACAATCTTCTTGACCAGAGAGTTGCTAAGCTTTTCAAAAAAATTCAACAAAGATAGAAATGATTGAACAGAATAAATCTACGGAGCCGGCCGAGAAATACGGCACTAACTATCTTTAGTAACGGACGGCCGTACAAAATATATGAGCCGGAGAAACGAAATCATACACAAATGTTTTTCATCCGAGATGGGTTTTTAAAAGATGCCGCGTTTTTTCTCGACATTTTTAACGCTATGAATAACAAGCGCGGCATTCGCGAAATCTAAACAGAGTATACAACTTAAGAATTCAAAATTTTAAAATTATTATTTTAGCCATTTGTATAATGTCTAATATAGCTCTAAAAAGATATTTTAATTAATATGCACCAAAAATGGATTTAAGATAATTTGTTTTTCTTTTAAAAAGGCTGTACCAACAAAAGCGAAATAATTAAATAGATAGTTGTATACTCTGTTTAGATTTCGCGAATGCCGCGCTTGTTATTCATAGCGTAAAAAATGTCGAGAAAAAACGCGGCATCTTTTAAAAACCCATCTCCGTAATCAGATAACAAGGATGACAATGTCAAAAAATGCAAAGCACATAAATGGAACATTTACAACTAAAGTAATGTCCTTTAAAAATTCAAGAATTCCAGATTTGTTGACAGACCTTAATTATAGAAAAGCTTAGCCCTTATAAAAAAACAATAAAATGGTTTTCAAAGTATCCCTCCAATTGTTGACTAGACCCCATAAAACCAGGGCTCTAAAGGGATAAGGCAATGGCTGATAAATCGATGAAAATTCCAAATGATGATACACAAAATTACCCTTCTGTAGATTACAATTTTTGGTTGAAATGTTTGGACATTCAACTTAATGAATCAACCAATCAAAAATCAAGAAAATGCCTGCAATTTGTTAAGCCCAGAACACAGTAATAGTGTCTGACTGATAATGACGTAACAAAAAAAATTAGCCAATGAGAGGCCGTTATTGACCAATGGTAAAATTTATGGTGGCCTCTCATTGGCTAATTTTTTTGTTACGTCATAATCAGTCAGACACTATTACTGTGTTCTTAAGCCAACTGATGAGAAAACGTTGTTATAAAACTTTCAGGACTAGTGTAATAAACAGCACAATGTCCCCTACCTCCCTGACACAAAACCCATCCACTTTAGAGAGGGACTATGATGAATTTTGATTAGTTACATCATTAAGTTGAGTGTTCAAATGTTTCAACCACTAATTTTAATCTACAAAAGGGGTATTTCGTGTATCATAATTGAGGATGTACACCAATTTATCGGCCATTGTCAAATCCCTCTAGATCATTGGATCCACCTCGTTTTCAACATTTAAAGAAAAAATTTATTTCTAACCCTAAAATAAGAATCACAAAAACGTTTTTTTTTTGCAAAAAAAAAGTTTGTTTGTGGTTCTCCAACAATTGGAGAGATATCTACAATTTTTCACTAGAAACTAAAAATAAACATCTAAAAAGCACTTTAGGTATATTTACATATCTTGTAAATAATTATATAAAATTAAGAGTATAAATATTTTTTACATTTTTATGGTTAAAGTAGGAAGAAAGCTGCAGCAACAGTGAGCAGAGATGACACAGCTGTGGTCGCTGATGATGGGGTTGTTGGGGCATCAGGAGTAGGATCTGTAGGAGGAGCATCGGTTGGGGATTCTGTCTCTCCTATATCCTCCTCTTCAATTAGATATTGACCATCAACAGGATCTTTGGCATAGTTTTCATTAGCATCAAAAACACTGTCCAAGCCAACACTATAGGATTGTGCGGCTCCGATTAGAAAAACAGAAATCAATAAAACACACAGAATGCTGTTGGAATTCATTTTCAACTCGCTGGGTATATCACAGAGTGCGCAGAAAAGTGAAAGCAACAACTTTGTGTCCAGCCTATTTATTAACAATTCTTATCTTTACCCTGCTCTATTGTAAAGCAATATTTAACAATTCTTTCTCTATACTCTATAAATTTATATGTATATTGGAAATTTTTTTATTTAAGTACAAAATTAGATATCAAACTATACATTTCATGAAATTGTTAATTATAGAGTAGCTAAAAAATGGAGTGATCTGGAAATTTGTGTCATTAATTAATTAAATTCATCTGATTTAAAACCACACTATAAATATTTTTTGTCTTTAGTTAGATTCAGCCTAGCTTAATTGAAAAATTACTAATATATTAAGAAAATCTTTTAGATTAAACTTTATTGTAAAACAAAAAGTTACAATAAACAGACTTCAATTTATTCAAACTGCTTACAGTAAGAAGAAAGCAACTGACAAAGTAACCAATGATGCTGCCATTGATGTTGCACCATTAGGAGTAGTTGGTGGTTGGGTAGGGGCTGCTGTTGATCCAGTGGGGGGAGCTGATGATCCAGTAGGAGCTGATGATGATCCAGTAGGAGCTACTGATGATCCAGTAGGAGCTGATGATGATCCAGTAGGAGCTGATGATGATCCAGTAGGAGCTGATGATGATCCAGTAGGAGCTACTGATGATCCAGTAGGAGCTGATGATGATCCAGTAGGGGCATTTGATGATCCAGTAGTTGTGACTGCTGATCCGGTAGTTGTGACTGCTGATCCGGTAGTTGTGACTGCTGATCCAGTAGTTGTGACTGCTGATCCGGTAGTTGTGACTGCTGATCCAGTAGTTGTGACCGCTGATCCGGTAGTTGTGACTGCTGATCCAGTAGTTGTGACCGATGATCCAGTAGTTGTGACTGATCCAGTAGGGGTGGTTAGTTCAGTTGTTTTTTCTATAATAGGGTCTCTGTCAAACTTTTTTTATAATTATTTGTTTCAAGACACAGTTATGGAATCTCGACGACAAAGATTTTTTTATCCAATCTTGACAAGTGAGGTATTTTTGGAAAGAGGAATATATATAGAAAACGCCTATGAAAATTAGAAAATCCGCAGAAATCATATTTGCAAGTTATTTGCAAAAATCTGCATTGGTAATTTGCAAAATTAATTTCATGCCTTAAATGACTTATTTAAAAAGAAATCTTTTTATGAAATGTGTTTATCTAAGTTTAGAACATACTTAAGGCAAAAAAAATTTCTTTAGTGTTAGTTTTTTCACCTTATATATGAAAAAAGCAGTTTCTCACATTTTATGATAAAAAAAGGTATAGGAACAAAAAAAATGTTTTTTCTTGTTGTAAACACAATAATTGGCATAAAATCTATCATCCTAAATGTAAAAATCAGATATAAAATCCTTTTTAGAGCAAAAATAGTGCAAAAAGTAACCAAGACATTTTTGCAAAGTATGAAAATCTGAAGAAAATAGTTCTTTTTGATTTTGATATACATTTCAGATAAATGTATATAAAATTAGTGATCAAAAACTATAAAACAAGTTATAACTTTTTCAACCCTATCATTGATTAAAATGCACTTTTAGGTTTACTTATTACCAAAGTAGCACATAAAAACTCTTTTTATTAAGTTATTAAACAAAATAAATTCAAATCAACAATTAGGCGTTTTTTATAATGCAGTAGACCATTTTGTAGTTGGTTTTTTTGGCATTTATTTTGTTTAATTACATCATAAAAAGAGTTTTTATGCACTACTTCGGTAATTCTTAAACCTAAAAGTGCAATTTAATCAATGACAGTGTTGAAAAAACTTATAACATGTTTTATAGTTTTTAATCACTAATTTTATATACATTTATCTGATATGTATATCAAAAGCAAAAAGAACTATTTTCTTCAGATTTTCATACTTTGCAAAAATGTCTTGGTTACTTTTTGCACTATATTAGCTCTAAAAAAGGATTCTATATCTGATTTTTACATTTAGGATGATAGATTTTATGCCAATTATTGTGTTTACATCAAGAAAAATCATATTTTTTGTTCCTATACCTTTTTTTATCATAAAATGTGAGAAAATGCTTTTTTCATATATAAGGTGAAAAAACTAACACTAAAGAAATTTATTTTGCCCTAAGAATGTTCTAAACTTATAAATAAACACATTTCATAAAAAGATTTTTTCTAAATAAGTCATTTAAGGCATGAAATTAATTTTGCAAATTAGCATTGCAGATTTTTGCAAATAACTTGCAAATATGATTTCTGCGGATTTTCTAATTTTCATAGGCGTTTTCTATATATATTCCTCTTTCCAAAAATACCTCACTTGTCAAGATTGGATAAAAAAATCTTTGTCATTGAGATTCCATAACTGTGAAGACCAGTTAGTTTATTTGACCCAGTTGAGAAATTATTGTTTTGTTGAGATGAACTGAAATTTAATTGCCGAATGTGTACACAGTTTCCTGAGTGTTTCCTCATCCTACCTCAATATTTACTACTAACTAAAAAACATCAAACTTCCAAAAAAAAAATCAAAATTTGAATGTATAAACGATTTATACATTCTACATTAAAAATTTAATTTTTCAAATTTAAATTTTTTTTTAAGTTTGAAGCTATTTTAGCTCGTAGTAAATATTGAGATAGGATAAGGGAACACCCATCAAACTGTGTTCACATTCGGCAATGAAATTTCAGTTCATCTTTGTTTAAGGTAATAATGAGAAATCAGGGAGTAAGGGAGGGGATAATGGGCAATTAATTCAATTTAAGAGTTTTTGCTGAAAGGCAATGAAAACCAGATTTATTCTGAAAATTTGAAGAAAATAGTAGTGTTCATGGTAATTTAATAAAGAAAAAAATTTGTTCTAAGATAAAAAGCATTTACTTGAAAATTAGGTTACCAGTACATCACAATGTAGTAAACATTCTGTAATCAATCATAATAAAAATCGACCTTAGAACTTCTGCATCCCTTCTTCTATATCATTAAATGACACCAAAATTTAATAAAGCTGGAATTTGAATAAAAGTGTTCATAGATTGTTTATTTCACAAATATCACATTAGAGTTTCTATACATGAAATGACATTTTCTTGAAGAAAAAATATTTGTTAGAACCAGCTGAAATAATTTTATTTTAATTTAAATTTTTTGTCTGCTTGAAATTGTGTTACTTATCTTTATCGATTTTTGTCTGCTAGGATTATAACAAACTCAGCGGCAAATGGGCAGGTACTCAAGGTTTGATACCCCTAATAATTGAATATTCGATCCATTGTCACCTCCCTTACTCCCTGATGAGAAATAGTCTTTAAAAATAAATTTAACTCCTAAATTTGAATTTAATGGATGTTTGAATGGATCCAATGTTTTTTAATTTAAAATTAGAATTATAAAGAAGCCTTAAATTTTCAATGATGATAAATCTCTGAGTACTGAGTTAAAGGGTTATTCAAATCATTTGCAAAACTCATCACATTCAGGCATTATTTTGATTGTGATTAATGTACTAAAATGAAAGGTAGGCACAGTAGATGTGGAATATGGAATTCTTGATAAAATATATTAAATTTAAAGCACAATGATCTGTACTACCATAAACTTTAATATAAAAAAAAGCATAAAGGTTTTTAATATTTGTAATGGGTTCATTTCCCTGAGGCTTACTTGTGACCGTCAAGCCCTGATTTACAGGCATATTAAAGGGTTCCATAGAGCAAAATTTGGTTTGTGATTAAAGAACTCATTGATCAATTTGTTAGACAATAGAATTTTTTTGATTCTTTGCTTATTCACCTTCTGTAAATTGAAGAAAAAGCTGTATAGTATAGCTTGTCTTTGTTTAAGGCTCATTATTTACGAAAAAAAAACATTTTTCTGCATGAGGTCATAGAATTTGATAAAAACTTCCAGTCCCCTTCATTTGGTCATAAAACTAAGGGCTGGGTGATTTTTAACCTTTTCAATCCATTTAAAGTCCGATTTTTCGCGCATTTTCTCACTGTGGTGCTTTCACAATGAAAAAAAAGCATTTAAATGGATTGAAAAGGTTAAAAATCACCCAGCCCTTAGTTTTATGACCAAATGAAGGGGACTGGAAGTTTTTTATCAGAGACCTCATGCCGAAAAATGTTTTTTTTTCGTAAATAATGAGCCATAACTAAAGGTATAACTGTGAGGGGGGGGGGCAAGAAAACTATTACTGGAAATTATATTATGTCTGTAGCTAATTAAGAATAAAGTTTCTTGCTTGCATCGATATGCAAAACTATTAATCCTGTCTATGTCCCACTGTGCACTGGTAAGGAAATTAGAACATAATTTTTATATTTGTAGAAAACATGATAAAATACAATGCTATACATATTATTTTCGTTTGGATGAGAACCTGTTATAATCCACTGGATATTATTAGGTTTCGAATGAATACAAGAAATAACATTGCCTATTTCCATTATAAAAGAGTTAGAAAAAAAGTTTGACAGAGACTAGAACCTGAGGATGCATCAGCCTTCACATTCAACCTAAGTGCTTGGGCACTACCCAGCAGAAGGAGGGAAACTAAAACAGCACACATGACAGTCTTCATTTTGTTGGATTAGGTAGTGAGCGCTGACTTGGTGTTGACACTAACAAAGTATGCTAAGCAATGAGCTTAATTTGTGTTTTTCTAGCTTTTTATTAATTCTTCTTATCTATATGACATGTTTAGCTTTGTTCATAATTATAGAAATCCGTCTCCACACGTTATCATAAAGGATTGGGATGGCTGTCCCCCCACCCAAACCAATTTTATACTCCTTAGGTAAGATTTATTTCATGGAGGTATTATAACCCCACAAATAATCCTGTTTTTAAAGAAGGGGAGGGGGGGAACTATTTCAAATTTTTCATCAGTTATATTTTCCTCTAATTTACCGGACAAACAAATATTTTTGCTACTTTATAACTCACTTTTTTAGTCCTTCACTTTGTCAATGCGGCTGTAAGGTTATAGCAGAAAGGGCATTTACTCATCTGCAATAAAAGATAGAAAACCAATTTTGATTCTAATAATCGATGGGTAATTATTTGATAACTTTGTCAAAGCGTTTTTATCTTAGTAAATTGAATATAAGCTTCGCTTCTTATGAATGCGTTCGTTCATTTTTGTATCAAATTCACCCACCTATCATTTCTGAATATGCTTAAATATTTTTTATGATTTTTTTAAAACCTTATCATTACTAAATAAAACAGGGAAATGCTTTTTCATTTCATAAACTCTTGTATAGCATTGTATGGCTCCCAATCCGATTAATTTATGTTACAAAAAATAACACTCTGGACCAGAGGCGTGTAGAAGGGGGGGGGGTGTATTCACCCTGTTGCTAATATTAGTGGATTGGATTCGTCCCCAAGGTGTACAACCCCTCCAGATAAGGATCTCCCCCCCCTCCCTCTACGATACGTCCCCCGACAACAGCCAAGGGGGTGTCAAGTTAAAAAGTCAACCCCCCTTGAATTTAAGGGTTATTAAGAGGTGAAGAGTGTTAATAGTTATTTCTCGCATCGTATCATAAACAACTTTCCGCGGATATAGAATGTACAATTATAATATTAAAACCAGTTATTTTAGCCCTGATGTGCCGAAGATTCTTAGATCCTTATGAGAACCGGTTCTTATCCACCGGATTCGAATGAATAGGAGAAAAAAAATACCAATTTGCCAATCAAAAGGACACCTTTGTTTCTGGTAAATGCATTATTACAATTAATCATGTATTTGATTCTTTATCTTTGTCACTATTCTATAATTTTTCAAATCCTTATTTCTGAATAATCTTTAAATCTGAAAGTATAAGTGTCGATAATCAATATATTTAATTTAGCCCAATGTCAAATGATTTCAGTGAGATAAGTACGTATAAATGTATAATGTATTTAAAATGAAAGCAAAATTTAGATAATCCAGCAAATAGGAAGGCGAGGGGAGAAGCCATTAGATATTGAACCAGGGATAAAAGGGACATAAGGCCTGTACAGTTTTCTGGTTCCTTAAGTTATTGAAACATGTCCTCTTTGGTTTAATAAAAGTAATTTGTCAAATTATGATTGAATTATTAAAAACTAGCGGCTACGCCCCTAGAGGCCTCTAGTGGCACTTTAAATGTTGTTGTTTGTTAAAGTTAATTTTTTATGTACGATACCACCTTATTTGACGTTGAAGTCTCCCCTAAATTAAATTTTTTTTGATTTTTTTGTCATTTCTCTTGGGAGGGTGGTGGTACCCTCCCCCAAAATAGTTATAAACCTTCCTGGGACCTATGAGAAGCTACCCTGTTAAGGAGAATCCGATCGGTTCAGCGGTTAGCGAGATCCTTCGTTACAAACAGACAAACACACAAACAGACAGACATCGTTCTACTTTGTATTATAGATAGCAGTGTCCAAACTTTTTAACTGATAGTTCTAAACTAGCGTGACGTGCCGTAGAGGTAACACTGATTATGGATATGAAGTGGCCAGACAGGATTTAGGCTAGTTGCGCTACTTTGCAAAGTATTAGTTTTGTTGTAGGCTATTTTGTATAGACATATGAATTGATTTTTTATGTAGATGGGATTCCCTTCTTTTAACCCTTACAGATCGGGGGGGGGGGGCTCAAAGAGCCCCCCCCTCTAGTTTTTTCAATCTCATTTTTTTTGTAGGTAAGATGAAGAGCTGTAACTTCATGACTTTTTAAGTTTAGTAATTATACGTCGGCAAGAGTTGATTTTATTAGGATATCTGGTCTGTGTCGGTCGTGGTGTCCGGTCAAAGTCGGTTGGGTAGCAAAAAAAAATTAGAAAAAATTCTAAATAAATCTTAATTTTTACATTATGACTTTTGTGTATAAGGTAGAAACCTAAAATTTTTTTGGTGAATACTTAGATATCAATGACCTTCTGAGAAAAGTGGTGTTATGACCGTTTGACCGCTTCCTGACCGACTTTATGACCGATTTTTGTCCGGCTTTTACTACAGATATAAATCATGAATATCGTGGCTTCTATCACAGCTAGAGACCTATATTTTTTTTTGGTAAATCCTTGAGCAATAATAAACAGATAAAAATATTAATTTGCGCCGCCAACCGCCGGAACCGCCGAAATGGCGGTTTCCGGTATTTGCCGTTTTTCGGCGATGATCAGAAAAAGTAATTTTTTTGTTATGAAAAATAAAAGTTCGTCCTAAAATTTGGTCATCCTAGCTGCAAAATTGGCCGCTCTACAGCTGTTTTAAAATTTAGCGGCTGGCCGCTAAAAAGCGGCTAAGGAGCGGTCTGACTGCTATGACTAGAAAAAGTAATTTTCTCTAAAAACACACATGAACCACCAGAAAAAAATTTTACGTCTTTATCTGTACCAGGAGCCGAGATAGAGGGGTGGGCTCTTTGAGCCCCCCCCCCCCCCCCCCCCCCCCCGATCTATTAAGGTGGGAATTGGGGCCCGATCTGTAAGGGTTAAATACAAACCGAAAGGATTAATTTTGATAAATAAATATATGAGTTAATCAAACAACCCGTGTTTATATTCTGTAGCGTAGCAGCTCTATAACCTGCTCTTCTGCAATTAACCTTGTCCAACCGAACGTTTCCACAGATCTCACGTCCGTGCCATTACAGATGTACAATGTAAATAAATTTAGTATAAATTCTTTCAGGATAAAAAAATTAGACTAAGAGACGAAATTAACATGAACAACATCATGGATGATAAAATTTATTTAACAAAATACCAACAATCTACTAAACTAACAGTATTAGAGTATTTTATATGATGAAAAAATAATTAAAGGTTCAAACAATGGCCAACTTCAACATAGTAGACAATATTGATTGCAATCAATCAATTATCAAAAGGCTTGTCAGTATGTTGATCATGTGACCATAATTTTGAGCACTAATGTCTCGTAGTTTTACTTACATATGTACATGTAGAATGTAGATTCAAGATTGTATTTTAAAACCTGGTTAAAGTAGTAAAAAATTTAAACTTGAATCTAGTTATTTATCGCATCTTATTATAGACAGCTTTCCGCGGATATTAGAATTAAAAATTCTATGAAAAACAGTTTTGGAAGCTACGAATGCCCGGGGTAACAAAACTGGTTTTATGATTTTTATATTTATGTTCATGGAAAATTGTCTGTAATATGATGCTATATATGATTTTTCAGTATGACTGAGAACCAGTAATAATCCAGTGGATATTCACAAATTATTACTTTTCACAGTATAGGTAGGTATTTTATATTTTTATATTTATTTTTTTTACAGACAATTTACATTTTTAATACTTATATGTAAAACAAGGATGATAACATCCATAAAAAGCGAAGAACAAGAAACTTTGGACGGCCAAATAGAGTGGACAAAGCCTTTTGAAGCATAGCCAACAGTTTAATAAACCAATTATTTTTTACGCTATGCTAAATGTTTTAGGAAATCTTCACAAAAAAAATCAGATTTTTATCATTTATACCAGCCGAGAAAATCACGTTTTTCCTTAATTCCTTGACAAATTATAAAGAAGCTTTGCTTTTTCAAAGAAAACAATGAATTAGTTTTTTATCGCATCGTATTATAGAGAGCTTTCCGCGGATAATAAAATGAAGAATTATAAGATTAAAACCAGTTTGGTTAGCCCCAGTGGGGCCGAAGTCCCGGGCTAAATAAACTGGTATTAATCTTAGGATTTTTGTGTTGTTATTCGTGAAAAATTGTCTGTAATACGATGCTATACATGAATTCTAGTATGGCCGAAAACCGGTTCTAATCCAGCGGACGTTAATCGGTTTCGAAGACATACTGAAAAAGTTCTTATCTTGTGTAATATAATTTTATGGATTTTTATTTATAGGAGGCAATTTTCACCTTTTTTTATATGTGTGTCAAAAATTTACGCATTTAATTTTTGGTTTGTTAACTGTATGTTATTTTTTTTTACGCAAAGCTTGTCTATTTGGATATGTCAGGCAAAATGATCCATCCAATTAAAAAAGTAAATTCCTGAAAGCTAACAGTGTCCAAATTGTTCTGCCATAAGGCTTTGAAACCAAATAATATCCGCTGTATTACAACCAGTTCTAAGTCACATTGAAAAATCATGTATCGTATAGTATTGTATCCAGTTTTTTTTATGAATTTAAAAGTACAATTATAAGGTTAAAGCCCGTGGGTTTCGGCATCTCGGGGCCAACAAAACCGATTTTAATCTTTAATTATACATTTTTATATCCGCGGAAAGCTGTTTATAATACTTTACGATAAATAACTATTCTGAACAATATTTTTATATGGCCGATTTACTGATTAAGGATCTAGATCTACTACATTTATTGTACGGACGTACCACTGCACTGGTTCCTTTTTTACCTGAGGACGTGGTAGATTGAACAGATCTATAGTATAGATGTACATACCCCCATACCCAAGGACCTTTTCGTCTTCTACCAAATTGTTTTCTGCTACTTGCCTGTGTTAATATTCCCGTCACTATGGGTTAATTTTCAAAGATCAAATTGAGAGTCGACACAAGGTCCTTTGGACGTGGACATACAGATATTTAACCCCTTCTCCATCTAGTGTTTTACTCTAATATTGGATATTTAGTGCAAATTTGGCAGTGATTTTCTTATTTATAAGCCTTTCTATTACTATTACATATCATTTTTTATATACTTATTTTATACATATTATTTATATAAACATTATCGTCCTTGTTTTGATGCTAATGTTGTGTACTTTTAATTTGTTTCAGCCCCTGCCTCATTCTCTGAAATATTATGCTATTATCTGCAGATTGTAATTAGTTTTATTAGAAAGGTACGCCACGGACCTTTTTTTGTTTTATTCTTCATGATATTAGCGGAAATGATAGCGTAACTGCTTGCTGTAATGGAAGTGTCAAGTAGCTGTGTTTAGTGCCCGAGCAAAATGGGGATAGATGTCGCAGCTATTGGCCTAGCTATTTTATTGACGTCATAATAAAGGGAAAGAGAAAGAAGAAACTCCCTAGAAAAGAGATGGGGTATAGGGTATTTCATGACGTCAATAGAATAGGTAAGACAAAAGCAAAGACATCTATCTCCATTTTGCTACAGCACCATAGGCATTTACAGGAATCAAGTTAGACACTGGATTAAACCGTTAAAATGGTATGTCACATGAGTGCCACTAATAGTAAGAGTATGGGGAAATCCTTGGCCCATAAACAGGCACAACGTATTACCATGCAAAGTTACGACTTCCAGATAAGGGTTGTGCAATCAAAGGGTCAGTTTTGTTAGCCATAAGGGGCCGAAGTCCCGGGCTAACAAAACTGGTGTCAATATAATGATTTTTATTTTAGTATACTTGGAAAATTGTCTGTAATACGATGCTTTACATAATTTTTCAGCATGGCTAAGAACCGGTTCTAATCCACCGGATATTAATCGTTTTTGAAGTCATACTTAAATGAAATTACCTTTATTGTTTCTCCACAGAAAATAAAGGCTACAATCACTAAATCAAATAATCTTAATAAATATTAATAATCTTAATTTTTTTCACTAATTTGTCTCATCTGCACTAAACCTATTGAATTTTGCTTTTCAGGAAATTTGGTTGTAGCTTTTTTAATAAACATGTTCACCCCCCTACACCCTAAAAATCTATCTTTGGAGCAAGGACATCCAAGGGGGGGGGGGGGTAAAGTGGTGACTACCCCCCCCCCTCACCCAAATTTTGAATTTTACTCCCCCCCCCACTCCAAATGAAAATGCTTTGGAGGTTATCTCAATACCCCCTCCCCAATTAACCTCTACAGACAAATGTATGAATAACTTGGCCTAATGACAGATCCTAGTTAATATTTCTAGCCCCTGCGGATAGCTCTAACCCTGCGGGACAATCACCTAACCTAACCTAAAATAACCTTTCAAAAGCTACTGTGAAAATACGATGAAACGCCCCTTAAGAGGCATTGTAACGAAAGGGACTATAACCAATTATTTTACCTGGAAGTACCCTCTATGTCAATTGACAGGCCCTGACTTCTCAGAGATTTTTGTAATTCCTAAAAGTAAAAAAAATAAACAAGGATGACAACGATAGGACAAACGAACATTAATACTTGTAGAGTGTTATAATTTAATAAGCAGAATACAAATTTGTTTCAGTCAAAACAAAATGATAAGTAATTTTGTTGCAAAACTGCTTAAATACACATCAATAGGGTAATCATATCACAAAAAAATTTGTTGTTAAAAAAAGTTAAAATTCATGATGTTTGAAATTGACGTACGGACTTCTTGTTATGATTATAGAGTTGTCACGCTTCCTAAATCGCACCTTACTGTTACAGGAAAAGAGCTGAATGTTCCTGACGGACGTACCGGACCTAATTATAGAAAAGCTTCGCTTTTTAAAATGAATCAAGGATGCAAGAAAGCTAAATAGAAATAATATAACAAAAAATCATTGAAATATGAATAGAATGCAAAAAATATATTATATTGTATATGTCTGATAGGATTCGAACCCTAAGCCTTAAATTTAAAATTATAGAGATGCTTCGCTTATAACATTTAACTTTGTTGTACTAGTAATCAGTATAAAAAATCACAAAAAAATTGTTATCAAAATGTTTTAATGGATGCTCGGACATTCTGGTTACGATTATTGAGTTGCTATGTTCTTAAATAGCACCGAACTGTTTTAAAAAGTATGTAAAATTTGAAATCGATAGGACAATTCTAACATGCCCATTGCCTAAATTAATGAAAAGAGCTATCCATTATTGACAGACTGACCTTAACTATAAAAAAGCCTCGCTTTCAAAAGATATTACACGTACCTCCATTGTAGCAAAACAGTTGGAATATACATTCTCACAGTTTTCTGAATTTTTAGATCCAACCTAAATCAATTTGAAATTATTGAAAAATTAATTTATATGCCACAAAAATAAGTATCTTTTTTTTTGTGGTTACGATTTACTTCACCAAAACCCCGACGCTGAATCATCAATTTCAATCCTTATATGAAAGTAACAGGATGTCTATCTGTAGCATAAAAGCTCAATAACAGCCGAACAAATATGGTTCTCCTTTAGAGTAAAGCTCCTCATGGTTCCAGAAAAGTTTATATAACTATTTTAATGTGGGTACCTCCCTTTCTCTAAGAAATTACCCCTGGAATAAAATAACCATGCCACAAAAGATTTTTAAAACAAGGATGACAACATCCATAAAAGCGAAGCACTAAACCGGTAGGACAAACGGACATTAACACTTGTATAGTGTCTGAACTGAATAATCAGAATATAAAAGTATCGAAAGAGTCGAAGCAAAATTGTAAGTAAATTTGTTCAAAAACTGCTTGATACAGGATAATGTTTCTGGACATACTTACATTTTTAGGACTTGATTATAGAGTTGCTTTGCTTATACTATTGTTCTTTGTTGTCCCATGAATCAATATACAAAAAATCTGATCAAACGGATAACTAGATCACATAAAAATTTGTTGTTAAAAAAGTAGAAAAATCAACATGTTTAAAATGGACGTACGGACATTCTGGTAATGATTATAGAGTTGCTACGCTTTCTAAATCGTACCTAACTACTACAGGAATCATCATGCAAAATTTGAAATCGATAGGACAATTCTAACCTGCCTAAATTAACGAATAAAAGCTATCTATCTCGGACGGACGTACGGACGGACGGACCGACCCTAATTATAGAAAAGCTTCGCTTTTAAAAATGGAAATAGGATAAACTTACAACTCCCTTCCCCCAAATGACCCTTGAAGCATCTAGGGGGCGTATCCGCAAGTTTTAAAAAATAAAACTACAATAGGGATGGTGCTATTAATAAATAAATATTAATGTTATGCACGCCCCCACGGAACTGTTGGACAAAATATTGACTATGTTAGCTAGAATCTATCTGTAACCAACAACTGAATTGATTTTTAAAAAAATATTTAATAATTTCAGCCAAATTTATTTGTGATTTTGGTGGGTAAGGCATCGTAGTAAAGAAAAACTTTTTATCTGTCCTCAAATATTATTTTAGATTGATTTCACTTGTTGGTTATACAGTATACATTATTCCTGGCTAGGATCACTATAATACAATCCTAACTGTCGACGACATTGAAACTGCATGTCAGCGTGAACCTCCAAGTTTTGCATACACTTAAGCTGCTTATTACTTATTATCTCGTAAGGGCGGGATTCTTCTTTCTGGGCCAATTCATTCCCATTGCTCTAACTATATATGTCGCGCGCACCTGACTTAGCAGCAGTAGGAACCATTTTTAACGCCTTTAGTTATGACACGGTGTCGGACCGAGATACGAACCTTCTCGACGACTAGTGGATGCGTTTTATGTTGACTCGTTGAGCCACGTCGCGGGTTTGACCCACCTGAGCTGCTACGTTAAACTGGACAGTTGGGGCAGTGTAGTCTATTTGTCCAGGGCTTATGGAATATGAGGACATCAGTAACTGTTCGTCCCAATCCAGCTCATCATCTGTAAAGTTATTTCCAGTATGGCCTCAAAACCGATTATAAATCCGCTGGATTAGAACCGGTTATAAGCCATCCTGAAAAATGACGTATGGAATCATATCCAGTTTTCTATAAATATAAAAATGTACAATCATAATATGAAACCAGTTTTGTTAACCCGTGCCTTCTGCATCTTAGGGCTTACAAAACTGGTTTTAATCTTTAGCTAACCTAAACTATCATATCAAAAGCTACTGAGAAAAGACGAAGAAACTCGCTACTTCGTTTTCTTTCCATGATCCCATATTTCTTATATGGCAATCTGTGCTGTTTTGCAACAATTTTAACGGGTTAGTATAGCGGCTACTACCACTCTAAATACCTCTAGGGGCGCTTAAGGAGGGGGGGAAGGGGATTTGACCCTCCTCTCTCAATTGTAATGTTTTTTTTCTGTAATGTTTCTTAATTTTCTTTACTCAATTTTGATAAAATTTATACTTGTCACATTGTTAAAAATGTTTTATGTTAGATATGGTTTTCAAGACAATTAAGCTTTAACTCCTAGAACGACTTTAACTGCCCATTGTTAATGGGGATACATGTCACTGCTTTTGGCCTACCTATTCTATTGATGTCATGAAATACCCTATACCCCATCTCTTTCCCTCTACTATGACGTCAAGAGAATAGGTACGTCAAAAGCGGTGACATAATCCCCATTTTCCTATTGCACTAATAAAAATTCACTAAAGTCCCCAAAGTTGTTAAGAAAATGTTATTATAAAACTTTGGAGACCAGCCCATTACCTGGTTTTCCAGAGAGGAGACACAGAAACTTCTTGGCACAATCATCATAATCCAATCTTACAACAAAATATAAAATTGATGCTAATCCCATATGATAATAAACTAAATAACCCCTGCTTATATTTACAATTATTGGTTGAATATTTGAGACACTACTAGTTTGGAAACATTCAATTGAAATTCAATGAAAGTACCCAAAGTTTTTAGGCAAAGAATGAGATAACATGATTACAAAACTTTGGAAACAGTGTAATTTACAGTCTAATGTCCCCTCCCTCCCTGAAATGCTACTGTATTTTTCCTTATTAAACTTAAAAGTGGAGGAATGACTCCCCCCATTCCTTCCTAGTCTCTCAATCAGCCAATAGGGAAAAAGTTGCAGAACAATCCGTCAATACTATTGGTTATAAAACAGATTTTGTTTTTCGTTTTGTTCTCATAATGAGTTAACTATAAATACTAAATAGGATAAAGGAGTAAATTTTATCGTGTAAAGATTTCTTCCCTCGTATAATGTGAAGCATAATACAAACCATATAATAAGTTAGTTATAAATAGTTGAATCTCTTAGGATAAAGTTAGCTTTCTAAAAATTATACTGTTAAAAAAAATGCATCTACTATATCTACATAGAATACCTGTTGGCATAATCTTCATACTCGCGTATTCTAGTCTCCATGCCCTACAAACAAGGATGATAATCAGCGAGGGAGTGGACAATGGACAATCAGCTGTTTATTACACTAGTCCCCAAAGTTTTATAATAACGTTTTCTTATTCGTTAACTTAACAACTTTGTGGATTATTATTAAATTTTGATTAGTTAAATCATTTTGTTGAGTGTCCAAACGTTTCAACCCCAAATTGTTATTACAGAAGGGATAATTTGTGTATCATCATTGGGGATGTACATCAATCTATAGGCCACTGTTTTATTCCTTTAGTTCCCTGTTTATTGCTGCAACTGTGATATACTAACCTTTCTGAATGGGAGAGAGGTGATTAAAGATGCCCTCATCAACTCTCGTATACTGTTACTACCAGAGGAATGGCCTTAATACAGATCTTAAGTATAGATGTATTTACAGATAACTACCTCCCCCCCCCCCCCTTTTGATTTTCAATGACCTTTTTCGTGTGCTAGCAAATTGTTTTCTGCCACTTGGCTGTGTTAATATTCCCGTTACCATTGGTTGATTATTGAAGACCCTATTGAAAGACGGCACAAGTTCATTGTGATAGGGAGATACAGCTCTTTAACCTGTTCTCCCAAAAAGAAAATAATAAAAGCTTGGTCATCCTTGCCTATATAACATAAAGTTTACCCCTCACTAAAATAGTAAAGCTTAGACGTTCTTGATATAATTTCAAACTTTTGTCTGTCCAATAGTTATATTGGATCTAGATGGACAAACTGGCCCTATAATCTTTCAAAATTAAAAAGGAAATTCTAGAAGACAAACACCTTAGTTTTTTGTTATATACTATTAATTATTTATAATATGGCCGGATTGTATCTCCACTGTTTTCCTATTGACTGTTAATATAATTAAAATAGCCTAAAACCATCCCAGAAGGTATATGAAGCTTTTAAAAAAAATTAAAAGCTCACAGACAAAAAAAACCTACTGCTTTATATAATAATAACTTTTCAACGTTCATGTATAACAGATTGGTTTATGAAAATTAAGTAAGGAAGAAATAGGGACAACCAGACATATGTTAGTTATATTATAGCTGCGCTACTTAAAATATAACCTGGTTTAAAGTGTACCACAAGAACAACAAATAAAATAGGATACTTCATTTTTATTTACTCTCATTGGTTTAGTTTTAAAACATACATTTTTCTAGAATATTTCTTGAAAATTAATAATGTTCAATTGATAGTTCGCTTTCACTGATAGTGTAAAACCTGAGTGATGCTTACTTTAAATACTCAGGAATCAAGAAATAAAAAGAGAAACCAAAGGACATGTTTTAATGCATCATTTGTAATGTTTTCCTTTTATTCTTTCATATGCTTAGAAAAACAAGGATGACAACATTGATAAAAGCGAAGCCAAATAAGTTAAATGGTCAGACAAACGAAAATTAAGAAATATAGAGTATTAACGCATTTAATGGTCAATTTTTTTAGAAACTACTGGTTCGACCATTTTTGAGATCTAACTGGACAATAAACACCAAAAAACATTCAACTACTTTAGTTCATATTATCGGGTATTGCCCTAGTGGCCCCTAGGAGCACGTGAATTATTGGGGAGTCGAACCGCAACCCATTTCCAATTTTAATTTGAAAAAGGAAAAGAAAAAAAATTGAAGGGGGTCATATTTTTCTAGGGGAGATTTCTCTTGGAAGGATGGCGATAACCCCACAACCCCCGAAAAAAACAGGTAATAAACCTTCCCAGGACCTGCTTCACTGTAAAGGGTATCATTAGCTAGTGGTTAGCGAGATCCTTCGGTACAAACAGACAGACAGACTTAAAGACATTTTGTTACTTTTATTTAAGGATATCCTTATAATAATGTAACAGGATGTCTGTTTGACTGTCTATGTGTCTGTTTGTTTGTACCGAAGGATCTCGCTAACCGCTGAACTGATCGGATTCTCCTTAACACGGTAGCTTCTCATAGGTCCCTGGAAGGTTTATGACTATTTTGGGGGAGGGTACCACCACCCTCCCAAGAAAATCACAATAAACGTAACATTTAAAGTGCCACTAGAGGCCTCTAGTGGCGTATCCGCTAGTAGTTTATGTATCAAAATGAAATTATAACAAAATGTATTAATGAGATTCACAATGCAAAGCAACATAAGAAACTGCAAGTATTTTTATTTCAAATATCTTTCAAACCATTATTATGTAATAGCGTTATATCACTTCCGCAAAATGTATTACAGTATTACATCAGAACCGCAATTTTTTATACATCATTAACTGTTTCTTATATTTTTCTTTACTCTCAAGATTGAACATTTTCATAAAAAAATTATAAAAGAGAAGTTTTTCTATTATTAATGTAGTACGACCCCAACGATAGCTTTTTTCTTTAATTTAGGCATGTTAGAATCATCCTATCGTTTTCAAACTTTGCATGGTGATTCCTGTAGTGGTTAGGTACGATTTAAAAACGTAACTACTTCATATTCGTTACCAGAATGTCCGTACGTTCATGATGATTTTTTAACTTTTTTTAACAACAAATTTATATGATATAGTTATCCGATTAATCTGATTTTTGAAATACGGATTTCTTGGACTATAAAGTACAATATGAATCATCTCTATAATCATTAATCAAGTCCTAAAAATGTAAGTATGTCCTTTAACATTATCCTATATTTAAGCTGTTTTTCAACTATAATTTACTTACAATTTTGTTTCGAATTTTATACATTCTGATAATTCAGTTCTGACACTCTGTTAAAATCAAATTGCCCTATTGTTTCAAAGTTTCACTTTTATGTATGTTGTCATCCTTGTTATTGTGTTTTTGCGAATATAAAAAAAAACTGTTTTAACATTATTGGGAAGAAATGGCACATTTTGTTCAATTATTAAGTAACCATCTTTTTACGGCTTACAAGGGCATATAAAGTAATTTTAGTAAAAAGTCAAAAAGACCACTCGTCCCCCCTAAATTAAATGTTAGGAAAAATGTTAGGTTAATTTAGCCCTGCTTGATTATAAATCCCCGCTAGCTGGTGTTCGATGTTTTTAGCTGATTACCAAAAATATTTTTGACGATTTCTCATGGGAGGTAGGTGGTACACTACCCCAAAAAAGTTATAAACCTTCTTTGGACCTATGATAAGCTACACTTTAAAGGAGCACCATATCGGTTCAGCGATTATCGAGATCCTTCAGACAGACAAACATCCTGTCACTTTATTATGAGGATTGTAATTGACAACAATATATGAATTATTTTATGACTTACAAGTTTTGTTAAATTTTGTTAAAGGATGTAATTTAAGTTAGTTTGAAAAATAACGAAAATTATTATTGCAAATTTTTTCAATCTCATTTTTTCTATGTTTGAATTATACAACTTTTATTGTTAATTTATTGAAAATTAAATCTTATTGCTAATTTGATATTTCAGTTGGATTTTAAAAACTCCTTTCTATGCACTTGTGAGTTTTAAGGGTGCGCCGTTTATTTGTGCAATATTTCATAGAGGTAGGAAAACATGCAGGTTTTTTTAGTGGTAGGTGATGGGCTCGATTGGTGTGTTATTGTAGGGACAAAACAATCGCTGATAAGTTGATGTACATCCACAATGATGCTACACTATATTACCCCTTATGTAGATTAAAATTAGTGGTTGTAACGGATGGACAATTAACTTAAAACACTTCATTAAAACACTTAGGCTACGCTATTTAAGTTATATTATTAAGTGGTTCTGGTCTTTTTGTATGTTACCCTTGGAAAAATGCATCAACGCAAGTAGACTTATGGATGTGTGCATTAAATTCCGCATATAATGACATCCGCACAGCGATTTATATTCGCGAATAATACACAATTATTTTTTTTATAAAAGTATGAATTTTGATTGGTTGGTTTATTAAGTTTAGTGTTTTTTTTTGAAAATGTAGGAAATTATTCTTACACGTACATCGTAATTAAAATTTAATTTCACAATGATTTTCTTTTAATACTGTTGTTTACATATAATATTAGAAAAATAAAATTTACTTTTTAGATAAGATTTTTCTTGGACACGGAATTAATACTTACAATGACACAACAGAGGATGTCTGTTTATCTGTCTGTACCGAATGATCTCGCTAGCCGCTGAACTGTTATGGTTCTCCTTTACAGGGTAGTTTGTCATAGGTCCTGGAAAGGTTTATAGCCCCTTCCTCTTTTAATAAAATTTATTCTTAAAATATGGGTACGATGGTTAAGTGCTAGATAGATAGACACTTTGACAGACAATTTGATTCCGTATTAACCAATAACAAGGATGACAACATCAATAAGTAGCGAAGCGCAAAATCTATTGAATAGACAAACGGACAAAGTTATAGAGCAGATTATCTGTTATCATAACAAAGAAAAGAAAGAGAGAGAATATGCAATAACTTAAAATCACGAAACCTTAAAAAAATTAATGTCTTTGAAAGAAAAGCAGCTTAAAAGCAGTCAGACTACCATAGATTGTTTATATATAATTATGGTGCATAATGAAGGGAATGTTGGAAAAAAGTTTCAGACGTGTATCTCTTGTAGGAGCCGGGAAAATATCCTATTATATAAAGTATTAAGCTTTTTTTGTCTGTAGCGAAGGATCTCGATAACCGCTGAACCTATGGGATTATCCTTTACAGTGAACCTTTGTATGTGTCCTGAGATGGTTTTAGGCTATTTTAGGTTTTATACCCTTTTATATCTCTTCCACAGAGCCCCTATATGATAGGGGCACAGCCGCAAGTGTTGTAAAAAGTAAAAGCGACTAAAAAGAAGCTTAAAAGCAGTCCGACCGCTTGTATGTTTTATACTTAATTATGTTCCATATTGATGGAAATGTCGATAAGAAGTTTCAGCATTCTATCTTTTACAGGAGCTGAGAAAATTAGTTGTAAAAATAAAAGCAGTCTGACTGCTATTGATGTTTTTCTCCTTAATGATGGGAATGTTGATAAAAAGTTTCAGCCATGTATCTTGAATTTGCTAACAAACTGGTTTTAATCTTTGATCAATTTTCATTCAATCATTTAATTTAAAATTTTGTTGTCACGACCTCTTACACATTAAATCATAATATATTACGTTTTTATTTTCATTTTTGGATGACATTATAACCTAATCTAAGCCATAAAGAAGACGTCATAACTTATTCATATTATACACGTATTTCAGCATTGACTAAAAAACAAATTTACGTTTAATTAAGTCAGGAAAAAATGGATAAATAAACAATCCAGAAAACTTCTTAAAGTGAGGATATTTAAGTGAAAACCTTCGGGACATACCAATATTTTAATTATTTTTTTAGGTGGGTGGGGAGGGGGTTGGGTTATACCCCCAAAAAAACTTTTGGGGGAAATAAAATCTAATATTTCTATTGAAAAATTTCAATAAATAAATTTTAAATGGTATACTTTTGAGAATTCATTTAATTTAAAAGTGTAAAAAAGTGACAACGTCCATGAAAGCGAAGCTTTGAAACCTAAGGCCAAACGAACGGATTAACACTTGTAGAGTGTCAGAACTGTTATAGAGATTTTCATACAAACGTTTAAAATCGATAGGACAATTCTAACATTTCTAAATGAACGAAGAGAGCTAACCGTTTTTAATTATAGAAAAGGCTTGCTTTTAAAAAGATTCGGCATTCCGTTTATGCTTGAAACTAAGTGCATAAGATTTAATGACGTCTGCAAGATAAAGCTCTTTTCTATCCAAAAAAAAATTATAAATTCATTAAATTAATAAAATTATAACTTTTCTATAAATATATATGTATCATGTAAATTACGTCATGAATATTAAGATATTTTCCAGTGTGGCAATCCGATTAATAATCACTGTATTAGAACCGGTTCTGAATTTCATGTATCAAACAATATTAAAGACAGTTTTTCACGAATAATAAAATAAAAAATCATGCAATCACTACCAGTTTTGTTGCCCAGGCGTTTGGTCCTTCGGGGCCAACAAAACAGGTATTAATTTTATAATTATCATTTTCATATTTGCGGAAAGCTGTCTATTATACGAAATAAGCCTGGGAAAAATTACCTCCAGTTCCTTTCAATTGGACGTTCTTTCAACTGGTAAAATTCAACATAACAAGGATGACAACATCCATAAAAGCAAAGATCTGAAATGGAAGGACAAACGAACATTAACACTTGTAAAGTGTAAGAACTGAATAAACTGAATAGTAATGCATAAGTCTATACAAAATAATAAGTAAATTTAATGCAAAACTGATTAAATACATGTTACTGTTTAGGGACATACTGACGTATTAAGGACTTGATTATAGAGATGCTTCGCTTATAACACTATACCTTGTTGTAATAGGAATCAGTATTAGAAAATCAGATGAATAGGATGATTTAAACATTCAAAAATTTATTGTCAAAAAAGTAAAAGATCAGCTTGTTTTAAAAGGACGCACGGACTTTCTGGTTAACGATTAAAGAGTTGCTGCGCTTTCTAAGTAGTACCTAACTGTTATAGGAATCAGCATGCAAAGTTTGAAATCGATAGGACAATTCTAACGAAAATGCTGTAACGGACGGATGTACGGACCGAACCTATTTATAGAAAATCTTCTTAAGAGGAAGAAAATTTGACATATTTATTCTTGGATGTTACATCAGATTTTCATGTTCTGTAATAAAGTAAAACTCGTAGCTGGCTAAAATAACGATACTATCCACTATTCATTTTACCTAATCCCCTCTCCTACTAGAAGAACGAATTGATCAGTAAATGAGTTCCATGTTAGTAACAAAAAATAGTATATTAGCTAAAAATCGATATAACCACTGCACCGAAATTGCATATCCATAAAAAGTTTTTATTGAGTATTTTTACATTATATTGTCACAAAACCTAATAAATGCTATAATTATTTACGTAAAGTTTTTATTAGCGTTCTTAAAAAAGGTTCTGCTGTTCACCAGAGATGTAAAATCATTATAGGGTAAAAAAGGGAAGGTATACTATCCCATTTCTATGTGGGTGCTAACACCCCTCCCCCACCACCCTACCGCACGCCACTGAAAAGGTTTATGTATAGATTTTGACTTGAAAGCTACTAAATTTGGAGTCATGGGTGGATTATGAGGTAAAATCTAATATTTTCTAAATTTATACATATCCCCTTGGGACGTAAACTTTATTATAGAATAGATTTACTTTTGATAACTTTAAGATAATAAACAAAACCAAAAGATAAAGATTATTTATCTATTTGTGTACGTATACAAAACGTTTCTTTTTAAAAGCGAAGCTTTTCTATAATTAGGGTCGGTCCGTCCGTACGTCCGTCAGTCCGTACGTCCGTCAGTCCGTACGTCCGTCAGTCCGTACGTCCGTCCGTCCGTACGTCCGTAACGGATAGCTTTTTTCGTTAATTTAGGCATGTTAGAATTGTCCTATCGATTTCAAATTTTGTATGGTGATTCTTTTAATAGTTAGGTACGATTTAAAAAGCGTAGCAACTCTATAATCATCACCAAAATGTCCGTACGTCCATTTTAAAGAAGTTGATTTTTTACTTTTTTAACAACAAATTTTTATGTGATCTAATCATCCGATTGATCTGATTTTTGGTATATTGATTCCTGGGACAACAAAGTATAATGTAATAAGCGAAGCAACTCTATAATCAAGTCCTAAAAATGTAAGTATGTCCATAAACATTATCCTGAATCAAGCAGTCTTTCAACAAATTTACTTACAATTTTGCTTTGATTCTTATACATTTATATTATGATTATTCAGTTCTGACACTATACAAGTTTTAATTGTCTGTTTGTCCTACCGTTTCAGTGCTTCGCTTTTATGGATGTTGTCATCCTTGTTTTTAGATAAGGCTAAACTTTTAGACAATTGAGATGGAGACATGATTTATTTTAAAATTTATTTAGTAATAACACTAAGAATAATAAAAATTCAAATGATATTATTTTTTCTTACCAATAAAAATAACTACAAGTTTTTTTTATTAATTTATCATTGTTAAATTTTAGAAAGTATTTAAGGGTAATTTTTATTAGTAAGAAAATGTATAGTTTCTGTTTTTATTCTATAATAAAAATAATATTTAGCCTAATACTAAAAATTACCTAGGTTAGCCTATAAGTTAGGGTTTCCTTCGTATTACATCCCATAATAAAAAGCAGAAAGTTGGTTTGTCTGTAGCAAAGGATCTCGCTAACATATGAACCGATATAGTTCTCCTTTTCAGTGAAGCTTCCTATAATCCCAGGGATGGTTATAGGCTATTTTATTTTTTTAAATCTGGGTATGGTTTTAGGATATTTTTCTGCCCTTCCATATCACTATATGATATATTCGAATATAGATGCTATGGGCGCACCCGATATCCTATTATATAAAGTAGTAAGCGTTTTTGTCTGGCCCGAAGGATCTCGCTAACCGCTGAACCGATACTGTTCTCCTTTAAAGTGAAGCTTCTTAAAGGTCCTGGGAAGGTTTTAAACTATTTGTTGGGAGGGTGTCTTCACCCCCCTCCCACCAAAAATTATTTTTTTACTCTTTTAAAACACAAATTTAAAATGAATTATGTCGACTTATCCCCCTCCAACCTTAAGTGCCCTTAGAGGCTTCCAGGGGGCGTGTCCGCTAGTTATGTATGTAAAGGAATACCCAGACTAAGGAAACCCTAACTCCTAGTCTAACCTAAGAAACTTTATAGCATTTTAGCCCATTTAAACAGTGAAGCTATTAAATTGATCATGGAGTATAAAATTGGTTGATTTATTTAGACCTTTTAACCCTTACAGATCGGGCCCCAATTCCCACCTTAATAGATCGGGGGGGGGGGGTCATATTGACCCCCCCCCTCTATCTCGGCTTCTGTTACAGATAAAGACGTAAAATTTTTTTCTGGTGGTTCATGTGTATTTTTAGAGAAAATTACTTTTTCTAGTCATAGCGGTCAGGCCGCTTCTTAGCCGCTTTTTAGCGGCCAGCTGCTAAATTTTAAAACAGCTGTAGAGCGGCCAATTTTGCAGCTAGGATGATAAAATTTTAGGACGAACTTTTATTTTTCATAACAAAAAAATTACTTTTTCTGATCATTGCCGAAAAACGGCAAATAACGGAAACCGTTATTTTCGGCGGTTACGGCGGTAAAACGGCGGTTGGCGGCGCCAATTAATATTTTTATCTGTTTATTGTTGCTCAAGAATTTACCAAAAAAATTTATAGGTCTCTAGCTGTAATAGAAGCCACGATATTCATGATATATGTCTGTAGTAAAAGCCGGACAAAAATCGGTCATAAAGTCGGTCAGGGTGCGGTCAAACGGTCATAACACCACTTTTCTCATAAGGTCATTGATATCTTAGTATTCACCAAAAAAAATTTAGGTTTCAAAAGTCATAATGTAGAAATTAAGATTTATTTAGAATTTTTTAAAAATTTTGGTGCTACCCAACCGACTTTGACCGGACATCACGACCGACACAGACCAGATATCCTAATAAAATCAACTCTTGCCGACGCATAATTACTAAACTTAAAAAGTCATGAAGTCACAGCTCTCCATCTTACCTACAAAAAAATGACATTGAAAAAACTAGAGGGGGGGGGTCAATATGACCCCCCCCCCCGATCTGTAAGGGTTAATAGTTTAATTTCTCGCATCGTATTATAAACGGCTTTCCGCGGATATAGAATGTACAATTATAAGATTAAAACTAGTTTTTTTTAGCCCCGAGGTGCCGAAGGCACCGGCTAATAAAACTGGTTTTAATCTTATGGTTGTAGATTGTTATACTCGTAGAAAGCTGAATATAATACGATGCTAGACATAGTTTTTCGTATTGATGAGAACCGGTTCCTATCCACCGGATTCGAGAGAATACGACAAAAGGTCTTATTATCCTAGGCCTATTTTGATAGAACCATGCAATTATATTGTCAAGGGACATTGGACTGTAAATTATACTTGTACCTAAAGTTTTGTAACAACGGTATCTAATTCGATGGCTCAAAAACTTCGGATTATGGTTCCAACCTAGTAGTGTCCATACTTTTTAACCAATTAGTTTGATCTACTAAGGGCTAATTTTGATTATAATCATTGGAGGCGTAAATCCATGTCCATGTCCATTATCCCTTAAGATCAATATTTAAATTTATTTTACATTATGATCAAGCAAATATCTTCACAGTAGTATATATTTATCGCATCGTACTATGGACAGCTTTCCTCGGATATTAATGAAAAATTTGAAGATTAAAATTACTATTGTTAGCCCCATGGGGCTGAAGGCCTAGGCTAACAAAACTGGTACTGATTTTATAATTTAATTTTTCAATTTTTATGGAAAATTGTCTGCAATACGATGCTATACATGATTTTTCAGTATGGCATAGAACCGGTTCTAATCAAGCGGATATTAATCGGTTTCAAGGCCATACTGGAAAGTGTATTCAATTACAATTTTTTTCTTACAATCTCATAGATAGGTAACTAGAAAGATAATTAAAAGGGCTCAGATAACAAAAAATATAAAAATTTCTTTTTTAAAACACCTCTTGCATTAATATAGGGAATAGTAGCTTTCGCTATATTCCAGTCTAACTGTTCTTAATAATGACCAAACGCATTGTATAATTAAATGCATATTTAAAACAGTTTGACCTAATAAGCGCATTTGACTGGAATCTTACTCACAACTCTACGGAATTTTGCGAATGCTAATATTCCCTTTATTAATAGAATAATTACTTAATAAACTAGGAAAATTTCATAATAATTTTGCCGTTCAATGCAAGGACCTTCAATTATTTTTTGTGGCATTTTTTTTTGAGGGGGGGGGGTGGTAAAAAGGTTTTAGAAGCACTGAACTGTTTTATCCTCCACTAATATAATAGTTATTTCTCGCATCATATTATAAACAGCTTTCCGCGGATATAAAATGTACAATTATAAGGCACGCTAAAGAAAACTTGTTTTAATCTTATGATTTTACATTTTTATATTCGTAGAAAACTGGATATAATACGATATTAGATTCGTAAGGATGAGAACCGATTCCAATCCACTGAATATTAATCGGTTTTGAATGAATTCGAGAAAGTGATTTAAATACAATTTAGATGAGGGTGGTAAAACTAATTTTCAGTAATAAATTGCCTAAAATATACCTTCTCAATTATAGGGGTGGGGGGGGGGGGGTATTTGCCAAAGAACCCGCAATTTTTTTTAATACTTTTCAAAAGTTTGCTTGGATGTCATTGTCCATAAAACATTGAACAAAAATATAAATTTTCCAAAATTTTTTTTAAACAACCCAATAGATATATATTTATTTAAAAGTTTTATAATAAATTGCAGACACTGCTCTGTTGATTTTGGCTGAGTGGGGAGGCAGATCTATACCCTTCGTCATCTTCCTCTTCTAAGAGAAAAAATAATCAATCAATCAATCATTAGTTTTCCTGCCAAAATGTGAAAAATCAAAATGGCGGCCACTATCCATTGTAGATAGAAGACTACATAATGTATAAAGTTAATATTTAGCTAATTATCCAATACGGTCACATATGCTGTGCCATTTGTATGGTAGCTGTCTATAGTGCCCCAGCAATATGGGGATAGATGTCACTGCTTTTGGCCTACCTATTCTATTGACGCCAGAAAATACCCTATACCCCATCTCTTTTCTACGGTGTTTCTTTCCCTCTTCCCTTTCTCTTTCCCTCTACTATGACGTCAATAGAATAGGTAGGCAAATGGGTGATTTCTATCCCCATTTTCCTAGGGCACTAAACACAGCTACAGAAAAAAATATTAGTTTTTTATCAACTGCTAAGGTGCTATTCCTCTTCTGAGAACAAAATTATATTTAGGGTTGGGCCGGATATGGGAGAAAATGTGAAAAATACAAAAAATAGCCAAAAAGCAGTCCGACCGGCATGTATGTTTTATAATTAATTATGCTCCTTAATGATGGGAATGTTGACAAAAAAGTCTTAACCATGTATCTTGAATATCCGGCATCAAAAATCATCCAGATATCCGGTATCCGGGAAAATATGCATCCAGCCCAACACTAATTATTAGTTTTATTATCATTTGTTATGCATGCTATGGACTTATTTGGTCTACTAGTGTACATTTAGATCTTAACAATTCAAAGTGCAGAAATAAAAAGAAATAAAAGTGTTTATTCAAAATTGCTGTGTGTCTGGTTCGTTTCAGATTGAAGAAACATTGAAATGTGATGAAAGCCAGGGCTCGGCAGCCACAGCCACCATCAGCAGCACGGCTTTGTAAGCCTCACACATGTCAGCCCGACACATTTTCACGGCCAACCGTCACCTTCGGCCGCAGCAGCAACCTTTAACCGCAAACTCAATCTTACATTCAGTCACAGTTACTTTGAGCCGAAGCCGCAAAACACATTTATCGTATGGATTCATGGAATAAATTGTTTCTTGTTGTTTATTTTCTTATCCGAGAACAAATGTTAATCCTTATAATGAAGTAACAGGATGTGTGTTTGTTTGTCTGTCTGTCTGTTTGTTTGTACTGAATGATCTTGCTAACCACTGAACCGATCGGGTTCTCCTTAACAGGGTAGCTTCTCATAGGTCCCGGGAAGGTTTATAACTATTTTAGGGGAGGGTACCACCACCCTCCTAAGAGAAATTGCCCCTAGAAAATAATTACCATCCCCCTCCAAAAAAAATTTTTTAAATTTTTTAATCTTAAATTAAAAATGGGGGACTCTCCCCCCCCCAAAAAAAATTCCCCCTCCCAAAATTTTTGTTTACTTTCTCTTTTAAAATCTAAAATGATAAATTGGGTTATCAAATTCGACTCTCCCCTCCTCAAGTGCCCCTAGAGGCCTCTATGGGCGTAGCCGCTAGTAATACAATAAAATAAAATCAAAACAATCTAAACATGCATTTGTTAAATTAACAATGTAATTTTAAATTAAACATGCTTATTATGCAAAACAAAAGTACAAAAAAGAATATTCATCTATGTAGATAGATCATCAGGTCAGGTCATCACATTCCAATTTAATAAAGCCTTGGCAAACATGCATCTAAGTTATATATATACACACATAAAATCTATTTAAAACTATTTACCTAAATTTAATTACCTTCTAGTTGCTTGACCGCTGCGCGTATTTGTTCATCTGTATGCGCGTTGAAAAATGATTTGATAACCCTGATTTATCGTTTGGATCAAAATTTATTGTTTTTTTTCCGCGCATATGACATTATAGTAAGCCTAGGATCACTAACTCTCTTTTTCGCTAAAAGCTGAGTGATGGATCTTATTGTTTATTAGAGCATGTTAAAATTGCCTTATCAATTTTAAACTTAATATGATGATTATTGTAACACTTATGCTTCCTAAATTGTACCTGTTAGACTGTAAGAGGAATCATCATCCATAGTTTAAAATCGATATGACAATTCTAACATGTATAAATTGGTCTAGGCATTTCACGAAAAGAGCTAACCATTATGGATGGTCTGACCCTAATTATAGAAAAGCATCGCTTTTAATAATTCCCCCATTTATTGATAGGTTTATTATAGCTACGCCAAAAATTAGGTCTGTCTGTTTGTCTTTTAATTTCTAAGCACAATAATGTCATGTTAAAAATGTTAAACTTGAAATTGAAAATAGTTTTTGTCATATCTATACAAAAATTTGAAAATTAACATCATAAAATAATGAAATGGTGAGATAAGAAGGACAAAAATCAATTGATCATTCCATGGCGAGATAACATTGAACAAGGTCAATCATATTCAGTTTTACAGATAAATAAGCTAACATAATAATATTTCAACAAGACAAAAAAAACTGAAGCTCTTTATATTGTCCAATATAAATGACCAATAATAGGCAAATACACAGACTAAATTACCAATGGCAGGCCAGAAAATATTTTAATTGATCATTGATAGGCCAGTATGACTTCATTTTATATAGGCACTGTAAAAAAAAACTTCAAAAAACTGTCATATTAAAACCAACAGAAGCGATATAGAACAAGGATGACAACATCCATAAAAGCGAAGCACTGAAACGGTAGGACAAACGGACATTAACACTTGTATAGTGTCAAAACTAAATAATCATAATATAAATGTATAAGGGTCGAAGCAAAATTGTAAGTAAATTTGTTGAAAAACTGCTTTACAGAGGATTATATTTATGGACATACTTACATATTTAGGACTTGATTATAGAGTTGCTTTGCTTATAACATTATACTTTGTTGTCTCAGGAATCAATATACCAAAAATCAGATCAATCGGATGATTAGATCACATAAAAATTTGTTGTTAAAAAAGTAAAAAAATCAACATGTTTAAAATGGACGTACGGAAATTTTGGTAATGATTATAGAGTTGCTACGCTTTCTAAATCGTACCTAACTACTAAAGGAATCACATGCAAAATTTGAAATCGATAGGGCAATTCTAACATGCCTAAATTAACGAAAAAAGATATCCGTTACGGATTGACGGACCTACCCTAATTATAGAAAAGCCTCGCTTTTAAAAAAGGGGGTGTACATTGAAGCAGTTAGCAAGGGAAACAGACACTCAAAGAGAGAATTTGTATCCTGAATTAAAATTAAATAATTAAAATGTATCTTATTAACCCTTAACAGTCGGGCCTCTTGCCGCACCTTTATCGGTCGGGGGGGTTTCCGACCCTATGTGAGTCAAAGTCAATTTTTGCTTCCTTCACCCTTTTATTTATGTAACAAGGATGACAACATCCATAAAAGCGAAGCACTGAAACGGTAGGACAAACGGACATGAACACTTATAGTGTCAGAACTGAATAAACAAAATATAAATGTATAAGAGTCGAAGCAAAACTGTAAGTAAATTTGTTGAAAACTGCTTTATACAGGATAATGTTCATGGACATACTTACATATTTAGGACTTGATTATAAAGTTGCTTCGCTTACAACATTATACTTTGTTGTCCCAGGAATCAATATATTAAAAATCAGATCAATCGGATGATAAGATCACATAAAAATTTGTTGTTAAAAAAGTAAAAAAAAATCAACATGTTTAAAATGGACGTAGGGACATTCTGGTAATGATTATAGAGTTGCTACGCTTTCTAAACGCAAAGTTTGAAGCCAATAGGACAATTCTAACATGCCTAAATTAGCGAAAAAAGCTATCCGTGACGGACGTACGGACGGACGGACCGACCCTAATTATAGAAAAGCTTCGCTTTTAAAAATTTTGTATGTAAATTTTATATTAGAAATATGCGTTATGTAGACATGTAACAAAAGATTAAGTTTAAAATTTGAAGTATCTAAGTCAAAAATTGCTGCCACAGGAGCCTTTTAAAGGACCTGCAGGATCATATCTGGAACCTGAAATTGACTTGAACACCTGTATTTCATATGAGGATGTACTACTAGAGAATATTTTAGTATTTTGGTAAGATAAAATTCTTTGTTTAAGTCAAAAATATTTTTGCTTTTTACCTGGATGACCCTGCTAGGTTTGCTGGCATTCTGTGCCCGCCAGGATGGAGATATTCAAAAAATTCCAACTCTCACTTATGTTTCATATCCATACTTAAAAAGTCACGCAGTTTGGGCTCTTTATCTTTTACACACAGAAAATGAGATATAAGAAACCGGAGGGCGTTCAACGAACCCCCCCCCCCCCCCCCGTCCGTTCAGAGTTAATAATAATGTATAAAATGTAAAGATAAGGAAGGATATTTTTCTATCTCATGGCCTTTCTCTTATTCTATATTTCTCCTTTTTCTTTCTACCTCCCTAGTTATCTTTATCTTTCTATGGCAAAGATTTTCTAAATCATATTTATTCTCCGGTATCATTTTGTTGATATTATCGATTTGATATGAATTAATGAGGTTTAGAACAGTTAGATAAAAAATTAATTTTCCCTTCAGTCTTATTTTTGTTTATTACACTAGACCCCCAAGTTTTATAAAAAAAACATTTTCTTATTTGTTGGCTTGACAACTTTGGGGATTTAAGTGAATTTTGATTGGTTGATTTGATAAGTAAAGTGTTCAAACGTTGCAACCATTAAATTTAATCTACAAAAGGGGTAATTTTGTGTATCCTTATTGGGGTTGTACATCAATTTATTGGCCATTGCCTTATACCTTTAGATCCCATAATGTAAGTACTGCTTTTTCTATTTTCATAACCATACTTTTTAATATTTCATGTTTTCTTACCCTGAAAAAAAATATCACAACAAAGCTTCGCATTATCTAGTTGTTATTATCCTTGTTTTCTGGACAGTTCAGCTGCTCTTTTCATATAATGTTTATATCAGCAAAAACGGTTCAAAGTCTATCTTTTATTTAAGATGCTTTTGGCCAACAGAAAATTTTAAAACAAGTTTGCTTGGTGTAAAAAGCGTCTTCAGTTATTAGAGAGTCCCCCAAAAACGTCTTTAAAAGCAAAACTTTGCTTAAAAAGCCAGGGATCTAAAGGGATAAAACAATAGCCGATAAATTGATGTACTTTCCCAATAATGATACACTAAATAACCCATTCTGTAGATTAAGATTAGTGGTTGAAACGTTTGAACACTCAACATAATTAACCAAACATCAAAATTCAATAAAAGTTCCCAAAGTTGCAAAGCCAACGAATAATAAACGTTATTATAAAACTTTGGGGATTAATGTAATTAAGAGCCCATTGTCCCCTCTATCTCTGGTAAAAAGCGGACACACAAAGTTTTAAAATCATCTTTGATCTATATTAGAAATATTATCTATAAGAACACCTTGTTTTGTATTAATTATTGCATATTTTTTCCGACTAATTTTCATTTAAAAAGTAAGAAATTAATTCTAAACTTTAATTCTTTATCTGTCTTCATAAAAATTAATTGTAAATTTTATTTTATCTTAAATCCAATTAATTTTTATTACCTGAAAAGTCCGGTTACAAATTTAAATATAATACGTTTCTTTAAGCAAAGTTTTCTACAATCGTATTCCGTCCGTCCGTACGTTGTGTTAATACTTAATCAAAATCTGATTAGTCACAGTTTTATGGGTGTTGCCCCCCCCCCCCCATCCCTACTGTATATATCTTTGATATAAAATATTTTGTTTGTTTGAACCAGTTCTCAGCCTTACTGAAGAATCATGATAGCATCGTATTACAGACAATTTTCCACGAATACTAAAATAGAATCATATCATAATTACCAGTTTTGTTAGCACCGAGGTGCCGGTTTTAATCTTATATTTTTATTTTAATATCCTCGAAAAGCTGTCTATAATACGATGCAATAAAAAAAAACATACTTTTGAGGATGCAATCACCCTTGTAATTTTATTAATTTAATCCTTATAAATCTATTAGCATACAGTTAGAGATAAAAATTAAAGAATTTATGAGAAATTAAAAAATTAGGTGCTATAAGTTTGACATTATATACCAAGACGATTGTGCCTACCAGGGATATAAAGGGATAGGACAATGGCCGAATAATTAATGTACATCCCCAATAATGATACACAAAATTACCCTTCTGTACAATTACAATAGGTGTTTGAAACGTTTAAACTATCAACTTAATGAACAAACAAATCAATTTCCCAATAGTCCTCAAAGTTATTAGCCAACGATAAGAAAACATTGTTATAAAACTTTGGGGACTAGTGAAATAAACAGCTTATTATCCCCTACCTTCCTGTAGAATGCCCTTTTTAGTTATGAAGCTGGTGCTTTCAAGCCTGTCTTGGTACTTTGTTACCTTTATGTGTGTGTGACGTCCTGTGGCTTTATTCCCACAAAAACCTTATCCCAATTTCCCAAATTCCCAGAGGATGACATTTGTGCTGGCTATATGTTGAAAATATATGCGGCATCCCCTAAGGACGCGCACGTTGTAAATACAAGCGTTCCTTTTGTTTGTTTTGGTAGCACGGTTTAGAGATTGAGACAATAAAAAATAATGTTTCGTATGATTGTATGGTCTGCCGTTGCTTAATTTCACATCCATGATCTCCCGGCTTGATGAGAGAATAGACTAGGTAATTTTTTATCCGTAGAAAACTGCGTATGTGAGTGCTAAAGTTATTTATTTCACCAAGCAAAAAATGTATTTTATTTTTAATTTAAACTTATATACGAATAAAGTAATATGTTTTTATGATAATTTGATCTATAAACCATTTATTTCTATTCTGTTTTAATATGTTTATTTTGAATGTTAAGATATTTTTTAAAAAATACTTACAATCTTTTGTTTAATATGAATCACGATACCTCGTATAATTTATATGCACAAAATGAAAATTAAATTTATTAATTTTATATTTTGTTTCAGGCCATTCGTTTTCATAGTATAGTTCAATAAACTTACTATTTGTAAACTGCCATGTTTCTCCATGGGGAGTAGATGTTATTTTGCTTTGTAGCAAAAGATCTCTGGAACAGTTTTGGTTTATACTGTCTTCCTCAACAAACCCCCTCATCTTTTGAACAAAATAGAAATAATGGGGGGGGGGGGTCTTTTTTTATGTAGTAATGCACGTCAGGCTGCAAGTCAAAACAAAAGCAAATGTGTAAGCAAGGTCAGCTAGGACGCCACCAAAAAGGTTGCCAGGGTAGCAGTTCTAAGTGCCCTGGATAATGGGGATAGATGTCACACCTTTTGGCCTACCTATTATATTGACGTAATAGTAGAGGGACTAAGAAACCCCCTAAAAAAAGAGATGGGGGTATAGGTTTTTTTCTTGACGTCAATAGAATAGTTAGGCCAAAAGCAATGACATCTATCCCCATTTTGCTAGGGCACTATAGACAGCTACGTTGTCAAAGAGTCCATATTTATGTAAACTAAGGTGTTAGTAAAGTCATGAAGGTTGCCAAGTTTTTCAAGTAAGGTCATTAGGAAGGTCATGCTAATGTCAACTAAGGTGTTAGTAAGGTCATGAAGGTTGTCGACAAGATTTCCAATAAGGTCGCCAGAAAGTCCAATAAGTAAGTCCATGGGTTAAAAAGTATCCCCCCTAGTCCACCCACCCCCTTATTTTCAATTTAATTCGTCAAGGAGCTGTGGGGAATTATCAGTTCTCAGAAGTTAAGTTCTGTTAAACATTGTCTAAGTTATGACATACTTAGACAACGTATATTTCCAAAATTCCTAATTTTATACCTACCTACAATTTAAAAATATATATTTTTTATTAAACTATATTTGTACGTAATAAATTAATTTATGACCATGAGTAACGAATGATTATGTCTTAATTCGTTCCCTAGTCATAGTTATGTAGATTTTTATTTATGTCATAACTTTTTATGACTACTCTAATGCTCTATGATTGTTCACAATACTGGACTTGCTTCATAAAGTCGGAGAGGTGGTAGGTTCTAGTCTTAGACTAGTTTCCATTTTACAAGATAATTTAAGATGATTTATAATGCTATTATGCCAGACGTGTGCCAATTGTGTAGTAATAGGATTGAGAGGATTGCATTGACCGATAAACATGTACAAATCCAATTACTTGACTAGACTTTCCTAATACAGCCAAGGGTGGTGGAAAACCCTTAACTTTAAAGGGGATGTTAAAAAAATTGGGTGATTCACGCATCAATTTACCAATTTAGTCACGTCAATGGGTGAAAAAACTGGTTTTTTTTTAAAGATTTCATATCTGCAATAAGAAATCTCGCCTAATTGTTTTATAATTTTAAAAAAAGGCAAAAATTGTAGTAAATATAGGAACTAGATGAGAAGATAATCTTATAATATAAAGTAGTAAGGTTTTTTGTTTTAAGCTTAAGATTTTGATGACTACTAAACCATTTGATATCTCCGATTTTGTCAAGTTTCACGTAGTTCTTAGAGTGGTTTTACGCTATTTTATTTTAAGATATGAGTCTAAGGATTGTTTTAGGCTACTTTTTGTAATTTAGATCCAAATTCCTTGTAGATACTCCGTGTCTACCCAAATCCTCAGCTTTTTCCAACATCTTCTTCATGTTGTCCTAGATTAGGTATGTACAAGCGGCTACGCCCCTAGAGGCCACTAAGGGCACTTGAAGGAGGGGATGGGAGGGTAAATCGACCCTTAACTTTCAACTTTAGTATTAAGGAGAAAAAGTAAAATTACATGTAGGTAATTTTTTACAGGAGTGATTTCTCTTTCTTGGGAGGTTTAAGGTATCCTCCTCTAAAATAGTTATAAACCTTCCCTAAACCTATACTGTAGAACCTTTAATGTAAAAGAGAACCATATCGGTTTAGCGGTTAGCGATATATTAAACTATACATAGAGAGAAAGACATTCTGTTACTTTTATTTGATGATACATATTTAGTTCGTAGCTCTATATGCAATTAAAACACAAAAGACTGGTTTTTGTTTGTCAGAAATTAGTATAAGCTAGAAGATGAATTATACTTCTACTTTTTTATTCCACTTAAGCCAAAATATAATTGTAAGATTAGTTTAATGGGATTTTTAACTTATAAAACAAGACTGCCTTTTATATCGGAAAACAACGTAGCGGGTTTCGTCGTATTTTCACATAAGCTTTTCTCCTATTTCTAGCCCTAATCTAGCTCTAATCCTGCGGGGCAACCATTAACATTTACCTAACCTAACCTAAAATAACCTATCAAAAACTACTGTGAAAATACGACGAAGCCCCCTACTTTGTTTTCTTTCCATGATCCAACATATCTTGCTCTTGCATTATAGAGAAGAAGCTTCGCTACTATGATACTCACACATCTCTGTTGCAGCCTCGCTTGAGTCTTCTTCATCAGCAACAGTTCAACCACAATGCTTTGCTTCTAAACAGTTTGTGGATTATAGAGAGGTTTTGCACCAAAATTCGCAAAACACGCGTCGAGTGTTTTGTAGCAGGGAGGGAGGGGACATGGGCTGTTTATTACACTAGTCACCAAAGTTTTAAAATATCGTTGTCTTAACAACCTTTTTTTTGATTGTTTTGATTGTTTTTTCTCATTTTTTTGAGTGTCCAAACTTTTCACCACTAAATGTAATCTACAAAAGGGGTAATATTGAGATATATTTATGTGTATCTGTCTATAGTGCCCTGTAGGTTAATAGCTGTGACATCTATCCCCATTTTCCTAGGGCACTAAACATAGCTACATTTTATGTTCAATGTTTGACATTACCTGTGGATCCACAACCCGTCCATTCATCTGGAACCCGTTCATCAGGTTGGCTGTCCTGAAAAGAAAATGTCATTAGTTTACTTCGGATCTTGAATTTTTTCTTTAAAAACAATACTATTTATTGAAATAAAAGTTAAAACTTTTCTGCAAATCAAAGATGAAATAGATACAAAGATATATATATTTGATGGTGTAAAACAGAAAATTGTTAGCTTTTATTCCTACACCTAAAAACAATCGTACTGGTTTTAATAATTAACTCACTTGGAGAAAGCACCTCTATCCCCCTTCAACATTTCTTTTGTTGTCAACTGCTTTCGTTGGGCCACAGCTGACTTGCGGATAAACTGAAATATAGAAAAATATTCCTACTTATTCTATTAACGTCATAGTAAAGGAAAAGAGAAAGGGAAGTGGGAAAGAAACCCCCTTAAAAAAGAGAAGAGGTATAGTGTATTTTCTGACGTCAATAGAATAGGTAGGCCAAAAGCAGTGACATCTATCCCCATTTTGCTAGAGCACTATATACAGCTACACAAATCCATTGCCTAACTATTTATCTGTTTTTGTGATAAAAATATTCATTTTGCATCTTTTAGGTTAATTAGGTTTCATGAGAGTCTCACAGGGATAGTGATCCCTGAACTAAAGCAAAATATCTTTGAAACGGCTGGACCAATTAGACTTTTTGAGAAGCTTTATAAAGGTCTTGGGATGTTTTACAATATTTTCATTACATGTATATACAGTAAGACCCACCATATAGTTTTTTTTTGGGTGTACAGTCCATATTTCCTTATATATCATCAAAAGCTGTATTTATCCTTGTACTCTATTTATTTCCACATAAGAATATATGAAAATTAAACTTTACCTTCATTAACAACGGAGATTTTTAGAGCTAAAGCTTTTAAAAAGTGACTGTGCAAAAAGTAACTTGAAACATGAAACAACTTTTTTAATTTTGAAAATGCTTTAATTTTTTTTACTAGGAGAAACTTTATACATCTTTTTTGTAATATTTTTGTAGAAAAATAAACCTGTTTTCCCACAATTTGCACCATAATGCTTCCAGTATTCAGATAGTCAATCAATTGCCTAAAAAGAAACAATTAACAATAGATACAATATATCTAGATAATCTATCTGACCACATTTTTCCGATATAATTTTTTTAAAGCTAACTTTATTCGAAGAATTTAACTTTTTATGTTTTATCATATGCTTCATATTGTTCGAGGGAAGAAATTTTACATGAATTAATTTCCCAAGAAAAGCTTTATAGCTGACTCATAATGCGAACGAAATTAAAAAATTATGCCCTTAAATACCAAGATCTGTAAAGTGTTTCAACCAATAAGATGTTTTGAATGTACCGTCAGTATTCTCCTATTGGCCGATTTAGACAGTATGACTCTAAATTAACACTTAAATCGTGAACAATTTTACTGCTTTTTAAAGTATCCAAAATTAAAAGAGACAAATCAGCCAATATGATAACGATGAAGGAACAAGCCGGTCATCCTATTGTTTGAAAGTGTACAGATTAAGTGATTAAGGGTTGTTATTTTTTCAATTCATTCTCAAATTGAGTAACCTATAAATAGCATATTACTTAGGATACAGCTTTGTTACGTTAGATTACATCGTGTAAAAATTTCTTCCCTCGTAAAATGTGAAGCATATATCAAAACATATAATAATTTAGTTATGAATAGTTTAATTTCTTGGGATATAATTAGCTTTGTAAAAATTTTGACGCGCTATTGCTTAAATGGATCTAGTGATACTGGGCTGCCGAACACTGGTAATTTAAGTGACGGTATACTTTCTCTAGCGGACAAACTCTAACCATTAAGTAGCTGCGATCCTAAACTTTTAAAGCTCTAAATGAAAAAAAATGTAATAAAAAGTGCACTTGATATGTTTTTCCACAATTAGCAACAACTTATCACATTAATGGACAACGTGAGCTTTAGTAGCCATACGGTAGTTTTACTTTTATGTTTAGTAGTGGCTTTGCCCCTAGCCTTTGGGGGATAGGGGTTAACCCTCACCCATATAGTTTAAAACAATCCCATTGTTTCTAGGTATATTTTTTAGAACCTTATCAGTTACATGATTATCTAGAGTAGGGGGACAAAGTGTCTCAAAAAATCAGCCATGAGACGTCATTAAAAATCCGTCTCTTTTTTAGGGGTTTTCTTTCCACTTTTCCTCTCATCTCTCTCATTTTTATTACGTCACATGGCTGATTTTTGAGACACTTTGTCCCCCTACTATCTAGATCTCATTAAACAAATGGACGTATAGGACAAGAAATTATTCTAATTCTATCATTAGGACGTATACTGAAATGCATATGTTAAAGTAAAAGGATGCATGTATGTCTGTCAGTACCAAAACATATCACTAGCCGCTTAAACGATATTACTTTACTGTACAAGAAAGCTTCTTAGAGGTCCCGGGAAGGTTTATAGACGCCCAAGAAAGTAACTCCTAGAAAAAACCCAAAAAAATGCTTTGACTTTTGCCGCTAGTTTTAATAGTAAAGTATATTTGTTTTAATAATCTCTCCTATGTTCAGTATTAACTTATTATGCAAGATAAGGGATTAACAGTGAATCTAGATTTTTATTGTTCTATGAGAGGTATAGCGAAAAATAGGTTGGACGTTTGTTTGTCTGTGTGAATCTTTTATCCTATCGTAGATTGGTAAGCATAGCGCACAGCAGAGTGTATTCTATGTTACATTACAAGCTGACCAGCAAATTATTACAATTATTACATCACCCTGGCCTGGCCTAGAGTTTTGGCAGGTGTTCCATATTAAGCCACCCTAATTAATGGCACTCTCTTATGAATGAGGACCATTATCGAGGAATAAAGTATGACTAAAGTTGCTTAATAAGCAGAATCCGTCTTACAATCTAAGAGCATCCCTGGGAAGGTTACGAGAAGTTAAACTGTACATGTAATGTTTTTACTCTGTTTAAAGGCCAAGGCTTTTCCCATAATCTTTCTATAGATATATATTTGCCAGACCAGACATAGCAGAAGTAAGTAACTTACATTAATGTAGAATGCTTATGGACAGTAAAAAAATATTGAAAAAGGCAAAAACATGTAAAATTTTTAAAATAATTAACCTTCAATTTAATAGAAACTAATTGTTGTAATCTCTATGTCATGGCAGCTGAGAAAAACAAAGAAGAGATAAGAATTAAAAAGATAAAAACATTCCTTTAATTTTTATACAATAAATAAAAAATATCAAATATTTGATGTATATTGAATTTAAGATAATCCTTTAGATTTTTAATAAAATATAAAACTTTTTCCTGTAAATAACAAAATTTCCTTTTTCTTCACTGAGTGAATCATTGAATCATTGACTAGAAAATTCATCAATTTTTTAGCACTTGCGGCTACGCCCCTAGAGGCCTCTAGGGGCACTTGAGGAAGAGGGAGTGGAATTCGATAACCCAACTTACTATTTTAGGTTTAGAAAGAAAAAGTAAATACAATTTTTTATTTTTTTTTGGGGGGGGTAATTTTTTCTAGGGGTGGTTTCTCTTGGGAGGGTTGAAGCAGTTATAAACCTTCCAAGGAACTTTGAGAAGGTACCCTGTAAAGGTGAATCCTTCAAAGAAAACAGACAGACAGACAGACTTTTACTTTCATGTTACTTAATATAGGGATTGTTCAACAGCTATAAGATATGTGTATGTACAATGTACATATATACACCATGCTAAAAGTATGAATCTCCTTAACTATTTCCTACCTTGTTGCAGGGGTAAAGCTGAACATCTTCTTATGATTAAAATCAGGATTTGAAGTCAGAGAAATCTTGTCCGTTGTAATGTCCTAAATAATATTGAATTATTGAAAAATGTCGTATATTCCAAATAACAGGTTTTTTCCCTTCTTCTTAAATACGAATATTAATTGTTTTTTAAAATGGAAATCCTTAAAAAAAACCCTTGTGTTAAAATGTTAATCGCTAGGTTGTGATAACCAATCCTATAATAATACTTTAAAATTTTTCACTGACCAGAAGCAAGATTTTAAAAAAAGGTTTGTTGCTTCTGATATTTAAATTTTAATTGGTATTAATTAGAGTATTACATGACTGGTCCCAAAACCTAAATCGAAATTTAACACAACAAAAATCACAACTTAAGTGAAAGGGACTCAAGACAGGGGCCAGGTAATTGGCTGGGTCATGCATATATATTTCTTACATTCATAATTATTATAATAGGTAAATATTTTTTTATGTTTTAAAGTTAACCTGTTCATCTAAGTATACTCTGTACTTGCAGTGAACGTCCTGAAAATAATAGTAATGTTAATTGCAAAAAATTTAGTTGCTTCGACGAACCCCAAACTGTCCCAGTTTTGAGCAAGACGATTCCTGTGACGTCATATAAAAAGGGAAGGGGGAAAGAAAATCTCTTCCCTTTTCTTTTGAAGAGATTTTCTTCCCCCCTTCCCTTTTTCTTTCCCGAAACGTATATGACGTAACTGGAATCGTCTTGCTCAAAGATGGGACAGTTTGGGGTTTGTCGTTGCTTCCTCTAAAATTTCAATCAACCCGAAATTTTATTCAATTAAGTTTTTAAACAAATGAAAATTTAAATGGGACGGCGGCAAACCGTGCTGAGCCAACCAGATAGTTTGACTTTAACAAAGCATTTTCAATGGATAAAACTGAAGTACTACTATAATACAAAATAATAAATTAAGGTTTTAAATCAAGTACTATATTCTGGGAGTTCTGATCCTAAATGTCATAAATAACAATTATGTTTGTTACTTAATATTTTAAGAACTAGAAACTTAGAAACTCTTTATATTGCCTGTAAAAAATGACGTCATATCATAATAGTTAATTATTCTTATATGACTTAATTCTGGATTTTTCGGACAAAAGTTTTTGTACTTATCCCTTTTTTATAGGCAGTAAATTTAAAAACTTATAGCCAAAAAATCCTAATTGCGTCATTTTAGAATAACGGACTATTCTAATATGACGTCTTTTTTATAGACACTATAAAGAGCTTCTAAATCCTACCGTGTACTTGTTAGGCAATCCCCTGCAGTTGACTATCTTGAACCAGAAATGCACCTCCTTGCCGACCAACTCCTCTGGACTGTCCACAAACATGTCGTCCGTCTCTGTGTACTCTTTCCCCTTCTTGTTGCACGGGGCAACCTCCAACTTAACAAGAACAAGTATGTTATAAGTCAATAATTATTTCAAATTATTTTTGAATATTCTAAAAAATCCTACATAACTTTTTCGAGGCAAATATTTTGTCATTTAGATAATAGTTATGCTTCATAATAATTAAAAAGACAAACTTTATAGAACACACTTTGTATGTTAAAAAACTGGTCCTAGGACAAACGCAGGTGTGACAAACGTCAGATTGGTCAGCACTTAACCTATTTTAATTCATTTTAGAGGTTTTTTTGTTTTAGAACTGAAAACTTACATTCATGACACCAATTTTGTTTCCCTTGATGTCAGTTATTTCTAGCTGTTCCTTCATTTCCACCATGTAGGCAATAGGTTGTAGAAATACCTACAATAAAACATATTCTAATCATATTTATTTATTTTTAAAGTATTCGTCCCCCCCATCCCCGTTACAAATTTTATCCTTGACAGATAGACAAACAGACAAACAAGATAGAAAGAGTGCTGAATGTATATCTGCTCAGTCCCAATATTAACATCAGTATTCACAGTTAGACAGATAGACAGACAGACAGACAGATAGACAGACAGAGAGACAAAAAAGATAGAAAGAGTGATGGATGTATACCTGCACAGTCCCAATATTAACAACAGTATTCACAGACAGACAGACAGATAGACAGACAGACAGACAAACAAGATAAAAGAGTGATGAATGTATACCTGCACAGTCCCAATCTTAACATCAGTATTCACATACAGACAGACAGATAGACAGACAAACAGACAAACATGATAGAAAGAGTGATGAATGTATACCTGCACAGTCCCAATCTTAACATCAGTATTCACAGACAGACAGACAGATAGACAGACAGACAAACATGATAGAAAGAGTGATGAATGTATACCTGCACAGTCCCAATCTTAACATCAGTATTCACATACAGACAGACAGATAGACAGACAGACAGACAAACAAGATAGAAAGAGTGATGAATGTATACCTGCACAGTTCCAATATTAACATCAGTATTCACATCTTCTTGGAACGGATCTTTCTCCTATAAAAAAACATATTACATATTAACATAGACGTCTCAGGGTGAGGGTAAAGGAGTGTTTACCCCCCTCAAATTTTGAAACCCCTTATTTTACCTCCCTAAAAATTTTAAAACGTACAGTAGATTTCCCCTCTCAAACATTTAAAAACCCCTTATTTTTCTCCCTCAAACAGACTTTTGGGGAATGGGTAATTTTCGTCTATTTGATTTTTTTATTAGATCAGGTTAGTTTAGGTTATTTTTGATATACTGGTTAGCACCTCAGGGTTAGAGCCCCCACAGGAAGAAAAAACTGTTAACGTCCCCTTTTGAAAAAAAGGTGTTGCGGGGAGGGGATAACCGAGCGCGCTAGACATTAAATAAAATTGGGAAAACACCAAATATTTTAATCAAATAAAAAACATGTATCTTTTACAATTGGAGAAGGTAGGAGAAAAGAGAAGTACAAATGGATGCAGAAGATCCAAGAAATAAAAAATTGAAGTACATGTCATTAACCTACCATAAAGAAAACTTGTTAACTTCAAATTGAAGGTCGGAGGGGGGGTTGTGATGCGCTTACCTCGGGTAAATCCCAATCATCTTCTTCTTCGTAATTGTTGTACATCTCTTTCATCAAATATAACCTAGATAGATAGATAGAGAGATGGATGGATGGACAGAGTAACTTTACAAAGTGTCTCAAAAATCAGCCATGTGAAGTCTAAAAATGAGGGAGATGAGAGGAGAAGTTAATAAGAAAACCCCTAACAAAGAGATGGATGATCCCTCATTTTTATGACGTCACATGGCCGATTTTTGAGACACTTTGTAAAGTTACTAGACAGATAAATAAATAGATGGATTGTTAATAGATAAATAGAAGTGCATTTAGGTTGAAAATTGGTAGATTGATATACAGATAAACAGTAAAACATACATATAGACAGACACACAGACAGATAGACAGAAAGAGAGATATTCAGACAGATAAACCTACATACAGACAGTCAAGAAGACAGACAGACAGGCAGACAGATAAATAGACAGACAGATGGATGGATATACAGATAGACAGACAGACAGATAGATGGATATACAGATAGACAGACATACAGATAGACAGAGGGAAAGATAGACAGACTGACAGACAGACAGAAAGACAGATAGACAGACAGGTATACCTGTTCAAAAACTTTTCTTTTGGCCAAATGAACTCGGTTCCATTTTCCAGATTCTTCATTTTTACACATACCTGTAGAGATAGATAGATAGATAATTCATCAACGAAATCAAGATAGAAAATTGAGACATCTAGCGATAAAAAAAGAAGGTAAAAGTCAAAGAAAAAATCATTTTTGTTTAAAATTGCAAGTCTATTTTAGAACCAGGGATAAGACAATAGACGATAAATATATCCTTCTAATTATGGTTAACAAAATACCCCTTAAAAGATGAAAGTTATTCTAGAAATAGTTTAGACACTGTTACTTTGTACAACCCAAATCAAGATTTTTAAAAGCGAAGCTTTCTTGTAATTAGGGTCGGTCCGTCCGTCCGTACGTAGCAACTCTATAATCGTTATCAGAATGTTCGTACGTACATTTTAAATATGTTGATTTTAACTTTTTTAAGGTAATATTGTTATCCAATTCATCTGATTTTTTAATACGTTTCCCTCTTGCAACAAGGTACAATGTTATAAGCGAAGCATATCTATGATTAATTCCTAGAAATTTCCTATTTAAGCAATTTTGCAAATTTACTTATAACTTTGTTGAGACTCATTTATTTATATTCTGCTTATTCAGTTGTGATACTCTACAAGTGTTAATGTTCATTTGTCCTACCGTATCGAGAATCGCTTTTATGGATGTTGTCATCCTTTTTTATATAATTTGGGGATAGTGAAATTTACAGTCTATTGTCCCCTCCCTGAGTCCAATAAAAATATTAAAGTATTGGTACATTTTTATGATTATGATCTATGAGTTTAATTGTGAAATTTGTTAATGTAATTAAGATGATTAAAATTCAAACATTAATGATAGTTGCATGCAATTTTATGCCTTTTTTAAAAAAAGGCATCTAGTTTTCTCTTTTTCCAACAATTCATATTTTTTATTGCTTTATCGTTATTTACATGGCCCTTGGGACATCTAAATCCAAAATGTTTGTCTGTTTGTTCGTTAGTTTGTCTCCTCCCTCTCTAATTAGAATATGTCCTAATAAAATACTATTGTATGTTATATTTTCTAGACTTATGAGATATAAGATAAATTGTGAATTTTGTTAATATAATGAAAATGGAAAAAAATCAAACAATAATGATAGCTGCATGCATTTTTAGGTTTTGTACTCTAAAAAAACGTGATACAAGTTTTAGATAATTTTTAGTAGCGAAACTACACCTTAAGTATGCAGTATTTTTACCTCTTTTAGTCCTGATGCAACGTTTTAAGTGATTACCTTCAATTACCTCATACGGGCGGGATTGCAGTCAAGGACCTTATCGACTTGATGTACTGTCCAGGTCCTGGTCCAGCAATCCAGGAGAACTAAGGGTGACTGGTACGCACCCTTTTCTGTCCAAACACCCAAGGATATTAGGTTAAGTAACATCCAACAGACAACTAACTCTCTGTGATGCACAACCTTTGTCTGAGAAGTCCCAACTGTGCATGGTAACGAGTTGCGCCTGTTTTGGGCCAAGGCATTCCCCCTACTCTAACTATTTATTTCGCGCATCTGACATAGCAGCAGTAGGAACCATTTTTAACGTCTTTAGTTATGACGCGGTGTTGGTCCGAGATTCGAACCTATCACCTTCCCGACGACGAGCGGATGCGCTACGTGTTGAGCCACGGTCGCGGGTACGTTTTAAGTGATAATGTCTGTCCCTCTGTCTGACTTTATTAATATTTGGGTGACCCGATAGTTAATTAAAAAAAAAAACATTTATGAACTGTGCATTGGTTACACTCTACTCGTTGACATAAAAAAAGTTTTAATCGGCACATACCGAGCAAAATACGGGTTTTCTGCTTTCTATATACCTATAGGCGAATCTATACAATTTAATATTTTTCTACATATTTAATTTTACAAAACTACTTATGAAGATCGTTATTGTTTTGACAGAAGAAACAACATAAAGAATGTTCGAAGGTGACATCAAAGTCAACAACAAAATTTAAGCAGAGAAGATAAAAATTTAAATATTTATCAGGGCTCAGCAGTAGCTTCTAAGATTATTCTTTAAAAATGCGCGAAAGGCTGGTTTTAAGTCAGTGGAATTACAAACGGCTGAAAATAAAATTTACAGCTTTTATTGATTCAATAAAGTAAACGAATAGAGGGGGCAAGAGCTGACGTATGTATATCTACCCACTGGTAGGTAGGTATGTACCGCCTTTCAATTGGATCTTTGGATCCAAGTCGATACAATAGAGCAAAAAGCAATCTGCTAGCAGACGAAAAAGGTCCCCAAATGTTGGTCCAGAAAGTTGTTTGTTTTGTTTTTACATTTATTGTCGATTCTTTTTATCCAGCCATTTTGTCAGTTTTAAAAAAAATAAGATATGCTGACTGCTTTGGATAAATTTAAAGGCGACGGCTGCCGAGCTTTGATATTTGGTAAAATTTCCTAAGGTCATTGTTGTTTGCTTTAAATTCTTTACACTAATCGATGTAGTTAATTGGATGTTGCGCCATATTTTCATCTACTCTGATAAATTGATGCTCGCATCTGGCCAAAATAACGATAACCTCCATCCACCCCTTTTACCACATCCCCTCCTCTCCTATTGGATGTACGAACTGACCAATAAATAAGGTCCATATTAGCAGGCTAAATTTCCCTGCCAATATATCCACGTATAACCTATTTCCATTTTTACACTTTAATATTTAGAAAAATTATTTTGATAGTATAAAATATTTATGGATAGAAAATTCACCGAACTATGAAAAGATTAAATTTTAAATGTCAGCTTTTCAAAATCTTTTATTTTTTCTGATTAATTGGTGTATTTACATTAAAGTTATATTAAAATATAAAATTTAATAGACTATAAAGATAATAAAGATTTTAAAGAACATTGAGAGTAGATTTTCAGTGTATAAAATTTACAATAATGTTTTGAAATCAGTATATCCTTTTATTTTTATTTCAATACCGGATTTTTAAAGTATATTAACTGCCCTGTCAAATTATTTTTCTAAAGACGAAAATTAAAACACTCTAATAAATATGAATTCTTTTTAACTTAAAAAAAAATTATTTTTTTCTTTCCTTTTTCTCCAACTCTCTAAATGTTTGACCATTAAAGAATAAAGAATAGAGTGGGAAGGGGTTAAATAACTGTATATGTATGTCCCCACCCCATGGACCATGGACTTTTAATTGGGTAGCAATTTGCTAACAGACGAAAAAAGTCCCTACCACTGGATATGGGTAGTTGTCTGGGTTATACATCTATATTAATCCATTTATTCATATTGTTTAAAACTAGGAAAAGCTTCACAACATTTAGACATAATCATTCTTGTTATAGCTTTAAACGTTTAATTTGTTTTAAAAAGTATAACACTAAGAAAACATGCACAGAAAAATAAGAATGACAGCGTTCATAACAGCGTTATAAGCTTTTTGAAAATGTTGTTAGAGTATTGGCTATACAGAGATATATACAGGGATCTAAAGGGATAAGAAAATGGCCGATAAATTGATTTAAATACTCAACTCAATGATGATATACAAAGTTACAACTTCTGTTGATTACATTGAGTGGTTATAACGTTTGGAATAAGAAAACGTTTTTATAAAACTTTTAGGACTAGTGTAATAAACAGGCCAATGTCCCTCCTTCTCTGAGATTTATATGTGTCATATATTTTACCATAACTCAGCAGGGGGGTAACCTAACTTATTGTGATTTTAACTACATTTACAATTTCATCAAAGCAATTGAAGCTAACTAACCCTTGGTTGCCCTCTAAGTGTGCGGTCTTTTAATTTTTTTTATAGACAAACAGAAAATCATTCTTATGTAGCGGGACAGACTGACTTATAGAGTGGCTGTTCGCCATCAGCCCTTTGAAGCTTCACTTACATAAGTGTATTTTAGAATAGTAAGATTTACCCTCAAAATAATTACTTTATGGTTTTCACACACAACATACATTTAGGCACTTTCCCTTATTTTGCGATTTAAGCACCATTGACCCCCCCACCTGAACTAAAAATTTGTTAGTTTTCTTTTCAGGTTAGGTTTAAGAGAAGCTCAAAAAAGCTCTCGGTCCCTGCAGGGTGACACATTACAAACTTTCCCGATTTTGTATTACTTTTGAGGAACATGATTCCAGTTACGTCATATTTTTCTTAAAAGGGAAGGGGGAAGAAAAAAGAGATGGGAGAAAAGGTGGTTTTCCCCATCTCTTTTGAAGAGATTTTCTTCCCCCCCTTCCCTTTTTCGGGAAAGAAAAATATGACGTAACTGGAATCATGTTCCTCAAAAGTAATACAAAATCGGGAAAGTTTGTAATGTGTCCTGCAGGGTTAGAGCCCCCTGCAATAACTTTAAAAAAAGTATTAAAAATAAAGTCGAAGGTTGGTTAAGTGCTCCAATTACAAAATATGGGATACTACCATCATTTTCAAAAAGAGTTGCTACTAAAGTCATCAACACAAGATAGCAGTTATAAGGTGATAGCGTATAAGGGTTAATTTCATGTAGTATAATTTTGAAAGTATAGTTTTTGGGTTTAAGTGTAAAAATAATAGGCTTCGGATTTATTTTTAGGTATCATAAAATTACCATTAATCAAGAACTTAAATTACTAAAATTAAAGAATTTATTAAACTTTTTTATCAAATAGGGTTATAATTTAATATGTTTAAATTTTTTCTTCAAAATACTGAATGGTAAATCCTTTTCATGAAACTATCCCTTTGAGTTCTGACTTTAGAAACACCCTATAAATATTTTATTATACCTCTGGTACGGTTGATTTCATATCAGTGAACCCCTAGAGATATTTTTATTTTAATTTACCAAGTTTTTCTCCTTAAAAGTACTGTAGTATTAATAAAAAAATATTTGTACTAAACTATCAATTTATAAGCAAAGCTATAAGCTTAATATACTAATTAAATAAAATTCTAAAGGCATTTTGTTACAGTTTCTAAAACAGTATTTACACTTTATGTAATATGTATGTTTTACCTCTGCTTTAGTCCCCTGCATCTTGCCCAGCATTTGGGGAGATATCAGAATTATCTCAAACTTTACTCTAAAGAAATTATCCATTGTAAAATTTTAGAAAATCTTTTTTTTAAATGGTAAAATGGCCAAGTCCAAACAAAAAAATTTATCTATAATCAGGTTTTAAAAAGGAAATATATCACTATGGAAAATTTATAACCCTTGGTTGCATGACCCAAATCTGAAAGTCCTAATTGTGCCACTTGCTAGAATGCATCCGTCATAGCAGCAGTAGTTACCATATAAATTGGTGTTTTATGTATTAGACTAGCAGATTGATCACTTTATTGCTTCAATGCTAAAGTCTTCAACAAAAAATGTTAAAGTCTAAATCTTATAAGATTTCCTATGAGAGTTAGAGTTTATAAAAGAATCTGTAAGCATTAAAACACCCTAACTTCTGAGCTAATCTAAGAAATTTTATAGAATTTTGCCCAATAGGTCTAAATTAATTGGAATGGATAATCCCTTTTGTCCAGCTCCTCACTGATACTGTTAGCCTCTTCAACAGCAGGCATCACATCAATAAGATCTTCTTGGAGCAGAGCAACATCACCACCTCCAGCTGAATCAACCTTGATAAGATAATAAATTATGACATACTAGCGCCGGCGCCCCTACCATTTATGGACTCTATTTTCAAAGGGATATGGAAGTGCAGAGAAATAGTCTAAAACCATACCCAGACTTTTAATGAGAATAAAATGGCCTAAAACCATTAGGTACTGTAAAAGAGAACCAAATCGGTTCAGTGGTCAGCGCGATCCTTCGTTACAGACAAAAAAAGATTACTACTTTATATAATAGAATAATATTTTATTTAATCCTGTAATGTTTGTGTATCCATCTATTTTTTCTCCCTTTCTCTTCCCACTAACAAAAAATTCTCAAAAACATTATAGGGGAGGTCCCTGTGGCAACTTTTATAAAACACTTTGCTAAAATCAGTTTATGACTACATAATTATTTGAACCTACTATCTATAATTTTTTACATCAATTCACCGAACCAAATTTATTTCCTTACGCTCAAAATTATATAAATATAAAATTGTCCACGAAAACGAAAATATTGATCAACCTTTCAAGTTGTTAAAGTCCTTTAGCCTCTTTAGGTTAACAAAACGGAATCAATTACAAATTTTCTTATCTGTGGACAACTGTAACACTATCTATCTATCTACCTTAACTCCAGCTTTAGCTGCAATCTCTTCTTGTGCATACTCGTAAGTAATAGGAGGATACTTCTTCTTATCTAAAAGTATTAGAATATTCAACTCAAGTTCATCCAAAAAAAATATTTAGGCTTCTAACGGCCAAACGGTGGAAAGTATAGATTCGGCTACAAATAATCTGGAAGTCATTAATCAATAATGTAAAATTATCTCGCAGTGTACATACACGCGCAAAAAAAGATTTATTTTATGCGTTTTTTCTTCAGTGAAGCTTTCCCTGCACATCATTGTTACTGTTCCAGGTTATTTGTTGGCCTTCTTGTGTCGCTTAAAACGGTGTGCGGGTATTATATGTATGTTGAGCCGTTTAGCAGCTAGCAGCCGTTAAAATTCATTGATTTTTGGAGATATTCGTTACCAGGAACATTTTACCGTGAACTGCAGTTGACCCAAACATTTTAACGCTATATCATGGTGCGATATTTATTAAGTATGGAAAATTTGATTGAACTATCTATAACAATTAACATAAATTCTATCAAGGAGAAGTTTAAAATATAAGAGGATGGACGATAATTTTTTTTTACATCCGTAATAACATAAAACTCTTCTGTAGATAAAAAAGTTTGGTTGAAAAATTCTGACACTTCTGGTCTAAAGAAAGCACACACTCAATAAAAGTACCTTAAGTTTTCGAGCCAACTAATCAGATTATTTGGTTATAAAACTTTGGGTACCTACCTGAATCTTTTTCTTTAGGATTTTGGAATACCCAAAGTTGAGTGGACCCAAACACCAGACGGTCATTGTGAAACAACTCAACCTAAAACATTTTCTTTAATTTTTAGGTTTTATGTAGGGCTCGGCAGCCGCATGTAAGCTGTAGGTAAAATAACCTTTTACAATTCAAAAAATCAACTGGAAGTCTAAACATGATCCAATAAATCAATCCCTGTATTTAAAAAAATCAAATCAACCAAGCGGGATGTTTGAGGGCACTTCTTCAGTCACAGCTGTATTTAGTCACATATTTACTAAATTTTCAAATGTTTAAGTTTTTTTTTCTTACAGATATCTAAATGGAAAAGGCAATGGCCGATAAACTAATGTACATGCCCAATGATTATACACAAAATTATTGCTCAAAACTGGTTTGAAACTAGCGAAGCCATACTGTAAAAAAATGTGACCTCGTCAGTGATAGCATCTCCATTCACAAGAACTCTGCAATCTTTCTCAGCTTGCTTTATCCAAACTCTAAAAAATATATTTGTAACTAGCAGCTACGCCCCTAGAGGCCTTTAGGGCCACTTAAGAAGGGGGGAGTTGAATTCGATAACCAAATTTGGAATTTTTTTTTTTGGGGAGGGGGTGGATTACTCTTGAGAGGGTGGTAGTACCCTCTTCCAAATATGTAGATATAAACCTATTAGAAGCAATCCTGTAAAGGAGATCCATATCGATTCAGTGGTTAGCGGACGGACGGACCGACCCTAATTGTAGCAAAGCTTCGCTTTTAGAAATTAAATCATCTATACAAATATTTTTTCTAAATTTTCTTATTTCTATTTTGTTTCTAAATGTTAGGGAGTTTTAGGACACACAGAAAACTGTCCCGAATTTGTATTAATTTTGAGGAACAAGACTCCAGTGACGTCATATTTTTCTTTCCCGAAAAAGGGAAGGGGGGAAGAAAATCTCTTCAAAAGAGATGGGGAAAACCCCCTTTTCTCCCATCTCTTTTTTCTTCCCCCCTTCCCTTTTTTTTCCCTCTTATTTGTTTAAAGTTTGGACATTGCTAATTTGAACAACTTAGGAGACCTTTATAGTTCATAGACTAATATACCCTCCTTCCCTGGCAAAAATGGACCATGAAAGAAACTGCTTTTTAAAAAATTACGTCATACATTACAAATAACCAATGATAGGCCAGTATACATTTTAATTGACCAATGTTAAAATGTATACTGGCCTATCATTGGTCATTTGTATTGTTTGACGTAATTTTTTATATATAAGCTGCTTCCATTATCAGAATTATTGACATCACATTGTTATATAGTAATAAAGGTTCTAAAATATTACCTGTGATGTTTCTTGTCCTGTCTCAGGATGGCGTGGGTCTCATGCACTCTGAAAATATCAAGTGAAATTAAATAATTTATAACTATATTTTAATAGGTTAACATATTTGCATAATAGATAACGCAATGGATTTACTATTTCTTAGATCTTACACCAGATTATCATGTAATTTAATAAAGTGAAACTTGTGGCTGGCTAAAATAACGAATTGGTAAAGGGATGTTAACCCTATTAAATTTTTTAGCCCTCCTCTCTCCCCTAAAAATATTTGAAAAGCCTGCAAGTCCTTAGTTGCTAAACTTGTAAAGTGCAGGAAGGGAGGAGACATTGGACTGTAAATTACACTGGTAACCAAAGTTATATTATTCGTTAGTTTAAATCGCACTTTTATTGAATTTTAATCGTTTAGTTTTAAACTTGTAGAGTCTAAAGTTTTCAACCAATGATTCTAATCTACAGGAGGTGTAATTTTGTATATCTTTATTGGGTATGGATATTAATTTATGATCCAATGGCTTATCCCTGTGTAAAATACGTACCCAGGTCCAACCATACAGATGTCTGATTCTTTTCCTTTCTGGTTACCAATCTCTGTTTCAGATTTCTGGATAATGTGCACCAATCTAAAATCAAATTATATCTTAATAATAATAATAAAGAAAGATACACCCACAAAAAAAACCCTAACCTAGGGACAAACCTACTAAAGATTGTACATTTATATATTCGTAGAAAACTGGATATAATACGATGCTATACATAATTTCTAAGTATGACTGAGAACCGGTTTGAATCCACCGGATATTAATCAGTTTTAAAGCGATACTGGAAAGAAATCTCCTACCTTCCGCTAAGCTGAGGATCAAAATTAAGATTGAAAAAGTGAGGCTTGGATTTCTTCTCCTCCAGAACTTTTTGCAGAGCTGACTCCTATGCAAAAGAATATTCTTGTTAAAAATAAAAATAAGGATGATTTCGTTAAACGTTTGTAAAAACATATTAAAGCTTTTCCATCTTTCAAAATTCCTAGATATTTTTTTTGAAATATTGGCGATATCCTCTAAGGAATTTTATTTTTCATTTTTTGTTATAGCTATTCTTTAGTATGAATATGGTTAATATATCTTCAACAATTACCATTTTTAAACTTCAGTAAAGACAAACAACCCATTGATTGCACCATTTTTGTCTTTCAGTCCACATTTCTATTACTCTCAGACATTTAAGATTGTTGTTTTAAAAATCTTTTTATTGTCTTTAGTTTTGACGCACTTTGAACCCGGGACTCGAACTCATTATCTTCCCTTGTAAACAGCTGATGTCTTAGTAAGATAACCGGTAATATTCTTCTAGGACTTTTTTCAAAATTTGAAATAGCCGTAGCGCTCGGCCCCCTAGCTTGCCAAGCCGTGGGCAACTCACCCCCCTAGCTTATAACCTAACATATCCTAAAATTTGTAAAAACAATCTTAACCCAGATATCCTTACCTTTTCAGAGTCCTGAGACTTTTGTTCAGAAACTTTTTCTTCTGTCGTCTTCTTATGATCCTCTGCCTCTTTTTCATTGGCCTGAACAAGAATAATTATGTCAATATTCATCTCAGCAACAAACATGATAATTAATTTGATGGGAAACAAATATGAGAACATCAATAAATGCAAAGCTCAAAAAACAGGCAGGTAGTACAAGTTAACATCAACTCTTGAGTGTGAGAACTTAATAAACAGTATTTATAAAATTGTTAACCATATATATTGACATACTTATATTTTAAGGACTAGATAATAGAAATGTTTGTCTATAAATAGTACCTTGTTGTTCTAGGAATTATTATTCATAAAATCTAACAAATAGGATAATCATATCATATATTATAAAAATCAAAATGCATGTTGGTTTGAAATCGATAGACCAATTCTAACATGCAACGACTAGAACTATCGGTTAAGGAAGTAAAGACATACTCTGATTATAGAATAGCTTTGAGTTTAATAATTAAAATTATTGTTGAATAAGGGAGGAGTAGGTTGCGCTAAAAATCCGTAGAGGTTGTGAGTTTTGTGTTAAAAACAGTAGTAGAACGATAAAAAATTATTTTAACTTTAAAAAAAAAATGTCTATAGTTCTTTTCAATAAGAAATACACATATTTAGTGAAAAATAGCGTTCTATTACTATTTTTAAGCCTTAAAACTCAAACCTTAACGGTTTTTTTTAGCGCAACCTACTCCTCCTTTTTTGGCATTTTATTGTTTAACTTTCCCGAAAATAGAATAATTGTATTAAGGAGGTGAATTTTTCTACAAAATAGATAAACCTTTCCTGGGCTTACAAGAAGCAATACTGTAAAAAAGAACCATAGCAATTAGCGAGATCTTTAAGTGCACACAGACAGATACAAAAACTTCCTCTTTTACGTAGATATTTTACCTTCATATTAGCCTTCATTTCAGCCAACCATTCTTTCTTGAGAGCATCAATTTCTGACTTAGATAGAACCTCTTTACCAGCCATATCTTGCAGAGCCTTCAAATTAAATGTGTACAGGGGGATTCAAATAAAACTAGGTTTTCCGATTTTCTGACACAACAAGAAGGAATACAGAAAAATAATTATATTGTTTTCTGTGAAAAATACATTAAACTTAGAAAAGGTGTTTTTAATATCTCTGAAAACATAAAGTATTATTTGAAACACTCGGTGGTTTATACATCAGACAACTATCTCCATGATTAGCCAAAGACCCTTAAGTTTGCAGACAAGAAACTTCTGCTTACACTCATTATCATTACACATTAAAAGTTGAGAAAGAACCACATTTTTAAAAGCTTTTCTATAATTAGGGTCGGTCCTTCCGTCCGTCCGGGACAGCATGATGATTCCTACAACATCCTGTATTTAAGCAGTTTGCAAATAAATATACTTACAATTTTGTTTAGACTCATATATTTATATTCTACTTTTTCAGTTCTGAAACTACTACTCTAAACAATTTATGTGTTACTTAATAAAAAAGAATCACCTCAGTACTAATATCGCCAGATTTCATAGCATGTTTCAATCTATCATTCTCTTCCTAAAAAGTATCATTTAATTAAATACATTGATTAATATTTTTTGTGTGGATTAGATTTATGCTTATTTTGTCTTTTAAAGTCTCTGTATATTTTCAACAGACATGTGTTTTATAAATCTTATTATCCCATTGAATCATCTATCTAACTATCTGTATGTTTTCTGTCTGTCTGTCTGTTTGTCTGTCTATCTATCTGTATGTTTTCTGTCTGTCTGTCTGTTTGTCTGTCTATCTATCTGTCTGTTTTTAAGAAGTCTCTGTATGAGACATGAAGTGTTATATAATTCTTATTATCCCTTAATTCATCCATCTATCTATCTATCTGTATGTTTTCTGTCTGTCTGTTTGTCTGTCTATCTATCTATCTGTTTGTCTGTCTATTTATCTGTCTGTTTGTCTGTCTATCTATCTGTCTGTTTGTCTGTCTATCTATCTGTCTGTTTTTAAGAAGTCTCTGTATGAGACATGAAGTGTTATATAAATCTTATTATCCCTTAATTCATCCATCTGTCTATCTAACTGTCTGTCTGTCAAATTTATGAAATTGTCTAACCTCTCTATCTATCCATCTATCTATCTATCTTTATGTCTATCTGACTATTGATCTATCTGTCTATCTATATATCTAATTGTCTATCTTTCTATCTACCTTAAGTTCTCTGATGAGTTTTTCAGTAGGATCTTCATTGACAATAGCCTTTGTCTTAATCTGTTTGGCTCTATCAGCTAAATTAAAATCAATTTTAATTTCTGTTCTATAAAAAAGAATGACAACAACCATAAATAGCGAAGCACACAAAAAGAATATGCAATAAATTATAGGGAAAAATTACGAAATCTTAATTAAAAGATTAGTATTTATGTCTTTAAAAGCATAACATACAGACCGACGAAATTAAATTAGATAGATGCTCATTTTTATAAACAACATTTATACTGTCTATCCCAAAAAGCAACTGAGAAACCCCCCCCCCCCTCACTCATAGTGTACTGACGGGCTGAATACAGACAATGTGTATTAAAGAATATCTTTGCAACTAAAAAATAGGTATTCGTTGATTAAGAATACTATGAAAAAATCTGCTTATGAAACAGAGACAATTATGTACAAAAGAAACACGAATAAAAACATTAATAATAAGTTAATCGTAAAGATTAAATAGTATACTTGCTTATACTAGGCAATTTAGATTTTAGAGCTGTCATATGAAAGAACTCTGGCGGACATACGTACAAACCAATTAAAGAGTAGCCCTGCCTAAAAATTAAACTTACCATATCTAAGTGTTGAAACACTTTCGTCATAGTTGATATCAGCTGGGCTAATTGCAGCAATCTAAATAAGAAAAAAGTGTCACGTTAATTTAATAAAAGTTGCCAATTTCGTCAAATTTAGTTCTTTTCAATAATTAATTTTAAATAAATTCTAAAATGATAAAATCTTTTTATATTACTTAAAAATCACTACAATATCTGAATCATGGAAAGAAAACGAAGTAGTGGGTTTCGTCGTATTTTACTAGTAGCTTTTGATAGGTTAGGAAATGTTAATGATTGTCTTGCAGGGTTAGGATATAGGCCTCGCAGGGTAAGAGCTTACCGAAGGGGCTAGAAATAGGACAAACGCTTCTGTGAAAATACGACGAAACCCGCTACTTCGTTTTCTTTCCATGATCCCTATATCTTTCTTGTTATTAGGGTGAAAAGGGGCCGGAGGGGAGAAGAGTGATAAATAAAATAAAATAAGACTAACCATGATAGTCTTACTGTTTCCTCCCAGAGCATTCTGAAGAAGTTTGGTCAGCACTGAATCTCTGTATGGGACTCGAGCCTGTTACATCCAATAAATTATAATTATACTAGCTGCTGCGCCCCCATCATAAGGGGCTCTGTAATCAAAAGGGATAAAATCTGAAGAAAGAAAGCATAAAACTATCCAAATACTAAAATCTAAGAATAAATATAGTCTATAACCATTCCAGAACTTATATGAACATTTCCTAAAGTGGAGAATCCAATCGGTTAAGCAGTTATAAAAATTTTAAGCTACAAACAAAAAAACCTACTACTTCATATCCTAATACAGTGTTTTTTTTATGAGAACTTTTTTGAAAGCAAATGGAGATAGATGTCACCGCTTTTGGCCTACCTATTCTATTGACGTAATAGTAGAGGGAAAGAGAAAGTGAGGGGGGAAAGAAACCCACTAGAAAAGAGATGGGCTTTAGGGTATTTCCTGAAGTCAATAGAAAAGGTAGGCCAAAAACAGTGATATCTATCCCCATTTTGCTAGGGCAATTTAGACAGCTACCTATATGTACTTAATTTCAGGCACATTGATATTATCATAGCATTTGATTACAAACCTCCTATCCTGCATCACGATATTTCCAGGGATATAAAGGGATTAGACAATGGCCTACAAATTTATGTACATCCCAAATAATGACACACAAAAAAAACCAAATGTCCCCTCAATTCCAGTCTCTATGATAAATAATAAACTCACCGAGTGTCCTTCTGACAGTTTCGCAAGGGCACTGATGACGTTGCCCAGACTTGACAGTGATTGATTGATTGATGCTCCCTCTTTGAGTCGGTCACCTTGCGCCCCAGTACTCTCTACTCTCTCACTAAAATATTATTGATTGATTGATTGATGCTCCCTCATTTAGCGGTCAACATGTGTTTCTTTTATTTTTTAAATAGATATTTTATACATAAGTGCAAAACTTTAGTTAATTAAATGTTATTGATTGATTGATGCTCACTCCTTGAGCCGGTCATCCTGCTTCAATATACCCAACATTTTTCCTTAAGTATTTGATTGATTGATTAAATGAAATTTTCTTATTCAAACAGTCAACATGTATAAAAGTTTTCCCCACTCTCCGCTATATATTGTTTCAATTGAATGTTCCTCGTTTTTTTAGGTGATTTCTAAAAAAAATATATTTCAATGTTTTAATTACTGAATTACTTTTTTATTTTCATTTTGTTTATTTAATACTTGTCATGTATATAAAATAAATAAAAAAAAGAATATCATGCAGTTTAGTATCTATAAACTAATTCGATAAAATAAATCTAACTCTATGTATGTATATTTAACTAGTGGATACTCCCCTATGGGTCACTTGGGTCGACCCATCACTTTCCATTAAAAAAAGTTTAGGGGGTAATGTTTTTTAGGGGATATTTCTCTCTGAAGGGAGTTGGTACCCTCCCAAAAATAGTTACAAACCTTCCTTGGACCTATTTGAAGCTTCAATGTAAAGGAGAAACCATATCAGTTTAGTGAGATCCTTAGGTACGCACAGAAAGACAGAAACAAACATCCTGTTACTTTTATATGAGGATAATTTGAACTTTTAATTTAGTTTTATACAAGATCTATTTATAAATCTCAGACGTGTTTGTATATTATCAATAGGTCTTTTCTGCATTAGCTTCACCAATTAGACATCGAGTGGTCATTGTTTTATAATAACTGAAGAAAACAATTGAGGTTTTCACTCTAAAAATAAATTAAGAATTAAAGGAGAACTTCATAACATAATGGGCAGCCCAATCACATGTTTTGGCTAATTATTAATTTTTAATTTTTTATATTTACATTTTTATCATGCTTTTACTGGCAGATAAGGAGATGGCAATTGTAAATAAAGTAACCTACACCCCAAAGGCAAATTTTCACATTTAAAAGTTGATGGATGGTTATTTTATCTTACATTGCCCCATCCCATGGCCTTATTCTAAAAACCTGTAGTTTCCGTAACCAAGATACTTTCCGTAAACACTTTCAGCTCTCTCACTGGCCAATATAATTTAATATCAGAGATGGGTATTGAAAAAAAATGCTTTAGGGTAGCAGCACCAATAGAATTATTTGTTTGTTTGTAATTACAATGGATATATGTACAATATACGTGGATAAATTGTCGTCAATTTAGGTTGCTAACATTATTTATTGGTCAGTTCCATCACCCACTATGAGGGAAGGAGACTAGGGTAAAAGGGGTGGACTATGAATATTAGAGTACATGATAATCTGGTGTAAGATCCAAGTAATAATAAATACATTGTAATTCGTTATGTTATGATAGAAAGATTATATAAGTAAAAGCTCATAAAATCTCTTTATAGTGCCTATAAAAATTATTCATTAGAATAGTCCATTATTCTAATATGACAAAATTCGGGATTTTTCGGACTGGAGTTTTAAAATTTATCCTCTTTTTTAATTGGTACTATATTTTTAAAAACTTTTGTCATGTCATGAATAATGGACTATTCTAATATGACGTATTTTTTCTATAGGTACTGTAAAGAGCTTCTTCCTGTGGATTATCACTTGATTAAGATAAATTATTTATAACAAAAGGCTTTAACCCTGCAGTTGTCTTTTAACCCTTACTTTACCTAACCTACTTTACCAAAACCATGATAAATATAATTCTATATTTTACTTGAAAAGCTTTAGTCAGACGGGTTTTACCTTTTGGTGCCAAGATAATATTGTATTCTTATTAATTCAATCTTTAATTAAATTGAATATTGATTATTAACGAAATTAAGCATTAAGTGGCGGTGGAGAAAAATCGACCTCTGCCCATTTTTTTTTTTTTTTAAATGAAAAAAAAAATTAAGTGGTGTGGGGTATAATTTTTTCATATGGGCGATTTCTCTTGCGAGGGTGGTGGTTCTCTCCCCCGAGTAAGTAAGAACAATATCGGTTCAGTGATTAGCGATATCCTTCACTATGCACATACAATCATACAGACAGAAAAATTGACATCCTGTTACTTTTATGTAATGACTATAATTAATGACTAGGATGTTACCTTCCGGCCAAGTCCACAAGATTAAGAAGAGCCTTTTTCTCCATCTCTTTGCCTGCGTCGTTTTTAGCCCTCTGCACAAATCTATATAATATAGATCTTACAAATAACGAAATTATTCTATAATTCACTTTAGTCCATCCTTAACGCTGTGGGGGAAATGCGATTCGGCAGCTATTAAAGATAGAATTTTTAGAGTTTTGGTGATAACTCCCTGAACAAATTAGAAACCATTATATGATTTAATTGGTCCGTCAGCCTGTTAGTCATACTACAAATAAATAATAGTTATCACATATAAAAACAAGTATAAAGGTTTTGTGATGTCTTTAAATATATTTTTGATTAACGACGATTTGATTTGGTTTAATTCTGGGCAAAAAATGGTAATATATAAAATGATATATTTGATTTTAAACTAAAATTCCCATTAGTATGGATAGTAAGGGGCAAGACAATGGACGAAAAATTGATGTATTCCCTCCACCCCCCTGATATTATACACTCATTCCCCTTTTGATAAATAGTACTATTACTTATGTAGATCCTTTGAAGTAATTGTTTGAAAATTGTGGACATAAAAATAATAATGTTACAAGTTTTTCTGTCAGTTAAAGTATGGATGGAATATGCAAGATTTTCTTCCTTCTATTAAGGGTTATGGACTTAACTATTGGGATCATGTGAAAAAAATGAAAATGCGGGTTTCGTGATATTTTAACATAAGCTTTTCTCCTAATTCTAGTCCCTGCGGGGGGGGGGGCTGTAACCCCCCGAGGCCTATTTTCCTACCCTGCGAAGCAATCTTTAACATTTACCTAACCTAACCTAATAAAACCTTTCAAAAGCTACTGTGAAAACACGACGAAACCGCGCAAGTTCGTTTCCTTCACATGACCCAACTATTGTTTACCTGATACCCGAGATGGTGTGGGCTCTGGATGATGTTGCATTCATGTTTGTTGAGGCTACAGTCCTAATACGAAAACAAGGATGATTTTATAATAATAGAAACTCATGGCGCAAAACCATACTTTTTCACTTTCATACAAAGTACTTTGTTGCGCAAAGAAACCTCTCACCCCCCCCCCTTTTTTTCAAAATAAAGTACAAATTGATCCTCTTGATATAGGACCCTTAGGGATGAGGCATAGGGGAAAAAACCCTCTACGTTTTTTTTTCTTCTTGTTGATGCTATTGCTAAGCAGGGAAACAAGGAATATGCAACCAGTTTTTTACAACATGAATTTAAACAAAACTTTAGTTTGTACCTGTTAACAGTTCCCTCTTCCAGTCTTGCATTGATGTCGTCATAGCTGCTCACAAACACCTCCTTCAGTCCATCAGCTACAAAACAGCACAATGTTAAAAAAGGGAAGTGAAATCACCTTGGAAGCTTTTAAAGTGCCTATAAAAAAAGGCGTCATTCTGGCCTGACACTAGTAAATTACTCTGTGTAACGGCCTATCATTTCTTTTTTATAAAGGCACTATAAAGAGCTCCATCACTTTATCCGAAATTATCCTCTCCCTCGCTGGTATTTATATGATAAACTTAGTTAAGGTTCCCCACATGGGCAATAAGAATTTCTTTTGAACAAATTAAGGGAGGGGTTAGGGGAGTCAAGTCAAGTAATCCTGTTATATAAAGTACTAAGCTTTTTTGTTTGTAGCGAAGGATCTCGCTAACCTTTGAACCGATATGATTCTCCTTTAGAAGGAAGCTTTGTATAGGTCCTGAAGTGGTTTTAGGCTACTTTATTTTATAAATAAGTCTTGATATGGTTTTAAGCTATTTTTCTATATCCCTTCTAATATAGAGCCCCTAATAAATACATAAATACAAAGACAAAGACAAAGACATAAATTTTATTGTTAAATATGAAACACTTTATAGAACTTTTGCCGAAGTATCCCCTTTTTTATAGGCACTATAAACTGCTTTAATTCTTACCGTAGAAACCACGTTTTGGATGTTGTCTGACTTTGAGCCCTCCCTTCTTTTTAGCCCCATTCGGGTCCAATAAGTCCCTCACATTCTCATTGTAGATTTCAAGCATGCTGAATTTTACCTAAACAATAAACATATTCATTTTTTTGATTATCACAACACCTTTCGAGCACTGACGTCCACCCCTTAAACCTCCCCCATCCTTTTTTTTATAAAAAAAGATCAAAACACATAACGAGGATGTGATTAGGTTTCTTTCCTTATGCCTAACGCCTGCAGGGCCTGCACCTGTAGGAACAGCTGGATCTTAGTTTCCTATTTTGTACGTATCACCCTCATCCTCTCTCAATATTTACTAATAAAAAAGCTTCAAACTTTCAAAAAAATCTAAATTTGAAAAATTAATATTTTGAATGTATAATGTTTGTTTTCCCTTTCACCATTTCCCTTTGACCGGAGTAACTGAAAATAGCGTTTGCAATAGTTGGGTTATCAGTCGTACAACTTCGGAAATTAGGAGGAAAATGGAAACCAATTGTATGTTTATCCCTGCTGTGCCCGTAACCCTACAGGGCTACTCTGTAACTAATATAAACTAGCCTAAACTGACCTAAAGTTATAAAGAAACAAATGAAAAACTAATATTTAGTAAAAAATTGGTAAAAAATCTGATAACGGGGGGGAGGGGGTGATTTGTACATTTGATGGGGGAAGGGTTAAATGGCGTGCGAAGCTCTATAAAATTCCTTTCTACCCACCACCCCCGCACCCCCCATATAATTTTCATCCAAGTAGTAAATTATATGGTGGGTTGGATAATCCCCCCCACACACACACTAAGTTACCCGCCTATCCCTTGTTTTACCAACAACATTATCTTGAAGAGTAGCAGTGCTTATAAAAATTGAATAAACTTGATACCTCAAAAGTAGCGCCTGAATCCTTCTTGGCATCAATCTCTTTAAACAACTCTTCAGCCAATATGGGCACAATACCTTAATCAACATACTTTTGAATTAAAATCGAAGCTTTTCTTAAATTAGGGTCGGTCCGTCAATACGTCTGTCTGAACGTACTAATAAGTTAACTCTTTCCGTTAATGTAGACATGTTAGAATTGTCCTATCGATTTCAAACTTTGATTTCTATAACAGTTAGGTACGATTTAGAAGCGTATTACTCTTTAATTCTTATTAGAAAGTGTTGCTTTCTAACATATATAAGTAACAAGATTATATGGTTATTGGACTGTTTTAGGCTATTTTTACTGCTTTCCCACCCCTATATGCTTGTAGCACAGGTGTTCATAATATATTTTTATGAAATACAATTGACACAAAAATTATAAAAAAAAAACACGGACAAAACACTAACGGACGTCATCCAATATTTCATATATGCATAACATATTCATTTAGCCAAAATTAACATTAATTTTATTCATACCGAAGGTTTCGTATATGAATATAATTGTGGTATCTACGTTAGTAAATTCAACAAAAAACACGCAAACAAAAATAAACGAATGCATTCAAAATATTTTCCTTAATTTTCTTTTATATTTTCAAAATTTTTATAAGATATTATCATCTTGATGAAGGTGAGCTTCTTATGGACATAATTGTTTTTGTTTATCTTTATCTTTATTATTACTGCACTACTTATGAAATAAAATGTTCTTAATTAATAATCATATAATTATACAATATATTCATAATATAATATATATCCTATTAATATTAATAATGAGTATTATTGATTTTTACATTCTTTATATCAATACTTATGTTTAACTGTAATTTTGAATTTATTATTTCTTTTAACACTTTGAATTTAACATAGTATTTGAAAACAGTGAAAATAATGAAAAATGGTGGTAGAACAGATCTATATATAGATGTTTATATACAGATAACACTTCCCTCCCTTTTCCAATGACCTTTTTTGTCTGCTGGCAAAATGTTTTCTGCTACTTTGCTGTGTTAATACTCCTGACACTATTGGTTGATTTTCAAAGAACCTTTTTAGAGTCGGCACAAGGTCTATGGGATGAGGAGATACAATCACCCCTCCCCCTTAAAAAAATGACGTCGTACAATACAAAAAACTAATAATAGGTGAATACACAGACTAAATTACGAATGGCAGGCCAATATACATTTAAATTTGCCAATGTTAGGCCATTATGACGTTAAAACGCTTCAGAGACGAGTAGATGTACAACGTATTTACCTTTATTGACGCCATACCCAAAGACGGACCAACTTTTTCCGCTGCCCGTCTGTCCGTAGGCAAAGAGGGAGGTGTTGAACCCTGCCCACGCATTGTCCAGAATTCCTCGACCCAGATCGTTAAAAACCTAAATAACAAAATGAACATTATGGACAAGTAGCAAGGGTACTCCTTGTAATAAAGTAACAGAATGTCTGTCTGTTTGTCTGTACCGAAGGATTACGCTAACCGCTGAACCGTTATGTTTCTCCTTTACAGAGTAGCCTCTCATTACACCTGGGAAGGTTGATAACTATTATAACCCTCCCACGCGACCGCGAGACCGTGGCTCAACACGTAGCGCATCCGCTCGTCGTCGGGAAGGTGATAGGTTCGAATCTCGGTCCGACACCGCGTCATAACTAAAGACGTTAAAAATGGTTCCCACTGCTACTATGTCAGATGCGCGACGTAAATAGTTAGAGTGGGGGGAATGCCTTAGCCCAAAACAGGCGCAACTCGCTACCATGCATAGTTGGGACTTCTCAGACAAAGGTCGTGCATCTCAGAGAGTTGGTTGTCTGATGGGTGAATGGACGCTTTACAACGCAATCATAAGTATTGTATGTATGTTTCAAGGTGCGTGGACACCAAGCCCCTAGAGTCTTAACTCTTATTATAACCCTCCCAAGAAATCTCGCCACTAAAAAAAATCCCCCCCCCCAATTTAAAAAAAAATTTAAGTAATAAGTAAAAAAATACGATTAAGTATGCCGTATTTTATAAGGCCAATTGTACAAAAACATATCTGATAAATGTGCTATGAAAGGTTTGTTACTTTCGGATGTTGTCATACTTGTTTTTTTTTATTAATGCGGTTCATGAATCATAAAGAGTTGAACGTTTTGCGAAGTTTTTCTTTTTGCATATTTTCGGACAGAAAGGAATAAATATTCTCAACAAAAAAAAATTATCGATGAAAATCAATATTTCCCATATTTTTAAATTTTCTTTGCTGTTAAATGAAACTCATTCTATAATTAAAACTAGATAGGAATATCATTCTCATTTAAACAAAAAATCATTTTTATGCTAAAATGTGGTTTAATTTTGGTTTTTAATTTTCATTTATTTCTCCGAAGTAGTCATTTTTTCTCCGAGGTAATTATGACTACCTCGGAGAGAAAAAAAGAATATTTACATCCACTATTTAAGGGGTTGTTTATGTGAGAATGCTTATTCATTGAGGGGGTTCTAACCCTGCAGAGTTCTAACTCGGCGATAAAACCTCTTTAGTTACCTAACCTAATTGAGAAAAGATATGGGCCCGATTGTGTTGAATATCATTAATTTATTTTTTAGAATACTTGTCAATGTATGTACATTATGTTTGTAGAATCGATATAATTACACAAATTCGCTTAGTTACGGATTTTACATTTTTAAAATCGAAGCTTTTCTATAATTAGGGTCGGTCCGTATATACGACCGAAACGGTTAGACAGGTTAGAATTATCCTATCGATTTTAAGAATGATGATTCGTGTAACAGTACGACTTAGAAAGCAAAGCAAGTCTTATATCATTACCAGAAAATCCGTACGTCTATTTAAAAAATGCCTTTGCCGATTTTTTACTTTTTTGACAACAAATTTTTTGTATGTTATCCTATTCATCTGATTCCTATTACAACAAGGTACAATGTTATAAGCGAAGCATCTCTATAATCAAGTCCAAAAAATGTAAGTATGTCCTTAAATAGTATCATGTATTTAAGCAGTTTTACAACAAATTTGCTTCAAAGTTTGTTAAGACTTATGCATTAATATTCTAATTATTCAGTTCTTACAATCTACAAGTGTTAATGTTCGATTGTCTTTCCATTTCAAAGCTTCGCTTTTATTGATGTTGTCATCCTTGTTTCCTATTGTTTTAGACTCAAACATGGAATGTGCTATTATAAGTAGCGCAGCTACTACACAACTAGGATATGTCTAACTTTATTGTATTAGTAGCTTTACATTTTAATGCTCCCCTCCCCTCATGTTTAAAAATTGGCATAAAATGAGAGGGGAAAGATTTAACTTAAGGTTAGGTTATATTGGTTACAGCGTAGCCCCGCAGGGTTAGTCCCCCCGCAGCGACTAGGCATAAAGATAAAAAATAACCTTCCCCCTTATCTAAAAAAAATTATTTTAGGAAGAGAAGAAAAATAGCCTAAAACCAATTCAAGTTTTGAATCTGAAATACAAATTAGCCTAAAACCATCCCATGACCTATGTGAAGCTTCCCTAAAATGGAAAACCCAAACGGTTCATTAGTAATAGAAATCTTGGCTATAGACAAAAAAAAGACAGGGGAAAAATTGTCGTCATTATAGGTTGCTAATATGAACATCACTTATTGGTCAGTTTGTTTATGAGATGATGGGATGGGATGTGGTATAGAGGGTCGATGGGGGTGGATGTTGCTATTTTAGCTAGCTTCAAGTTTCACTTTATTAGAAAACATGATAATCTAGTGTAAGATCCAAGTAATAATAAATCCATTACTGTTGTTGAGTTACCTTATTTTGGTCAGCAAACTGTTTCCCGTGTTTATGTGACGGATCTGGCTCAAAATATCCATCTTTGTTCTCCTAAATGCAAGTAAACTTCAGTTTAAAGGCGGAAGCTTGTTATATGGTGCCTATAAAAATTACATCATACTGGCCTATTATTTGTCAGCTTAAATGTATACTGGTTTGCCATTGGTAATTTAGTCTGTGCACTGGCCTATCATTGGTCATTTGTATTGTATTTTTTACAGGCACTATCAAGAGCTTCTTAGAGCCGGACTCGGCAGCTTAAAGCCGTTGGAGAGCTTAAGAGAAAGTACTGGCAATAAAATAATAAAATTCCAGAGCAGATTTTTAACATGAATAATTTTTAATTTTAGCATGATTATACTATTTTAACAGTTGGATGTACAGTGTATAGAAACTCTTGAACAAGTCCAACAGACGCCTCAGACACCTTAACATCGATTCTAGCTCATACCTAGCCCATTTGAAGGTCAAATATTAAAAAAGGTAATTTCTGCCCTTTTTTCTGAAAAGCTTCGTCTTTTGTACATGATTCAAAAATTTTATTTAAAAAAAAACAAGTAACCTTGCATCCATCGAAGCTCCAATAGCTGTGGTCAAAAGTAAATGTTTTAGTCTCGTTTGCATCCTAAAAGGAAAATATTATTAAATGCATGACTTTAAAACATAATATATCCGCTTGATTATAACCGGTTGCCTGTCGTACTGAATAACGTAGAATTACCGTATAAATTTACGACTATTAGAATAAAAATCATAAAATAATACCAGTTATGTTAGCCTATGCCTTTTGCCCATTTGGAAACAAAACTTTTTTTATCTTATTTTCATTTTAATATCTGCGGAAAACTGTCTATAATACGATCAATAGTTTGTATAAAATTAAGTAAGGAGTAAATATGCTAATAACATTTTTTTGAATCCTCAATCTTTAAGACATCTATCTAACTAATAAAATATTTATTAACCATATCAGAAAGTACAAATTTTAATAAGCTTTATAGAACATGTTTTGCAAGATATAAAGTTTAATTACCGATGGATTTGTAATCATTGTAGAGTTTTTCTGCATCTTAACTATCAACTTTGCGTTTCTTAACAAAAATAGATAGATAGATTAATACATAGAAAGATAGATAGATACATATACAGCTTATATAAATATTAAGATTTATAGAGATAGATAAAAAGATTGATTTTTTTAAAATGTGTTTATTGATAAATTTATAAAGTATATTTACTGCAGGCGTGCTTGTATGTAAGATTTCATAAACTTCATTTGAATATATTATTTCTATTATTAACTGATCGACACACATATAATAAAAAGTAATAGAGTAGCTACGCTAATAAATGAACAAACAACAGATTTATCACCCTAGATCGTTAATTAGATACAATAATGAGAAAATAATTTGCTTGCATGCGAAGATTTATATTGATGGGCGGGGGGGAGGGGTAGGGATGGTAGCTAGCTTTTCTCTTAATGCTTAAACCCTGCAAGGCCTAAACCTTTGGTGTCCTGATCCTGCAGGGCTACCCTGAGTAGAAAAACTATCCTGCCAAGCCCCCCCCCCCTTATTCAATATATTACAAAACAAAGGGTTGGAAGGCGAAGTTCTATGGGCTTGGCTAGGCACTTCCAGGGAAACCGCCAAAATATTTTCCAAACCTTCCATTTTCTCTCTTGTTGAATGGCCTGACCCTTACGGCCACCTTCACATTTTCCTCTTCCGCCATGACAGATAATATCAAGATTTATTAATCAAATCTGAAAATAATGTAGCTGTCTATAGTGCCCTAGAAAATGGGGAAGGATGTCACTGCTTATGGCCTACCTAATCTATTGACGTCAGGAAATACCCTATATACCCCATCTCTTTTCTAAGGGGTTTCTTTCTTCCTTCCCTTTTTCTTTCCGCCTACTATGACGTCAGTAGAATAGGTAGGACAAAAGCGGTGACATCTATCCCCATTTTTCTAGGGCACTAAACACAGCCACGAAAATAATAGATACAGGGTAATATTTTTACTGATGATTTGTTTATAACTAGCGGCGAATACGCCCCTAGAGGCCTGAAGGGGCACTTGAGGGAAGGAGTGAGTTGACTCCTTTCAATTTTAGTTTTTTTTCTAGGCGGATTTCTATTTGGGTGGTAGAGTTACTCTCCCCCCAAAAAGTTATGAACCTTCCAAGGACCAATAAGAGAAGCTACCCTGTGAAGGAGAACCATATCGGTCCAGTAGTTAGTAAGAACCTTGCTACAGACAGACACACAAACATCCTATTACTTTTATGTAAGAATTATATATATATATCTCATATTTGTTATTTATCAAAATATGTAACTTATAAAAATAGAAATTTCCACCGTTTGTGGATACTTATTTATTTAATTCAGTTTTATATATTAATTATTGGAAATATGTGAGGAAAAAAAGGTTTTGGTAAAATCCTTTTATTCGCAAAATAAACGTCCCAAATAACCCCCCAACTTATTTTAGTTTTAAGTAAAAAATATTTGTTTTAATAATTTGATGTATAGTTAGTTTTATTAAGATTTAATGGTTTTCGAAGGGCTAGTTAAGACTTTAAGAAAAAGGTTGTACAATTAAAAGGGGATCTAGTCTAGATACACCAAATAAGACCTTGTGGTAGGTTGACGAGTCGACGAAAGAAGGGGGGAGGGGAGGTTGTATGATGTTTCAATTTGAAAATAATGGATACTGGTGGCTTTTTATAAAATATATTAAAGGCTTAAAGTGGTTACTTAAGGCTTACGTCTATTTGCTAATGGTTTATCGATCCGTCAAATATTCAACGCACAAAAATGTTTCTTTAAATTTTTAAATTATGTTAGATTTAATTAATATTTTTTTCAATACATATTTTAAACTGTAATAAAGTTCTGGTTAAAAAAATGGGAAAGAGGATTTCCTACCCACTCCGAAAATAGCTTAAAACCGCCACAGGAAGAAAGAGATTCTTCACGAACAACATTATTTCAAATCGTATATTAGAAATCCATGTTTCAAACATCAACTGAATGGGAAAGTTAAATTTAATCAAAAACTCTAAAACAAACGTGCTGAAAATGGACTTAATGACTTTCTGGTAATGATTATGCTACTCTTTCTAAACTACAGGAACCTTCGTGGCAAGTTGGAAATTGATTGGACGTTTACAGCGAGAATGAATTAACGAAATGTGCTGTACTACCTTAAATTTACAAAAACCTACGCTTTTAACAATATGCATGGTATTGTAAAAAATCTGAGGGGGGGGGGGGTCATTTTTCATTTGGAGGGCAAAGATACCCTAATCCTAAAAGTTTAAAAAAAACTTCCCTGGACATATAACAAGCTTCACTGTAAAGAAGAACCATATCGGTTCAGCGGTTAGCAAGATACTTCGCTAAGGACAAAAATAGCTTACTACTTTATACAATAGGATAGGATACAACTAACCCTCTTGCATAGAAAGCATTGACTTTGACATTGAATATAAAGGTAAAAGGAAAACATACATGGTTAATAAATATCATGGATATTGGTGGATATATCTTTTTCAAATAAAATTCACGCAATTTTTATCATAATGTCAACCTGTTAAAAGTGTTAGCATTATATTATTAGACATTTTTAGGGTTTCTGTCGACTATATATGGCTTAAATGAAAATGGATTTGGCTTATATGATACTTGTGGTTACGCCCCTAGAGGCCTCTTGGGGGCCCTTGAGGTGGAGGGGGTAAGATTCTAGTTTTTAAAAGAAACACTCTCGTCACCCTTGTCGAAGATAAGTCCAGAAAGTCATAAAGTGGATTTCTCTTGAGTGGATTTTGGTGTTGTGCAGTCGATATAAAATATTAAATTGAATGTAAATAAAATACTTTTGATATATATCGAGTCATTTGAATGGACAAATTAGTGAAAATATTTCCTTCATTTTCCATGAAAAAAACTGCCAAAATTTGGTTTTTACTAACAATTATATTTAACAAAGCACTTTCAGTACATACAATTATTTATAATTTATTAGTAGGGAGGTGATAAAAAATAGTTTTTATGATTTATCGGTTTTTATAAAATAATTTTAGAGAAATTTTATCTTAAAAAAACAGCTTTCCGCACATATAAAAATAAAAAATGAAAAGATAAAATCCAAATTTGCGAAAGGCCCGGGCTAACGAAAATTGTCTGTAATACGATGCTATACATGATTTTTCAGTATGGCTGAGAACCGGATCTAATCCAGCGGATATTAAAAATTTCGAAGCCATACTGGAAATATATTTCTTCCAACTTTTCAGCAAGTATAATTTATAGTTCATAAAATATATGAAATAAAAAAACTTCTTTTCAATTGATAAAGATACAATTTCATATTTAAAAACTTTTTTGATAAATAAGTCCAAAATATTAAAATATATAATTTGTAACCCTTCTGTTTATTAATGGTAAAAACTGTTGAATAAAAATAAAAAAAGAAAGCATATTTGACCTACAGGAAGTTAAACATTAATAATTAAACAAGAATCGTTTTCATGAAAACCGATAACGTTTTGAACTGAAATAATGAGGTTGATGCTGTAAGTATTGGTGCAAAAAATGGGGACGAATTTCAAATTGATTTGACGGGGCTGGTTTTTTTACGTCACAGGTGAAGGGAAAACCCCATCTATTTTCTAGGGGGTTTCTTTCCCCCTTCCCTTTTCTTTCCCTTCACTTGTGACGTAAAAAAATCAGCCCCGTCAAATCAATTTGAAATTCGTCCCCATTTTTTGCACCAATACTTACAGCATCATGAGGTTTTATTTTTTTTAAGCATGACCGATAGACAGACTGACAAAGAATGTATAGTTCAGATCTGTATAAATATTAGGAATCTTGACTAAAAATTGCAGCTGTCTATCTGATTTAACAGTTGAGAAAATTCACATTTTCTCAACAATAAGATTTTTGTCATGTTAAGCATGACAGAAGGACAAATAATGTATAGAGTAGATGCCCAGATGATAATATATAATAGGAATCTTCACTAAAAATTTCAGCGGATTGGGGATAAATGAGTGTTTTTTTCCTTTTTTTTTCGTGGGTAGGGGGGAGTTTCGTACAAGGTTTATTGATGAAAACAGCTTGTATTGAATTAAATCAAATCAAATCAACCAGAATAACAAAATTTATAAAAAAAAAGCTTGGCTCAGCAAATGAGACATACATAAGAACATTAACATTTATAAAGTTAAAACGCTCCTAATCGTTCAAGAAATCATCTTTCGAGAAATCAAACAATTTCTTTTGGAAATAACCATGAGTTCCTAAGCTTATTAGATTATACCTAATTGCTACAGGAATCATCATACCAAGTTTAAAATTGTTGGGACAATTCAAACATGCCTAAATTAACGGTAAGAGTTATCTATGAAAAGCGCGGATGGACATACTAAACATTATTGCAAAATGAAATACATATAGAATGGAGTCAGAAATGATTAGAAAATATGTTTATCTATCTTTATATTTATCTAATAATTTTCATTATCAAACTATCTATTATCGATAAGTTATATATTAACAAGGATGACAACATCCATAAAAGCGAAGCTCTGAAACGGTAGGACAAACGGACATTAACACTTGTATAATGTCAGAACTGAATAATCAGAATGCGAATGTATAAGAGTCAAAGCAAAATTGTAAGTAAATTTGTTGAAAAACTGCTTGATACAGGATAATGATTATGGACATACTTACATTTTTAGGACTTGATTATAGAGTTGCTTCGCTTATAATATTGTACTTTGTTGTCCCAGGAATCAGTATACCAAAAACCAGACCAATCGGATAATTAGGTCACATACAAATTTTTTTGTTAAAAATGTAAAAAAATCAACATGTTTAAAATGGACGTACGGACATTCTGGTAATGATTATAGAGTTGCTACGCTTTCTAACTCGCATAACTATTACAGGAATCACCATGCAAAATTTGAAATCGATAGGACAATTCTAACATGCCTAAATTAACGAAAAAAGCTATTTCAAAAAGTAAAAAAATCAACATGTTTTAAATGGACGTACGGACATTTCGGTATTGATTATAGAGTTGCTACACTTTCTAAATCGTACCTAACTACTAAAGGAATCACCATGCAAAATTTGAAATCGATAGGACAATTCTAACATGTCTAAATTAACGAAAAAAGCTATCCGTGACGGACGGACGGACGGACGGACCGACCCTAATTATAGTAAAATTAACAGTAAAAATATTAACATACAATCATTCCTTTGGTTGGATAATTTATTAATATAACATTTCTTTTCTTATATGCTATATATGTTACTAGCGGCTTCGCCCCTAGCCTCTAGGGGCTTTGCCCCAAGAGGTAAAAAAAAATTAAGTATCCCAACTAAGGTGCCCCCATTACTTTCTATTTAAAAAAAATAAGTACCCCCACTAAGGTAACCCCACTACTTTCTATTTATTTTTATTTATATAAAAAAATTTAGGGGGGATTATCTGTTTTTTTTTTGAGGTTGAGGGTGTCCCACCCCTCGAGAAAATAGCTTAAAACCACCACAGGACCAATATGTGTATACCCTAAGGAGAAAAATTCAATCGGTTCAGTGGTTACCGAGATCTAAAGCTTCAGACAAACGGACGGACATACAGACGGACGGACAGACAAACATCAAGCTACTTTGTATTATAGATTACTTTTTTGTTATTACAAATAAAGCTAAAACCCAGAGAGGAAGAAGAAATTGGGCTGTTTATTACACTAGTCCCCAAAGTCTTGATTGGTTGATACAGTTAGTTCAGTGTCCAAACGTTTCGTCCACTGATAGTAATCTAAAGTAATGGACATTGTATTTATATCAAGATTATATATTAATGAATAAAGCTTTATTTTTCAGCAGCGGAGCAACTTTATACCTATGATCTATCAGTCCTTCCGTCTTAGTAATTTAGAATATCTTAACTCTTACAGATCGGGGGGGGGGGGCTCTAAGAGCCCCCCTCCCTCTAGTTTTTTCAATGTTTTTTTTTTGTAGGTAAGATAGAGAGCTGTGACTTCATGGGCCTGATCTGTAAGGGTTAACAATAAGGATGACAGCATCCATAAAAGCAAAGCTCTGACGTGGTAGGACAAACGAATATTAACACCAACTTGTAGAGTATCAGAACTGAATATCCAGAATATAAATGTAAATAAGATGGCTCTAAAACCGCTCCTATGCTACAATCCTACCATTCTTAATGTTCACTAGCTAGCGGCTACGCCCCTAGATCGCTCTAGGGAAACTTGGAGGAGAGGGTAGAAAAGAATAAGTAAAGAAAAATTGGGGGGCAAGTTCATTTTTTTTCTAAGGCGATTCTTCCTGAGAGGGTGGTGGTGGTACCCTCCCCAAAAATAGTTAGAATCCTTTACTGAAAAGCAGTTTGTAAAAAAATAATTTCGTTCCAGCTGTTAGAGAGATACTTTGCTACAGACAAAAAACCTCAAAACTTTATATAATTGGATAGGATATATGTACAATTACGAGTTTTAACCTTCTTGACTTTATGGTAGCATTTGATCATATGCTAATAAATCTGATAAAACATCATACATTTTACAATTGGTCAATGTATACTGGCCTATCATTGGTCATTTGTATTATATGACGTCATTTTTGGTATATGTATTATAAGCTGCTTCAATGTGACGTCATAAAAATGAGGAAGAGGAAAAGTCGGAAAGAAAACCCCTAAAAAAGAGATGGATATGCCTCATTTTTATGACGTCACATTGCTGATTTTTGAGACACTTTGTCCGGTTGCTAAAATACGAAATAATAAATACTTTCATAACCGTCTGTTCCAATTGATAAAAGCAACTTTAAAATAGTTGGATCTTGCTAATTTATGAATACTGGCTACTGTACCCGTAGTGGATTAGCTATCTTATGGAGGGTTTCAAATATCTCCCCCCCCCCCCCAACACATACTAATGACCATTTTTAAAATTTGAAAACTTTCTGAATTTTAGTAATGGAATCGATGCATATTTTCTTTGATATTATTTTTCTAATTATATATAAGTAATTTAAAGAATTTGTTATTACGAAGCACACGAGGTAACCAAGCACCAAATAACTGCACTGTAAACAGGGTCAGACAGACAGACACACACACACACACACACACTTGTCTGTGGCTGCCTGCTGCATGTTAGAACTCTCTGTTTACCAATTTGGGTAGTGAATGGATATTTTTTCAAGTCCAATGCCAGCTACAAATGTTGTCATTCAATGAAGCAAAAAATTTGTAAGAAATCAGAACGATTATGCTCAAGCCCGCATTATTCTATGGTATCTTCTATAATACAAAGTAGAATGATGTCTGTCTGTCTGTCCCTTAAGATCTCGGACACCACTGAACCAATCGGACTCTGCTCTTCAGGGAATATACCTACTGGTACTGTGGTGGTTTTAGGCTGCTTCTTGGGGGTGGGACACCCCCCCACAATAAAAAACAAAAAAATCCCACTCATTTTTAAAATCAGTTTGAAATTAGTGGTTGCATCTCCAATTTTTTTTGAATTACCTCTTGGGGCAAAGCACCTTGAGGCTAGGGGCGAAGTCGCTTATTTGTCTGTAGTGAAGGATCTCGCTAACCACTGAATTGATATGGTTCTCCTTTGCAGTGAAGCATTTTATAAGTCCATGGATGGTTTTTAACTTTTTATCTTTAACTATTTTTTTGGAGGATATTTCCACCCTTCTCACTTTTTTCCCTCCCCCTTGAGTGCCCCTAGAAGCCTCTAGGGGGCGTAACCACTAGTTTTTAATAAGTAGCGAAGCAAGACACTTAAAAATAATTTGTATCATACGAAATTAAAACGAAAAACAGCCGACAAATTGCAGAAATTTAATTTTAAAATGGGTCTATTTGCTACAAACATATCATTGGTTGTAAAGTAGCTACGCTACTCAAAATTAATGTTGAATTGTAATAATTTTGTAGAGACACCATACGACGTTTTTCTTTTCAGGGAGAATATTAGTTGTATATCATTTTTTAATTTATAAACTCTTTAAAACAAAGAAAAAAATCTGGGAAATTTTTTTTTTTAAATATAAATAAAACCCTCAATAATTTTTTTAGTTTGTGTATTAGTAAAATATTAAAGAAAGGGGGGGGGGGTACGACAACATGGTGTGTGTATGGGGGTGGGGGAATTATTATTAAAGGTATCTATGGCGACTAACTTTTATATAGTAACCAAAACATTGCTCACTACACCTCTCAGAGCTGACGGAGCAAAACATTACTCACTACACCTCTCAGGGCTGACGGAGTAAAACATTACTCACTACACCTCTCAGGGCTGACGGAGTAAAAACGGAGTATATAATTTTGTTTTAACACTTGACTTAATTGGGTGGATTTTTTTCAATTTTACGTCACGGCCAATCGCTTCTTTTACTGAGGATTCAAACCAGTCAAAACCATAAATGAAAGGCCATAGTATTACAGGAATTGTCAAAAAAAAATTACGTAAATTATTGATCCTATGTTTGTCGACAAGGGCCGACTTAAAAGAACTATTTTTATTTATGTATACGTGGACATCCAGAAATTTATTAAACAATAAACCTAATCTATAATTTCCCTAAATATATAAGAAAACAAAAATAAATATTTTTTTATTAATAGATAAAAAAAACAAAAATTTACAATGTTATAAAGGAATCAATACTTAAAAACAAGGATGACAACATCCATAAGTAGCGAAGCACAAAAAATTGTGGATGGGAATACGTACAAGTAGATTTATAGTGTATTTATTAAATCAAGAATAGATTTATTGGAGAAAATAAACACAAAACCTTGTTTTATTTTGTATGATGAAGACGGTTAAAGTAAATTACATACTAGATGCACATAACAATGGGAAAAAATATTTTGAAACTGTTAATGCAAAAAAGTTTTAAAATTGGACCAAAAATATGGGGAAATATGTCAAACATATAAAAAAAGCCAAAAAGCTGTTAAAAGGCAGTCTGACCGCCATTGTTAGTTCTTCAAACGACAGGAAATTTAATTTTGATATCTTTAACTGAAAAAATTTCGAAAATCAGACCATAAACACCAAAGATATGGAGAAAAATGTAAAAAATATAAAAATAGCCCAAAACCTGCAAAAAGGCATTCTGACCGTCATCGTTGTTTTCTTCAAACGACGGAAAATTTAATTTTAATATCTTTAACTGAAAAAATTTTGAAAATCGGACCATAAACACCAAAGATATGTGGAAAATTCGGAAAATATAAAAATAGCCTGAAACCTGCTAAAAAGCAGTCCGACCGCCATTGATGTCTAATAGTTAATTGTGCTCCTTAATGATGAGAATGTTGTCAAACAGTTTCAGCTTTCTAACTTTTATAGGAGCCGAGAAAATTACGTTTCCCCTATTAATTAATTACGGACAGACGGACGGACGGACATTGTGAATTATAGAGTAGCTTCGCTACTAATAACATATTGGAATAAATTAAAAAATTAATAGGAAGGAATGTAGAAATTGTTGCAAACAAATACATTCATAAGGGAAAATAGTGTATTGGCGCTTTCACTGAAAGTAGCATGTTAAGCAATGAATCCTCCATCCCCTCTTATATTTCAAATAAATTGAAAATAAAGGAGTAGGGGTGGGAGTTTTTCACTTTTTTGTTCATTACTTTATGTCAAGTTAGGTTAGTTTATATTGAACGCAGTTATAGGCCCTGCAGGGTTAGGCTCCCCCCGCATGTTTAGGCACATTACAAAGAACTAACCTCCCACTACTTTAAATTTATTTTGAAATAAGGGAAGAGTGAGGATCAGTGCCCAAAGGACACTTCGTGAGAAAGTCCATAGTAACATAATAAACAGCTAATTAAACTAAATTTATTTTTAACAAAAAGTAAATTTTACATTGAATTTAGATAAGTGACAGATAAGTCAGGCAGACAGAATCATATCTTTTTTTAAGAAAAATATCAATAACTTTTAACTTTAAATATTTTGGCCTCCTTTCAGCTCTAAATCTAAACTAAACTAAATATCAAAAGATGAAATCTTATTTTACTCTCTCGTGAATATATAAAGAGTATGGCTTAATCCTTAGTTTATTGGAAATATCTAAATTTATATATAATTAAACAAGGATGACAACATTCATAAGTAGCGATGCTCATCAATCATTAATGGATATCAGGAAAAAATTAACCACAGAGCTGTGTAATAAAAAAAATTAAATGTGATAATCACGAAACCTTTAAAATCACAAAAACTTAAAAATCTAGGAATCGATCTAGCACCCCAATTAATAGACAAAGAATATTGAAACTATATTGAAATTCGTAGAATGTAAACTTGTTTTATCCCTGTAAATTTCAGTCGTCTATCTTAAATAGGAGTAAATAATGAAAACTTGAAAATCTAGGAATCGATCTAACACCCCAACGTATAAGCAAATCTTAATGAAATATAAAGGTTTTGGAAATATTTAATCCCTGAAAATTTTAGCCATCAATCATGAATAGGAATCGAGAAAATCACGAAAATCTAGGAATCGATCGAGCACCTCAATTATTGGGCAGATCTTGAAACTTAATTTTTCAATGTTGCTGAGAACCAGTTATAATCCAGCGGATATTAACCGGTTTCGAAGTTATACTGGCATCATTGTTCTGGTTCTTCGTCTTCGTATAGTTGTTGGCTGGCTAGATGGGTGTAAATTAGTTTCTATAAATATCAATTATTCTCTTATTCCAGCTAGAAACGACGTCATACTGGCAAAGTGTCTCAAAAAATCAGGCATGTGACGTTATAAAAATGCGTGATTGTCAATCTCTTTTTTAGGGGTTTTCTATCTTCATTTCTCCTCTCACCTACCTTATTTTTATGACGTCACATGGCTGATTTTTGAGACACTTTGTCCCGCTACTATTGCTCTACCATTGGTCAATTAAAATATATACTGGCTTGCCATTTGTAATTTAGTCTGTGTATCGGCCTATAATTGGTAATTTGTAATGTATGTATATGACGTTATTGTTATGCTTTCCCTCAAAGTGCCCATCGAGCACTGAACCCACCATCCCTTGTATATTTAATAAATTGAAAAAAGGCGGAGGGTAAGTTTTTCTTCATTTGTCTAAACCCTGCGGTAAGACCTAACCCTCAAGGGAACTAAGAAATATGAATTAACTTGACACACTTATCCTCAACAGTTTAGCGGATTTAAAACCAACACGCAACAAGCGGTCAATTGATCCTATAAATAGACATATTTGCTGAATCAAAACTGGTTTTACCTAAATTGTATCTGTTCCTTCTTCAGGGATATAGAATTTCAAAGATTTTAACCAAAAATGTGCGATGATTTGACTTTAAAATAGCATTTAATCTTAATGTTCATGGCTTGTTAATATAAGTTTGTCATATTTGTTGAGGTTTTAAAACAATATTTCTATAGACAATTCAACACTGCATATCTAGGATTTATAACAATGGTTATTTTATGCATTATTAGTGATATAAAAAGTCATATAAAAAGTACTTTTTATACATATATTAATTCTAATTGTTTGGATACTTTGCCGTTTATTACACAAAAGTAAATATTTCTGATCTAAACCATTTTGAATTTTATATGGATAAAATAATTGATATAATGAACAAGGATGACAACATCCATAAAAGCGAAGCAATGAAATGGTAGAACAAACGGACATTAACACTTGTATAGTGTCAGAACTCAATAATCAGAATATAAAAGTACAAGAGTCGAAGAAAAATTGTAAGTAAATTTGTTAAAAAACTGCTTGATACAGGATAATGTTTATGGACATACTTTCATTTTTAGGACTTGATTATAGAGTTGCTTCGCTTATAATATTCTACTTTGTTGTCCCAGGAATCTATATACCAATAATCAGATCAAACGGATAATTAGATCACATAAAAATTTGTTGTTAAAAAAGTTGTTAAGTTATCAACATGTTTTAAATGAACGTACGGCCATTCTGGTAATGATTATAGAGTGCTACGATTTCTAAATCTTACCAAACTACTACAGGAATGACCATGCAAAGTTTGAAATCGATAGGACAATTCTAACATGCCTAAATTAACGAAAAAAACTATCTATCTAGAAAAGCTTCGCATTTAATAATTATAGAAAAGCTTTGCTTTTAAAAAGTAAGTAGGTTATTGTATGACGCAAAAGGTTTCTTTAAAAACATTATTTAAAAAAATATACTTAAATTTTAAACTTTTAAAATTTTATATAAATTGAATTAAATTTGGCAAAAATGTTATAATGATCATCTGATATGTACTGATATGTCTGTAGCTTAAGATTTCGATAGCTGATTAAATTCTACACTTCATTAAAGCTTCACATAGGTCCCAGGATGGGTTCAAGCTATTGAATTTTAGATTTAAGTCTTTGAATGATCTTATGCCTTACCCCTTAGAAAACAGATCAACTAGATGCAGAGGCACAATCGCTATTTTTTATATTGAGCTAGTATATCTTAATTAAACACCAAGTTATTGTCTTGTGTATTTAAGATTATTTAGCAATTGAAAACAATTATTATTTAATTTTGTATCTTATTTAAGACATGGCAAAACCTTTTTCAAAATGTGATCATAATCTAAATAGGTCAAAGATTTTGATCCTTGTTGATCTATAATTATATTTTTTTTAAACAAGACTCTTTCAAGATAAAGAATAAAGGAAAGAAGCATATACATACAACAAGTATCTTTAATAATGCAGGATTTTACGTTAACAAACTAATAAAGGTTAGTCTTTAGGTTAGATTAGAAACCTTTACATCTCATTTCTGCTGCTTGATTTTAATTTCTTTTAAAATCAAGCAGCAGAAATGAGATGTAAAGGTTTTCTATATTTATTGTTCGTCAGTCTGTCCATAAAGGATATATCTTATCGTTAATTTAGGCATTTTATAATTGTCCTATTGATTTTATACTTGGCATGGTTGGTTATTTCTGTAGTAGTAGTATGGTACGATTTAGAAAGCATAGCAATTCTACAATCGTTGTCTATTTACAAAAAGTTGATTTGAAACATTTTTTATATTCCTTTTACAGAAAGGTAGAATGTTATAAACAAAGCATATAAAAAATGTTGGAATGTCCTTAAACAGTATCCTATATTTTGCAACAAATTTACTTACATTTTTTTAGATTATACATATATATTTCCTTATTCAGTTATGACACTCTACAATTGTTAATGTTTTTTTGTCCTACCCATTCAAAGATTAACTTTTATGGAAATTGTCATCCTTGTTATTTAATGTATAATGAACTATTAAGTTGTTAACTAATTTGACTAGGTATACTTATTAATAACAGTCCTTTGATATAATCAATTAAAGGCCTAATGTCTTCAACAATCTATTGTTTATGTGGTTGATAACTTTATACAATCGTGCCTTTTTTACATACAAAATTCGAGTGTCAATGCTAATTGTTTCTATATAAACAAGGATGACAACATCTATAAAAGCGAAGTTATGAAACCGTAGGACAAACTGACATTATCATTGTGCAGTTTAAGAAGTGAATAATCAGAATATAAAGTTATAAAAGTCGGACATAATTACATTTTAGGACTTGATTATAAAGATGCTTTGCTTTAAACATTGAACTTTGTTGTCCTAGGAATCAGTATTCCAAAAATCAGATCAATTAGATAATTTTTACACATAAAAATTTGTTGTTAAAATAGTTAAAATCAACATATTAAAAATGGGCATATGGACATTCTGGTAATGATTATAGAATTGATACGCTTTCTAAACCGTACCTAATTAGTACAGGAATAACCTTGCAACTGTTACTAACGGACGGACAGACTAACCGACCCCAATTGTAGAAAAGCTTCAATTTAAAAAAAAAGTATATGTTGTAAATCAATTGTGCCAGTATTTTTAGTTAAATGATATGTTTATTTTTTAATACTGTTTTTACTTTCTAAGTTTAAAATTTCAAGGTAATTTGAAGAAAAACAAGCATTAATTAAAGTCAGAAGGTACCCCCGTCGACAATTTTATAAGTTATAATTATTCTACAAAAAAAGGTTTTTAAAACAACTACTGCTTTCATGTGTTAATGGTAATATACAGCGTCTATATTTTACATCAAAGGCCATTTTAAAGTCAAATCTTCACACATTTTTTGTTAAAATCTTTGAAATTCTATAATCGCGAAGAAGGAACAGATACAATTTTGGTAAAACCAGTTTTGATTCAGAAAGTGTGTATATTTATAGGATCCATTGGCCGCTTGTTGCGTGTCGGTTTTAAATCCGCTAAACTGTTGAGGAAAAGCGTGTTGATCTAATTAATCTACAAACAAACGAAAAACAACCCAACTTCAACTTTTTAAAAGCGAAGCTTTTCTATAATTAGGGTCGGTCCGTCCGTACGTCCGTCCGTCCGTACGTCCGTCCGAGATAGATAGCTTTTATTCGTTAATTTAGGCATGTTAGAATTGTCCTATCGATTTCAAACTTTGCATGATGATTCCTGTAGTAGTTGGGTACGATTTAGAAAGCGTAGCAACTCTATAATCATTACCAGAATGTCTGTACGTCCATTTTAAACATGTTGATTTTTCTACTTTTTTAACAACAAATTTTCAAGTGTTCTAATCATCCGTTTGATCTGATTTTTGGTATATTGATTCCTGGAACAACAAAGAACAATATTATAAGCGAAGCAACTCTATAATCAAGTCCAAAAATGTAAGTATGTCCATAAACATTATCCTGCTTTAAGCAGTTTTTCAACAAATTTACTTACAATTTTGCTTCGGCTCTTATACTTTTAAATTCTGATTAGATTCAGTTCAGATACTATACAAGTGTTAATGTCCGTTTGTCCTACCGTTTCAGTGCTTCGCTTTTATGGATGTTGTCATCCTTGTTTTTAAATACACAAATCCAACTTAAGTATTACTGACTGAGAAAAGTCAACCTAAACTAAATTTAATCGTAGTTTAGATATGTACTACAATTGAGAATAATTTCCTGTAGGTCATAATCGTCCATTGGCCGAAAATCATCCACTTGCTTGTAATCATTTACACCATGAAACCCATCTTCAGCTAAGTTCTCTTCAAGCCTAAGATCAGGTTTGGTAATAGTTATCAGCATAGCTTATCTACGATTAGATTTTTTTCTTCTTTTGAAGTACAGACTGTTTGATTTAATGTCAGACTTTATACAAACCCTGACAAATGTGGGCATAAAATTTTAATTAAGGTTGTCGTCAATATGGCATTAAAGCAAAACAAAAGAGGGGAAAGTTAAAACTGTATGTCCTCACCCCGTGGACCCCGTGCAGACTTTCAATTGGTTCTTTGCATATCAGCCAATGATGTCGTAAATATTAACACAGCCAAGTCGCTACAAAAGAACAGAAAGAATTTGCTAGCTGACCAAAACGGTCCCCAAGATAGAACCATGTAGATGTCTAGAGCTGGAGCTTAAAATCATTTTAGTGGTGAGCCAGATCGGGGTGAGCCAACTTTCCACCAATAAGAGCACAGCATTTTATGAAATGCCGCGCTGTGATTGGCTGAAATTTTGGAGGGTTGGGGTGTCCCACACCTCAAGAAAATAGCTTAAAACTACCAGAGGACCAGTAGGTATATTCCCAGAAGGGTAGAGCCCAATTTGATCAGCAGTTACTGAGATTTTACCAAAAAAATGTAAAAAAAATTTTTGGGGCTTGTTTATTTTTAGTTTTCGGGGGGGTTGGGGGTGTCCCACCTCCCAAGAAAAAAGCCTAAAACCACCACAGGACCAGTAGGTATATTCCCTGAAGAGTAGTTCAGTAGTTACCGAGATCTTAAGGGACGGACAGACATCAAGCTACTTTGTATTATAGATAATTGACTACATATATAATGATTACCTCTCTCTTACATAATAAGAATCAGGCCAATAGGACCAAAAAATTTTTAAAATATTTCAAAAATAGCCTCCAATATTGACTATGAAATCAAGGATATAAAGGGATAAGACAATGGCCAATAAATGGTTGTACATCCATAGACGTCCAAGGGGTGGGGGGGTAATGGGGCGATTACCCCCCCCCCCCCCGAAACGTTTTTAGGAGGGGGTATTTACCCCCCCCCCAAATAATTTTTGGGGGGTAAATACCCCCCCCAAAATAAAAAGCTTGGACGCCTCTGTGTACATCCTCAATGATGATACACAAAATCATCCATTCTGTAGATTAAATTTACTGGTTGAAACGTTTGAACACGCAACTAAATAAACCAACCAATCAAATTAAGTCCCCAAAGGTGTTAAGTCAACGAATAAGAAAACGTTATTGTAATACTTTGGGGACTAGTGTCCCCTTTCTCTCTGCTAAGAAAAAGAAACTTTTGACTTGTATTTTTTACATCAGGTAAAATAATCCACCATGAAAAAGAAATAAAGATGTGTATTATTATTTTTGTTACCTGTTATCACTTCTATATTCTGGATGGGTCTTCCTCAATGAATTTCTTTTTAATCCTCTGAGTTTTACATAAAACAAAGTTAATAAAATTGCTTATCATATTAAAAATTAATAGTTATTTCTCGCATCGTATCATATCCAGTTTTCTACGAATATAAAAATGTACAAACATAAGATTAAAACCAGTTTTTTTCCCCGAGATGCTGAGGGTGCATTTTTATATTATATTCATAGAAAACAGGATATAATACGATGCTAGATATAACTTTTTCGTATGGATGAGAACCGGTTCTAATCCATTGGATATTAATCGGGTTCGAATGAATACGAGAAAACCATTCAAACACTTATGGCATTCTCCAAGATCATAAAACGGAGATCCCTTTAATCAATTTGAAGAATTTGTCTTATTTTTGGAACATTTCGAGTGTATGATTTAGAAATGGTTCAAATTTTCACAAAACATATCTTATTTTTAAAAAAAATTATTTTAGAATTGTAACCTGTAACTTGGATTTACACTCATCGAATATAATCCTAAAAAATGGAATTATTTAACAAAAAAATGGATTTATCTATCTATCAAAATAAAACCGTGTCTGTCTGCCTGTGTGAAGCCGATTGGGTTCTACTCTTCAGGGAATATATCTACTGGTACTGTGGTTATAAGCTATTTTCATGGAGGGGGGGGGGGGGACTAGAGGCTAGTGGGGAATCCGCTAGTAATACTAAGTAGAACGATGTATATCTGTCGGTCTATCATTCACGCTAAAAAATATAAATACATTATAAGTATTATAAGTAACAGGTTTCGGGATTTTTTCCGATGGATATATTTTTAGTTTAAATAACTGCTCTTTAAATCACCTTATCCTTATTCTCAACTTTGAATTTGTGTAGTTCGCTACTAATGGATTTTATTATACTTGTGTTAAGTTCAGGTTAATTTACATCAGAATTTCAGAGTAGTAGTAGTTGATGAAAATTATATAGGTTATGTTTCTACTATACTAACAAAAAACATTGATAATGTAAAATCCTCGAGTAAAAAAATTTTACAAGCACGAGAAAGATTCAACGATTACCATGAAGATTAGGTTTTCAATGTTTTATTCTTTACATGTTTACATTTATTAGGAGGTTTTAGCGATTCCCATGCAGATTTTATTTTCAATGGTTTTTTTCAAGGTTTTTATTGTTTTTAAATTTTTTTTAAAAAAACGTTGAAAGAAAAAAGTAAAGAACTTTAAAAAATTGGGGGAGAAAAATTCTCCAATAATGTATATAACGATAATCATTATAGTGCTTCGTGTAAAAATGTGAAATGTTAACCTGCAGTGGTTAATAGTAGGGCAGTTGCCAGTGGGGTCAATAGATTAACAATACCAGTTGGAGTATACCTGTACCCATAGGTCAGGTCTTTCCTAAAAATTAGATTTTATGCTTAAACACTACCTGAATAGTAAATAACAGCTTGCAAAATACTATATTTTGCATGGATATAAAGGGATAAGACTTCCTCAACGATGATACAAAAAATTATCCCGTCTGTAAATTAAAATTAATGGTTGAAATGTTTGGACACAATACTTAGTGAACCAACCAAACAAAATTTAATAGTTGAAAAGTATATTACAGCCTTTAAAATAACATATATCTGCAGGGATCTAAAGGGATAAGACAATGGGGATAATAGATTAACAATGCCAGTTGGAGTATAGCTGTACCCATAGGTCAGGTCTTTCCTACAAATTAGAAATGTTATGTTTAAACACTGCACACTGGTTGAATATCTAATTACAGCTTTCAAAATAACATATACATATATGCAGGAATCGAAAGGGATAAGACAATGGCCATTAAATTGATTTACATCCGCAACGACGTTACACAAAATTACACCTTCTGTAGATAAAAATTAGTTGTTGAAATGTTTGGACACTCCTTTTAATGAACCAACCAAAAAAAATCAATAAAAGTCCCTAAAATTATTAAGTCAACGAAAAAGAAAACATTATTATAAACCTTTGGGGAGTAGTGTAATAAACAGCCCAGTGTCCCCTCCCTTCCTGATATCTATGCGAATAAATTACTATTTTTTTTAAGGAACTAAAATTTATTTAAACCTTATTTGAAGCACAGCTACTCTTTACTTTGTTACGTCCATTCACTTGTATATTATTGCATCCGCTTTTTTGATGTTCATTCTTCGTATTAATTGTTTTATTGAACAATTAAAAAAACCATTAGATAATAATATCAAATAATGCCAAATTAATTTAATACGTCTTTACAATTACTGTTCCTTTTTAACCAAAATATATTGGCTTTTTTTTACTGCACTACCTGTGCAATTGCATGGACATAGCTGTTCTTGTTTATATAGTTTGCTGCGCTACTTATTTATATTCTGGTCCCTATTAAACTAAGAAGAAAGAACGTCGGGCTGTTTATTACACTAGTCCTCAAAGTTTTATAATAACACTTTCTTATTCAGTGGCTGATTAACTTTGGGGACTTTTATTGAATTTTGATTTGCTTGCTCATTAAGTTGAATGTCCAAACGTTTCAATTACTAATTGTGATCTACAGAAGTGGTAACTTTGTGTTTCATCATTAGGGATGTTTATTGTACATTATAATTTTTTTGGCCATTGTCTTATCCCTTAAGATCTCTGCTATTAAACCCTACCTTGGAATAGTAAGATGAAAGGCATAAGAGTCAGTGTTGATGAGATTAATGCTGGCCAACCAATCATACAGGCTGTACAGAACTGGGGTTATAGGGAAGCTTCGCTCCAGTGGCCTATTCAAAAACAAGTATGACAATTGACTACATCCATAAAAGCGAAGCTCTGAAACGGTATGACAGACGAACATTAACTCTTGTGAAGTGTCAGAACTGAATATTATAAAAAAGCTTTCCTTACAAACGAACAATAACTCTTGTAGAGAGTCAGAAATTGATAGTCAGAATGTTAAGTTAAAAGTCCAAACAAAATTGTAAATAAATTTGTATCATAATTGCTTAAATACAGGATACAGTAAAACTAAAAGTACAAACTTTTTTAGGGTTTGAGTTTAGAGATGCGTCGCTTATAATATTGTACCTTGTTGTCCTAGGAATCGGATAATTATATTACATAAAAAATAGTTGTCAAAAAAGGTAAAAATCATCATGTTTTAAATGGATTTTCTGATAACGATTACAGTGATGCTTCACTTCCTAAATCGTAACTGACTGTTATGGGATTTATCTTGCAAATTTGACAGGACAATTCTAACATGGCTAATAAACGAAAATAGCTAACCGTTACGGTCAGATTAACGGACGGACCTACCCTAATTATAGAAAACATTCGCTTTGAAAAACTTACTTTTGCCAATGTGGTAATTGTAGAACATCATTTATGTTTTTCATAACACTAGTTGAACTCTAGAAATATATTAAAGATTTTAAAAAGGAATTAGACAGCCGGACGAATTCACCATTTTAGCTTTGGCTGGCTGTGGCTGATTTCTAGAATCCTCGCATTTGGTTGCAGTTGGTTCGTTTCTTTTGTCTAATCTGAATTAATGGACGGCTGAGGGTGGCTGCATCTGCTTTGGTTGAGTGAGGCCTTAAACTGGCTGATTTATAATTTGGTAAGTCACGCGGCTGTCGAGCCCTGCTTTTTTTCATTTGGAAATGTGTTATAATTGTAGCATGTCTAATTTCGTCGTTCTCCTCACATAAAAGTAATATGATGTGTGTCTGTCTGTACCGAAAAATTTCTTTTAGAAAAGTTTATAAATTATTTTTGATGATGATACCTTCACCCTCTTAAGAGAAATAGCCCATAAGAAATAACCCCCCTCCATATAAGAATAGCACACTAACTAAAATTTAAGGTAGCCTCCCACCTATTTTTAAAATGCCACCCAATGCCTCTACGGGCGTACCCGCTAGATTTAAGAGGGGAAAGTATGTCCATTTACATTTAATTTGTCATGGTAATCCATCTATATTTCAAATTTGTAGCTACTAGTTTTTCAATGGCTTCGAAACATATACTTATCCTCTGGATTATAACCGGTTCCCCTCTATACTGAAAAAGCATGAATAGCTTCGTATTACAGAAATATTCCACGAATATTAAAATAAAATCATAAAATTAACAACCAGTTTTGATAGTCCAGGCCTTTGGCCCCTCGTGGCTAACATAACTGGTTTAAATTTATCATTAAAATATCCGTGGAAAGCTGTCTATAATACGATGCGATAATTATCTATACCTTTGATTTATAAATATAAAGGATTAATAATAAAATTGTCCAAAATCTCATTTTAAATCTAAAACAATAATAAAGCTTAAAAGTTAAAAACTAATTATCATAAAGTTAAATTTATATAATATATAAATTAGACAAATATTTTGATATCTCATTGTCAGTCTGGTGTCAATTTAAATTCTATTATAGTATTTTTGTTATATTTTGAAGTAATCTAAATGAGAGTTAAAACATAACTAATTAAAAAAAGAAATTTAAATTTTGATTTAATAAGATTATTTCGCAAGATACTGTAAAAAACGTGAATATTAATATTTTACCTCAGGGGTTAAAATTGCAAGTTAGATATTAATATCATAGGTTTTTTTTAACTTTAAATGCCATAACTTTAAATTAGCCAATGTTGTTCAATACTACAATCCTAACTCAATTTAATAATTCCAATTTAACCTAACCTAATCTATCCAAGCTTTTTTTTTTAGAAATAGGTTGTCATCCCGGAAGGGTTAATTCTTTATTTACCTTTCTAAAGAAAATCAAATTTATAGTTTTTACAGAGAAAATTTTTAGATTTTTGCAGTGTGTCAGACACTGTAAAGATGAGATTTTGATAAGATAATAAAGCGCACACAGAAAAAAATTATACATATCTATGTCAGGGATGTAAAGGGATAAAACATTGGCCGATAAATTGATGTACGTCCCCAATGATGATACACAAAATACTCCTTTAGAAGTTACAATTAGTAGTTGAAATGTTTGGAAACTCAAATTAAAGAACCAACCAATCAGAATTTAATGAAAGTCCCCAAAGTTGTTACGCCAACGAATAAGAAAACGTTATTATAGAACTTTTGGGACTAGTGTAATAAGCAGCCCAATGTCACTTCCCTCCCTGTATCTATCTAGGTGCATTAGAGGTTTTTAAAAATTCCTGTATTTATGATCAAACATATACTTAATCTTATAGATATATGTTTCAGTAATGGTTAATTTTTATAAAAGTAAAGGATGGCTTTATACAGCTGCATTTTAAAAAAAGTCCAGAGTTACAGAAATACGGACTGAGGAAAGATAAGCTTAAAGCATTGTGTATTTTTAAAAAGCGAAGCTTTTCTATAATTAGGGTCGGTCAGTCCGTCTGAAACTGATATCTTTTTTCGATAATTTAGGCATATTAGAATTGTCCTATCGATTATAAATTTTGCAGGGTAACTTCTCCTGGGAAGGTTTTTTTTAAGGGGGAGGGAGGGTACCACCACCCCCCCCCCCCGCAGAGAAATCGTAAAAAATAAAAACGCCTCCTGCTGATATCTTTAGCAATAAAATTCAGCGTATTCTCTCAAAGTGCCTGTTGAGTCCCCTTCAAGTTTATTTTTAGTTTTCAAAGAAAAGAAAAGAAAAACTTAAGGGGTGGGGACTACTATTATTCTAGGACCTATTTTACTTGGGAGGGCATAGGTATTCTCTCCCAAAATACTAAACCTTCCCTGGACCTATTTAATAAAGCTTATTCCTGGGGCAAATAAATTTGAAAAGGGCTCATTAGGCACTTTGAGAGAATACGATGAATTTTATTGCTAAAAATATCCGCAGGAGGCCTTTTTATTTTTTACGATTTCTCTGGGGAGGGTGGTGGTACCCTCCCTCCCCCTTAAAATAAACCTTCCCAGGAGTAGCTACCCTGCAAAATTTGAAATCGATAGGACAATTCTAATATGCCTAAATTATCGAAAAAAGGTATCAGTTTCAGACGGACTGACCGACCCTAATTATAGAAAAGCTTCGCTTTTTTAAAATACACAATGCTTTAAGCTTATCTTTCCTCAGTCCGTACTTCTGTAACTCTGGACTTAAATTTAAATAAATTAAAAAGTTAGAATTGGTACCCAATCTTTCTTACATCTTACCCTCGCAAAATTTATATAAAATATATTCCCCCTTATTTTATGAAATATTTCAAGTTTCAAAACGAAAAATTCCCATAGAGATAGGGGCGGAGCCATTATTTTAAAAAAGTTAGTATATAGGAAGTATAGTTTGGTAAATTAATTATGGGAGTTTTTAAGTGAAGCTTTTTTATAATTAGGTTAGGTCCGTCCTTCACGGACAGTTAGCTCTTTCCGTTAATTAAAACAGGTTAGAATTGTCCTATCGATTTTAAACTTTGCATGATGATTCTTTAAAAAATCAGGTATGATTTAGGAAGCGTAGAAAGACTTTTATCATTACCATAAAGTCCGTATGTCCAATTTTAAAATATGCTGTTTTTTTTTCACTTTTTTGACAACAAGTTTTAATGTTCGTTTGTCCAACCGTTCCAGAGCTTCGCTTTTATAGATGTTGTCATCCTTGTTTTTTGGGGGGTATTTTACACTTGTTAACAATAAAGTGTACTGTAAGAATATTTATTTCTCGCGTCGTATTATAAACAGCTTTCCGCGGATATAAAATTTACAATTATAAAATTGGTTTTAATCTTATGATGATTGTAAATTTTTATATTCGTAAAAAAACTGGATATAATACGATGATATTCATCATTTTTCAGTGTGGCTGAGAACCGGTTCTAATCCACCAAATATTAATCGGTTTTTGAAGCGATATTGGAAAAATACATCTTATCTCTTACTTAATGGGGTTTCGTGAGTATAAATTTTAAATATTTCGACTGCTTTTGCAATTACAAAATGTATAATAAAATCACATCTTCAACATGAACATAGTCGAGAGGGGCGTGTGGCCTAATGGATAAGGCACCAGACTTCGGATCTGGGGATTGCAGGTTCGAGTCCTGTCACGCTCGTGTTAATTTTGTAATTAAAAAAATAATTAGATTTTAGGTAACAATAACAAACTAACAGCATTGAGATATTTTCAGCATGGCTTGGATTAATATCCGCTGGATTTGAGCTGGTTCTCAGCCATACCGAAAAATCATGTATAGCATTTTCAAAGTTTCAAGTTTAACATAGCTTCAGTGATTATTTTAGTCTATTTTATTTTCAAATAAAAGTTTTAGTATGGTTTTATGCTATTTTGAATACAGAGCCCCTGAATATATAAAGGTAACTGTATTTCTGTCTTATAACTTCTGGGAAAGTTTATAACTAATTTTGGGGAGGTGGTAGTTTGGAAAAAAGTAAACCTTTCTAATTTTATTTCTTTCTTTTTACCCTTTAGTTTTAATCATTAAATTGTTAATAATTTGCGTATGATCGACGGCCAAATCATAATTGCAAACAATTCTGCACAAGTAAAAAGAGAATTATTGCAGCAACGAAATTAATTCGAAAAAAATCACGAAACTTGTAGTACCTAATTTCAACTGTCGTTGGGGGTCAAGACATAACGTAGAATTGACGACCTCTATATGCATCTGCCCTCAAATATTATTTTAGATTTATTTCGCTAGTTGGTTATACCAAAATGGATATATAATTACTTGGATCTTACACCATATTTTATTATTCTATAATAAAGTGAACTCTGTAGCGGGCTAAAATAACGAATCCTCCATCCCATCATCTTTTCTCCTACTGGATATTGCAACCTAAATTGACGACAATTTTTCTCCTGTTATATTTATCACTTATATTCTACATCCATTTTCCTGTAATTATTGATTTTCTTTTCCTTACACAAAGTGCGCATGCTTTAACAATATACACAAAATCTCAGCTGATTTACAATAATATTGTTTAACTTACAAGCAGACAAACTTTATATTTATTTTTGTTCGAGTTACTATAAAATATTTCTCGTATTCATTTGAATCCGGTGGATAGGAACCGGTTCTGATGAATACGAAAAAACTATGTCTAGCATCGTATTATATCCAGTTTTCTACGAATATAGAAATGTACAATCATAAGATTAAAACTAGTTTTTTAGCCGGTGCCTTCGGCACCACGGGGCTAAAAAAACTAGTTTTAATCTTATAATTGTACATTCTATATCCGCGGAAAGCCGTTTATAATACGATGCGAGAAATAACTATTCTCGTATTCATTCGAATCCGGTGGATAGGAACCGGTTCTCATCCATACGAAAAAACTATGTCTAGCATCGTATCATATCCAGCTTTCTACGAATATAAAAATGTGCCGAAGGCACGGGCTAAAAAAACTGGTTTTAATCTTATATTTGTACATTCTATATCCGTGGAAAGCCGTTTATAATACGATGAAAGAAATAACTATTTAGTTGTAAAAGCTCAACCTAGTGTATTTAAGTGTAAAGTAATGTAAAATTAAGCTTTGTCTCAATTATGCTATAAACTTTTATTTTGATTATAGTGGCATTAATAATCACAAACCTCATTTGAAGATTACTTTAACTATAAAGTAAGTAAGCTTTTTTTTTGTCTGTAGCGAAGGATCTCACTAACCGTTGAACTGACATGGATCTCCTTTACATTAAATCTTCTTATAGGTTCGAGAATGTTTTAAGATTATTGGGGAAGGGTATCTTTCACCTTGCGAATAAAAAATGCCCCCCCCCAAAAAAAAAAATAAAAGAAAGAATATTTTTTTTTATTTTTCTTCTTAAAACTCAAATTGAAACTTGGGAAGGTCGCCTTTACCCCTCCCCCAGAAACTTCTAGGGGCGCAGCCGCTAGTTCTATTTTATAAAGTAGTAAGATTTTTTGTCTGTAGCCTAAGATTTCGTTAACTACTTAACTGATATAGTTCTCCATTATATGAAAGCTTATAGGGTGGTTTTAGGCTACTTAATTTTATAACTAAGTTTGTTTTTATGCTATTTTCTTACTTTCTTTACTCCTTCGAATACAAAGCGCGCTCCTAGATTCTAGGAGCGCAGCTGATAGTTATAATTTGGGAGAAGTATAGCAATTTCAGAATCAATTTAGTGAAGCAGTGAAGAATAAAGTAAAGGAAAGTATTTTTCCAGAATGGATTCGAAAACGATTAATATCAGCTGGATTTGAACTGGTTCTCAGCCATACTGAAAAATCATGCAAAGCATCGTATTACAGACAACTATCCATGAGTATTAAAATCATGAAATTAATATCAGTATTTAGTACGGTCCTCGATGCCAACAAAACTGTTTTGTCTAAATTTTTTTGTTTTAATATCCGCGGAAAGCTGTCTATAATACGAAACATAAGAAAAGCAATATTAAATTCTGTAAGCAAGCGAAATATTTGAGGAACAGATTAAAATTCGTGATTACCCCGAAAAAATTAAATAAGTTATTAATTACAGCTGACAATTTGTTAAGAAAAATGACGGCGGAGCCTTCTCTTGCTCACATAGTTGATGGTGAAGCATCTGAATCTGATGATGATGATACCATCACTAGCGACCATTCTACTCCAGAACACAGGTAGAACATATATAGTAGAGAAGCTAATTCTGTTTCTGTCTTCTTTACCAGCGGCTACGCCCCTATAGAGTGGACTCTAGGGACACGTCAAATTGTTTCTTTTCAATCTTTGGTAAAATCAGCTGCATACCAAAAATATTTTTTGCCGCTTGATGCTGTTAGTTATGATTTTAGCTAATTGCTACACATGGCGGTTTTTTTGTGGCGATTTTTCTTGGGAGGGTGGTCGTACCGTACCCTCCCCCAAAATAGCTGTAAAGCTTCCCAAGACCTATGAGAAGCTACACTGTAAAGGAGCACCATGTCGATTTAGCGAGATCCTTCAGTACAAACTTAAATAATATCCCTATCTAATCCACTAGCGGCTCCGCCCCTAGAGGCCTCTAGGGGTTACTTGAGTGGTTTTGAATCCCAAAACCCATATTTAAAATTTAGATTTTTAAAAAAAGGAAAAAAAAATTTTAGGGGGAGGGAAGAGGGCCAAACAACCCCCCACCCAACCCTATTTTTTATTTTAGTTAAAAAATAAAAAAAATTAAGGGGGGATAATTTTTCTAGGGGCGATTATTTTTGTAAAGGTTGTGGCACCCTCACCAAAATAGTTAAAAACCTTCCCGGGACCTACGAGAAGCTACCCAGTTAAGGAGAACCCAATCAGTTCAGCGGTTAGCGAGATCCTTCGGTACAGACAAATAGTGGTTAGAAATATTAAATTTTTACAAGAAAAGAACATTTTTTTTCGCGGTTTCCTTCAAGGTGCCTAGTCGAGCACAGAACCCCCCCCCCCCCTCCCCCTTTATTTTCAGTTTAGAATAATAGTAGTTAGTCATTTTGTGGTTAACTTTAAGTTGGGTTATGTTATAGTAAGCAAAGGGTAACCCTGCTGGGTTAGGACGCTGCAGTTAAAGGCCCCGTAGGTTAGACCCCGTAGAGGTTAGGAATAAAGAAATCTACCACACCCCATGTTTTCAATTTATTTTAGGAATAAGCACTTTAGAGAAAAGTTAAGTGTGATGGACGTAAGCTGCGGACACGACAGATGGACGGTTCTTGATTTTCAAGGGGGAGGTAGGTTGTGCTAAAATTCTGTAAAGGTGTGAGTTTTAAGGCTTCAAAACAGCAGTAGAACGTAATATTAACTAAATATATATATACATATATACATTTTTTTGTCTTTGTTTCTATTCAATAAGGAAAACACTGAATATTATCATTCTGCTACTGTTTTTAAGCCTTAAAACTCACACCTCTACGGAATTTTAGCACAACCTACCTCCCCCTTTGTAGAGATGCTTCGTTTCTAACCCAAACAACAGTAGCACTATGTGCAAGATTATTGAGCTAAGGTTATAGCAATACTAAATCAAAGATATATATATATACACAATTAGGATAGGTTGCAATGGCTAAAAATATATACTTCCCCGGCCCTATTTATATTTCATGGGGACGGTTTCAAAGAACAGAATCACTTACTACATTTACAGAGTTAGGGCAGGTTAAGTATAATGATTGTAGATTTCTTCCCTTTCTATTTTAGGGAGGAAATTAATGGTTATACAAAATTCAATTCAATTAAATCTAACATTAGACACTTTGTTACAAGAGCATCATTATTCATATTAGCATAGCCAAAACTTCTAATGAGATTTAAAATTTTAACACTAAGATTTGTCTAATTGGTAAATTATTTGTTTAGTACAACTAAGAGAGGAAGCAAGGCGGGCCTGGGCGTCCTGAGCTTGAGTAGCATGACTGACACTGTTAAGAACAGTATTGATACCATCAACCTCACCACTCAGACTACCCTGGACTCTCTGAGCATCAGTAAGTTGACATTCTTCCTTGTCCCCCCCCCCCCCAGAAAATAAAAAAAAACTTTTTCTTTTCAAAATCACAATTGAAAATGGGATGGTCGACTTCCCCTCTTCAAGCAACACTACAGGCCTCTATGGACGCAGCCGCTAGTCTATTACTATAAATAATTTGTATATTAATATCATAAACACCTTGGGGCTAAAAAACCGGTTTTAATCTTATAATTGTACATTCTATATCCACGGAAAGCTGTTTATAATACGATGAAAGAAATAATTATTACTATGAGATACAAAATTTTACTCAAAGATATTTTCTATTTTGATCAATTCAAATTTGTAGAAGCATAGCTACATATTATCTAAGGTTTATCCGCACAATTGGTTGAATTATCCTTTTATGATGATCATCTAGTTAGTTGCAAACTTGAATTGCTTATAAAAATATTGAAAATACAGAGTTATTGAAGTAAAACAAAGTCTCATTAAGAAAACAAAGGTGGGGAGTCTATGCTGAGCTTTATAAAATCATGCTTTGTGTGTTAAAATCAAATTAAATTATTAAAAAAATATTTATTTCTAAATAGAACATTAGATGCTAAATATTCATAGAAATAAAGTTTACATTGAAAATTAACAAAATAATTCTATGTAATAAAGTTTTTATAACTTAAACTGTTTTTAACCTATTTTTAAAACGTATATAAAAAATATGCTATGACATTAGTAGAATGAGACTGCAGAGCCTAAATTTGAATTAAGTCCCCAATAAACTTTTTTAGGGGGATTTAAATATTAATTTTTACTGTTGCCGTGATCATTTTGATCCTAGCAAAAGGTCTTTTTTTTATTTGGGTAAAATTCGTAGCTTTTAGAGTGTTTTGCTTCATAAATATTGTATTCTGGTATAGAGTAAAATTAGGCCTTATGATTTTACTATAAAAATTCACTAAAAAGTTAATTCTTTATAATATATCAACGAATTAACATTAACATGTTTGTGTTCTCTCACTTATTTTAAAAACATAAAAAATGGCTGTAAAGGGTTAAATGACAACAAATGTTTATGCAATACAACAAATTTATTTTTGTCACATATACAAATGTGTTATTAAATAAGATTATTCAAACTTATCTTTTAAAATAATTTTAAAAAGTATGTATCTTTTATGTGTACGGTTTTCATTCTTTTCATTTTATTTAAGTAAAAAATATTTAACTACATTGGAAATAAGTCACTTTGTGAAAACACTCTTTTTTTGAATTGTAAAGAATTATATAAAACAAGGCTTCTTATTGGTTAGATTTCAAAATTATTTGTTTTATTGTAAATGTTAGATTTTTCAATGAAATTAATTGTTTTGGGGAAAAAAATTATTTCCAATGAACAGAGTAATGTTTTTTTATTGTATCAATATAAAGTGAATTATATAAAAATGTTCTGTAAGCCACAATATTACCCGAAGTAAAAAAAAAAGCTTTTGCTTCGGTCAAAATGATTACAGCAACACTAAAAATTAATTTTTAAATCCCCCCAAAAAAGTTTACTGGGGACTTAATTCAAATTTGGGCTCTGCAGTCTGATTCTATAGGTGTCCTAGTATATTTTTGACCCCCCATTCAAAAATAGGTTAAAAACAGTTTAAGAGGTTTGCTTTGAAGGCCTAATACACAACAGAAATCAGGGTTATTCAGCTTTGCTTGAAGGGGTACAATATAGAACTGTTAAGAAATTATAACATTTTTCTTTTGTTCAGATATATTTAGATGGTAACTAGCTGCCTTACTTTTAATGTTTTATATGCATATCTTTAAAGTTCAGTAAAGAATTGTTATCTTATATTCAGCATCTTCTCCAGACTGTCCAGGCAACCCATTTGGTGCACTGCTAGCATTCTTGCCATCCTGTCCATCCAGTCCTGGTTCACCAGCAATTCCATTTCTTCCAGGAATTCCTGACTTTCCACTTTGATATATTTCTTCGGGATCAATTGTTTCTTCTAAATCACTACAGGGATCATCTGCATAATGTGAGTCACAATCACAATCCATAAATCCACCACATTTACCATATTTATGCCACCTCTTTAGAGCATCCCATGACCGTGTTTGACTGTAGCAGTAACCAGCTTGACCAGGCTGTCCTCCATTTCCACCCTTACCACCACTTCCCCCATTACCTTTCTTGCCACCTTCAGCCCCTAATCCACCAAAACCTGCTAATCCCCCTTTGCCTCCTTTTCCACCGATCCTATGAAGATTAACTTTGATTGTAAAATTTCCAAGAAGTTCCCAATTGCCAGCATTTCCTCCTGGGCCCCCTTTTCCACCATTTCCACCTTTAGTTGCAGGAACTGCATCTGTGCCAGATGTTCCATCTGTACCATTACCACCCTTTTCACCATCTGTGCCATCCGTGCCATTTATTTCTGTAGGGTTACAATCAGATTTGGCATCATATGTGTATCGCATGTGTTGATAAGCTCTCCATGTTGTACAATGATCTATGAAACCACAACATGCATGATGACCATGATCATATTCGACTACATTTCCATATAATTCCCCACCAAAAGGAATGATTTCATGACAGTACCTTACATCATTACTTTTGTCTGGTTTGAAACTTTTTCCATCTTTACCATCCTCCCCATTAGCACCCTGACTTCCATTGTCACCATTTTTTCCATTGATTCCTGGAACAGCTGCTTTACCATCACCACCTTTACCACCATCACCCCCATCTCCACCATTCAATGTAACTGATATCAAGTTGGCGGATGATGTCAACAAATTAGAAAAGGTTATGCTTATGTCTTGTCCAACAATACCAGGCACTCCATCTTCCCCATCCCCAGATTCCACTTGACAATCAGCACCATTAGCAGATTTAGGTGGAGCCTCTTGAGTAATCTGATAGCCATTTGATATGAATATCTTTTTTGTTGTTACTGCAAGTTGTAAATTAGGAACATTGGTCTCCCCACACATATGAAGTACCTCACAAGAAATAGACATTTTTAATTTAGTGTAAGTATCAAAACTGGTCTGAATCTCTGATATGTCACAGACAGTTTCTGATTGAAATTCATCTGAAGGTTGTGAACAGACATTTTCATCGTGCCAAGGAAAAACTTTTTCTTCTAACAAAGCTGCAATGTCTTCATTAACATCCTCCTTGTCAGCACATAGTGTCTCTGCCTCCATTACTCCAGCAGTAATTAGCCCAGACAGCTTGTCTGTAACAAAAGTAACTGCATTGTTTCTATACTCACAAACACAAGGTGAACAGGATGTAGTGACATGATTGCATCTGCCTGAGGTGGCCTCCTCAAGCTCAGAGTTTAATTTTTCAATTGCTTGTATAACTTGCTCTTTATACAGGCTATACATTACATTACATGGATCTGTAAGATCTATAGACCCTTGGTTTGCACCATCTATTAGCAATCCAATTATTGTTTCAGCATTAGTAGAATTCATTTCATAGGTAATGTCCCCAACTCGAACATTTTTGGCTGTTTCAGATTCTTTGATTAGTTTGTTAGCCAGGGATTGTATTCCATGAACAAATCTTGGATATCTTGTAATAACATTATAGCCAAATTGTTCTCCTTGTTCCATGTGAACAAGTGGGAGCCCAACACATGATATCTGTTTGAATCTGCTATACATTTCAGCAATAGTGTCATCATCCTCTTCAGACTGACCCCAGGCAAGCAAATTATTACAGAGCTGTTCATCAGTGTAATCCTGATCCGAATCCTGCATCTTGTTGAGCACTACAACAAATTGACCATAGTCTTGACCTGAGCTTGAGCCATCATTTAAGCTAATTCTGTCTAATCCTTTAAGGTAATGTCTAAGTTCTTCAAGAATATCAGGTGGTCTCATCCTCCCCTCAGTTATCCAGACAACTATATTAGCTATGATAGCAACTGGGCCAGTTGTTACAAAATCAACCTCATCTCCTCTAAATTTCATTCCCTCACTATCAATAAGGAACAAAGGTTTGTTTCCATTTGGTGTGTTAATGGAAGTGTCTAAGACAGATTCTAAAGCTGATTTGTAGTCTTGTGCAGGTATTATAGTTGATATATCTGCTCCAAGTGTAGTTGTTCCATGAGAGCTAGACTTTGCCACAAACATTGTGTCATTTCCAGATAGAAGAGAAGCTACAGTTGATTTACCAACCCCAGTTTTTCCAACACATGAAACAAGGGTTAACCATGTGTTAAAGTTTGGTACTGTTTGTGTTTGTCTTATAAGTGATCTTGCCTCAGTTTGAAAAATTCCCTTGATCCTGGCAGAATTATCAAGAGAACTTAGCTGGACCTGCCAGATGACTGCATCCCTTGTTTCCTGAACAGGCACTGTAATTGTTACTACCACAGAACCGCTAATTTCCTGTATAATAGGCTCAAGAGAAAGAATGCAATAGTCAGATGCATAAGACGATCTGTCATTACTGGGTACACCACAAGATACACTTACAGGATCACCACCTGAACCACCAGAAGAAGCAATTAATGTGATGTTAGCCTTATCAGTAAAAGGATTGTTCATCAATGGAGGTGGATCCTTCTTACCAGGCTTTACAAGAACATAAATCAAATCTTTATCAAGCTTATCATTTTCATCAAGCAGAGGAAGGTCATAAACAACTCTTCCCCCTGGATGAAGGACTAGTTGTTCCTCGGGTAAATCATTAGCAATCTCTAGGTCACCTCTGTCTGGTACTGGCTCATCTACCCCTTCCTCAACTGACAGCCTAACAGGAGAATCACTGGCTGGATACCTAGGTTTACAGATTATGTATGTACTTATGTCATCAGTAAAATAATAAAATAAACAAAAATAAAAAGTATTCAAATACAGGATTTTTTATTTAGTGAGGGGGAGGGTGAACTCAATCTAAAAGTACCCCATTAACATTATTTTTGAATTGCAGGTAGGGAGAATTGTAATAACCTTAATTATGTTATGACATTCTTTAAATCTCTGATTTGTAAAAATATCCTATGCAGTTACAATATAAACTGTAAAGAAAATAAGAACAATTAATCCTAAATGTAAATAACTAGAATTTGCACTAGAGAGATATTAATTTTTAGCAAAATAGGATTATTACTGATTACAGTAGTTAAACATTTTAAACAAATAATGAATATGCACATAAATAATCCTTGCCTTGGGCCAAAGAATTCTGCGGTCAACAGTTTTAAGGGTTCCTCTTGTAGATAAGTCTGCCCAGCTGTTAAACCAGTAAAGAGTAAAACAAGAATCAAATTCATCATGTATAAGCTTTATGAAAGCTTAATGGTGACTGGACAAAAATTGTGCATGCTCCACTTTTATATGAATGTTTGAAAAGGTAAAGATAAGAAGACAAAAATGATTTGGGAAATAAGATTGGACAGGGATGTTTACTCTGCAATTATATTCAAATCATGTCTTGAATAAACATTTGTTCATAAAATAGGATATCAACAAGGTAAAGTGGGAATGCATAATAAAGGGTTAGTGCATTAAGTATGTACTATGAGAAGCTACTCTGTAAAGGAGAACCATATCTGCTCAGCAGTTATTTAGATCCTTCGGTACACACAAACGAACAAACAGACTGAGATCCTGTTACTTTTATAAAAGGATAACATTATATCTATATTAATGAATGTAAACAAAATGTATTTATAAAAGAAAATATCCATGGTTTATATTTATAATTTCACCATGGAATTCTCATTAAACAAGGATGCCAAAATCCCTAAGAAGCAAAGCACAAAAAATCACAGTTAAGAATATGGAAAAAAATCCAATTTTATTTTGTCGGGGAGGGGGGGGGGTTAGGAAAGGAACTCCCCACCCACATTCAAAGCTTAAAGGTATAAGTTTGCAGGCTGTAGGCCATAAAATACTTTTTAAATAAAATTATCTAGCTAATGTAAACAAAATGTATTTATATAAGAAAATATTTCCATGGTGAAAATATATATAATTTCACCATGGACTTTTCATATATCAAGGATGACAACATTCATAAGAAGCAAAGCACATAAAACCATAGTTAAGAATATGAACAAGGATATTTTAAGAGCATTTGTTGAAATAAAAAATAATGAAACCTCTGCTACGTATTTTTATAGTTTTAATATTTATATTTTGTATAATGACTAACCTTCAAATTAAATTACATTCTGGATGCTTAGAACAACGGGAACTTGAATTTTGATATTATTAACCACAAAATTTTTGAAAATTTGATCAAAAACACCAAAGTTTTAAAGAAATATGTGAAAAATAAAAAAAAAGTTCCTTGTCCTTGTATCTACAAAAACGAAAATTTCTTAGAATGACGAAAAATTTAATCTTGATACCCTTGTCTACAAAATTTTGAAAGTAGGACCCAAAACACCAAATATAAGGGAAAAGGTAAAAAATATAAGAATAGCCAAAAACCTGCTAAAAAGCAATACGACTGTCATAGATGTTTCATAGTTAATTATGCTCGGATCGGAATGTTGACATGAATTTTCAGCCTTCTATCTTAAACAGCGCCGAGAAAATTGCATTTCTCACATAGCGTTACGGACGGATAGACATTGGGAATTATAGAGTAGCTTCGCTACTTTAACATTATCAAGTAAATGTAAATAAAATTAAGTCCTTTTAGTTGTTATTCACCATCTTAAAAAAAAGATTTTCAAACAAATTATCCATGATGAAATAGTAAAAAATTGGTCAGAATATAATCACGCAACCTGAAATTGAGATTGGTGGGTTCATTAGGTTGAGTGTCCAAACGTTTAAACCACTTATGTAATCTGCAGAAAGGTAAATTTTGTTTTTCATCATTGGAGATGTACATCTATTAATATCCCTTTATATCCCTGATTCTGATACAAAGGGGGGGAGGCGGATGTGCCACTTTTCGAAACCAAAAGTAAATCGTGCATGATCTCAGACCATAAAAGAGTTAAAGCTATAAAATTCTACTCAGCAGATGTTTTTGTGGTGAACAATATGGAACTGTGAAGGAACGACGGTCCCGCCGAATTTTGTTTTGCCTTTTCTTGCCATAATAGACAGTTTTCAATCATCTGAGATAAACTTTTTTTTTCATTTAAATTTCCGATTTCGCTTATATTTTCACTTGACATTTGTACCTAAGATTTCACACTTTTTTTTAATATAGACATGTTTGAAGTTGACAAGTGTCACGTGAAAATATAAGGAAAATTTTTATGAAAAAAATAGTTTATCTCAGATAATTGAGAACTGTCTAATTTGGCGGGAAACGGCGGTTTTCGGCGGGAGCGGCGGTTCCGCCGCCGTTTCTTCAGTTTCATATTGTTCTCCACAAAAGCAACTGCTGTGCAGAATTTTAGAGTTATAACTCTTTTAAGTGCTGAGATCAAGCACGTTTTACTTTTAATTTCAAAAAGTGGCACATCATCCGCCTCCCCCCTTTGATTTAAAGGGAACTATCAACGAACGAGAGCACGTTATTTTAAGCACCTTTTATCATTGATCCATAGTATTTTTTTAGTGAATATACTAGGTTTATGTTTAATATTTGGTTTATCGACTAAAAAGTTAGGTTTCCCTTTGGTTTTATATGAAAAAAACTTTTAAATGTTAGGTATTATTTGGTGCAATATCATCAAATGTTTTGATGAGTTCAAACTGTTGTTAAAAAGCTTAATGCAAAAGTATATTATTTTGATTATAAATTTATATTTTAAAAAAGGTTGGCAACTTGTAATACAGTTTAATTAACGTACTTTTGCAATTTACAGCCTTTGAGGCTTTTCTGCCGTGTTATTCTATTTTGTCCTTTGAACTCAACAAAGAGTTTGTTGATATTGCATCAAAAAATGCTTTACATTTCAAAGTTTATTTCATATAAAACAATAGTGAAACCTTACCTTTTAGTCGATAAACCAAGTATTAAACATAAACCTATGATATTCACTTAAAATTCTATTGATCAATGCTGGAAGGTGCTTAGAATCACTTGCTCTCGTTCGTGGATAGTTTCCTTTAGTCAGTACAAACTCTACCCTTCCTATACAGTAGTTTTGCTCAAAACAAAGAAGATAACAAACATTTAAGTTGTTTTTTATCATATGATATTTTATTATTGTTTTCAATAGTAGGAAAATACAAAGTAAACAATTGTTGAATTTTCTTTACAGCATGGCTTCGAAACCGATTAATATCCGGTTGATTAGAACCGGTTCTCAGCTATACCGAAAAATCATGTATATCATAGAATTACAGGCAATTTTCCACGAATATTAAAATAAAAATCAGAACATTAATATTAGTTTTGTTAGTCCGAGTCTTCGGTCCCTCTCAAATTTTTCATTTTAATATTCGCGGAAAGCTGTTTATAATACGATGCTATAAATAACTATTCTTTTATTGCTATTGAATATCCATCTCCAATATTAAGTAGGACAACTTCTTTACATCTAAAATTTAACAATGACGATTTTGTCCAATAGCAGCAAATCTTTGTAGCCATTAAAAACTTTTCAGTTCGGTTATTTAAATGACAACTATCTTACTTTTCAAAAGGGAAGTTTTTTCTATTATCAGGTTCTGTAAGACCGTCCCTCCGTACGTCATAGTTAGCTCTTTTTTGTTAATTTAGTCATGTTAGAATTGTCCTATCAGTATTGAAACATGTTGATTTTTATTTTCTTTTTAATTATCTGATTTTTGAAAATTGATTCCTTGGTCAATGTAGAAAATTTTAAGCATCTCTATAATCAAGTCATAGACCATAAACAGAATCTTGTATTTAGTCAGTTTTGTAACAAGTTATAATTCAAAAAAAAATTTCTACTTTAAATTTTGACACTTTAATGCATGTTTTCATCCTTCTTTTTATGTGCTGTAAGTCCTCTTGTTTGTTTAAGTGCGTTATTGACCGACAAACAAATTAAGAAAAAAAACTTGTTGAGAAACTTTGCATCTTTATACCCAATAGCGTTTTCGCACCATGAGGTTATGGGAAGTATCTAAAATCGTTTGATTGTAATTATTAAAAAAAAAATGAGTGATTTTTCTTTCCTTTGGGGATGGTGGTGTCCCACCCCACAAGAAAATAGCCTAAAACCACTCTAGGACCAGTAGACATATTCACTGAAGAGTAGAGCCCAATCGGTTTAGCGGTTACCGAGATCTTAAGCTTCAGACCAAAGAAGCTTAATAAGTATTAATAAATAAATACCTTGAGTTGATGAAATGTTTATTTGCTTTGTCTATTCTTTTCCCCGTTTTATCTTCTGTCTCAATTAAACCCTACAACAAAAATATTAAAGAAAGCCTGCAAGATCTGCTTGAACTGCTGAAAGACTGCTACAAGTAGAAACAATATCCCAAATTTGGAGCTTTCAGATTCAATAACAAAAAAGTGATAGGCAATTCAAAATGACATTTTAGGCATAAGAAAATTTTGAAAGTTTTCATTGTTCATAATAGAAATTTCTATAGGTATTAAGTCTTTCAGTAGTTAGATTGGTGTATTTCTTAAAGGCTTCCTTAGAGTGATTTTTAACACACAAGTTGATTATGGCAAAGATTTATAATCTTAAGCTATTAGCTACACTTTTATTTTTAATAAAAAAAAGGTTGCAAGCTCATTTTTAGAGGTTATTCTCTACCTATTGTAAAGGAAAACAATATCGGTTCAGCAAATAGTGAGATACATCGCTACAGACACACACACACTATCTCCCAAAATGGTTATAAACCATTCCATGACCTATGAGAAGTGGTTAACGAGATCCTTCGGTACCCACATACAGACACACAAACTTAATAAGGATAGAATATTATAGGGATTTAATATACAAATTGTTACCTTATAAAGTGTATTGTCAATAGCTATAACACCACCAGGACGTAATAAATCCATACTCAAATCAAAATATACTGGATAATTTGCCTACATAGAGAGTAATATGAAACATTAATCCTATCTGTAACTAAATAAGGATTGTTCTCATTTTCATAATGGTTAATAAATCTGTCTAATAAACATACAAGGAGTCTAAAAAAACTGCATTTTCCGGTTTTGGAAAACAACCAGTAGGAGAATGAAAAAAAATTTTATGTCCATATTCTCTGTAAAAAAGTGCATCAAATGCATACAGGTGTTTTTTAATATTTCTAAAATACACCTTAAGTAAATGTAATGTATATTTTTACAAAGAATATAGACCTAATAATTATTAAACATACAACATTGCAAACGAAAAGAAATAACCTTATCAGCATCTATGAAGGAAAAATCAAAACTTTCACTGTATCCAGAAGCCAATAGTTTTTCTAAAAAAATAATTCATAAATATTTGTGATTTCTAGAAAACATTTAATATTCCATGAATGTGAATCATGCAGGAGTTGGCAAAATTTTCATTTTCCAATTAATATATAAAATATTTTAGTCGTGATCTAAAGGGATAAGATAATGGCCGATAAATTGCTGTACATCCCCAATGATGACATACAAAAGTACCTCTTCTGTAGATTACAATTAGTAGATGGACACTCAACTTAATCAACCAACCAATTAAAATTCAGTAATAGCCCCCAAAGTTGTTAAACCAACGAATAAGAAGACGTTATTATAAAACTTTAGGGACTAGTGTACTAAACAGCCCAATGTCCCCTCCCTCCCTGTTTTTTAGTAGTGGTAAAGGAGAACTGCGCTTTAATTAAACTACACCCCTTTCTTCTCCCCACTGCCTAGTATCTAAAGGTATCAAAAAAAGTATTGTTCTATTTCTATAATTTATTACCTACTGTATTTTTTTGGTGAAAGTTTTTTATGCACAGAATTTAAGAATATTTACCTAGTGTAAATTTTGGTTTTCAACAAAATATTATATAATAATAATAAGATTTTAAATACATACCCAATCCTTGCAGTGCTTCGCCACAAGAAAACACAATTTTACTTTCCATTTTGAAATCCTAAAAAAATATTGTAAAAACCCTTTACAAAGTTTCAATTGTAATAAGAACGAAGGGTTAAGCCATTAGCAACGCTTTTGTTTCATTAACTAACAGGTATGTATTAATATGAATTCAAAAAGTACAAAAATGGAAAAAAGACATATGGACGCATTATGATCTATAAGGAATTACAGACTGACATGCTTATAGAGTGTCATTGATAGTTTAATAGTTATTTTATGTACAATTATGAGATTAAAACCAGTTTTTACCCCAAGATTCCGAAAGCACGGGCTAAAAAAAAACTGGTTTTAATCTAATGACTGTACATTTTTGAAGTCGTAGAAAACTAGATATAGTACAATGCTAGACATTATTTTTCAGTATGGCTGAGAACCGGTTCTAATCTACCAGATATTACCTAATCAGTTTTCAATTTGATTTTATGTTTTCGGGAAAAATTTTACCTTTATATTATTTCTTGCTATTTCTAAATGCTTTTTGCTTTTCTCAAATGTGTAAACTTTTCCACTGTCAGGTATTGCTAAAATAAATAAAAGCAAGGATGACAACATCCATAAAAGCTCTGAAATGGTAAGACAAACAAATATTAAAACTAGTAAAGTGCCTGAACTTGTATTCCAAAAATCAGATGAATAGGATAATTATAACATACAACAATTTGTTGTCAAAAAAGTTGTTGTAAGAATCAACATGCAAAGTTTGAAATCGAGTGAAGGTAGGACCGGACGGAAAGACCATAATTGTAGAAATGCTTCTCTTTTTAAAAATTTTGAGGATTTATTTCGGAACTGTAAATGGACTTTCAATGGCAACCTCTTCTAAAGGAATGAATGTATAAAAAAAGTAGAAATTACCTAATGCAGAGTTTAAAGCACTTATTCCTGTATATGTACCAATATCTAAAACCTACAAACATTTTTTTTTCTTCAGTATATATTAATTGGAACTTATGCATATTGTTTTTATTGTTATCTCATAAATATAATAAAATTCTGATTTTGAAAAGAAAATGAAGCGGGTATTGTCGTATTTTCACAGTAGCTTTTGATGTTAATGTTAATGATTGAACCACAGGGACAGGAAATTGGCCCCGCAGAAATAGGAGAAAAGCTACTGTGAAAAATGAAAATGCGACGAAACCCGCTACTTCGCTTTCTTTCAATGATCCTAAAATTCTACTATTTTTACCTTTTTTCCGCCTATTAATTTTAATAACATCCTGTTCATTTGTAATACCTAAACATTTCAATATAAAATAAAATAGGATTATATAGGCACTTGATTTCAAATTCTAAAATAAGACCCATAAGCAAAACTCAAATTATCTTTACTATAAATAAGTAATTACTCATAGTCTTTGTTTTAAAACAAGGATGACAACATACATAACTAGCGAAGCACCAAAAAATCATTGATAAAGAGGGAGGTAGGTTGTGCTAAAATTCCGTGAAGGTGTGAGTTTTAATGTTTAAAAACAGTAGTAGAACGATAAAATTTATGTTAACTTAAAAAAATATGTCTATAGTTCTTTTCAATAAGGAATACACATATTTAGGGAATATTATCGTTTATTATCGGCTTGTAAGCTAAAAACTTAAAAATTTTGTATTTGGGGGGTGTTATTTTACCCCAAAAGCCCCTAGAAGTAAAGTGCAAAAGTGCAGAAAGTAAGGGAGGGGACAATGGCCAATTAATTCAATTTAAGAGTTATCACTGAAAGACTATGAAATCATTCCAGACTAATCCGGAAAATATGAAGGAAATTGTAAAGGGAGAGGCAGAAAACTATAAAATAAGAAAAGAGTTCCAAGAAAAAAACATTAATTTGAAAATTAGATTACAAGCACATCAGACTGACATAATCATTCTGTAATTAATAACTATAAAAATCTCCCTGGAACCCATTCAACCCATCGCCCAATAACAAAAAATTTAATTGGGTTCTTAGAATTGTTATTAAACAAATATCACAATAAAGTTTTTATCTATGAAATGATATTTTCTGGAGAGAAAAAAAATAAAACCAGCCACATCATAACAAATTAAGTTTATTGATACTTTTCTGCTAGATATTCAAAACTAACACACGAATGCGGCATTGGTTGCTCAAGTACCCAAAGTCAGCCAGAAACTGCTAAATTCTTGTACATTCCCTTTAAGCCAGTACCCAAGGTCTGAGACTCGAAAAATTGAATATTCGATCCATTGTCCCCTCCCTTACTCCCTGGCAAAAGTGAAATATGGGGTGGCTAATCAACTCATCTATGTAATAAAAGGTTCCATTAAAAAAATCAACTCGATAACTTTAAGAATAAGCTCATAACTTAAAATTTTAGTTTTTTGGGGGGTCTTTTGACCCACTACCCCTAGAAGGAAAGTCCCAAAATTCAATTTTCAAAGTTTTACAAGTAGATCCAATCATATAAGATAGCTTACAAAAAGAATTTGATTGATAACTATAAAAACAAGCCCAAACGGCCAGGCCAAAATTTGATACTGATTCCTATAACTGTACAAATTCTCCCCCCCCCCCCCCCCTTGTAAACGAGAAAATTAGTTTTACCCCATAGCATTACGGGCATGCTGACTGGCAGACAAAATTAATTTTAGAGTAGCTTTGCTTCTAAAAAGCAATTATGAAGCCTTAGCAGAGTCAACTATACTAATATTTCTAATGTGTGCTCGTTTTTCTTCAAGAAAGAAAACTGAGTTTATTTTAAAACCTGTACTGATGATACTAATTTTTCTCCAAACATGTTGACTGTTCGTTCCAAAGCTTGTACTGAAATCAAAACAATATTTAACTTCATCATAGAATTAAATAATGCATCATTAAATACAAAAGAGTTTAATACAGGGGTGTATATTCTGCACAAGATTTATTTTTTTTTTCCCCTGCTAAAAATTCTTTTATTTTTCTTCCCCCCCTAGTTTTTTCTCACCAAGTAGGGGGAAAATGGAAAAATATTTAAAGAACTCTATATTTTATTTATTTTATCCCTCCTTACCACACATTTTTAAAAGTTTTTTTTACCAAGGAGGGGGGGAAATGGAAGAAATGTTTTCAGTTTTCTTAATTTTTAAATTTTTTTTCCCTCCAACCACTTATTTTTTATTTTCTTTCCCCCCCCCCCCTGAGCAGGGGATCCCATGTAGAATATACACCCCTGGTTTAATATAAAATCAATTAAACATTAAAAAGTTATGTACCTCAAACATTTCATAAATTAAAAGGTTTGCCGCATTTATAACAATACCATGAATTTTTATATTGCTTTTTCCTAAACTAGCGGTTTTGCCCCTACTAGCCTCTAGAGGCTTTGCACCAAAGGTTTTTTTATGGGGTTGGGGGTATCCCTACCCCCCAAGAAAATTGCTTAAAACCATTACAGTACCAGTAGATATATTCCCAGAAGAGTATAGCCCAATCGGTTCAGTGGTTATTGAGATCTTAAGCTTCAGACAGACAGAAGGACAGTCATCGTTCTACTTTGTATTATAGATATAATTCTTACCTACAGGGGAAGGTAAAGGGGTAGAATGTTGAATACAATATGATAATAAATGGTTATTCTTCTCTAAATCTTTCAATGCTGAACATCTTATTCTGCTTAATGAAAATGCCATTTTTTTCTGAAATAATGAAATAAAACAAGGTTAACAACATTCATAATAGTAGCCAAGTAGAGAAAAAGACAAACATTCAAAGTGTGTTAATAGAATTGGTGCTCATTGATCAAAAAACTTTAGCCATCTATCAAAGATTGCAGCCGATTAAATCATTTACTCATATGATTATTAATGTCCTCGCGTATACACTGTTATTGTCGGGTGTACAGATAAAGTGAGTTATAGAGTATATGCTCCTAGGTCATGGGAATCTTATCTTGAAATTTCAGCTTTCTGTCTACAACAACAATCCAATTGTATGTTCCACGTGCAAGTTTTATGTCCTCCAATGAGTTACTGACAGACTAAGTGTATTTAAGACTCGATATGAGGAAATTTCAGTGATCATTTATCTTTAATGGCAGCTGAGAAAATCACGATTTCTTAACGTTTCATACAGACAGACATTTTAATTATGAGTAGCTATACTAAAAGTTCGGATCATTGAAAGAAGTCAAAGAAGCGGGTGTCGTCGTATTTTCACAATAGCTTTTCTCCTATTCCTAGCCCCTGTGGGGGGCTCTAACCCTGCTGCGGGTTTAGTTTCTACCCCTGCGGGACAATCATTAACATTTACCTAACCTAACCAATCAAAAGCTACTTTGATAATACGACGAATCCCACTACTTCGTTTTCTTACCATGACCCAAAATTTCTTTTTAATATTGTACTTATTAAGGTACATTTCGAAGAACAAGTTCCACCATATCCGAGGAAATTGTGGAAGATGATCCGCAGCAGCTGGCCTCCTATGACTCCATCCTCCATGCCAAGTTGGCCGAGGATAATCTGAGCCTCTGTAGAAACAGACAATGGTTGTTTCAGGTGTAAATAATTTGTAGTCTGGCTACTCAATGTATATTTTGTTTGGGAGATTAACATAATTTTACCTTGGTATTAGAAATTTGGTTCAGACAAACAATTTTAAGTGAAAAATTTCCCATAACGATCTTTCCTTATTCCCCCCCCCCCTTCTTACCCACTTCCCTTCAGCTACATCAAAAAATAAGTTTTACGCCAACTTTACGCCATCAAGATAGTTAATTTTCGACAATTTCAAATGAAATTAATTGACTGACAGCCCCTGGGTATAAGGTAAAAAAAACTTCATTTTATCGAGAACTCTGTGTAGAGCTTTTTTTGAATCAATAGGAAAATTCTCCCTATTTCGATTTTGTACCCCATTCTCTCCCCAAAAAGCTTGGTCGTCCTTGAAACTAACTATTTTTTGCTGCATTGCATTCCTATGGAGTTTCGGAACTAACTTTAAAGTTTTTTCTCGTATTCATTCGAATCCGGTGGATAAGAACCGGTTCTCATCCATTCGAAAAAACTATGTCTAGCATCGTATTATATCCAGTTTTCTATGAATATAAAAATGTACAATCACAAGATTAAAGCCAGTGTTATTGGACCGTGCCTTCGGCACCTCGGGGCTTAAAAAAACTGTTTATAATACGATGTAAGAAATAAATATTAATACCTATTGTAATTTTAGGATAAGTTTCTAAGTTCAACAAATGAACTGAAGAAGATAGACTATGAAATGAATGCTACCACAACCACCTATATACAGGTATATTACCCGTGACCCCTCGTCGTCGGGGAGGTGGTAGGTTCGAATCTCGGTCCGACATCGCGTCAAAACTAAAGACGCTAAAAATGGTTTCTACTGCTGCTATGTCTGGTGCGCTACATTAATAGTTAGATTAGGGGGAATGCCTTGGCCCATAAACAGGCACAACTTATTACAATGCACAGGTAGGATTTCTTAGATCTGATAAAGGTCGTGTAATGAAAGGGTTGGTTGTCTGTGTTACAAGTGTTAATGTACGTTTGTCTTATCATTGCAGAGCTTAATTTTTTTGGATGTTGTCATCTTTGTTTATCTTATCAAATAATCTTTAAATTATAATAATTTATTTTTATAATCAGGAAAGTATGATGAATATGCAACAGGAACTTAGTTATTTCAGTTTTATTTTTTTTTTACAAAAAAAATTATTCTTTTAATAGGCCAGGTACATTAACAGATTTTAAATGTCAAAAGTCTAATATTTGAATAACTTCAAATAAATGTTTATATTAGGATTGATTTGAAATACTTATAATGAAGTAACAGGATGTTTGTACCAAAGGATCTCACTTACCGCTGAACCGATATGGTTCTCCTTTACAGAGTATCTTCTCATAGGTTCTGGGAAGATTTAAATCTATTTTGAGTGAAATCGCCAAAAATAAAACACACCGCCTCTAGCGGATATTTTTAGTAAACAGTTGATCTTCACAAAGAAAACATTTTACGTACCCATAGACATCTCTATGGGCGTAGCCACTAGAAAATATAATTTGAAATACGTTGTAAGATAAAGGAATATAGAAAGTATTTCTAGATCTATTAGTAGTATTATTTTAGAATAGAGTTTACCTAGATATATACTGTCTAAATCAGCCAATAAGAGAATACTAAAGGTACATCTAGATTCTAGATATATTGTGTCTATTTATTTTGAACACCTTTCAAGAAACAAAATAAAAGTTTTGTAGCAGCCATCAAAATATGAAAAAAATGAAATAATGGTCACAGAGCGTGCACACGACTAGCCAGTTAAAGGACCAACTAACCCAGCTGAACAAGTTGATGAAATCCTCCAGCCTCTCATTGCTGAAGCCAGAACCACAGCCTGTTTAACCTCGCCTAATCTATCTATAGAAAATTATCGCATGGTATTCAAAGAATGAAAATTAGATAATTAATGCCAGTTTTGTTACCCCTAAGAGGCCCCAGCCAACAAAACTGGTGTTTATTTCATGATTTGTATTCTATTATTAGTGAAAAATTGTTTATTATATGATAAGAAAGGTGTTTCAAAACCATACTGAAAACTTAATTTTACCATGTTTATTGTATAAAATTAACATGATTGGAAAGGACTATTACTCATCCCTAATATGTCAAAAATGAATTTAAGTCGGATGGAATCATATAATTAGGATTTGTTTAAATTTTTGTCTCTAAAAATACAAACCTAGCTACATTTTAAGTATTTTAATTTCTGAAAAAAAAGATTGTATATAAATAAAAAGCATTTTTTCGTATTTATTTTCTGTGATAATATAATTACAATATTTAACTCATATAATAACAAATAAACTTTTATAGTAACAATGTTTTTTAATAAATTTTTTTTATATAAAATGTATAAAACGTAACAAAATTTAATTGAACTAGTTCTAAATATGTTTTTATAGCTATTATAATCCTTAAGGAATATTGCAATATTAAAATGTTATAAAATAGATTTTTACTAAGATATAAAATATGAAGAATATAAACAAATAACTAAAAAAAATAACATATCTAAACTAGAATATAATATTATCTAAGATACTTTAAATTTGCAAAACACAAATAATTCAAAGACTATAAAAAGGCAACTATCAAATCTGTAAAAAAATATTGGCTATAAAGCATTGTGCGATAATTTCTAAGTTTTAAAGTACCTTTGCATAAAAACTATATGGGTGGGATATGGTTGATTTGTGATTGGGTTATACAAAGTAACAGCGTCTAAACTTTTTCACTCTTAATTAGAATAAAATTAAATTAATTTTATTTCTCGTATTCATTCGAATCCGGTGGATAGAAACCGGTTCTCATTCATACAAAAAAACTATGTCTAGCATCGTATTATATCCAGCTTTCTATGAATATAAAAATGTACAATCAAAAGATTAAAACCTGTTTTTTTAGCCCGTGCCTTCGGCACCTCGGAAAGCGGTTTATAATACGATGAAAGAAATAACTATTATTATAATTGCGATTCCAGAGATAACTTGAATTTGGTAACAAAGTTTACATAAGATGAAAAACCTCAGGAATAAGGATAGCCAACAGATGAAATAAATCTGGAATAATAATATGAGGGGGGGGGGGGGGCAGATACACCCCCCCCCCTAACGACAGCTGAAATTCACGTGTTTTTAAAATTAATTTTGTTGGCATAAGCTGGCAAAATCCACTTTTTCTTTCTTGTAAATATTATGATTTTAATTTTGTTGATATCCATTGAAATGTTGTCTCTTAATTCCTTCAGCTCCTGGATATCTAAATTTTAAATAATTAATTTTGGTATTTGGGTCAAATTGTCACGCTTTTAACCTTTGCTAACCTTAAAACTCTTAAAACACAACACAGGTATGTAAAATAAATTGGTAAGTGGATTTAGAATTTATAAGTTCAGTGGGGATTACTAAGCTGTAAAATTGCTAAAATATCCTTTTTCTGTATAGTATCCATTGTTAATTTTTAGGAAAATAATCATTTTTTTAATTTACCTGAAAAGTTTTGGCCTTGGTGGGGCTGGAGCGGGGGGAGGAGGGGGCGGAGGCGGTCCTGAAAATTAATAAAAATATTTTAAATAGCAAGGAGGGCGGGAAGATGGGGCAGTTTTTAAACTACTCCCCAAAATTTTTATAGTAACGTTTACTTTTCGTTGCCTTAACAAATTTGGATTTTAATTATGGTTCATTAAGTTGAGTGTCCAAACATTTCAACAACTAATTGTGATGTATAGAAAGGGGTTATTTGTGTATAATCATTGGAAATCATGTAAATTAATTAATCGGCCATTATCTTGTCCATTAAGTAAATCCCTGTGTAAATTATATGTATTTGCAACAAGAGTTAGTTGGGTGGTAGGTAGAACCTCACATCATGTATTTTCTTTAAAAAATTCTGTTTTTTTTTTTGGGGGGGGGGGGTTGTTGTAAATGGGAAGTTTTCATCAGGTTCTATCTCCAAGAAGAAGTTTTACAAGATCTTCTTAGACATACATACAGATAGATTACTGTTCCTTGGGTATACATTATACATGTAGTTCTTTCAGCTCCTCAGCGGCGCTAGGTGGCCCCTCTCCTCCTATTTATAGGGTGGCCCTTCATAAGGAGAATAAAAGTTTGGTTTCACTTAGGTTGCAGTATTAAACATAACTAAGTAATTAGATTTAAGAAAAGATAATACCTGCGGTGGACGGAACTGAATTTTGTTTACTCTGTTCTACTTCATTATATTGTGCCATAACCTGATTATTAAAACAATTTTTAAATATTTTGACTTGTACGGAGCATTTAACAAAAATTGACAGTTTGACCAAAGCATGACGTTTGACACATTTTGCTGTTTTTAAGGCACAGCAGTATTACCTAATATCGTCTGTTCATTCAAAAATAATTTATAATACATTGCTTTAGTGTTCTCCTCATTTCCTTTCTTTTTTTTATTCTGTGTGAAAGACTTAAACAAGTCTTGTAGAGAATCTTTGCATGTAAAGATACTCACTGAATCAATATGATTATCCACAAAATGTTGCCAATATTTTGCTTTATCATTTCTAACAATGATCTCTGCAGTTCGACATGCCTCTAATACTTCGCGGTAAGTTTGTACCTGAAATAATTGGCTTTTCAGTTAAAGAAAGCAATGGACAAACAGACAAAATAATGTATACAGTGGATTTTAAGAGGACAAATAGATCTTTACAAACAAAATCAGCGTTATAGATTTAATAGAAGCCATTATACTCAGGTTTTCCTACATATTAGTTAAATGACTTTCAAAGCGTTAATGATAGAGCGACGGACAAAACAATTTATAGACGGGATGCGCATAGGTCATAGGAATCTTCATTAAAAATTTCAGCATTAAAGCTTGAAAAGGAGCCGAGAAAATTCCATTTTTCTTTTCCAAAAAGACGGACAGACGGGCAGACAAAGTAAATTATAGGGTAACTTTGCTACTAAAAATTGGCTTACCTCAGATGGAGTTTCCAGATCAAAATCTACAGGATTAATGTAGTGAAACATCAAAATATCTTTCAGTTTCTGAGAGATTTCTATAATAATAAATTTTTATGAAATAAATGCTTTGAACAGAGAAATATATCATCATTATAATAAAGTAACAGGATGTCTGTCTGTACCGAAGGATCTCGCTAACCGCTGAACCGATCAGGTTCTCCTTTACATGGTAGCTTCTCATAGGTTATGGGAAGGTTTATTTTTTAAAATTCTAAAATGAAAAAAAAATTGAGTTATGGAATTCAACTAGTGGCTACGTTATCAAATTTACTTACAATTTTGTTTCGACTTTAATACATTTATATTCCGATTATTTATTTTTAACACTCTTGTTCTTTTGTCCCACCGTATCAGAGCTTTGCTTTTATGGATGTTGTCATTCTTGTTTATTCAAAAATTATTTAGGAAAATTTTGCTATGTAACTGAAATATATAATGGTCATTGGTAAAAATAAAAAGGTTTTTTCAATTTCAAAAACATATTTTACCTAATTTTGAAATAAGATGGAGATTTGTGCTGAAAGCCCTTCTTACAGTTAATCTGGCTTGAGAGGCCAAGCTTAAGGGAACGTCTACAAATAAAAAATTGAAAATTTAATAGGTAACATTTTTAGTTTGTAGCTAATTTACTTTTCAAAAAGCAGATAAAAATCCTACATTTTTTGATATGTTTTTGTCAACTAGATAAAAAATCGAATTGTACCTAGTCTTTTGAACAGATCTATAGTAAAGATGTATAAAAATGACCAATGCAAAATATTTTTTCTGTAATGCAAAAATTGCGACGGTAAATTTGAAATTTTGAGGCCCCTCTTATGGAGGTCAAAAATTCTTTGTATCAGAACTATGACATCATGGAGCTCCCAGGAAAGGCCTTAAGAAGTAGAATCAGGAACTTTAGTCCGTTTCAAAATATCTCGTTAAAACATTTTGCATGGGTTATTTTTTTTGCATAAATCAACCATATTTTGGCTGAGCGCCAAAATTTTAACAAAATTTTTCTAGGACGGGACACTGTAATGTATATATCATACAGCTAACTGCCTCCCTTCCTTTTTCTATGACCTTATTCGTCTGCTTCCAAACTATTTCCAGCTACATGGCTGTGTTAATACACACCATATTGGTTGATTTTCAATGACCCAATTAAAAGTCGGCAAAAGGAGAGTGCGATGGGGAGATAGTTATTTAACCCTTTCCCTCTCGAGTGTTTTACTCTAATGTCTTTTGGCTTCATGATATTTCATTGTCACAACTATCAGTACCAAAAGTTATTATGAATGATGTTCAAAACTTACCAAAATGGGAACATTAGCTTTCGCAATATTACGTAAATTGTTAGCAAGCTTTCAGTAAAATGCACATATTAAGACTAACTGTTCTTATTGTTGACCAAATGCATAGATATTTAAAAACAATTTGACATAATAAGCGCATTTGACTGGAATCTTACTAACAACTTTACCAAATCTTGCGAAAGCTACTATTCCCTTTATTACATCTAACATTAAAAGCATTTCTTCTTCATTACAGAAATCAATAATTTCGATAGTAACAGTAACCGTAGCGTAAAAACCTACTTTATAAATAGATTTATTTTTCTTCTATTCACAAAGTTTGTTCTGGATAAAAGAGGGTAATTTTTTTTCGCGGATTTTCCGTAAAGTTGGGTCTTGAGGTTTAGTAAGAAACACTTATTCAGTCAAAATGTTCCTAGCTATTACTATATGAAATGGTAATAATTAAGAACAGCTTGACTCAATAAGAGCATTTGACTAAACCAAAACACCCAAATTTATAGAAAATGCACGAAAAAAATGACCCGCTTTTATCGTTCTTATACATGAGAAAAAGATCTCCTTACATCAGAAAAAGAACATCTTACCATAATCTTAATCTTGGCAATTCATGAAACAAACACGCATCAAACAAGCGGGAGGTTCTTATGTCCTTTATTCATCTAGGGAAAAGAGAACACTTTACACATTATATAGGCACTTTAGTAATGCTTTAATAATGAGGTTCATTTTTACACAGGTTTGAACTAACTTAAATATTTAAATGGAATCTATATAAATAAAGCAAACCGTATAACTTTAATATAGTTACAAATATAGAATTTAAAAAAGACAAAGCAATAATGCAAAAGGATAGTTAAATGATATGCTTTTCAGAAAAATGATTTCAAGAATAAGTTACAAGTAAGAATCAAACATATATAAATTTGTATCACAATTAATAATAGCCAATTAGACATCAATAAATAATCGTAATGCTGTTTTTGGGAAAATAAAACAGCTATACAAAATACAAAGATACAAAAATACAATTTTCAAGTCTTGATTTTTCTAAAACTAAGTGGTAGAAAATATAAAATCTTTAAATATATGCCCTAAAGATGATGGTTAAACCATTGAGCAGAAAAAAATATACAGTTCGCTTAATTCAAGTTGTTGTTGTTGTTGTTAAAACTACCCCCTTAAAATAAAACTAAAAACAAACAAAAATAAAAAATTTAAATTGGTTATATTGATATTTGAAGGCAAATAAATAATCTAATACCAAGTCTTATTTGGTATTTTAATATGTATATTTGGACAATGGAAAGAAAACGAAGCAAAGGGTTTCATCGTATTTTTACAGTAGTTATTGCTATTTTTTAAAGGTTAGGTTAGAAAAATGTTTATGATTGCTCTGCAGGGTTAGGAAATAGTCCCCTGCAGGAGCCAGAAATAGGAGAAAATCTACTGTGAAAATATGACGCTACTTCGTTTTCGTTCCATGATTCGTATATTCTAAGGAATTGAGTTGAGTGCTAGGCTTTACATACCTTGAATTTTATTGAGGTATCTAAGAGCTGGGGAATCTAAGCCCAAATCACTCGCAGTTTGGCCCTGAGCATCCCTTTAAAAAAAATAACATTATGACGGATTTAATTCCATACAGTCGAGATTCCGCAATGATACTGCTACAAGCTTAATCTAATAACAAATCCAATTGCAATCAGGGATCTAAAGGGATAAGACAATGGTTGATAAAATGATGTACATCTCCAATGATGAAACACAAATGTACCCCTTCTGTAGATTAAGATAAGTAGGTAGTTAAAACGTTTAAACACTCAACTTAATTAACCAACTAATCAAATTTCACTAAATTTCAGAAAGTAGTTGTTTTGCCAATTAATACGAAAACGTTATTATAGGCTTTTGGAGACTAGTGTAATAAACAGCCCATTGTCCTCTCTCTCTCTCTCTCTGAACTGCAATTCAATTGTTGTGAATTCACTTCCGCATATTGTGGCATATCAAAAAGTCATAAAAACCGAACATTATTATTTTAAGATACAGTAATAAAATTACATTATGTCAATAAATATATGTGATACATAATTAAAAATGAATTGGTGGAAGAAGTGAACACTCGATGCCTTTTTTTCAAAAAGTCATAATAACAAAATATTTGTGGCTCTTCGTTGAATTGAAAAATCTGGATATTACCTTAATTTTAGATTGCCTCCAAACTCTCTGTACAGGTAAAGAAACTCTGGTGGGCATCTTGAAAAGAAAATAATATATCAATGGATGTAGAATATACGTGGATATTATGACAGCAGAAAAATTGTCATCAATATAAGTTGCAATTTCCCCTCGCTTTTATTGGTCAGGCCGTTTATCCAGTAGGAGGGGAGGGAATTGGGGTAAAGGATTGGGATGTGAAAGATCGTTATTTTAGGCCACTACAGAGTTCACTATATTATAGAATGTGAAAATCTGGTGTAAGATCGAAGTAATAATATATATATAAGTTGAAGTTGAATGTGCGTTTGTGACCAGACCATGTACTTAATGGAAGATTAAAGTACAAAAATATAGGGGGAAAGGGTTAAATGATTTTATGTCCCCACCCCGTGGAACCTATGCTGACTTACAAATGGACTTTGAATATCAGCAAAAAGCGACAGAAATATTAACACTGTAAAGTCGCTACAAAAGAGCAGAAAGCAATTTGTTAGCAGACAAAAAAGGTCCCCAACACTGGATCCAGGTAGTTCATTGTCTAGATTATACATCTATACTTAATACGTTTATTACTAAAATCTCAAAAGAGGTCAAGATAAAAATGATTTTATTATTTTAAGGAGGTAGAAAAAGTTCGAAATAAACTTTAATGAAGTTTGATTATTTAAATGATAAGACACTTAATGATAAATTGGTGTCAACTTACTGGTGGAATAGTTAGGACATTGCTAGTTTGCACCAACTAATCAAGAATTATAAAAAGTCTCCTTAGTTTTAAATCAAATGAATAAGATAATGAATGCATTTATAAGAATGACTTGAGGTTAATTTATTTAAATGTGAGGTTTAATTTCTTTTAACCAGAATTGACAAAATTATTCGAAATGGTCTTATACTTTTAATCATTTATTTTCACTACTTACTTGTACTTTATAATAGTATGTGGAATGGAGCACTGTGAATTCACATAATCATCATGTGTTATTCTAAAAATAAATAATATTTTATTGTGTTGACTATCAGGGATCAGAAGGGATAAGACAATGGAAAATGTAAGTTTGTCCTTAAACAGTATCCCGTATTCAAGCATTTTTGCAACAACTTAGCTTATATTTTTTGTAGACTTAAACGTTTATTTTCTGCTCTTTCAGTTCTGACACTCTACAAAATTTAATGTTCGTTTGTCTTACCGTTTCAGAGCTTACTTTTATGGATGTTGTCATCCTTGTTATTTTTTAAACCTACCTAGAATGAGAAAGATCAGGTAGAGCACCATTTAAAAGCAATGTCACAAAACTCCTAAACATTAGAATAGTTATTTATCGCAACGTATTATAGACAGCTTTCCGCGGATATAAAAATGTACAATTATAAGATTAAAACCAGTTGGTTAGCCCCGAAATGCCAAAGGCACGGGCTAACAAAACTTGTTGAAATATTATGTATGATTGTACATTTTTATTTTCGTAGAAAACTGGATATGACACGATATGTTACAGGATTTTTAGTATGGCTTAGAACCGGTTCTAATCCAGCAGATATTAATCGGTTTCGAAGCCGTAGGTACTGGCAAGTTCATTTCTAACGTTAATAAATTTGACTTTTACTGAAAAAAGAACAATATACTTTTATACAATACAAAAGAGCTAAGTCATATGAAATCAGAAAAGGATATAAAAACATGTATTCAAAGGTGGCTATGAGGGACGGACGTACAACTACATCCTAGCACAAAAGTAGCTGCGATACAATTTACCTTAAATGATGGTATGTAGCACACGTAGTTATAGGTAGTCCTGTCGTACATACAATATAAAATATAAGAGTAGAATCTAGGTAGTCTTAATTATTTTTAACCAGGCAATATTATTTTAGGAGCTTAAAAACATACCTAAAAAGCAAACTACTTCGAATGAGGCTTGGTGTAAAGGGGGGGTGGGGGGGTAAAATGTAGTGACTCTGCACACGATATACCAGCAATTTTATTTTGGGCGCTACTCCCTTACTTTTAGAGATAATTGAGTGAAATCTTTTTGGTTTTGTCACTTTGTTGTGTCTTTGGGTCCCGCCGTCCCCTCGCCGTTTTTTTTTCAAAAGATACCAAAAGTTTGGGTAATTAGTGACACAAAATTGTTTGGGAGGGGGGGGTAAATTATCCCCAGGGAAGGGGTAAATTTTAAATGGGGGGGGGGGTAAAATGAAAAAAAAAATTTGGGGATGCCTACGGCACCCCCAAATTCGTTTGGGGAGGTTAATCACCCCTTTACCCTCCCCCCCTTGGACGTCTATGGTCACTACATTTTACCCCCCCCCCCCCTTAGGGGAAAAATCAAGTAGTTTTAAATTATATAATATTATCTCCTAAAAGAACTATTTGAATTTATTCACTTTCAACAAAAACCTGGATTTTAAAATAAAACAAATAATTTCACAATTAAGAAAACTTTAAAAACGCACGAGAAAAAGCGCTGCTACTCTTAACTAATTATTATTTTCCTGGCATGTCTGAAAGTAATCTCAATTTATCCTCCATATCTACTCCATATTCACATAACAGCTAAAATCAAATTCATACATATGAATATCTAAAAATATAAGGGTGGAAACATCCAAAACAAAACTCAATAAATCATTCAATCGGAAATTGAATAGTGTCAGCCCTTGAAGAATTACAGTTTTATTGACCCTGAGGGTTAAAAGGCCTGAATAAACAAAACAGCAGGGATTAAAAGGGATAAGACAAAGGCTGATATATTAATGTTACTGTACTGTACAACCTCGATGATGATACACAAAATTACCTGTTCTGTAGATTTCAATTAATGGTTGTATATTTTAACCAACCAATAAAAATTCATTAAAAGTCCCCCGAGTTGTTAAGCAAACGAATAAGAAAATGTGATTTTAAAACGTTATGTCCCCCACCCCTTCCTGCAAAAAATAGATTAAATTTATGATTTTTATTTATTATTTGAGAGAAATTGTCAATAATAAGATACAATGCATTAATATGTTTCAGTACTGGATCTGATCTGGCGGAAATCGACCATATTCAAAGCAAAAAATACAATTAGAAATACCTTAATTCCTTCTTCAAAGCCTCTTTGGCAAAGGATGGAAAGTGGACTGCAAAGGTTTTTCATACTGCCACTTGGATTTGCGCCATTTTCCTGAAGTAGGTATTAATAATTTTTTAATCAAGTCAGGCAAAAAATTCTTTCATTCTAAAAATACTTCATCAAAATTAGGTAGGTATATTTCTTGCTCTCCCAAAAATCACTAGGTAATAAATTCGTTTTGTTTTGCTTCTGAGTTGTAAAAATTCTTCTGGGTGCAATAGGCATTATTTACTGATAGGAAATTAACTTACTAATAATACTCTAGCACAGCTCCAATGTTGATTCACTAGTGCCACAAAGAGAGGTGTTTGTGCCTGACAAGAATTATATTAGTTTAGTCCTTCATTTAATAAGGGGGGGGGGGGCGGGGGGTTTAATGCAACCATCTTGTAATCAGTGAGCAAATGGCACTTAGAATTCGAATTTCGATCTGAAATTTTGCATGAGTAATCCTTGGGAGGTCTATTTTCCCCAAAAGGAACAAAAGGTTGAAAAAGTAACGGCAACGGCTAAGCCGTTTAGCCATTTTTTGGCTATTTTAAGAGCAAATCTGCCATAATTCATGTAGAAATCAACTTTTTGAAACATTTTTTGCTTTAAATCATGTGAAATGATAAAAAAAAAACATTTTTAGATTTCTAGTACCAGTAACTAACGGTTAGAACCGCCTGAAAACGTTTTGGGGCAGCAAAGAGTATTATGTGAGGATAGGTTTCGTGATGATTTGCCTTGAAAATAGTTTTAAAAAGTGGCTAAACGGCTGAGCCGCCAGCCGTTAGTTTTCCAACTTTTTGTTCAATTTAGGGAAAATAGACCTACCAAGGATTACTCATGCAAAATTTCAGATCAAAATTCGAATTCTAAGTGCGAATTGCTCACTGATTACGAGATGGTTGCATTAAACCCCCCCCCCCCCCCCACCCTTATGTTCTAACAGCTATCAAAAAGAAGAGTTGAGCAAATTACAGACATAATAAAAAAAAACTTGAGAAGTTTTGCTTCTTTACGAACTAAGAACGGACAATCTTATAAAAATTGTGTAATTCCCTCTCCCTTAAAAAAAAAAAAATTCCAGATAATTTTCTCCATACATATATGAAAGTAACTGGAAGTTTGACTCTCCGTGAGTCTGTACAGGAAGATTAATACAAAAAAAATCGTGGGATATAAACCCTCTTTCTGAAAAAAAAACTCTTACCTTAATATCTAATTCATCTACAAGAGCTCCATGTTCAAGCAGAAGCTCCGCACATTCACTATGACCAGCTAAATTCATTTTAAACATTTCATTTTACTGTTATATTTGTAACACACTAGCAGTTACTTTTCTAGTTACTGGATTCTTAACATTTTTTAATGAAAAATTGGGACATACAACCTAATTGACAAGACCTAAAATTTAGTATTTTACCTAAGGTTAGGTTATTTTGGAAATATAGCCCCGCAGGATTAGGTCCCTACGCAGGGATCAGGATTAAAGGGAAAAATGTTATTTTTTTTGTCCTAATACCTTATAATAAGACAATTTTTTCAAGAAAAGCAGAGTTCTGAACAATACCGAAAACTTATGTATCGTTTCGTAACATAGACAAAAAATAAATTAATAATAATCTATGTCTTCTGGTTCAATAAAACAGAAATGGATCCTATAGTTTCTCTTTGTATCATCAGCGAAAAACTGGCTATTTCATGATACGATAAGAAACTATTCCTCCCCCAAATAATAATAAACGTCGCACATCTTTTGCAAGAACCTAACTTTTAAACTACTCATTATTTTAACCCTTTTTAACAGAAAATACTTTATAACATTTAATACAGACCACCGACGTTCAAGAATTCAAAAATTGCTTTGCTCAAAACAATGTTAAAAATAAAAAAAATAATAAAGATTAGTAAAAAATAAAAATGTTATTTAAAAAAAATATATATTAAACTAAATAGAAAATAACACAACTACAGGGTGTCCCTCGTAAACTGGTTTTTTTGAAACACTTATTACTCCCTTAATATTTGAGCTATCTTAGTAAAATAAAAAGTATTTGGCAGCCTACTACTGACCATTTAATGATATAGTGATAAAAAATCCGCAAAGTTAACAGAAAAAAATCTACAAGGTAATACATAACAGGCTGATTTTAGTGAATATAAGATTAATCTACAAGAAAAATATGCCTTCGCTAACTTTAAAGCAGCTGGTGGTCAAACGTTGGATCAAAAAGACTTACTCCAGACATTATAAGAACTGGCATTGTAGTCTAATTAAAAAATCTGGTATATTTAAGGTTCTTGTGTGCATTTGAAGCGAACTCACATGAAAAATTAACAAAGAAGACCAATATCATGCCTATTTTTACATAATGTTCACTCATATTACACTTCAGAATCTTGAATATTGAGAATTTCTGGTATGCCATGTCAAGCCTGTTCAATTTTTGTGCTTAGAAAGTCTGAGCGACCAGCCGGATGGACCCTAACTAATCTTAAACTTCACAAAGCAAATATTTTCTTGTGGGTTAGTCTAAATTCAATAAAAGGAACCTCTTATGTAACACCTCGTAGATTTTTTCCTGTTTATTTTGTGGATTTTTCATCATTACCCCATAAAATGGTCAGTAGTAGGCTGCCAAATACTTTTTATTTTACTAAGATAGCTCAAATATTAAGGGAGTAATAAGCGTTTCAAAAAAACCAGTTTACGAGGGACACCCTGTATAACAAAATATCTTTATTGTCTCTATATGACATATTAATATCTAACAAGGCTAGTTACAAACAATAGTGGAGTGTTAGTTACAAAATCACACACTAAATCACACTTTGTTAGTTACGTTATTTCAGGTCTGAGGTATTCATGTCTTGAAAAATGATAAACATGAACTAGATGTTTACTGTTTAGAGTACGTACATAAAATCGTACATACATTAGGTATTATTAGTTTAAGATGGCACACACAATAAGAAACCCTTTGTTTAAGTATTAAATTAATGGTTATTAAAAATAAATATGTTAGGACAATCCAAAACTATTTTCATTCAGTCTTAAAGGGAAGTTAATTAGGGGCAGAAGTTAGGTTAGTTTTGTTAGAAAACAAATTTTGAAAATTGAAAGGTTTTCAGGGTATAGGAGGGAAAGATACATAGCAGCAAGTTATATTTCCCTTTAATCTAACAGAAAATCTCCAATTGTTCTATCAAAAGGAAAATTCTATTAAAGCGGATTTGTTAGTTTTATCAATAGACACGCTTTTAGTTGTCACCTGTAGCTGCTAAACGAAGGGGAGTTGAGAAAAAAGGACGAATCTTGGCACTACGAGTAAAAATATAAGTAGTTGGCTTAATATTGGCTATAGTGGGTGTGCTGAACGGATTGGGCGGGCAGTGAATGTGGGGAAGATTTATATGCGAAGAGGTGGTTCCATGAAGATATTTGATAGGTTTCCTTCGTCTACAATCTACATACATCCATTGACTCAAAGATATATTTTTGAATTTTGATTAATGTTTAGCTAAATCATTTCATGGAACCACCCCTTTTGGGAAATGTGTTAAAAAAATTTGCAAATAAACAAAATATAAAATATTAATATTTTAATCTCATTCTGATACTACGAATAAAAACTTACGTAGTTCAAACAGTTACAATAGAAAAGAAACTATTTAGCTATAAAAAAAATGGACGGATATTGGCACAAAGTAAGAAATATCATTTGGCCTAAAATAAAACTTTTCTTGTTTTCGAAATTTAAATTTAGAGGGTTTAATCTGGTGATATTTTAAATTTTTTGACATATATTAATTAGATTAGCATACCTAAGAAGGTGTTTGTTATCTGGGTTTGACAAAATATTTCTAATTTCATCTTCATTGCCTAGGAAAGCCGCCATGTGCAACGAAAAATCCGGGCACTCATCGTCATCTGTGTCAATTAAAAAGTTGCCAACTTCGCGCGGCATATGCGCTTCATGCGTTGCTCCGTTTGGCGGGGTTTCTTGTTGCGACGCCATCTTGTTTATGTTGTTATGAAAAAAATCTGCAAGACTAAATTTAAATTCTCAACACTTAGATTTTTTTAAGATTAGTGATTTCTTGGCAGAATGTATAAATATAATAAATATCTTTAAAATTTAATTTGTCACTGGTTCGTAATATTGCGTATATGAACGTGAAAATATACATTTAATGATTGATAATACATAGGTATAATATTTGGGTATCTAAATATCTAAGTAAAAATTTTTGACTATGATCTGTTCTCAACATAAGATTTCCATTTCTTCCAGTAATCAGGTGTTTGCATCTCTGAAACAAAACAATATAAACAGTATAAAAGTCTACAAATAGAACAATATCAAAATAATGTATTGACATTAAAATTCAAGAACTTTTCAGGAAACCATAATGATAAATTTTTTTTCTAATCATAAAAATATATTAATTTTCATTAAAAACTCTTTTTAGTAAAAACTGAAGTCTTTTTTTGAAATATTACTTAATCACTCCGAACGTTGAAGATTATACTGCCCCAGCACCTCAATGTCACTAGCAACACGCAACAGGGTCAACCTTACAAGAAGAAGTAACCCCACGAAATTAAGTCCCCGTTTTATTGATAATCCCTGACCTGTCATTCTTGAAACAGTTCTGTCGAAAGCAAAAAGTTCCTCCTCTCCAGAAAAGACTCCGGAATCTAAAGACCCCTTATCCGCAGCCTAAAAAATAATTTAATAGTTAAGAGTACATTTACAGCAATAAGAAATATATTCACCCTATTTAGTTAAGACTAGGTACTTAGTGATTTATAAAAAAAAACAATGACAATATCCTTAAGTAGCGAAGCACAGATATGTAAAACCATTGCACAAAATATCAAGAAAAGTCGAATTAGCTGACTGGAAAAGTAAGTTATATAGACAGACAGACGGAAGGACAAAACAATGTTTAGAGTGGATACAAAAAGGTCATATTAATCTTGACCAAACATTTCCGCTTTTATGCTTTAATAGAAGCCAAGATAATCAAATGACATTCAAAGCGTATCTGCCAAGACCGACAAAACAAAAATTTTTATAGACTTAGGTGACAGTAATCTTTATAAAAAAATCAGCTTTTTATATAAATCGGAGACGAGAAAATCATGTTTTCGCTTAGCCATAAAGACAGACAGACTTCGCGCGCGCTGGAACTAAAAAAAAAGCTCTGAAGTAAAATCTAGATCTCACCTTGATTCCTAAATCGTCTATGAGCAGTCTATTTTCTTGAAGTCTTTCTTCATCAGTTATAGAGGAATTCTAGAAACAAAAATAATTAAAATATATTTAACAGGTAAAATGCAGAAAACCTATTAAACCACACTTTACAATTTCCCTCATCATTTAGCATAATTTTCCTTTTTTTCCTATCGCACTAATTTTTGTGATTTTATCTACAGTTTTTTATGTTGCGCCATTTTATATTGGTTAAAGGGGAGTGGCGAAAGTGACACTTTTTGAAACCAAAACTAAAAGTCAAAGGAACTCAACTAAAAAAAAAAGAGTTTCAGGTCTGACATTTTGCATGGCAGTTGCTTTATAGGGGTACAATATGGAACTGTGAAGAAACGGCGTCGCAACCGCCGAAAACCGCCGAGAAAAGGCAAACAAAATTTCGGCGGGAAACGGCGGTTTTCGGCGGTTGCGCCGCCGTTTCTTCACAGTTCCATATTTACCCCTATAAAGCAACTGCCATGCAAAATCTCATACCTGTAACTCTTTTTTTAGTTGAGTTCCTTTGTTGACTTTTAGTTTTGGTTTCAAAAAGTGTCACTTTCGCCCCCCCCCCCCTTTTACAAGAAACATCAAAGTTGTAACTTAATAATACTAATATTTGATGTTAAATTATTTGTCAGCAAAAACTGGCTCTTACTGTAACTTGGTTGTATCACATTCCTATACATGAGGTCATTAGGTTTCAGGGGTGTAATTCTGCATGGGATCCCCTGATAAAAGGGGGAGGGGACAAATTAAAAATATGTGGGAAGGGAAAAAAGGGTGTATATTCTGCACAAGATTAATTTTTTTTCCCTGCTGCAAATTTTTTTATTTTTTTCCCCTCCAAGTTTTTTTTTTCCAGCAAGGAAGGGGATAAAATGGAACAATATTTTCAAAACTCTCTATTTTATTTATATTATCCCCCCTCCCACATAATCTTTTAGTTTTTTTTTACCACCAAAGAGGGGAGAAAAATGGAAAAAAATGCTTTCTGTTCTCTTAATATTTAAATGTTTCCCCCCCCAACCACATATTTTTATTCCCCCCCCCCCCCTCAGACGGGTCAAATTTGCAGAATATAATTATACAACCCTGGGGAAAAATGAAAAAATAAAGAGTTCTGCAATATTTTTTACATTTCTTCCCCTCCTTGGAATCAATGAAATATTTTGCAGCTGGGTAAAAGAGGAATCTTGAGCAGAATATACACCCCTGTTAGGGCTCCTTTCTTACCTGAAATAGTTCCCAATAAGGGGCTTCTCCAGAGGCCACAACCCTAATCTTATGATCATACAAGGTATCAATCAAACAGATGAATCTTCTCGCCTCTGTCTTGTTCTTTTGGCTTAGCATTGGAATATCCGAAATTATTATAGTGTGGAAGACCTAAAAAATAAAGATTAGGTAAACTTTAATATTAGGTAGATAAATACCGAGAGAATCAAGAAAAAATGCTAAGGAAGGTAATTTCTACAAACAAAGAATGATAGAATCTTGGTAATTTTAGATTATTTGAAAGACTTTTTAATCTGAGCTGGATCTTTAAATCATTTAGTGCTGCCCACTGCCACTGCCGATGCGACTGCTACTGCCAGTGCTGCTACAAAAACATGGATCTTTAATTCAAAATGGAAGTGGTGAGCCGGGATACATCAACAGGCTCAATGGCAGTAGTTCATTTACGATGCCAGTGAGTCGATGGGTGATTTCAAAGTGTTTCCCGGCTCACCATTGCCATGTTTGATTTAAAGATCGCTATTAGGTGAGCCGCTTTCAAAGTCGGATCATTTGTAAATTGCTGTCTTGTTAATCATTATCTAGTCCGTTAGAAACTGAATAATCTTATCCATAAAAATCCCTGTGTTAATTTGAGGTAAGGGGGGGGGGGAAGTTCTGACACTTTTGCGTAAACAGTGATTATAGGCTTTGTCTTCGGACTGAGAGGATAGGTTATTAGGGATAAAATCATTATTATATGATGAATTTCCCCTAGATTTAAGATTTTTTGGATAGGCCTCCAGGTCTCCATGTTGTCTCTCTACAGGTAAAAATAAAAAAATTTTTTTTTTTTAAAGAGTTAGACGGGGTGAAATTTGAATATGAGTGAAACGAAATATGTAATATTTTACCAAGTTAGCCGCATGAAGTTCAAGGGAAAAAAAAATTTTTGTAAGGGGGGTCAAAAATGGGGGGTCCGCAGTCTCACCACCCCCCGCAGGGGGGCGGCCGGAGGCCGATTTTAAAAAGGAAAATTGCTATGGATTCTTGAATGCCGGGAGGACCTAGGACAATTGGAATTTCCAAAATCGGAGCAAAAACGCGCGCGCAGCGCGCGCGCAAAGTTGAAAATTGCGGGAAAAAAGTCTCCATTTCACGTTTCGTCCAAATTATCCTCTCGTTTTTTGATCGTTAATAACGCGCAGGTTTTTAAAGTTACACAAAAATCCTTTTAAACCCTGAAAATATAGCAAAATGCCTTCGCGAAAAATCATGCCCCAACATTTTCCCCCAATTGGCGGAAAAGTTAAAGCACTTCTAAAAAAATTTTACCAGGCCTGCCGTATTGGCCACTGTGGGCCTCCCGGAGGGGCTACAAAAAATCTAAAGGTACCTACAGAACCACAATGGCCGGCTCTAACTATCATTTAGTGTTGCCGGAGGCAATTGCCGGCCGTCTTCCGGCCTTAAATTGGCGGCAAAGTTAGCGCACCCAAAAAATGGCCATTTTTTGCCGTGTTTTTCGCGCGTAGCGCGGCGTGTGTGCGTGGCGCAGCCACGTGTATTCCAACTTTTTTATAGTCCATCCCAAGCCGGTTCAGCAGATGTGCGGCCGGAGGCGGTCGGCCCGGCCGTTTGGCCGGCAGCGGCCGTCAAAGGTTGCGAAAATCGTCAAAAAACGCTGTTTTTGCGGATTTTCGGCGGGCCGGTGCGGCTAGGCCGGTCGGCCGACCGACTTGGGACACATATCCCTGGATTCTATGGGCCATGGGCCTTCATTGCTATTTTGCACAATTTTTTTCCCCCAATTACCCTGGCCGGGACGGCCGTCCAAAGTGGCCTGGGTCAAAATCGGCAAAAAACCGTCAAAAAACACCGTTTTTGCTGTACTTTTTGCGGCCGACCACGGCCGAACCAGCTGGCCGACAGGCCTGACCGGGATATCTCTGAAACCGGCTGGCAATGCCGGTTTTGGGGATGTAAAAACATTGCTCCCCTCTGATGTGATTTTTTTCGGCAACAGCCCCTTAAAGTGGGGTGGGGTTCTAAGAAATTATAAATTTTTTCTGTAAATTATAACAACTACTATTATTACACCACCCCCTGAAATGTATTTACCCCCCGCAAGAAACAAGTTTGGATGAAATAATTTTTTAAGCCGAAGGCTCCAAAAAAATTATTTCATCCAAACTTGTTTCTTGCAGGGGGGTATTTAGGATCAGAGGTAACTTCAGTTTTAGTACACTCTCTCTGTAAATATAACAACTACTATTATTACACCACCCTCCGAAATGTATTTACCCCCCGGGTATTTAGGATCAGAGGTAACTTCAGTTTTAGTACACTCTCTACCTTTCCATCTCTGGTAACAGGTATAATAACTACAGTTATCAATTATATTATCTAACCAATTAGTAATCCACCAACTACAACTCAAAATCAATTGCTAATTATTACCATTATCTGTTTATTAATTTAATTAAATAACCAAATACTTATTATTACCTAATTATCATTATATAGTCATCACTATCATTTGTAATTTACAATATTATAATTATCCATCATTTTATCTTACCTGTTACAAATCAATTACTAAATATTATTACATTTTAATTATTATTATAATACCTAACTTTTATAGTTTGATTATAATTATCTTATTTTTTTTGCAATACAATAGATATCAATGATACATTTCAATCATAATGCTATAATCAACAATCACATTATATTACCCTTTACAAATCAATCGATTATCTTATAAGTTTCTATAATTAGCAATTATAATATTATTATAGTTATCTATGATATTATTTTGATTATTTTATTATTTAATAATTATATTATTAATATATTTAGCAATTTTATATCATAATTATGATAATATACTATAATTTACAATTATAATATATAATAAATAATAATAATTATTTTAATATGATATTTTAATAATTTTATATTTTATTGATTACATTAATTATATAATTAGCACTAATAATATTATTAAAATTATTCTATAATCTAATTATCATACAATATTATAATAAATATTTATTATGGTATTTCAATTATTCTAATTATTTTATAACTTAATATTCATATAAATAATAATATTTATATTATAAATTATCATATCATTTACAATATTAGATTACAAAAATAATTATCTTATTACTTTCAATATCATAATTAGCAATTATTATGTTAATAGTAATGTTTGTAATATAATTATCATACAATAACATAATTTTCATAATAATATTATAATTGTAATTACATTTAATTCAATTAAAGGTAGGTTCTTTTTAAACTATTTTCCTCTGATATACCTGTTATTATATTTAACTTTAATTAGCAATTATAATATTATTAAAATTATTAATAATGTTATTTTAATTATTTTCTATTTTAATATTCATAAAAATAATATTATTAATTTTTTGAATTACCATATCATTTACAATATTAATATGAGATTACAAAAATAATTATCTTTTTACTTTCAATATTATAAATAGCAATTTTGATATTATTATAATTATTTATAATGTTGTTTCATTTATTTTATGATTATATTAATAATATAATTAGCAATTATAATGTTACATTAATTATTTTATAATATGAATATTATACAATATTATGATTTGCAATCATATTATTATAATAATTATTTAATAATATAAATATCATACAATATTATAATTACCTTATTATATTCAATATTAGAATTAGCAAACATATTATTATAATTGTTTTGTAATATAATTAGTACTCAATAACTTTAATTTATAATAATTATTAAACAATAACATATTTATTAAAATAATATTATATTTATTATTTTAATTATTTTATTAATTACCTTATTATTATTAGATTGAAATAATCATTATCTTATTATATTTAATATTATTATTATGGTATAACAAAATTATTATCTTAATTATAATAATAATTTGTTAATGCTTTCTATACTCATATATTTTTACAATTCGCTGACGCTTGCTTCACGCGGTCCCATACCAAATTTCACCGTGGGGGTCCCAATCGAAAGGGACCGCGTCAGCCTGTTCTAGATGTCAGCTTAAGAGACAAAATATGTACGTTTTTCCTTCAAATATGTAAATAACAATCAAAAAGAAGTATATTTTGTTTTATAAGTTAACTTCTAACTCTTCAAAAAAATCTCATCTTTAATTTTTACCTGTACAGAGACCACCTGGAGGCCTGGAGCTCCGGAACCTGGAGGCCTATCCAAAAAATCTTAAATCTGGGAGAAATTCATCATATAAGAATGATTTTATCCCTAATAACCTATCCTCTCAGTCCAAAGACAAAGCCTATAATTCCTGTTTACGCAAAAGTGTCAGAACTCCCCCCCCCCCCTTATTAGTCCAGAGTGGTCGGGGCAAAAGCTCCTGCTAGATACAGAACAATAATACCTGTGTTAACATGAGGTTATTAATAGTCCAGTGTGGGCGGAGCAAAAGATACTGCTAGGTAAATAATAATAATACCTGTGTTAATCATTAGTCCAGAGAGGGCGGAGACAGAGCTACTACTAAGTACAGAATAATAATACCTGTGTTAACTTGAGGTAATCATTTGTCCAGAGAGGTCGGGCGCAAAGCTCCTGGAAGGTACTAAACAGAACTCCTCCACAACTTTTGTCAAAATGAACATCTCTTCCTTTTATTCTAAAAATGATTTTGATTTATATTAAATAATTTTTTTCCAGTATTGCTTTGAAACCGATTAAAACTAGGTTCTAAGCCATACTGAAAAATCATGTATCGTATTATGTCCAGTTTTCTACGAATACAAAAATATACCTACAATCATAAAAATAATCTTATGATTGTACATTTTTAAATCCGTGGAAAGCTGTCTATATTACGATGCGCTAAATAACTATTATCAAATAAAAACTTAATTTTATTTTCGAAATCAATCATTTCCTACTTTACTTACAGAAATTACATACAATAGTTACAGAGAAGTTGCTACTAATGCTTGGCTTAAAATTAGGCAAAATACAGTCCAGGAAAAAATTGGAGGAAATCACGAAAAAAAATCCACTAACCTAATTGTGATTCCTTTAACGGAGTCGGTTTCTTTGGCAGCAAGGAACTTGAACATTCCCGTTAGTGCTTCGTCAGCCTGATCCTCAGGGTTGGTTGTAACAAAGAATAACTTGTCTGCGCCTGCCAAAAAAAAACACTTTTTTAGTGAACAAATAATCAAGCAATGTCTCTAAAGTAAGACATAATTCAAAGATTTGGATCAAGTGCAGTTCATAGTGAAATGTTCCTGGGAACAAGGGGGGGGGAAGTTCTGACACTTTTGCGTAAACAGTGATTATAGGCTTTGTCTTTGGAGATAATGGATAGGTTATTTGGCAAAAAAGTTTCCTTTTGGGATGTAGTTTTCCTATTTTTAAAAAAAATTTGGATTCGGCCTCCAGGTTCCGGTACTCCAGGCCTCCAGGTGGATTCTGGACAGGTAAAAATTGAAAATTCAAGATAGAACAAAACTTATTTAACAAAAGTTTGTACTTTATGGATGGTATGAACTAATTTGAAGAAATTTTTGAAATCGGGCTCCAGGTTCTGGTACTGCAGGCCTCCAGGTGGATACTGGACAGGTAAAAATTGAAATTTTTTAATTTTAAAGTTAGAACAAAACTTATTTAACAAAAGTTGGTACTTTATGGATGGTATTAACTAATATGAAGAAATTTTTGCATTCGGCCTCCAGGTTCCGGTACTCCAGGCCTCCAGGTGGATTCTGGACAGGTAAAAATTGAAAATTCAAGATAGAACAAAACTTATTTAACAAAAGTTTGTACTTTATGGATGGTATGAACTAATTTGAAGAAATTTTTGAAATCGGGCTCCAGGTTCAGGTGCTGCAGGCCTCCAGGTGGATCCTGGACAGGTAAAAATTGAAAATTTTTACTTTAAAAGTTAGAACAAAACTTATTTAACAAAAGTTGCTACTTTATGGATGGTATGATCTAATTTGAAGAAATTTTTGAAATCGGGCTCCAGGTTCTGGTACTGCAGGCCTCCAGGTAGATCCTGGACAGGTAAAAATTGAATTTTTTCACTTTAAAAGTTAGATCAAAACTTATTTAACAAAAGTGGCTTCTTTATGGATTGTATGAACTAATTTGAAGAAAATTTTGAAATCGGGCTCCAGGTTCAGGTGCTGCAGGCCTCCAAGTGGATCCTGGACGGGTAAAATTTGATAATTTTTACTTTAAAAGTTAGAACAAAACTTATTTTTACAAAAGTGGCTTCTTTATAGATGGTATTAACTAATCTGAAGAAAATTTTGATATCGGGCTCCAGGTTCAGGTGCTGCAGGCCTCCAGGTGGATCCTGGACAGGTAAAAGTAAAAAATTTTTACTTTAAAAGTTAAAACAAAACTTATTTTTACAAAAGTGGCTTCTTTATAGATGGTTTTAACTAATCTGAAGAAAATTTTGAAATCGAGCTCCAGGTTCAGGTACTGCAGGCCTCCAGGTGGATCCTGGACAGATAAACAGTAATTTTTTACTTAAAAGTTAGAAAAAAACTTATTTAAAAAAAGTGGCTTCTTTATGGATGGTAGGAAGTAATTTGAAGAAAATTTTGAAATCGGGCTTCAGGTTCAGGTACTGCAGGCCTCCAGGTGGATCCTGGACGACAGGTAAAAACTAAAATTTTTTTCTATTAAAGTTAGAACAAAACTTATTAAACAAAAGTTGATACTTTATGGATGGTATTAAATACTTTAAAGAAAAATTTGAAATTGGGCTCCAGGTTTAGGTACTGCAGGCCTCCAGGTAGATCCTGGACAGGTAAAAATTGAATTTTTTCACTTTAAAAGTTAGATCAAAACTTATTTTACAAAAGTTGATACTTTATGGATGGTAGGTATTAACTAATTTGAAGAAAATTTTGAAATTTCAAAATTTTCTTTAAATTACTTACTAGCATCTTTAAAGAAGCCACTTTTGTCAAATAAGTTTTGTTTTAACTTTTAAAGTAAAAATTTGTAATTTTTACCTGTCCAGGATCCACCTGGAGGCCTGCAGTACCTGAACCTGGCGCCTGATTTCAAAATTTTCTTCAAATTACTTCCTACCATCTATAAAGAAGCCACTTTTGTTAAATAAGTTTTGTTCTAACTTTAAAAGTAAAAATTGAAATTTTTACCTGAACCTGGAGCCCGATTTCAAAATTTTTTTCAGATTATTTAATACCATCTATAAAGAAGCCCCTTTTGTTAAATAAGTTTTGTTATAACTTTTAAAGTAAAAATTTCAGTTTTTACCTGTCCAGGATCCACCTGAAGGCCTGCAGTACCTAAACCTGGAGCCCGATTTCAAAAATTTCTTCAAATTAGTTCATACCATCCATAAAGTACAATTATTTGTTAAATAAGTTTTGTTCTATCTTGAATTTTCAATTTTTACCTGTCCAGAATCCACCTGGAGGCCTGGAGTACCGGAACCTGGAGGGCGAATGCAAAAATTTCTTCAAATTAGTTCATACCATCCATAAAGTACCAACTTTTGTTAAATAAGTTTTGTTCTAACTTTAAAATTAAAAAATTTCAATTTTTACCTGTCCAGGATCCACCTGGAGGCCTGCAGTACCAGAACCTGGAGCCCGATTTCAAAAATTTCTTCAAATTAGTTCATACCATCTATAAAGTACCAACTTTTGTTAAATAAGTTTTGTTTTATCTTGAATTTTTTTTTTTTTACCTGTCCAGAATCCACCTGGAGGCCTGGAGTACCGGAACCTGGAGGCCGAATCCAAAATTTTTTTGAAAATAGGAAAACTACATCCCAAAAGGAAACTTTTTTGCCAAATAACCTATCCATTATCTCCAAAGACAAAGCCTATAATCACTGTTTACGCAAAAGTGTCAGAACTCCCCCCCCCCCCTTATCTCAAATATTCCATGAACTTTAAAGGCTGCTACCTGCCAAAAGACTAAACGTACATGTAATACCATCAACCCGTGTTAAGCGGCATCAGAAAGCCTATAATAAAATTATAGCCAAGATCTACTACTTCATACGGAATGCTTCTCTAAAGAAAAACGAGTAAAATAGTCGTTTTCACGCATTTATATGCATTATTGAGTAATAACTATTCCAGATTATTTATAGGCCTTCTTTTGTCTAGAATCTATACATTTCGCAGTTTGGCCGATAGCAGTATTTAAAGTTCATAGATTTTATATGCTGCGAAAAGGTGGAGGCGGATGTGCCACTTTTTTTAACCAAAAGTAAAACGCGCATGATCTCAGCCCATAAAAGAGTTATAGCTCTAAAATTCGGCATAGCAGTTTCTTTTGTGGAGAACAATATGGAACTGTGAAGAAACGGCGGCTACCGCCGATTTTTTTTGCTTTTTCTCGCCATAATAGAAAATTTTTAATCATCTGAGATAAAACTTTTTTTTTCATAAAAATTTCCCTTATATTTTCACTTGGCACATCCGCCTCCCCTCTTTCTAACCTGCCAAAGCTTTTCTTCTATAATCAACACCAGGGTCCAAACTTACTAAAATAAAAATTCAAATAAAGTATTAAACTATAAAAAATACCATGTAATTTACATTCTTACAGGTTTAGAATAAAATTTTGAAAATACCAATGGATATTTTATTACTAAATTGACGACAATTATTCTCCTGTTCTAATATCCACGTAAATTCTACATCCATTAAAATACATAAATATTTAAAAGCAGAATATTTATACAATCTGTTAGATGTTAATCCTTGCATCGTATTATAAACAGCTTTCCACGGATATAAAATGTACAATTATGAGATTAAAACCAGTTTTTATGTTAATAAAAACAATTATTATAATAAGATGCTTGACATAGTTTTTTCGTATGGATGAGAACCGATTCTAATACAACGGATGTCAATCGATTTCGAATGAATGCGAAAAAAGCTTACCAACATTAGAAGTCTCCTTTAGCATATTAATAAAAGGAAGAAAGTTTGTTCTCTGTAAACCATTTTTGTACAGATCATCAGGTGGTCTAAAACATGAAATAAGATCTCTAAAACGGTTAAGTCAATATTTCTGTTCTTCTGTAAATTTTTAGCTTGTCTTTGGAAGCTTTTAAGTTATGTTTGTATTCCAATATTTTTAAATTATAAAAACATATTTTGTCTCCACTTTTACACCAGTCAAATAATCATTATTGAGACTTATTGTGTTGTTTCTTGCATAAAAACACTTCCAAAATTTTATCTTCACTCTAACTGAGGAAAAATTGTAATTGAGAATAGTTTATTTACAAACATGGATATAGACTAGTAGGTTAGTAGCTATGCTACATTATACATATATGGCTTAAACACAGGGAGGGAGGGGACAATGGGCTGTTTATTACACTTGTCCCCAAAGTCTTATAATAAAGTTTTCTAGTTTGCTTCACAACTTTGGGGACATTTAATAAATTTTGATTGGTTGGTTTATTAAGTTGGATGTTTAACCGTTGTAATATACAGAAGGGGTAATGTGTGCATAATCATTGGGGATATACATCAATTTATCGGCCATTGTCTTATCCCTTTAGATCTCTGGCTTCCTCAACTCACCTATTACTGGTGGCAACCAGAACCAAGCCCTTGTCGAATAGGTAGGCAAACAGCTGTCTCAAAATCATGGCATCAGCTATGTCTGTTACCTTTATAAACATTGTAAATAATATTAATTGTAAGAGAGTACATTCTATACATACACTAAAGTTATATTCGACAATCCGATCACCAAGGGGCTTTTTTGATACCAGGTATAAGGTATAGCCGACAAGTGAAATAAATCTTAAATAATATTTAGGGGGCAAATGGAGATGTCATCAATTTTTATTTAAATGTTGCCTCCAAACGACAGCTGAAACCACGAATAGGTTTCGTGATTTTTTTCGAATTAATTTAGTCATTGGAATAAGCTGGTTTAATATATAAAATATATGCATAATAGTTGTATGCGAATAGATGGGAAAATGAAAAGTATTTGATTTATTTAATTTTAGGTAGGTACAAAAGATTCTTTGAGTGTTTAAAAAGGCATTAAAACACAATTTTATATTACATTAAGGTAGTGATTCTATGTATTTAGACTTCTATTCTTCTATTATTCAATCTAACTTAAAACTTAATATTTGCCTAGGAAACAACATACATTGCTAAAAAAACAAGCACTCAGTTCAACTATATCAAACAAAATTTTCGATTGAGAACATAGACATACATTTAATTGTATACCTATATGTTTTATTTAACATGATTTTACCTGGAATTCATCCAGACAAAGGATCCAAGTTTCCTCCAGAATTGTGTCGCCCACCGGAGGCACAGGATCAAAAGGTTGGTACGTGTCCCACCGGGAGATGTCTCTAAAGTAGAAATAATACCTATCAAATATCTATATCAATAGGTACACTTCAGGCAGTATGGATTAATTTTAATAGGATTAAGGACAATTATCCTAAAAACAAATTTGAAAAACCTTAATTTTTGAAAACATATTTAAGCAATAAACATGACTATACTTTTAAATTAATATATTTTCTGCAATTAATTTTGTTTTTAAAAAAACTCTTACTCTTAAATTAAGAAACTTAACCAAACCCAATAATCAGAAAAGACCCAATAAATCGTTCATAGCTATTAGTCATAACTAAAAATAGTCTGAGCTGTTAATAAAGTAAAAGATATAGGTACATTTTGAGTATGCTAGTATGTGAGTGAATTTTATCCTATAGAGATGCGACGCATAAAAAAAAACTAAAAAAACAAAAAAGTGATTTTTTACCTCTTGAAAACCGCTATATTAAAAAAAAGCTTTATATATATTATATACCTAACATAAGAATTATTAATGAAAACATGCACTTGCACATAGCACTGCTCTACAAACAGAACATTGCATAGCATAGCTGCGCCTTGATGCAACGTTGCGTTATTGTTAATATTATTATTAATGATTATTTACATCCCAATACATTACCTACCTAGGAGGGGCTAACTTTTTTGCCTCGTGCATTCTTGTATGGACTATTTGCATAAAGTCATAGTAATGAATTCTTCTCTTCTTAATGTCCGGATCCAAACCTTTATATATCAGAGGTAAAAGCTATTCGGACGGGGCCATGGCTGTGCTGGTCACATGGCCTAATTTCTTATCCACCACTACGGCACTACAGCATATTTTAGGGCTAGATCTGTTTAATAGAATTTTTTGTGTAATATAATTTCTGGTTTTTTTTATGTACTCTCATAAGGAAAAGGGACAAACACTAGTTTGTAAGATTATACAAAAAGCTATTTTTAAACCCAATTTAGCATCTGTGAAAAGGTTTAAAGAGACAAAAAGTTTCTTTGGGAGATGTGTTGTATAATTATAAAAATGTACCTAGGTAAAAAGCACTAGGTAAAATCTACAAAAGTAGAAATTTTTCACAGATGCCAAATATCTTTCTCTCTTTTACTTTATAATACAAGGTAGAAACGTAATATTAAAGGCGGGGCAAATCAAAACAACAAGAAACATATAGCCTACCTTCCAGGGTATGATAGAACATGTCCATGAGCATGGTTTTACCACCTCCAACAGTACCCCACAGGTAGATACCCTTGGGCACATGGGCACGGTTGCTTTTAGAGCTCGACTAAAATTTTTCAATACTGTGAACATTCTTTATATTTTTTATTGATATTTCATTGAAAAATAAAATAAAAATTATCAGAATAAGGTATAACCAACAACAGAAATAAATATAAAATTATATTTTGGGGACAGATGCTAAGGTCGTCAATTCTACTATGTGTTAACCCCCCAACGGCAGCTGTAAATCATGAATAGGTTTCGTGATATTTTTCGAATTAATTTCGTTGTTGTTATAAGCTGTATCAACTACATAACTTGTAAGTGTAAAAGAAATTCTTAAACATAAATATATCTAAAATTAAAATTACAATTTAAAAATTTAGACCTACGGACAAGTTACAACCTAAGCTATAGAGAATAAAATTTAATAAAAACAACTCACAAATCCCCATCTTTTAGCACCAGGCCCAGAGAAAAGTTTTGAAAATATTGAAGTTGAAGCAACTTGTGGCCTGAAAGGAAATCATATTTGTCATACTGTTATCTTAAGTCCAAACTCTAAATACTAATCACTAATACTGATCACATAGTATCTACTCTACAACACAAAAATCCGTCTGTCTATTATGCTTAATCTTAAGATTAATATTATGTTATTATTAATATATGATATTGTTCACAGTTACTAGCTATTAAAGATAGATGACCCAACTTTTGTAAAAGATTACAATGATCAAAACCTAATCATCCATAACTCACTGTATATCCTACTATCTGCTTGACTGTTCTTTTACCTAGGTATAATGTATGAGATTCGCTAACTATGGATTTTGTCAATGTAATCTTTTTGTAAATTATAAATAGAAGAAAATCCAGTTACCTATAAGTTCCCATTTTCTCGTACAAAGATTGGAATTTGACAACAACTTCTCGTTGATGAACATCCTCTGACAGGTCGTTGTAAGTTACCTTAAAAACCAAAAATTATGTGCTTCTGTGGTACAAAATGAATAGTAGCTTTCGCAATATTCCGTAAATTGTGAACAAGCTTCCAGTCAAATGCTTATTGAGTCTGACTGTTCTTAATGTTGATCAAACGCAGAGTATAAATAAACGCATATTTAAAAACAGTTTGACCTAATAAGCGAATTTGACTGGAATATTATTTACTCACAACTTTACGGAATTTTGAAAAAGCTAATGAGGTACTATTCCCTCTTTAAGGTGATATATTTCAGGGCCTTGGGTTTGACCAAATTTCCTGTAAAATGAACATTGATGTATAAACCAGACAACTACTTAGTTCTAGCGCTTAAGCTGATATCCAAAGACCCAATTGAAAGTCGACACAGGATCCCAATAACTTGAAAATAGTTGTTAAACCCCTAGCCACATCTATTCCTTTTACTTTAATAAATGTATACCTACCAAAGTATACAATTTATTCACTGAATTTGTAATTGGGTTTGCTAACATTTCCTACATATTGTTGCAGCACTACTTAAAAGCATTATTGCCCTAAAAGAAAAAATTTCTATATGGCTAAACGAACATTCCCTATGATCATACACAGTTGTGGGACTAGCATGGGGAGAGAGGGGAATTCTTTCCTCCTCTGGGATATTATAAAGAAAAATACCCTATGGTCATACACAGTTGTAGGACTAGCATGGGGAGAGAGTGGAATTCTTTCCTCCTCTGGGATATTATAAAGAAACATACCCTATGGTCATACACAGTTGTAGGACTAGCATGGGGAGAGGGGAATTCTTTCCTCCTCTGGGATATTATAAAGAAACATACCCTATGGTCATACACAGTTGTGGGACTAGCAAGGGGTTGAGAGGGGAATTCTTTCCTCCTCTGGGATATTGTAAAGAAAAATACCCTATGGTCATACACAGTTGTAGGACTAGCATGGGGAGAGAGGGGAATTCTTTCCTCTTCTGGGATATTATAAAGAAAAATACCCTATGGTCATACACAGTTGTAGGACTAGCATGGGGAGAGAGGGGAATTATTTCCTCCTCTGGGATATTATAAAGAAACATACCCTATGGTCATACACAGTTGTAGGACTAGCATGGGGAGAGGGGAATTCTTTCCTCCTCTGGGATATTATAAAGAAACATACCCTATGGTCATACACAGTTGTAGGACTAGCATGGGGAGAGAGGGGAATTCTTTCCTCCTCTGGGATATTATAAAGAAACATACCCCATGGTCATACACAGTTATAGGACTAGCAGAGGGAGAGAGGGGAATTCTTTCCTCCTCTGGGATATTATAAAGAAACATACCCTATGGTCATACAAAGTTGTAGGACTAGCATGGGGAGAGAGGGGAATTCTTTCCTCCTCTGGGATATTATAAAGAAACATACCCTATGGTCATACACAGTTGTAGGACTAGCATGGGGAGAGAGGGGAATTCTTTCCTCCTCTGGGATATTATAAAGAAACATACCCTATGGTCATACACAGTTATAGGACTAGCATAGGGAGAGAGGGGAATTCTTTCCTCCTCTGGGATATTGTAAAGAAAAATACCCTATGGTCATACACAGTTGTGGGACTAGCATAAGGGGAGAGGGGAATTATTTCCTCCTCTGGGATATTATAAAGAAACATACCCTATGGTCATACACAGTTGTGGGACTAGCATAAGGGGAGAGGGGAATTATTTCCTCCTCTGGGATATTATAAAGAAAAATACCCTATGGTCATACACAGTTGTAGGACTAGCATAAGGGGAGAGGGGAATTCTTTCCTCCTCTGGGACGGGGGGCTTCTTCTCTCCTTCCTCTCCTAAATAGAATATTCATAGTAATAGCAGGATATTTTGTCAAGTTTGTAACACAGTTAAGCTTGAATATAGGGCAGAGGTAAATTTAATTTATTGAGGCAGTGTGAGACAAAAAGTTTTTAAGAATTCACCTCAGGTTCAAAGCTATATTAATATAAGTGACTAATACACATGCAGATTCGCAGAACAAACTGTGGCTTAAGGTTGTATATTAAAAGGTAGGAAATATACTATAACGTCCGTTACTAAAATATGTGGATCATGGAAAGAAAACGAAGTAGCGGGTTTCGTCGCATTTTATTTTTCACAGTAGCTGTGTATGTATTTTTTTTATGTTAGATAAATGTTAATGATTGTCCCGCAGGGGCTAGAAAAAGGAGAAAAGCTACTGAGTAAATACGATGAAACCTGCTACTTCGTTTTCTTTCCATTATCCAAATATCTTTTGAATGTAAATGTATTGTCCATGTACTAATCAATGTCTTATTATTCACAGCATAATTGCAAACAAAAGTTTATAACAGAACTATTAAGACTAACCTTGTTTTTGTTGGGCCACAGCGCTTAAATTTCTTGTAGGGGTCAAGCTAAACAAATAATCATTAGTTACGTTTTATTTAGAAAAGTTGGACTCAACCTGGTTATAACTCTGAGGAAAAATTGAACATAGAAAAATACAAATTAGAAGAAAGATTGGTTACCTATGGGTTTTACAACTTGTTGATTTTACGAAATAAGTTTTGAATTTGTGCTACTGGTATAAGAAGATTTTAATAAATGAACCAATACTTTTAAAGAATGGTTTGTTAGTGATTACTTCAAAAGGGCCTATTGCACACTGACACCTCCTTCATTTTTTTCCAAATTCATTCAAAACTAAGGGGTTGGGGCGGAAGGGGGATTCGGTGCTAGAATAGAAAACCGCTAAATTGGTAATATATTAGATTTAGAATTTAGACTACATACCTGGCTTGAGGTAAGTGATATTGTACACTGTCATTATGAGTAAGGTTACCCACCCCGCTTGTACTACATACTAGGGTGCCACTTGAACCATTTCTAGAAAGAAAATAATATTTTAGAAGTGAGGGGGGTGGGGATTAAAAAAAATATGCCAAAATTACAATTATGATTTAAAAATATGGTCGGCATAGAAACTAAATGTTTTCTCACAATTTTCTTAGTGCTAAGAATCATTAAAAGTGCACTAGAGAATTATAAATATAATGAAAATCATTTAGCAGACTACTTTTTATATAAAACATATTTAACCTGGAGTTGATGGCATTCCAAGAGGTGGCTGTATTCCTGGCCCTAGCAAGGCCTCTCAACAACATCTTGCCTAATGTTTTCACCCACACCAGGTAGATAGGCAGGCTTAAAACAGCCTCCTCTGAAAAAGGGTGTCCAAAAAATAAACTATGTATAATATTCAGTACAAGTCCAGAAATTGTGATGTAAAATTGATAATTTGGTAGATTTTTTTGAGCAGTTTTTTTTGTAAAAATATTTTTGATAGACAACAAATTAATTAAGTGATGGGCAAAAATGCAATGCAACAAGTATTGTCAACCGTTCAACTGCTAACTACCCAATCATAAAAATAATACTGACATTTTTTATAGAAAAAATAAATACAATAAATACAAAAATAAAAGCTTATTACATACATAATACAAACATGATCAGATTTTGTATTTTAAAAGTTTTTGTGATTTAATTGAGCAAAAATAATCTAAAAGGTAGGACTAATTCTTTTTTGCTTTTAACATTTAAAAAGAAATAGAAACAAAATATTACAAATAATTTAGTCTTTTTCCAATATTCATTCACTTCATAAAAAAAACTAGGTATTTTCATTAAGAAATTCATTGTACATAAAAAAATATTACATAACATCTAAAAATTGTGTCATTAACTTACAATATTCATAAAATGTGATTCTTTTATTTTAGAGTTCAGCTTAAAATGTTTACATTATTATACATTTATCTTATATATAATATTCTAAAATCAATATGATATGCTTTTATATTAAAAAAATTTTCATACATTTAAAAGAGAACAATGACCGTAGGTACAAAAATAGACCAGTTTAGAACATTTGTTTGGCTCAGAATACAAAATTTTGAAGATTTTTTCACTCTCCAAAATTGTAGGTATGAGTTTCGGAGATTAATTCCAGATTAAGAATTGGAACATCAGCTGCAGGGATAGAGTGGTATCACAAACTTAGATCCAAATGGGGAAGTATATTTAATTCCAACCTCCTAATTATTTTTATTGGATAATTTTAACTTGTTGGTAAATATTGTGAAATTTAAATAACTGTGCTTAATAATATGCCCTAGTAGAATTTCAATGGTCTTTATGGATAAGACAATGAACGATAAACTGATAAACGTTTAGACACTGATGGATGGAACGAGTCAACCAATCAAGATTATTTCAGGGTACCAGTACGATTCATAGTTCCCACCCACCCTGCCTTTAAAAGTACAATAAAACATGCAAAAAAAAACTAAAATACATCAATCAATAAGTAAAACAATTTCCCAACTTGAATTTTCCTTATTCCCCTTTCTAACTAAGATGCATTTTACATTTATTCGGAGAAAGTAGGTAATTTATCCCCCCCCCCCTTCCTTAGGGATTTAAACCAGAAGTATGAATACTATCATTACAAGTTAATAAAAAATATTTAGTTTTTAGTACCTAGAAGTTAGAACATACATAGAGCTTTTATTTAAGTTAAAAATATCCATTCCTTGAAAAGATTCTTAGGTACACCAAGATTAGCTAGGAAAAGTTGACCGCATTGCGCTGGTTGAGCCAGTGGTAATAGGCCAACTAAACTCCTCCTTGTAAAAGTAAATCACATCAGTTAGGAATCCTCTACACCAAAATTAAATAAGTACTTCAATTTTTAAGAACTTTGTATAGGTCCTTGTAATTTTTATTCCATTTAACATTTAATAGGTTGACATATATCAAAGCCCATAAATAAAAAAGATATTTGGAAGATCAGTTGAAATTAAAATAAAACTTGTTTTCTTTTATTCTCATGTGATCAAATTATTTTTACTTTTCAAAGCGTAGGTAGACAAAAATATCAATAAAAATATGGATAAGATGCCCATATGTCATGGAAATCTTCACTTAAAATTTTTAACTATCTATCATAATCTTCAATAGCAGCCGAAAAAAATTGCATTTTCTCCATATCGTTACCGACTTGCAGACAAATGGGAATTATAGAGTAGATTCGCTACTAAAGTCAAATAAAACAATGACATTACTATACCTGGGAACAAGGACAGGTATCTCTGGTGGAGGGTCGATTGCCAGCACTGGAGCCTAGCAGGACAAACAAACATTGCTTTTGTGTTCAAAGGGAAAATGGGAGTCAATTCTCACCGATTAGGCAAAAGAATCGAGCTACTTTTAAATCCTTCTGGATTAAATCTACTAATAACAGCTATAGGCTAATGAAGTGTTATTTAATCATTTGGAAAATTTTTGCGCAAAATAATATGTCTTTCATCACATTAGACCAATGACCAAATATTTATAAAAGAATAATGTTTTTTATTTTATAAAGTAGCCGAGAAAATTACATTTTACATTTTTCAAACCTTTACACATCTCCTCATAAAAAGCCCGTAATCGATGTGGGCGCATCATCTAGTTATAGTAAATATATTCTCTGTACTTCCGCAATTGATTGTGTGTAAATAAAGTATTGCTTTCCTTAAGATTTTGTGCCCAAGCGACAGCGCCTCTGTGCCAGGGTTGAATTCTCTGCTGAAAACACATCTCTTCATCCTGCAATTAATTAGGAATTATTTTAGAACATTTTTAACAACATTTCTTGTTCAAAAAACTATTGTGAGCGCAAAACAAAAACCTAGAGATGTTGTGTTGAAAAGCAGGGATCTAAGGGGATAAGACAATGGCCGATAAATTTATGTACATACCCAATGATTGATGATACACAAAATTGCCCCTTCTTGAGATTAAAATTATTGGTTGAAACTTTTGGACACTCAGCTAAATAAACGAACTACCTAATCAAAATTTAATAAAAGTCATTAAAGTTGTTAAGCCTACGTATAAGAAAACGTTATTGTAAGACTTTGGGGACTAGTTTCCTCCCTGGTTGACTCGTGTTCGTTTGGATATAGATGAGATAAAAGCATAAAATTTAGGCATGAGTCTTTTGTTTGATAATTCAAGCAAAGATTTTTATTATTTTAAATTCTTACAAATGAGAATGAGAACAATATACCCTATTTGACCATGTGATTACTGATTATACATCAGTTTAGTTTTTATTATTAGTTTTACTTATATAATACATATACAGGGATGGCAAAATAAAAACCACGTGGTTTTAATCAAGTGGTTTAAACCAAAAAAAGAAAGCTAAAAAACCAAAAAAACCAAGGTGGGATGGTTTAAATGTTTTTTTTTAATACAAAGGCCTATCTTTCCAGTTATATCCTTATAATAAAGTAACAGGATGTTTGTATGTGTGTTTGTATGTTTGTACAAAAGGATCTCGCTAACCGCTGAACCGATTGGGTTCTCCTTAACCTTTCATAGGTCCCGGGAAGGTTTATAACTATTTTCTTTGGGGGTGGGACACCCCCAACCCCCCCTCCGAAAAAAATTTTAAAAAACTTTTTAAATAAATTTAAAAAAAAAAAAAAATGTTCGCCCCCCCCAAAAAAAATTTTTTTTTACTTTTTCTTACAAAATATAAAATGAAAAATTCAATTATTAAATTCGACTCTCTCCTCCTCAAGTGCCCCTAGAGGCCTCTAGGGGCCTAGCCGCTAGTCAACTGAATCAACGAACCATTACAGATTTCATTTTGGGACTTTCCTTCTAGGGGCTAGTGGAGCAAAAGACCCCCCCAAACACTAAAAATTTAAGTTCTGAGCTTATTTTTAGAGATATTGAGATGATTTTTTTTTCAGAAACCTTTTTTAACATAACCAAACTAAGTAATCATTGCAGATTTCATTTTGGGACTTCCCTTCTTGGGGCTAGTGGAGCAAAAGACCCCCAAACACTAAACATTTAGGTTCTGAGCTTATTTTTAGAGATATTGAGATGTTTTTTTTTCAGAAAACTTTTTAAACACAACCAAACTAAGTAATCATAGGAGATTTCATTTTGGGACTTTCCTTCTACGGGCTTGTGGAGCTACAGACCCCCAAAAACACTAAAAATATGCGTTCTGGGCTTATTTTTAAAGATATCAACCTGATTTTTTTAAATAATACTTTTTTTACATAACTAGATCATCGAACCATTACAGATTTCATTTTGGGACTTTCCTTCTAGGGGCTTGTGGAGCAAAAGACCCCCCCAAACACTAAAAATTTAAGTTCTGAGCTTTTTTTTAGAGATATTGAGATGATTTTTTTTTCAGAAACCTTTTTTAACATAACCAAACTAAGTAATCATTGCAGATTTCATTTTGGGACTTCCCTTCTAGGGGCTTGTGGAGCAACAGACCCCTAAAAACACTAAAAATATGCGTTCTGGGCTTATTTTTAAAGATATCAATCTTATTTTTTTTAAATAATACTTTTTTTACATAACTAGATCAACGAACCATTACAGATTTTATTTTGGGACTTTCCTTCTAGGGGCTAGTGGAGCAAAAGACCCCCTTAAACACTAAAAATTTAAGTTCTGAGCTTACTTTTAGAGATATTGAGATGATTTTTTTTTCAGAAACCTTTTAACATAACCAAACTAAGAAATCATTGCAGATTTCATTTTGGGACTTTCCTTCTAGGGGCTTGTGGAGCAAAAGACCCCCAAAAACACTAAAAATATGCGTTCTGAGCTTATTTTTAAAGATATCAACCTGGTTTTTTTTTAAATAATACTGTTTTAACATAACTAGATCAACGAACCATTACAGATTTCATTTTGGGACTTTCCTTCTAGGGGCTTGTGGAGCAAAAGACCCCCAAAAACACTAAAAATATGCGTTCTGAGCTTATTATTAAAGATATCAACCTGATTTTTTTAAAATTATACTTTTTTAACATAACTGAATCAACGAACCATTACAGATTTCATTTTGGGACTTTCCTTCTAGGGGCTTGTGGAGTAACAGACCCTCAAAAACACTTAAAATATGCATTCTGAGCTTATTTTTAAAGATATCAACCTGATTTTTTAAAATAATACTTTTTTAACATAACTAGATCAACGAACCATTACAGATTTCATTTTGGGACTTTCCTTCTAGGGGCTTGTGGAGCAAAAGACCCCCAAGAACACTAAAAATATGCGTTCTGAGCTTATTTTTAAAGATATCAACCTGATTTTTTTTAAATAATACTTTTTTAACATAACTAGATCAACGAACCATTACAGATTTCATTTTGGGACTTTCCTTCTAGGGGCTTGTGGAGCAAAAGACCCCCAAAAACACTAAAAATATGCGTTCTGAGCTTATTTTTAAAGATATCAACCTGATTTTTTAAAATAATACTTTTTTAACATAACTAGATCAACAAACCATTACTGATTTCATTTTGGGACTTTCCTTCTAGGGGCTTGTGGAGCAACAGACCCCCAAAAACACTAAAAATATGCGTTCTGAGCTGATTTTTAAAGATATCAACCTGATTTTTTTTAAATAATACTTTTTTAACATAACTGAATCAACAAACCATTACAGATTTCATTTTGGGACTTTCCTTCTAGGGGCTTGTGGAGCAAAAGACCCCCAAAAACACTAAAAATATGCGTTCTGAGCTTATTTTTAAAGATATCAACCTGATTTTTTTAAAAATAATACTTTTTTAAAATAACTGAATCAACGAACCATTACAGATTTCATTTTGGGACTTTCCTTCTAGGGGCTTGTGGAGCAACAGACCCCCAAAAACACTAAAAATATGCGTTCTGAGCTTATTTTTAAAAATATCAACCTGATTTTTTTAAATAATACTTTTTTAACATAACTGAATCAACGAACCATTACAGATTTCATTTTGGGACTTTCCTTCTAGGAGCTAATGGAGCAAAATACTTCAAAAACACTAAAAATATGAGTTCTGAGCTTATTTTTAAAAATGTCGATCTGGAAGGAAAGTCCCAAAATGAAATCTGTAATGGTTCGTTGATTCGGTTATGTTAAAAAAGTATTATTTAAAAAAATCAGGTTGATATCTTTAAAAATCAGCTTAGAACGCATATTTTTAGTGTTTTTGGGGGTCTGTTGCTCCACAAGCCCCTAGAAGGAAAGTCCCAAAATGAAATCTGCAATGATTACTTAGTTTGGTTGTGTTTAAAAAGTTTTCTGAAAAAAAAACATCTCAATATCTCTAAAAATAAGCTCAGAACCTAAATGTTTAGTGTTTGGGGGTCTTTTGCTCCACTAGCCCCAAGAAGGGAAGTCCCAAAATGAAATCTGCAATGATTACTTAGTTTGGTTATGTTAAAAAAGGTTTCTGAAAAAAAAACCATCTCAATATCTCTAAAAATAAGCTCAGAACTTAAATTTTTAGTGTTTGGGGGGGTCTTTTGCTCCACTAGCCCCTAGAAGGAAAGTCCCAAAATGAAATCTGTAATGGTTCGTTGATTCAGTTATGTTAAAAAAGTATTATTTAAAAAAATCAGGTTGATATCTTTAAAAATAAGCTCAGAACGCATATTTTTAGTGTTTTTGGGGGTCTGTTGCTCCACAAGCCCCTAGAAGGAAAGTCCCAAAATGAAATCTGCAATGATTACTTTAAAAAGTTTTCTGAAAAAAAAACATCTCAATATCTCTAAAAATAAGCTCAGAACCTAAATGTTTAGTGTTTGGGGGTCTTTTGCTCCACTAGCCCCAAGAAGGGAAGTCCCAAAATGAAATCTGCAATGATTACTTAGTTTGGTTATGTTAAAAAAGGTTTCTGAAAAAAAAACCATCTCAATATCTCTAAAAATAAGCTCAGAACTTAAATTTTTAGTGTTTGGGGGGGTCTTTTGCTCCACTAGCCCCTAGAAGGAAAGTCCCAAAATGAAATCTGTAATGGTTCGTTGATTCAGTTATGTTAAAAAAGTATTATTTAAAAAAATCAGGTTGATATCTTTAAAAATAAGCTCAGAACGCATATTTTTAGTGTTTTTGGGGGTCTGTTGCTCCACAAGCCCCTAGAAGGAAAGTCCCAAAATGAAATCTGCAATGATTACTTTAAAAAGGTTTTTGAAAAAAAAATCATCTCAATATCTCTAAAAATAAGCTCAGAACTTAAATTTTTAGTGTTTGGGGGGGTCTTTTGCTCCACTAGCCCCTAGAGGGAAAGTCCCAAAATTCAATTTTCAAAGTTTTATGTGTAGATCCAGTCATATAAGAGAGCTCACAAAAAGAATTAGGTTGATAACTCTAAAAACAAGCCCATACGGCCCTCCCAAACTTTAGTACTGAATTTCATTTCCTATAACTGTACAAACTTCCCCCCCCCTTATTAAAAAAAAAAAAAAACCTGGTTTCTATTAATAAAAACCAATAAAAACCGGTTTAAACCAAAAAAACCACACTGGTTTGATCTTTTTAAAAAAACCTGGTTTTTTTTCCAACATATACAATACAATATACAAGTACAAGTTTAATGCCTAATAGTCGCACCCTAGTTAACAGTAGCTGCGCTACTAATAGATATTGAACTAACCTCCAAAGCGTTGACAACTGCATCCACAGAAATGGATGGAAGATCTTTAGCTTTGGTAACAACTTTTCCTCCTGTCAATCGATACAGCCGCAACTCCTTAAGTTTTTCATTGAAAATAATATAAATATAACCTTAAAGGGATATTTGTATTTTAAAAAATTATTTCAAGCCTAAGTTACAAAGTATACCATCAATTATATAATTTTGCATTACAATAAATAACAAAAAGACTTCACTAAATGAGTCGTCATGCTGTTTTTGTGATCATAAGCCAGCTATATAAATTGGATATATATCACAAGAATATGATTTTTAAGTCTTGGTATTTTTAAAACTAAGTGGTAAAATTAAATCTTTCAAATACATGACATAATCCTATAGATATTGTTAAAACCATTGAACAGGAAAAAATAGGCAGTTCACTAAATTAAAGTTTAAATGCATTTCGTGTAACTATCCCTTTAATTGAACGTTAATTTTTATCTTTAACCTTTAAGAAGCAAAATTACTAGGTAAAGATACTTTTAATTTTCAATGATAAATTCCTGTTCTAATTGAGGAGATTGATGTCTGCCCATTGTTTCTGGTAAATAAACCTACAAAAAAAAAACACTTTAATTGAATCACTAGGTAAAAAAATAGTATAACGCTAAACTTTAAAAGTTAGTGCATCTACGCCCCTAGAGGCCTCTAGGGGCACGTAAAATGTGTTCGTTTCAATCTATATTAAGATCAGCTGTTTACCAAAAAATGTCAGCTAAACGGCGTTTTCTATCTTAAAGAAATTTTAGCGATTTTTCTGAGACCTTCCCAGGACCATGAGAAGCTACCATATCGGTTCAGCGGTTTCGAGATCCTTCGGAACAGATATACTGACAAACACAGACAGTGATCCTTTCACTTTATTATAAGGATTATACTTTAAGTACTATTCATTAGAAAATATCATATTAGTTTTTGTTCTGAAAAAGATATTTTTGTTTATCATATGCATTAAAAAATCTGCTGCAGTTCATACCTGCGTCCTGACTCCATGACCGGCCAGATGTCTGGCAGTTGAGAGGCCATAAACAGCTGATTTACTGGCGCCACAAAGAATAACCGCCAACGGCAGCTGATGAGCATTGTTGGCGGCTAATCTGTGTGCACCTCCCAACAGCTAAAAAAATAAGTTGTAATAGTGGTTACATTTATCTAGGGTAGGTTCGTCGAAATGTCATACATATATTTTGTAATTCTAATTGTTAAAAATTCATAATTTATGCAATTACACAATTAGCTAGGTATAATATTCATCTGAATATATTTAGCTTGTTTCTCCTATTGTAATAATAAATAAAATTGTCTAGTTTTTAATGTGTTTGTAAAAGTCACTTTGATTACTAAAATAATATAATCTAATAACCTGCAAACAAAGATCAGTAGCTGCTCTACCCATTAACTCAGCCTAAGAAAATAAATTATTTTTAGAAAATATTATCTTTAAGCTAATATCCTTATTCATCACTTTTTCCTTCTGTTAGTTCAAATGGTTTAAAAGTTAAGAACCCTAACTAAAAAATAATCAATAATAAAAAAAAAATATTTTAATTTATCTATTTCACTTAAATGTTTTGAAAGCTTTCCTGTAACTAAATAAAATCATCCTTTTTTGTTACAATATAAAACTAATAGTGCACTTTTTATTGAAAATTCTGTCAAAATATGATTAGGAAATGCATTCACTATAGAATAATACAAAATTATTTTCATTGCAAAGAAAATAGGTACTTTACATTAGTTAACTTCTACTTTGAAAACACATTACCTAATACTGTATTCATAAATTGACAAGACTATGAACAAGAAATAAAACCGAATGTTGTAGGATTAAATTGTAAAGAAGCAACGCTTCTATATAATTAAACGTTACCTGTTTACTAATATCAAAGCCATGATCTGATAGAACATTTAATAATCTTTCTCTCATGCTTAAACTGATAGCAGGAACAATTAAGCCTAAAAATTAAAAGAATTTCATCAACTGAATTGTTAGTTATAATCCAACAGGATATGAAAAGAATTATTCTATTCTTCCATTGTGGCCCAAATGTTCAAGTTTATAGGTATGTTAAAAACTATCAGTAAACAATTTACAGTATTTCTTTTAATTTTTTGTTTTAGTGGGAAAAATGTAATTTAAAAATTATGTGATGTCTCAGCAAATATTTTTAGCTACTTTTCCCTTTTAAATAGCCTGAATCCTGCCCACAACCGAAAAAGTATTCCTCATATTTTCCCCCTCAGTGCAGTGTTTATTAATATATACTACAACAAACAGACAAATAGGCATTTAACTACTTTCGTAAATATGAACCCTAACCTGCATCTGTTGAATATTCAGTTTCCATAACTTCACCAGTTTCTATCTGTCTACAATTCATCACCTGAATAAAAAATTAATTTAAAAGAATAATAAAAGGAATTGTTTGTCTTATTTATCTTTTGAAAGGTACTCTAGAAAAGGAGCAAAAATAAGCTATAATTAAGTGTACATCCACAATTTGTTAAGCTAAATTTCTCCTTATATAGATTCAAATATTTGTTATATTTGTCAACGAATAAGATAACAATAACATGGTTACAAAAGTTTGAGTACAAGTTCAATTTGCAATCCAATGTAGCCTATATAATCAGAGGAAGGAAGGGAACGAATAGATGTAATTGGAAGCCTTAATTCAGACAACTTCAGTTATTTTACCGACAGGTGTTCTTGATACCCTTAGTTATGAGTAGCTCCGCTACTAACAAAATCAAGTATGAAAACTTGAAACATTTTCTCACCTGATTCCCAAGAACGTTTTCATCATGTCGATACTTTGGTTCTGGTTTTCTGATGTTACAGTCAACTAGACGGATTATGTCGGGTTTGTTTGAGAGTTTCTGTTGCAAGTTATGTATTTTATCATTTTATTTCAATCAGAAGAGTGGCAACTCTATAACTTACGTTCGTTGTCATTGAGCTAGCAATTTCTTAAACTCGAAGGGTAAGGTGAGGTTTTATAGCGGTCTTAAGTTTAGTTTTAACAACAAATGTATAAGCATATATGCATAACCCAGACAACTATCTAGTTCCAGTGGTGGAACCCTTTTCATCTGATGGCAAAGAATTCTGCTCTTTTGTAGCAACTAGGTTGTGCTAACATTTCCAACGCTATTGGCTGATATTTAAAGACCCAATTAAAAGGCGACACAGGGTCCCCACAACGTGCACATACAGTTATTTAACCCCTTTCACTTCAATGTTTAAAGTAATAAAAATAATTAAAATCAAACTCGAATACAGTCATAAACTACTCTATAGAAGTTTTTTTATACATACAAAATATACATTCCTGATCGATTTCAGCCATCACTCCCTCCTTATCAAACATGGCCAGATTTTTCTCAAAATCAAATTCTTCGTTCATATCAAAGACTGAGGGGCTGAAACAGTCCTCATCCTTTCTGAACCTATCTCGTTTGTTTGGCGTTGTGGCACCCATGGCCGCATTTCTGTTGTTTGGGGTGCGGGACCTCACTTCTTTCTTTGGGGAAGTTCGGAAACCTTGACATAGATAAATTTCAGACAGTTATCTTTTATAGCACCCGAGATAATAAGCAACAAATAGCGTCAAAATATTATTTTTGCTGTATCTTTACAAAGAAAAAAAATTATGGTCTATGGATGGAGTCCATCTAATTAAAAATAATCTTAAAGGATAAGAAAATGAAATGAAAATTGATAAAAGGTTTGGACACTTACTAATTTTAAACCAACCAATAAAATACCCATAGTTTGTAAACTCATGAATAGATATCATGGTAAAAAATAATTGGGTAGCATTGAAGATTCCAGTCGAATGTCATTATCCCCTCCCTTCCTGCTAAAAAGTGAATCTAATTCCCTAAATTGTCTTACCTTGTTTCTCTAACATAAGTGACATTAGAGGTTGAAATCCAACTTCTCTGCCCCCATTCCCTGATTTCTTGGTGTCCACGCCACTTGCAGCCCCAACATAACCCCCTCCGTCGCTGTCATAATTCTTCTGCTCTCTAAATAATAGTTATTTGTTCAAATTCAGATGTACAAAGAATATAAAAAAATTACCAAGAATGTTTGAAATTTTCAATTAGCTGTCCGTCTAGGCAACTTAAAAGCAAATTTTATTGTTGATGTAATTTGAAAACTAAAGGGTAGCAAACGACGCCACACTCAAAGATTTTCAACATATACATATATGTATCTCTTAGAATAAAAAGTAAACTGAATATAATCCTAAAGTAATTTTGATCAATTTAAAACTGTTACTTGGATATTTGCCGCTTAACATTCTGTCTTGTTTTTGGCTTTTTAACTTCCAGAACAGTGGATTGGTCAGTCTCGGCACTCTTTGCTCTGGAAGCTTCGATTTCAGACTTCTTTTCAAGTATTGTTAGATCCTTAAATAATTTGAAAAAATATTTTTTATGTTGTACATTAGTTTGATTTTAAAGCTTGCTATTTTTTAATTTCTATTTTCTATACCCAAATATTTTTAAATTGAAATCTATTGACAATGAATTACTTTAAAGTTTCCGAAGTATAAAAAATTACTTCAGGACTCTCTTAAAAAACTAAGTTTTTTATTATTTATACATTTTCTTTGTCCGCGATTAAAAATATTGCTTGTGATGATATAAGTATATTACCAGTATATCATTCCCTCTGAGAGTAGTCTGTTTAACTTTACACGGGACTCCATTTTGGAATGGATCTTTCAGTGTTATGGAATGGTCAGATAAATCTACAGAGGATATTATGCCCTGAAACAAAACAAAATTCAACATCTAAATAACCTAAAAGTCAGAGTTTTTTCACCTAAGTAGAAAAAGTGTATCATAGTCAAATGGATATTGGTATGTAGCAACAATTTTAAGGTATTGGAAAAGACATGTTTTACCCTTAAAAGAGTAAGATTAAATTAAACATATACATAACCTTAATTAAATCCTTTCCAAAAAACAGATGCCATGGCATAAAAAATACAGTCCGTATTAAGATAAGTATAAATAGTTTAAATTAAAATATAATTAAACAATAAAAGAGAATAATCAATATCTAATAATTACCTGAAAATGTCCCAAACCACCGCAGTCCAAGGACACCCTGCAGCCGATCCAATAAGCGCACATTTTATATTTATTTCAATTTAAAAAATTACAATTTTTTTCTGAACAAATTTTTATGTAGGTAAATTAAAAAAAATATATACCTAATTAGAAAATATAAAAGAATATAATGAATAAACAAGAAATAATAGGGTAAGGGGGGGGAAATTTCGGTATTTTTTCTTTTTTTTTTGAAAAAAAATGGGGTAAATATTAATATTTTCAAATGAAACCAAGACCGGTAGAAAGCTTATGGAAAGGACTATCAGGTCCTAAAAGGACGTTATCCTAGGACTTTTAGAAGTTTGCCGAAATTGACCGCAAAAAAGTTACCGAAAATTCCCCACCAGCGGGGGAATTTTCGGTAATTTTTTTCAACCTAAAAAAAATCGATGAAAAACGGCCAAACGGCCAGTCGAACATAAATAATCATAATTAGTATAGGTTATAGGGATTATCCACAAAAAATTTCATAATGATCGGACTATTCCTTCTATGTTAAAAATTAATTTTTTTGAAAGACGCGAATTTTCGATTTTTTTTTTCGAAAATTTTTTTTTTAAAACATAAAATTAATATAAGAAAAAAACGTATTTTATTACTTTTTAGGCCTGATCCTAAAAAAGCTCACATTTAACTATAGATTTAGACCAAAAAACATGAAAATTGATTAAAAATTGACCTCAATAATCGAATTTGAAGCAAAAGTGTCATCTTTGCAAAAAATCTTGACTACATTTTAACCTTAAAAAAATCGATGAAAAAAGGCCAAACGACCAAACAAACGTAAAAAATCATAATTAGTATAGGTTATTGGGATTAACCACAAAAAAATTCATAAAGATCGGACTATTCCTCCTATGACAAAAATATTTTTTTTTCAAAGGACCAGAAATTTTGATTTTTTCCTCGCAAAAAGGGGGGGGGTAAAATGTGGTGACTCGTGCCACGACATACCAGCAATTTTATTTTGGGTGCTACTCCCTTAGTTTTAGAGATAATTGGATAAAATCTTTTGGGCTGGGTCAGTAATTACCCCAACTAGAGGTATCTTTCAAAAAAAACGGCGGCGGGACCGCCGCTCCCGCCGCCCGCCGCCGTTTTCCGCCGCCACCAAAAAAAAATTTTTTTTTGCATTTCTCGCCGAATTAGGCAATTTGGAATCATTTGAGACCATGTTATTTTTTTCAAAAATTTTTCCCCTTACAAGCAACCCTGCGGGGGGACTTGGTCATTTTTTTCAAATTCTCGTATATCAAGGTATATCTTAAATACAGTACTTCTCCTGTGATTTTGAAGATATTGAAACAAAATCTTTTTAGGTTGGTAAGTAAAAAATATTTGAATTAAGAAAACGGCGGCGGGACCGCCGCTCCCGCCGCTCGCCGCCGTTTTCCGCCGCCAACAAAAAATTTTTTTTTTTGCATTTCTCGCCGAATTAGGCAATTTGGAATCATTTGAGACCATGTTATTTTTTTCAAAAATTTTTCCCCTACAAGCAGCCCTGCGGGGGGACTTAGTCATTTTTTTCAAATTCTCGTATATCAAGGTATATCTTAAATACAGTACTTCTCCTGTGATTTTGAAGATATTGAAACAAAATCTTTTTAGGTTGGTAAGTAAAAAATATTTGAATTAAGAAAACGGCGGCGGGACCGCCGATCCCGCCGTCCGCCGCCGTTTTATGCCGCCAACAAAAAAATTTTTTTTTTGCATTTCTCGCAAATATTTATTACTGACCCATCAAAAAAGATTTTGTTCCAATATCTTCAAAAGCACAGGAGAAGTACTGAATTTAAGATATACCTTGATATACGAGAATTTGAAAAAAATGACTAAGTCCCCCCGCAGGGCTGCTTGTAGGGGAAAAATTTTTGAAAAAAATAACATGGTCTCAAATGATTCCAAATTGCCTAATTCGGCGAGAAATGCAAAAAAATTTTTTTTTGTTGGCGGCGGAAAACGGCGGCGAGCGGCGGGAGCGGCGGTCCCGCCGCCGTTTTCTTAATTCAAATATTTTTTACTTACCAACCTAAAAAAATTTTGTTTCAATATCTTCAAAATCACAGGAGAAGTACTATATTTAAGATATACCTTGATATACGAGAATTTGAAAAAAATGACCAAGTCCCCCCGCAGGGTTGCTTGTAAGGGGAAAAATTTTTGAAAAAAATAACATGGTCTCAAATGATTCCAAATTGCCTAATTCGGCGAGAAATGCAAAAAAAAAATTTTTTTTGGTGGCGGCGGAAAACGGCGGCGGGCGGCGGGAGCGGCGGTCCCGCCGCCGTTTTTTTTGAAAGATACCTCTAGTTGGGGTAATTACTGACCCAGCCCAAAAGATTTTATCCAATTATCTCTAAAACTAAGGGAGTAGCACCCAAAATAAAATTGCTGGTATGTCGTGGCACGAGTCACCACATTTTACCCCCCCCCTTTGCTTCAAAAAATAAAATTTTTTTTTTTTGTTTTTTATCTGTTCTATTAATTTTTAGGCCTAATTCTTAAAAAGTCCATATGGAATAATAGATTTGACAAAAGAAAACATGAAAATATGACCTTAAAAGTTGAATTTTAATTTCTTTTGAAATTACCGAAATTTCCCCCGGCGCCAACTTTGGTCATTTTTGAAAAAAATATTACCCCGATTTTAAAGCTCTCAACAGATTTGGAAAGAGCGGGCAATTCTTAGTTCAAAAGGTTTTTACGGATCAGCTCTAGGTCTTACCAATTTTTGTGTACGTCGATCTTTACACACCTACTAAAAAATTTTTGAAAAAAAAAAATTTTTAGTCCGACTTTGAGACCCAATAAGTACCCTTAATATTCATCTCACAAAAAATTCATTTAATACTTTTTTGTAGGCAATTTAATAAGGAACAAATTTGCTTTTATAATTTTTTCTGTCATTTGAAAGGAACATGGTGAAAAAGGTCATTTAATGAAGGTAGGTCGAAATTACCGAAAATAGCCCCTTACCGAAACTTCCCCCGCCTTACCCTAATACAGGAAACACAAATTCTTATTATGACAATTTTCACTAAAAAAATCCCTTTTAATACATCCTTATATTTAGAAGTCTGACTAACAAACTAAAGATGCATTACATATATTAAACCAAAATACATTTCTTTTCACAAAACTTCTATAAAAAGTATTGACGTCATTTTACATACACATACATATATGTATATACTATATACACCAATAATAAATCGTAACCATCGATAGTCTACAATTTTCTAGAAATAACCGAAAAAATTCACCTTAATAAGTATAGGTTAAGTTTACTTTTAGTCGACAATATATGAAATCAATAACTTATAAATAATGTCATAATTCTATTCTTATCAACCAAAAAGTTATATTTCACACAAATAAACATTCCTAATTATTTTACATACAAACATTTTTACGCTACAATTTCATAATATTGTGAGAAAGCACTTTTTAGTGACGTCAGAAAAAGAATATATATGTACATATTTTTACTCATACATATGATATATCTTTTAATATATGTACGTAGCTAGTAGAATAAGATGTTAAAAGGATTTCTCCTTTACCTAATATAAGCGAAAACTCTGGATATATCCAATAATAACAACAACTTACAAGACAGAATTCGTGTTAGATGAATGGAGGTTGTCACATTGAAAGTTAGTTTTTACGTATAAGAGAACTCTAGAGGCCCTCGAATAGATCTCATGACCTTTAGCGACGAAAAAAAATATTACATACTTGGGATTAACTAAGCGATCTGATTCATTTTTAACTCTTTAATTACAAAACACTTATGTAACAAAGAACTTGTCTTTTATAAAAAAAAATCTGGCTTTATCCACTATTTGTGCTTCCTTCGTCTGTCTTCGTACTTCTCGTCTTTCTAAAATTAAAATTTTGAATCAAAATAGAACAAAACAAAAAATATTCCTTTAAAAATTAAAAATAAAATTCAAAATCTTTAATATTTAATGATTTATATGTCAATGAAACAAAGAATTTTATTATTTTTGTGTAAGGAATATTTTGCTCTGAATTGATCAGCTGATGCAGGCTTATTGTATTTTAAGGTTTTTTATTCCGTAATTTATTTATTTTACCGACAATTATTTCTATATTATTAAAAGCCAATAAACATTGCGCGTGCGTTAAAATTCGTTGAAGTAATGGACAAAACCTTCAAACTATAATTTTCCTGTAATATGACAATTAATAATTGTAGAAATATTAAGCTGGTCAATAAACAAACATGTGTATCAAATTTTAAAAATAATTTTGATAAATTCTTCCGTTAAAATTTTTTTTCGGAAGTGTAGGAAAAATTTTGTGTTTTTTTGAAGAAAAAAACATGTGGAGAAAATAATGCATTTATTTTTCAAAAACAAATCAACAGACGAACAGCTGATCGTTGTTTGGTCTAATTTACCTTTCTCCTTTCTGCTTGTCCACTCTTTTCTTCCCTTTATTTTTTCTTCCCTTCCCAGTAATGAAAGGGAAGAATATATAATTACAACAACAACAGACACAATTTTGGCGACTAAAGGAAAGAATGTGTTGTCGTCTTTTTAAAATTTATTTTTATTAGGTATTCAAGTGTTTTATTGAAATAAAAATATTATTAAGTGTTAAAAATTACAATTAATGATTATTTACAAATATCTATTAGCTATATTTTTGGAACTTATTATTGACTTATTGCAATTTCATTTTGAACATTATACATATATAGTACGTATATATATGCTTGATTTTTTCTTCACAAAACTAGGATAAATCCATTTCAGTTGTGTTTATTAATTGTATATTATTACTTATACAAAGTTAGATATTTTTTTTCAGTATTCTTTATCTACAAATTACGAGATTTACCTATTTACTATTTATATCCAGATATAAGCTAGGTATATAACCAACAAGCGAAATAAATCTAAAATAATATTTGGGGGGCAAATGGATATGTCGTCAATTTTACGATGTGTTGCCCCCCAACGACAGCTAAAAAACACGTATAGGTTTCGTGATTTTCTTTCGAATTAATTTCGTTATTGGTATAAGCTGATTTATATCTATCTTGCAGAATTATTATAGTTAATAATGAGCGGAAAAGATTTAGGGGGTGGAGGGCCCCCGACGAACCTATCCCTTCAAGGTGGAGGCCTCCCAAGCCACAGCCAGCCACAGTCGATGGTGGGCCCTCCCCCTGCACATATTTCTCAACAAGGGGTAAGTAGTTAATCAGCTTTTTAATTGTAAATGAACTGTGTGGGGTCTATTTTCATTGGGTTATTCTTCAGAAGAATGGCTTCATATTTGGAGCTATTTTGAAGGCGATGCCTTATTACTCTCCCCAGGTCACATAATGCATGTTAAGTATAGAAACTTAAGATCTGGTTCAAATAGCAGCTGATTAAATCCTATTTCTGGTCATGTGAAGGAAATGAAGATGCGGGTTTCTTCATATTTTCACAATAGCTTCTCCCCCTATATCTAGCCCTTGCGGTGGATCGACTCTAACCCTTCGGGGCAATCACCTACCCTAACTTAAAATAACCTTTGTAAAAATAAAGAAACTACAGAGTAGTTTTGTTAATAAGAAAATAAAAACAAAAATATTTTATTTTAGGTTACTATGACAATTGGTCCTGGTCCCGTCGATCTTGTAAAATCTGGAAATTCCTTGGCACAAATAAGGTGAAAATATTGTTAGTACTTTTCTATATTATTTGTATATCCGATTTTCACTAGACATCTAAAATTCAAGTACAACAAACTTTGAATACGCCGCTTTTTAAGAAATATGATCAATTATTCGATTATTTATGACCAATGTTAATATAAATATTAAATATATAATTTTTGTAGGATTCCAAGTGTGTCAGGAGCTTCAATTCAACGTGTTCCAGTGGGTTCAGTCAGCACAAATCCTCTCACAAGGCCAACAATAATTGCACCGCAGGTACAGAAAAGGACAGACTAACATTTTTACTTTATGAAATAGGACTGATCATGTGAAGTTAAAGCTAAACAAACCATTATTACACAAAATGATTTAGTGGGTATATAAAGAAATAGATTTTATAACTATTTATTTTTAATAATATTCAATTTAAAAACGGTATAATTTTTATGGACCCAATGGAAGTTTTTTTTTTTTATTTTAGGTTTCAGTAGTCGCCGCGCCTGGAAGGCCAATGGTCGGCGGAGTAACAGTTTCGAAGCCTGCACTTTCTGTGTCCAACATTACCATGTTACCAAATACAGGTTTATATTATCTTTGATATTCGTAGGAAAGTTTCTTTAAATGCTTTACCACTCCTTTATGTGTATTCATTCACTAACAATGTTTAATCAATTGAAATTAATAATACTTACATTGTTTTATTGATACACCATTATGAGTGTTTCCACACAAAATCTTAGCATCTTTCTTCAGTGACACTGACACGTATTTTAGGTCGTGTTACATCACTGGCACAAGTGAGACCTGGCACCAGACCTGTGTTAGCTGCGCCCCCATCCGCCAGACATTCTCTTCCTCAATCAACAAGGTAAACTTATAATATCATTCGTTGATTTACAGCTTTTGCTATAGGTAGTTTAAAGTTGTTTTTTACCAGGGATATAAATGGACATTGGCCACCCCCAATGATGATTGATGATGCACAAAATACTCCTGTAGATTATAATTGAATTAGTAGTTGAAACGCCTGGACACTCAACTTAATGAACCAACCAATCAAAATCAATGAAAGTTTCCAAAGTTATTAAGCCATGGAATAAAAAAATCGTTATTATAAAACTTTGGAGACTAGTGTAATAAACAGCCTAGTGTCCCTTCCCTACAATATTTTTTAACACATTAATACGATGGGTTGCATTTTTACAAAATAATGTTATAAGGCTGTTAAACTAGTTTTAATTTTTTTATTCAGTCTTTTCTTCAATTATTTATTTAGGCCATCATTGTCTGCGCCAATGATTCGTGGAGCCCAGGTTCAGTCCATTCTTCCCGGTCAACTGGTCACCCATCAAGTTAGACCTACTGTATCATCTTCAGGTATGAGTAAAGACAAGTTAACAGTTAAATAATTTTATTTTATTATTGGTATTTTTTGATATATTTCTAATATCCAAATAAAAAACTAGGTAAAAAGAATACCTACCATTGTCAATTTTCCTAACATTTACCTTTTTTTTTAGCCCCACGAGGTCCGCGACCGGCCACAGTGGTTCCAGTCGGAGTTCCTGGGAGCAGACAGGTTCCCGTCACCATGACTGCAGTATCCTTCAGGTAGAATTAGACTTAAACAAATTAATAATGTATTAGTTACAGAACAAAAACATGTCTATGAATTTGATTGGTGAGGACCTTGTAAAAATCAATGAGTAAGGATATAATTCATTTTCCATATTTTTAACATTTTTCTAGATATACCTAACTTGATTTGTTTCTTCATATACAAGAAAAAGAAAGTAGATTTTAAAAGCTTCTTAGACCCACAAATCTTTAACTATAAGTTCTACTACGTTTAGATTTTCATTAAAAAATCTATATTATTTGTTTTTAGGCCAGTGGCAAGACCAACAATGGATGGTAGGGGTATGACAAGTGCAACAAGCCAGGGAGCACAAACGGTGACTGTTTCTAAAAGCATGCTAAGTCCGGGAATTAAACCTTTGACTGTTCAGCAATCTCACCTTGGATTAGGAATTTCTCCACAGGTATATTATAGCTACGCTATGTTAATTGCACAACCACAATAATTCTAAAAGTAAAAATTAACAAGAGCAATGCCTTTTAAATATGAATGGCCTTAATACTTTAAGATTTATGGTCGTATGGTCAAAAAAATTTATTTGCAGATAGCTATACGAAATTAGTGCACTCTTTCTTAGGCATAGAGGTACAATACCACATTAAAACAAAGTCTTAAAAATGCTTTTACAAATAGCATTCATTTTGATTAATCTTCTAATATAAACTGTAATATTAAAGGTTGGTGTAGCTAGCCAAGTGGCATTAAAGCACGGTGGCACAGGTCCTATGGGGCAAGTAAGCAGGAGCACAGGTACTCTGTCAGCCGGCACAGCGAGGATGGTTAGTCCAACCCCACTAGTTTCTCTCACTCCTGCCACTCATATTCAGGTAATCAATTGTGAATCTAAAGTTAACCTATAATTATTTTTATCTAATAAATTTTCGAAAAATAACTTCAAACAATCATAATTGTTAGGTACCATTTAGCAGATTCCTGAGAGATTGTGTACAGCTTCTGTTATCATCTTTCTATCTATTTTACTATCTAATTAAGCATTATAGTTAGATCATATACTTTTGTACCTCCGTAACTTTTATTTAAATATATTCATCTTGCTATCTATCTATCTATGCTATCCATCCATAGGGGTCTGCCAGATGGGCATCTTCACCTCTGGTACCCCTCACACATTCCACACACATACAGGTATGTTCCCACACACTTATGTACATTGTACAATGTACACACACCAGAAGTATGATTTTATGACAATACCTGCCTTAGTTTTATAGGGTCAAGTATCTTTTTAATTGTAAATAAAGTACTAATGATAAGTTGGGAAGTTCCATGATACTGATCAAGTGGCATTAAAATAATTGGATGTAATGTAGCAATTTTTCTTAATCACTGTGATCTCTTTCGTGAAACAGTCCCATTGTAACTATTCCTTTGGTATAAGTACTAATATTTTAGGTTCCAATGGTACCCTCTGGACCGAAGCCCCGGGTACAGCGGATAGTCGCTAGCTCCGGTCAGCTCATTTCTACGACAGGTGGTCCGGTCATGACCGTTAACTCAACAGCCACACTCATGTCTTCAGGTTAGATTTAACTCTACGGAATTATTTTTGAAAGCGGGACTTTTTTTCTGTAAGGTGTTTTCTCTCAATTTATATGTACTTTTATAGCCCATTGTTATATTACATCATATTTTTATTTTTCATAGTGTTTAGGTTTTATACAAATTTGAAAAGTTGTGATCTTATGTACTGTTTGCCAATTGGAATTAAAATAAAATACCTACCAACTATTTATATGTTAGCTTAAAACTATATATTTTGAAAGAAAATGTGTATGTCGGCCTTTAGATCAAATGATTGCATAACATTGCAATGTCTCAAAAAATTTCCTTTTTATTTTATTCTTTTTTCTTTAAATCTCTTTTTTTCAAATAATGTTTATTTGAAAACTTGAAAAACGATATAAAGTATACCTAAGTTACAAATATAACATCAAACTTAAATAATTTTGGATTACAATAAATAACAAACAATTAGATATCACTAAATTAGTCATACTGTTTTTGTGAAAATAAGCCAGGTATATAAATTGCCTAAATCATAAGAATACGATTTTCAAGTGTTGATATTTTTTAATTTACATGGTAGAAAATTGAAATACTTTCAAATATATGCCCTATAAATTTAGTTTAAACCATTGAACGTTAAAAATATGCAGTTCACTAAATTCAAGTTTAAATGCATTTCTTGCAACTACCCCTTTGTGCAGTTTAAGATATCTATTAGTTTATATAGTTTAGATTTGAATTTACACTCACCTCTATTTAGCTGCGACCTATATGGCAGGTACTGGGGCCGCAGCCCTGATGACAGCTGGATCGCCAGCCGCACTGTTGACCGCTGGTTCTCAGGCCGCCCTGATGGCTGCAGGATCACAGGCTGCGCTGATGACCGCTGGATCTGGAGGCGCAACTTTCATCACCTCCCAAGGAGGTCCATCAGGAATGTGTCATTTTAGTAATTCACTCTTGAAATCTGTTGCAATAATAATCGAAAATCACAAAACCTTATTTCAACACTTTACCAAAATATTTGATAAAATTGCATTGCATAGTAGACAGTGTACGTAAAGGTTTGTATGTGTTTGGAAAAAAATATAATTTTTTTATATTTGCTTATCAGGGAAGCTTTGTAATTTTATTTTTTTAGACCATTATTTATAACTAGGTTTATACCAGCTTATATAACAACGAAATCAATTCGAAAAAAAGTGCCGAAACCTATATGCGATTTTCAGCTGGCGTTAGGAGGCAACATATAGTTCTGTATGCTGTCCCCCAAATATTATTTTAGATTTATTTCGCTTGTTGGTTATACCTTATACCCGGGTAAAACTCCACAAGAGTCCGTACTGACAAGAGCCTCAAGTGGGTAGGAGCGCAGCCATAAGTTTTTATTCAAGTGTCTATAAGGTTTGTTGGCTGGATGCAGCTAATAGGGCTACAATTAAATTTCTTATCTCTTATCGTAACAAAAATTCACGAACTAAAAAACACATAATTACAGGACCCGCAACTTTAATAGCCACAGCAGGACCGCCCCTAAGCAGTGCGGCCCTGGGTAGTATTACCGGAGGGGGCACTGTACAGATTACCACCCCCAGGACTATCACCCTACCATATTCTGGAGCACACAGTAAGGTTTTATTTTGAATGTGCACTGGGCAAAATATATTGACTGAAATATAAGTAACGATTTAGAAGGCAATAGAATATTGTGTTAAAACTTGACCAACAATTTAACTGTTCACTACTACAAAACTAAGAATATAACTTTAAACAATTTATTTATTTTCTAAACTTTAACTAATATCTAAGAAGTTCTTTTATTTGCTTGATTTGTATGTTTTAATTTAGTTAAGCCTGGTTTATCTGCTGCGAGCGCAGCGTCCATACCGATAGCAAGAGTAACACCTCAACAAAGCCAACCAAGGTATTATTAATAAAATACGTAGAAAAAGTAGCTTCTATCCAGTTAGTGTTTTCTTTAAAAGACAAAAGTACCCTTTGAGCGGGTACTATATCTTCTGTATAGGTCCCTGCGGGGATAACCAAACCTAATATGACCTAAACTTATAACAAACAAATTAAAAATACCTATCCACCCTCCTTTATTTACTTATTCTATGGTAAAAACAATTAGCAAGAAAACCATAATTTTATTCATCTTTCTGTCTATCTAACTTGACTAATTAGTATCTATCTTTCTAGGGACCTTGCAGGATCCAGCCCAGGATTTGTGTACCTGCCAGTCACCAGATCAGAACCTGGAGGTCCCAGGCAGGTTCCTACAAACTTATCTACAAATATTAGGTATATACTTAGCAAGCTTTTCCGCAGTGGACCTATCCGGGGAGGAGGAGAAGAAGATGTACACCCCCGGGCAAACCTGCACCAAACCACCTGTTCTGACAGCCATGTCTCCCGTCCGGGTTTCCCCCACGGGGCTGGCCTAAAGGGCTTTTAAGTCAGCCCCTGTCAGCTCTGGAGGCCTTGGAGGCCTTTCAACTCCAACCCTCCATAACCACATCCAACATCACCCCCCCCCTCCTCCCCTCATCCTCTCTGGCGACATCCATCCAAATCCTGGTCCCAAATACCCTTGCTCTACCTGCTCCCGCAACATAACCCGCTCCTCTGGTGCCTTCCTCTGTAACTCCTGCCAACTTTGGGTTCATCCCAAATGTTCCCTCCTCTCATCCAAATCCGAATACAATTCTAACTGGTCCTGTCCACCCTGCATCTCTGCCTCCCCTACCCCCTTCTCACCCATTTCCCCCCAACAATCAACACCCCCACCTAAATCCCGTGGCCCCAAATTTCCATGCCCTATCTGTTCCTTAGGTGTTACAAAATCCACTGGCTCCTTCCAATGTAACTCCTGCCTCCAATGGGTCCACCCCAAATGTTCCCTCCTTCCATCCTCCACCCACTACTCCCCCTTCTGGATATGCCCCTCCTGTTCCCCCCAAAATTCCCCCCCTCCCTCACCCTCCACACCCAACTCCCCGTCTCCCCCACCTTCCCCAACAGCACCTCCATCACCACCACACCCACAATCACCCCCGCCCCCTCCTCCCCCCACCCCTGCCCCCCGCAAACCTCCTGGTAAACCTTTCATCCTCCAATTCAACTGTAACGGTCTCCTTACCACCCAAGATGAACTCCACAACCTTATTTCAACCCTTAACATCCCAATTACCTGCCTCCAAGAAACTAAACTCTCCTGCAAATCCAATCCTAAACCCCTCCCTGGCTATAACTTCATCAGGAAGGATCGACAAGACCGACCTGGTGGAGGAATAGCCTTCCTCATTGCCGAAGACATCCCCTTCACACACCTTAACCTCAACCACCTCTCCAATGGCCCCCTTGAGGTTGATGGCATCCAAATTTCCCGCAATGGCTCCCCTCTACAAATCATCAACCTTTACCTCCCCCCACACTCCTCCTGCCCCCCACAATACACCCCTGACTTTAACCTCCTTTTTGAAAATCCAAATGACCTTATCCTAGTCGGTGACTTCAATGCCCACAACCCTGCCTGGAACTCCATTACCCTTGACCAATCTGCCATGAATCGTGGGGAGGCTCTGCTGGAAGCTCTCAATGAGAGCAGCCTTTGCCTCCTCAACGAGGATTCCCCTACCCGCCTTCCCCCCAATGGCCAACCTACCTCCCCTGACCTTTCCTTATGCTCTGCCCACCTTGCCCTTGATTTCTCCTGGCACACCCTTACCACCCTCCGTTCTGATCACCTTCCCATTCTCCTCTCCATTCCCGAAATCACCAGAACCCCCCGCCCTGTCAAAACCTTCCACAACTTCCATAAAGCAGACTGAGAAACTGAAACCCTTTTTGAAGACCTTCCTGACCCTTCCTCCTGCTCCCAAGGTGAAGCCACTTTCCGCCAAATCCTCAAAACTGCCTCCAAACACACTGTTCCTGCTGGCTTCATCAAAAATTCCAACCCTACCCTCCCTCAGTCTGCTAAACCCCTTATCCAGCAAAGAGACTCCTTAAGAGAAACCAACCCCCATGATCCTCAAATTCAAATCCTTAATGACCAAATCTCCTCAATAGTAAACCAACATTCCAACAAAAAATGGCAAGAAACCCTTTCCAAATCCGACCATAGAACAAATCCTTCCAAATTCTGGTCCCTCCTCAAGTCCCTTTCCGGCAAAAACAACTCCCCTCCCTCCAACCAACCCATTTCCTTCAACAACAACAAAGTCCACACCTCCCACCTCCACATTGCCGAATCCTTCACCAGTCAATTCACCTCTGTCTCCCGTCATACTTCCAACCCTTTCTCCAGAAAAATTATCCGTAAAATCCGCCGCCGCAACCACCTCAACAGAAACTTCCAACCTTTTACCCCTGCCCTTGTCCTTGAAGCAATTAAAAATTCCTCCAATTCCTCTGCACTTGGCCCCGACAACCTTAACATCCTTCACCTTAAACACCTTGGTCCAAATGGCATCTCCTACCTCACTAAACTTTTCAACCTCTCCATCTCCGCTGCCAACATCCCTGCCATTTGGAAACTATCCAAAATCATTGCCCTCCTCAAACCTGGTAAACCCCCTGACCTTTCCACCTCCTACCGCCCAATCTCCCTCCTCTGTCCTGCAGCAAAAGTCCTTGAACGCCTACTCCTCCCCTACCTTAAACAATCCCTCTCCACCCACCCCTCACAACACGGCTTTAAACCCCTCCACTCCACCACCTCCTCCCTACTCAACCTTTCCACCACCATTGCCAATGGCTTCAATCAAAACCTCCCCCCCAGCCGCACAACTGTTGCCTCCATCGACCTTTCCAAAGCATTTGACTGCATTCCCATCCACCTCCTTCTCCAAAAAATCTCCTCCTCCAACCTTCATCCCAACATCATTAGATGGCTATCCTGCTACTTGCGTGGCAGGATGGCTTTCTGTTCCTATCAAAACACCAATGCCTCTCCTAAAATTGTCCACACTGGCGTCCCCCAAGGCTCTGTTATCTCCCCAGTCCTCTTCAACTTCTACATAGCAGATGCCCCCCACATTCCCCCTGCCCACACCTCCTCCTATGCCGATGACCTTAACTCCTTCCACTCCTCCCCTAACATCCCCCAGTCAGTTGAATCCATCAACTCCCACCTCTCCTCAATCGCTGACTGGGCCTCCACCAACGGCCTCTCCATAGCTCCCAACAAATCCACTGTCACCCTCTTCACTTCTGACCGCAAGCACCAATCCAACCTCCATCCTCAAGTCCAAATCAACGGCTCCATCCTTCCCCTTGAGAAAACCCCTAAAATCCTTGGAGTTACCTTTGACACCTTTTTCAATTTCAGTTCCCATGTCTCCACCATTTCCTCAAAAATTTCCTCCCGCCTTAGAATCCTCAAATGTCTGGCTGGCACCAAATGGGGCCACCAGAAGGAGACTCTCCTCACCACCTACAACACCCTCCTCCGCCCCATCACCACCTATGCCTGTCCTGTTTGGTTCCCTAACACCTCCAAAAACAACATTGACAAACTCCAAGTCCTCCAAAACCAAGCCCTCCGCATCTGTACTGGTTCCACTAAAAAATCTCCCATCAGCCACCTCCACCAAGAAACCAAAATCCTACCAGTACGGAACCACCTTTCCCTTCTTTGTTCCCAATACCTGGCCTCCTCCCTCCGCCCCTCCCACCCATCCTTTCACAACGTCACAACCCCCCCTGGCCCTAGATCCAAAAAATCCACCCTTCAATCCATGTTCCTTCCTACTCTCCAACCTTTTCTTTCCCCCGACAACACCCTCCTTCCCACAAACTACAAATCCACAATCTCCAGACTCCACACCTCAGCTGTCACCCAAGCCATAAATTCTTACCCCCCTAATCCTGTCCTTAATCAAGCTCCCCCTGACATCAACCCCTCCGAAATCCAACTCCCCAGGCACTACAGAACCATCCTCTCCCAATTAAGATCCAACTATTGTCCTAAACTCCAAAGCTACCTCCATTCCATCAACGCTTCTCTTACCCCCAACTGCCCATCCTGTCCTGTTAATCCTACCCCAGAAACAGTCCAGCACCTCTTTTCATGCCCAAATAATCCTACAAATCTTACTCCTATGGACCTCTGGCAAAATCCCACCCATGTAGCTGCCTTCCTCTCCTCCCATCCAAGTTTCACCAGCCTTCCTCCCCTCCAACGCCCCCCTCCAGAGCCCCCACCATAAGCCCACGCCCCCCCCCCCCTCACCCCACTGATGACTACCCGGACCGGAAACTGACTATGAGCAGCCAAAACAACAACAACTTAATACTTATGTTTTAATCATTTTTGGAGCGATTTTATCATTACCCATGGAAAAAGTAGCAACAATCTAATAATATTTCGGATTTATAAGAAGAGCGTTAACCAACGAATAAAATTTTATTATTTATACCTTTTAAACTTCCCTGGCACCATAATAAGCTTCTCTTCAAACAAAACCATATCACTATCAGTACAGCAGATAGCGAGATCTTAAGCTACAGACAAACATCTTGTTACTTTTAAGTAAGGATTTAACTTAAGAAATAATATTAATTAATGCATTGTTTGACAGGTCAGCGCCAGACCTTGGTGGGGCTAGCAGAGGCGACCTTAGCGGTCACGGTGGACCTCCCACACAGTCGGCTCCGGTTAACTTGACCATTTCGGACAGAAATGTTAGGTATGGTGTTAGGTAGATCAAGAAAGATTTTAGCGAAGCGTACGTTTATGGTTCCAAAACTTGAAATGTTACTTATTTTTATATTTAGGGGGAGGAGGGGAGGGGGGGGGGGGGTAAAAGACTGTGCCCAAGATATTTTGAAACATAGAAAGATAAATATTGTTATATAGCTCTTAATTTTTTACCCTCTATTCATATATTTTTTTTATCTCCCTCCCCATTTACCAGAGCTGCATCTTTTAATCATTTTGATGGTGCGCCAGATCGGGGTGCGCCAAATTTCAGCCAATCACAGCGCGGCATTTCACACAATGCTGTCCTCTCATTGGTGGAAAGTTAGATCGCCCCGATATGGCGCACCATCAAAATGACTTAAAGATCCAGCTCAGGGTAACCGGTGCAGAATATACACCCCTGTGTTTTATTACTTAGATTCCGAGATTGATACATTAATCCCGTCTTCCTTTGTTTCGTGATGGCTAAATATATTTCCTGTATTAAAAGCTAATTTTGGTTGCTCCTAGAACTTATTGGTCTGATATCAGGGTGCCTGCGATGACCATGCCAAGTTTTACCCCAACCATCAGATATGACACAGGACGCTCGGAGAACTCCGTGACCATAACAACCTTGCCGCCAGGAGCTGCTGCTCATCTGGCGGTTCCAGGAGGCCATGGAGGCCACCAGGATTCTGCTCTTCATGTACACACAGGTAGAAAATAATTGTAATCCATACAGTTTTGGTAATGTTATGAACTTATGTCATAAAATATGAGAATGTATTCAGTCATTGTTTGTTTGATTAGTCATGGACATAGGACTCATGGAGTATGTCTTAAGTCATAACACAGTATGATAAAATCTTAAATAGTTCAAGATACTGGGACAGAAAAAAAGGATACAGAGATATAGGATACATAGTTATAGAGAGGCAGCGGAAAACAAAGATTTTGTTATGTACAGGGTGACCACTATGTACGTTATGTTCAATATGTTCATATTGAACACCACTTTTAGGTTTTTTGGTACGTTTTTGTTCGTTATTGATTTTTGTGTACAATATGAACATTTCAGCATACGTTATTGTACGTTTTTCTGTAATGTATGATTAGTATTAGTAATCATTAATGTATTTGTATTTCATAAAAACTACAAATTTTACTAATTTATCCTGGGATATATGACGTCATAGTGAAGCTTCCATAAAATAAAAAAAAACTCAATCAAGCATTTCAATAAATTAAAAAAAATCCTCTAAACCCATTACAAACCTTATCAGGACATATGCAAAGTTAAACTTTAAAAGAGTATAATATTTGTTCATCAATTAGCAAGATAATTTTTAGTTGATATTTATGTTTTCTTGTACTTATAGGAATGAGATACTACTTTCTATAATACAAAGTAGCAGTGTTTCGGAGCCGGGAGCCGTGGAGCCGCCATATTTTGCTGAAGCCGTAATTTTCGTTAAAATACGGCTCCGGCTCCGGACTAGATAAATAAAGAGATTTTTTATAAATTATAATTTGGTAACTCTGTTTTGTCATGTGCAAATTTTTATTATTTTTTATTAATTTTTAAGTTTTTCAAGGCCATTTTTATTAAAAATTAAACTTTTAAAAACTTCAAAAGTCAATAATAAAAAATATTTTTTTATGGGGGGAAAATATATGTCGAGTTTTTCTTGATTTTAGATTAGAGTCTGAGCTGGAGCCGGAGCCGTATTTCCAGATACGGGTCCGCGGAGCCGGAGCCGCACCAAAATCAAACGGCTCCGAAACGCTGCAAAGTAGGGAGGTAATTAAGGGGGAGTAGTTAACACCCAAAACAGATTTGAGGGGGGTAAAAAAAATTTCCGGCGCACTCTGCGCGCCATTTAAAGATTTAATGTAATTTACATAAACTTTCAATTATGTCTCCATATTTTTACATGATATAAATTATGTAAATGAGAAATTTAAACAATTGTGATTTTTTTCAGATCAAAATATAGAACATGATGTTGATATTTTATAGTTAAAGGGTTTTTTCCTTAATTTGAATCCAAAAGTTGATATAATGTATACTACTTTCTATAAATACTAGCGGAAAGACATCGTTCTACTTTGTATTATAGATATACTAGCGGCTTCGCCCCTAGCCTCTTAGGGGCTTTGCCCCAAGAGGTTTAATCAAGAGCTGTTATTTAGAATAATAAAGAAAAAGTAAAAAAAAATTGGGGGGGGAGGAATTTTTTTTTTTGGGGGGGGGGAGGTTGGGAAGTCGAACTCAACTTTTCTTTTTTGATTTCAGTTTTAAAAAGAATTTTTTTTTAAAGGGGGTATTTTTCATTTTGTGGGGTGGGAGTTTGGGGTGTCCCACCCCCCAAGAAAATAGCTTAAAACCATCCCAGGACCAGTAGGTATATTCCCTGATGAGTAGAGCCCAAACGGTTTAGTGGTTACTGAGATCTTAAGCTTCAGACAGACAGACATTGTACTACTTTGTATTATAGATGTATATGTGTTTTATGGTACGTTATTGTACGTTATTTTTTCAAAAAATGTACGTTATTGTGTTCATTGTAATTTTTTTGTAGTACGTTATTTTCAATATAAATATCAAAAAGGCGGTGGTCGCTCTGTATGTAGGGTTCATCTTATGAGTGATCTATTTTTCTTCAGTTATTTTACCAAACTTTATTTAGGACCTGCAACTTTAAGCCCGGCTAAAATCACGCCTGTAATGCCGACAGCCAGCGGGGGTCCGGCAGACCAGGACAAACAAGTACCCGGTTCTCCCCGCCCGTCCATCCTTCGCAAACGAGACGGTGACGGAACTCCAATAAAGTCGCAGCCACCGTCATCTCACACACCGCCAAGCAGTCGGCAGCCGGCTATGACTCCACCTGCTCGGCCGGATTCAAGCAGCGGATCTAGCACGGTGTCGGCCCCAAGTTCTGCTGCTCTGTCAGGCGATGAGCATCAGACAACTGTGTCTACAGTAACAACACAGATGACATCTATGCAAGAACTTACGCCACGTAAGAAGCCAAGGTAATCGCAAAGATTCTAGTCTTAATTTTCTTTCTTTCAAAGTGGAACATAAGTTAGGAAGGTAGGGGACATTGGGATATTTATTAAGCTAGCCCCAAAAGTTTTAAAATAACGTTTTATTATTCGTAGGCTCAACAACTTTGAGGACTGTTATTTAATTTTGATTTGTTGGTTCATTGGGTTGATTGACTAATTGTAATCTACAAAAGGGTATTTCTATGTATCATCATTGGAAATATACATGAATTTATTGGCCATTGTCTTATCCATTTAGATCCCCGGGTACACTTACTTTTTTTTAAAGGTCAAAATAGATTTCCATTAGTAGTACTTAAAGCTCTATTGCAAATTTAATAATGTAGCAAACTCTTTAATCATGACTGATAATCTGTATACCCCATATTATAGATAAATAAAAATAAATGGTAGGTACTCAAAGCACCAAACTTACCCATCCCCAAAAATATTTGAAAAATGATTTGAAACAAGGAAGGGTTGGTATTTATGCCTTACCCCTTTAACAAGGCATTTTGAGAGAATCGCTCAAAAAAATTGTTTAATCTTTTTTCATATTTATATAAATTCTTCTATTCCCAATCTCTGATTAACGAGTTGGTTGAAAATTGACATTTATTTCAGGAAGCAACAATTACCTCCAACCAGCACTAACAATGTGAGCCCCGAGTGGATGGCGGTCAAACGAGAGATCGGGGCACGCGATCGTATGGAGTGGGAAGAGGGAAGGGGCGGCAATGGTGGTCGTGCATGGGAGGAAGCCGGGTCAGGTCGGGCAGCTTTTGCCGCCGGTGGTGATGAGCCGGACTGGGGCGACAGAGTTAAGAATTGGCAGGGCGGCTGGGGCGGGGAGGGAGGGGAAGATTTGGAGGAGAGCGGCAAAGGTCGGAGGGGCTGGGGGGATGAGCGGGAGGGAGGGAAACGTGGATGGGGTGGCGGCGAAGGGGGTGGAGGTAAGAGAGGTGGTTGGGGAAGTTGGGACAGCAAGGAGACGGATCAGGCAGATGATGAGGAGGAGATGACTAGTGAGGAGGAAAAAGAAAAGGTATTTTATCCTAATAATAAAGTAAAAGGATCTCTGTCTGTGTGTACATAAGGATCTCGCTAACCGCTGAACCGATAATGTTTTCCTTTATAATGTAGCTTTTATATGTCCTGGGAAGGTCTATAACTATTTTGTGGGAGATTACCACCAACCTCCCATAAGAAATCGCCCCTAGAAAAAATTCTTTTAAGAACTAAAACAAAATATTAGATTGTATAAATAATAACATATTTATAATTTAAGTTTGGTTCAAGCATACTAAAAGGAAAGCCAAGAATGTCATTGAAGGACAACAAACCCTGGAAGTCAAGACACAATCATTTCCTAAGACATTCAGATGTTAAACCAAAGGTTAGTTTTTTTCCAGCAAAATATTCTAGCAGACAAACACCTTTGTTTTTGTTGTTATACATGATCCATTCAAGTAATATGAGCGACGAAATTTTTCGACTATCATTTCTAGAAAGCTAACTTTATCCCAAGAAATTTAATTATTGATAGCTAACTTATTTAATTTTTTGTCATAAGCCTGACGTTATGCAAGAAAGGGAGAAATTTTTACACAATATAGTTAGCCAAAAGACAAAATAGCAAAACGTGTATTTTTCTAATTTTATTGATTAAAATTGATTGAATTTTGTTTACATAGGATGAGAAAAAGCCAACAGTTAATGAATTGGCCAATCAAAAATATGTTTATCAGGTAAAGATTTTGTCTTATTTTCAACTATTGTATAGAAAATGAAAACAATTTTGTCTTTATTATTATTTTGCTTTTTAGTCGGACTTTTCCATTTGATAAACTAAATTTCATTTATCAAATACATTGCTCTGTATTTACCTTCCTATTTCATGCATACACGAATTGATTTAGAATATACGTGGATATTATGACAGGGGAAAAATTGTCGTAAATTAAGGTTGCTATTTCCCTCGTCATTCTTTGGCCAATGGCCAGTTCGTTAATCCAGTAGAGGGGATCATGTATTTACTCGTTTAAATAGATGTACATGGATGTATTGTATAATTGACAGTATGAATAATATGTTAGTTGCAAGTTTGCCAGGATTTTTAATATTATTTTCATCAATACAGCTAAAATTCATTTAGTCATTAGGTAATACATCCATACTTTAAGACTACTTATTATACATTTAAAGTTTTAATTTTTCAAGGGTTGATTTTTTTTTTGGAAGTTTGAAGCTTCTTAGCTAGTAGTAAATATTGAGATGAGGGTGATACGTACACAATCGGAAACTAAAATTTAGCTGACCTTAATTTGTTGTTGTAGAAGATCAATGGATGGAAAGTTTATCATTTATCTGCGGGCATGGAGGATATTATTGATGGAGAGGTACGTTTTAGATAATAAATCAGATAAATATTTAGAAAAATCGGATAGTTAGGTAGAAAATCAATAGATAGATAATGTGTGTGTGTGTAGCCATTTCATCGGTCTGGTTCAGGGTTGCCATCTAGCTGTAGAAATCTTGCTACTTTTCTCGGTTTTTTCCAAAGGTCGATAGGATTCAGATCTGTAGGGTTGGAGTTGCAGTTGAAAAGGTGGGGGACATCATGAGGGGAAACTTGACAAGCTGGGCATTTGTTGTCAATTTCTTCGTTGATACGGTGATTGTAGTCATTCACTTTAGTGCTAAAACCAGATCTGAGTTGGGACAGAGAACAGCGGGCCTTTCTAGTTAATGTGTTCTCTGATTTACTAATTTCTGGGGGTTTGAAGTTGAGGACTCTGTTGTTCTTATATTTGCTTTTAACAGTTGCAACGGTTTTTGTGTGCAGAGATTTAAGGCCTCTTTTTAACTCTGGTTTATTTGTAATAGGAGTAATGCGTCTAATTTCGTTTTTATATTGAAGGGCAGTTTTTTTCATCTGTCTTGGGTCTGGGGGGCGATCCAGGTGTTTCTGTCCAGGGTGGCCAGGTAAGTGTGAAGCGAGCAGGAATTGTTTGGTAATAAGCTGAGCATGGGGTTGTAGGGGTAGAACCTTTGTTTCTTGATGGAGATGATCTATGCTGGACATTTTTAAGCAGCCAGTAGCTATCCTAAGAGCTTGATTTTGGATAGTTTGTAAATTTTGCCATTGACTAGGGCTAATTATAGAGCTCCAGATGGGACACCCATATTCTAAGACACTTCTGCCAATAGATTTATAGGTGTTGACTAGGGTTTCTTTATCCTGTCCCCAGTCTGATCCAGCCAGGCATTTCAGGATATTAATCTTTGGTTTAGCATTATTAATGGAAGACTGAGTGTGATGACAAAATTTATGGAGCGAGTCAAATACTACTCCTAATAACTTTGGCTTATTTTCAAGGGAGATTAAATTATTTCTAAGAAAGACTTGAGGGTGTATTTTGTAATCTTTGGTATCGGGTGAGAAAAGAGTGACTGTAGATTTTTCTGGAGAAACCAGGAGTTCTCTTTCATCCAGAAAATCAAGTAGTTTATCCAGGTATGCATTTATCTTGATGGTTAAAGCCTGGATATCAACGCCAGAAGTGTATATGGAGATATCATCGGCATATTGGATAATGTAGATATCTTCTGGTGGGTCAGGAATATTTGCTAGGTAAAAGCAAAAAAGAAGGGGGGAGGTAACTGCCCCTTGAGGTACACCTGTGCGGACATTCCTGGATGTTGATAGTTTATTTCTAAACTGTACTTTAGATTGTCTACCTCTCAGGTAACAATTTAACCATCTTTTAAGGTGTGGTGGAAGGTCAGAATCATTAAGTCCTTTCAAAAGCTTATCGTGATTTACCATATCAAATGCTTTTGAAAGGTCAAGTTGCACGAGCAGAGTTCTGTCGGGGGGTAGATTCTGATTAAAACCTTTACATACATGTTCGTTGAAATCATGTAGAGCTGTGATGGTAGAGTGGTTTTTCCGAAAACCATGTTGAAAAGTTGGAACTTTAAGATGGTTATCCAAGGTTGGAAGCACAAGGCGCTCAAGTATCTTGATTGCAGGACAGAGGATGGACACAGGTCTGTAGGATTTAGAGTCAGAAGGATCTTTGCCAGGTTTTAAAAGTGGGAAGATTATTGATTGTTTCCAAATTGCTGGTATTTTGCTGGAATTTAAGGAAAGGTTGAATATTTTGGTTAGAAAAGAAATACCTTTATTTCCCAGGTGTTTAAGGTGTAAATTGGTGATGTTATCAGGACCTATGGCTTTTGATGCTTTACTTTTCTTTATAGCTTCTTTAGTTTCGTCATCAGTGTGAGCATGTTGGTTATCAAGGTTGTTTTTCCTGATGTTATCTGTGATGATTCTGCTTTCTCTGGAACTTTTGTGATGAACTACAGCTGAATATTGTTTGTTGAAATTATTTGCAATTTTTACAGGACAGGAAATATATTTGCCTTTAAATTTGATTGGTCTATTGCCAGTGCTAGCAGATTTGCCGTTTAATCTTTTAATTAGTTTGAAAAGTTTGGAAGAGCTAGGCCTAATTTCTTCCACAGTTTTTCGCCATTTTTCTTTTTTGTGATCAAAAATCAAAGAGCTAATTTCATTATTTAGACGTTTTATATCTTCAGAAGTAGGATCTGTGGATCTTAGATTATCCCTGGCCTCCATTTTTCTTGCAGCCTCAGTAGGAATCTCAGGGTAGACCTCTTTGATTCTTCCCTTTGGAATGCAGAATTTGGAGACTTTGTTGACTATTTTTCTGAAAACTTTTTCAGCTTGATAAACATCATTAGGTTCCGGTTGTTTAGAGAATTCTTCTTCTGTGAATTTAGTAAAGTCATCCCATTTGGCTTTGTTAAAGTTGACAAAGGTTTTCTTTTCACTGTAGGATTTATCAATTGTGGCGGAAATGGTGATAATAAGAGGAAGATGGTCTGAACTGAAAGTTGTAGAAGTGTCCCATTCTGTAGCTGGTAGAAGGGTGTAGCTAGCAAGAGAGATGTCTGGAGATGTAGGTTGGCCATTAGAAGGCACTCTTGTAGCTTTTTCAGTGTTAAGTACTCCAAAGTTAGAATTTCCAATCTCTTCAGCAAACAAGCTTCCTCTGGCATCTTGAAGAGAGGAGTGCCAGAGAGCGTCGTGGGCGTTAAAATCTCCTAGTATAAGAGCGTCAGAGTTGGTAAAATATTTATCTATGCTTGGAATATAACCTTGGGTACAGCTGCCGATTGGAGGGATGTAAATGTTTGCAATTGTCAGATTTGAAATTTTAATGGCTTGGAATTCAATATGAGGATCTTGAATATCTGGTAGCTCTTGGAATTTGATGCTATTGTGGATAAGAAATGCCACACCTCCACCAGCTTCCCTTGTTCTGTCTTTTCTAATTAAAGTGTAGTTGCCAATGTTGTTAATTTGTGTATCTTCATTTAATTTAGTTTCTTGAAATGCAGCGATTTTTATGTTTTTCTTCTTCATCCAGTTAATTATTTCTATGATTTTATTACGAAGTCCATTGCAGTTGAATTGAAGTATTTTAATATTTTCAGTGACAGGTACAGAGGTTGTTGTTGGATTTATGCATTTTGGACAGCACCAGGTGTTCTTATTGTATTCTCGTAAGTTGACAATTTGGCTACAGTTATTCTGTTTCCTGATATGACACCAAGCCTTGCATTTTGAACAAAGGGCAGATTTTGTTGACCAGTTTACTTTAAGGTTACATACGGGACAGATGTTAGGATTAAAAGGTCCAGGATTAGGTTCTACTCCGGCCATAAGAAGAAGTAGTTGGATTAGACTAGCAGGTAGGAAGGTAAGCGAGAAAAAACTTCATAAGTAACAGTAATGAAGGCTTGATGGCATCTCCTGATGTAGATGATGAAGTGGAGTGGACGAAGAACTTTGCAACCTCTGATGTTCTGAAGTTGGTAGATGCACCGCGGACAGGCTTCTTCTCGGCATCTAGATAGATAATAGATATCAGCTGTAACCGACACTGGAATAAATTCAAAAAAATATTTGGTAATTTCAGCTGATTTTTTTATGATTTTAGGGGGCATAACATCGTAAACGACCTATTTATCTGCCCCCAAAATATTATTTTAGATATACCTCGCTTGCTGGCTATACCTTATTTCTGGAAATTTACTTTTATTCTTTTTATCAGAGGGGAAATATAAATAAACCTCCTCAGTTGTAAAATAGCTCAAAAGTAAATAGATCGGATATTAAACCAAATATAAAGTAAGAAAAAAATATAAAAATGTTCAGCAACACATTTGTTAGAATAAACAATAAAAAAAGCTAATAATACCAGGACTCGACAGCCGCGACTTGGCCAAAAATTTAAATTCGTTTAGATGTTATGAATTTTTTTAAAAATGGGATTGCAATATTTGGACTAGGTTTAGACTTCCAGCTGGTTTTGAATGTGGAAAAGGTTGATTTTTCTGAGGCTCATAGGGGGCTGAATAGTACTGTTGAACTTGACCAAAAATTGCTTAATTTATTTAATATAATTAATATTAAATTTCAGTGTGAAATCTCAAGAAAACTGGAGGAAATCAGCCAAAAGCTGGAAAATTCTGCAAGTATGTATCTTTCATCTTACGATTCGTGTCAAGATCCTTGCAAAGGGGGGTTATAGGTTGGTCCCATGGTAGAGTCTAATAAATTGCCTTTTCTCGCGTCCGTACTTTGTCATACGCAGTGTTGGAAGGATGACGATTTCGCGATTTGAGAGAATTAAATAATCTTGCACGCCCCGCTTTTATCTTATAGAGAAAATAAGTAAATAAAATATCCAAAACTGAGATCTAAAATGTGCGTCACCCTTCCAACACTTCGTGTGATCTCCTACGAGATCGCGATTAATGGCAATTTATTATACTCCACAAAGGCTCTAGCTACTTATAAAAGCGGGAAGTTTGTAAATATTTTACTCAACACACTAAATCGTTACAATTTTCATGAGAAATACGCATTTTATAAGGCATACAAAACGCTCTAATTTTCGTTCTATTTAACATAATTTTGTAATTTTTTTTGCTGGTTATTTCATTTTACATATACTTTTATCATTTTATCAAAAAAAATGTATCTTTTTTCATCATTTTTTGGAGAAATTAATGCTTAAACTAAGGGTATCTTTAAACGCAAAATTGACGCACTTAGAATTAATAATGCGTATTGGGTACAAAGGGGGGATAATTTCAAGACATGCATGTTCCAAAGATATCTTTTTTTCCATAAAATTTTAATGTTTAGTCCACCGGAGATTACCCTGAAAATCATACATCAATTTAGGAAGATAATTTTTGTAGAATAGTTACTGAATTTACAACTTTATGTACTTTAAAAGTATAGTTAAGATCAAAGGCGTGCAAAAGGTTGGTATAGGGGTTGTTTACACCACCCTTGTAAAATTAAGGGGGATGGATACACCTCCCTAGGTGTCCACCCATGTCCACCCTCTTGACAAGAGCCTACACCCTCCAGATACACCCCTCTATAAATTCCAAGGGGGTATAAAGGAAATAAATTTACACCCCTTAAAATAAAGTGGGGTTGGGGGTGTTTAAGGAGGGTGTATTTAAGCAAGTCACTGATTCAGATAATTCTTTGCTATCTATTTTTAGGTAAATTAATTACCAGACTTTACTAAAAAAATCTTGCAATATTCTGTACAACTGTACTGTACAACTTTTAATTAGTAAATTGATACATGAGGAAACTCTCATACATATGTAGGGGGGGGGGGGGGAGTTAATGCAACCATCCCATAATCAATTAATCCAAATTTTGTTATGAAAATTGGGATGTGTAATCCTTAGTAGGTCTGTTTTTCAAAATTTAACAAAAAGTTAAGCTTAAGGGGGGGGGGGGTTAAGGCAACCATCATGTAATCAATGCACAAATGGCACCAAAAATTCGAATTTCATTACAAAACTTGGCATGAGTAAAACTTGGTAGATCTTTTTTCCCAAAATGGAACAAAAATTTGGAAAAGTAATGGCTAAGGGCTGTTTGCTCAGCTGTTTAGCCAGTTTTGGGCTATTTTCAGGGCAAATCCAGCAATAATTACGTAGGAATCATCCATTAGGGATAGGTTTTAAGGGGTGTTGAGCTGAAAAATACTACCAAAAATAGTGGCAGCTGGGTAATGGCTTATAAGGATATAAAAAATTGAATATTTCCATTGAATTAATCTTTTCTTAATTAACATTATAACTTTATGTCATGGACAAGGACATATTACTAAAAACACTTTTTTAATTTCTAGATTTCGCTGCCAAAAATGGCTGAGAACAGCTGTCAACAGCCAAAAGTATATATTGTAGATTAAATCATCCCACCATGAAAATTTTTTTGCCCCCAGTAAAAATGTGGTTGATTTAAGCAAAAAAATGACCCATGCTAAATATTTTTTTCTGTGATGCAATAATTGTGACCTCACGAGCACTTCAAAGTTTTTGAAATCTGCAAAAAGAATGTTTTTTTAGTTCTTGTGTGATCTCAATTTTAAAGATTTTTACAAAATTTCAATTCTAGTATGTCAATATAAACCTGAAATTTACCAAAAAAATGGAGCAGTCTCAATAATAACATATGAAGGTGTAGCAAGAAATCTGCAAAGTCAAATTCCATTTTTGCAGTTTTTCTTACCTAACTTAAAAAAAAATTTTAATTTTGTTTTTCTTTTAGATGCAGTAACTACTGGACCAGGTAGTTTAAAAAATTTAGCTCAATATATATCAATTTTGCCCACCCTCCAGCACCAAACCCTCCTTTATTGATAAGAAGACCATTAATTTTATTTTATTAACTTTTAAAATACCACAAAAAAATTCATTTGGCAGCTTGCTAATGGCCGCAGCACAGCTGGGAGCGGCCAAGAGTAGAATGAGTAGATAGGGCTTGTGACGTGTCTCTAGGTAGGTTTTTAACAGTCTGTGTAACAGCCCCAGCTGCCAAATGGATGGACCCCCACTATTTATAGTAGTATTTTTGAGCTCAGTAACAAAAAAAACCTACCCCTAGACATGTCACAAGCCCTATATACTCTTCATACTCTTAGCTGCTCCCAGCCAGTTTCAGCCAGTTCTAGCAGCTGGTACAAGAAATTTTAAAAATGGATATTTAAAGCAAAAATATGTTTCAAAAAGTTGATTCCTATGCAATTAATGATAGTTTCGCCCTGAATATAGCCCAAAAACTGCTAAATGACTGAGCCGCCAGCTGTTAGCCGTCACTTTTGCAACTTTTTGTTCCATTTTGGGAAAATAGATGTACCAAGGATTACTCATGCCAAGTTTTGTAACAAAATTCGAATTCTAAGTGCAACTTGTGCATTGATTACGAGATGGTTGCATTAAGCCCCCCCCCCCCCTTCTCAAACTTGAGTTAATTCCTTTAATGATCTTGATAGATATATATGTTTATAACTTTTAATATATTTTACAATAGTTTTTAAAGTTAATGTTGGGAGGGAGATATATCCCAATCCTCTTTTTATAAAAAAAAAATTTAAAATGTGATAAATTTCTTATGTAAAGTAGGTTTGGTAAAATCTTAATAAAATCACCCTTGATTTTAGTTAAAGGGGGCTGTTAAAAGTCATAAGTGGGGTGTCAAAAAATTTAGTTGTTAATAAATTAATGGAATATAACCTGATATTATAAATTTAAAACATATTTTTGATGTACAAAGAGAATAAAGTAACATGTATTACACTTTTTTTCATAGAAGAAATTGAATCATTTTTTATTTGTTTTTTTTCAACACAAGGTTATTTGTGTATCTCTTGGTACAAGATACCACCATATTATTAGTTAAATCTAATTTTTTATAAATTAAGTGAATAAGTCTGTTAGACCAAGGGTAGAAACTCAGTAGATAGACAGACAGACGGGCAAGAAGAATTATCAAAATTTTACTAAAATAGACAATTAATTAGATAAAATCCAATAGAGAACCTGTGAATGATCAGACAGACAGAGGGACAGACAGACAGACAGAGGGACAGGTAAATAGTAACAGAGAGTCTTTGAGGCATTAACAAATTACAATTAGGCTATGCTAGATGATTCATTGAAATCCAAAAGAGAGGCAGTTAGACAGATAGACAGACAAGTGGTGGGACAGACAGACAAAAGGACAGACAGACAGAGGGACAGACAGACAAATGGGTATTGCCTAAAACAGTTTGGCTGCTATATGAATCATTAAAACCGACCGTAGAAAAGAAATTTACATTAGTTTCTTATTTCGATACTCAACGCCCCCCCCCCCCTCCCCCACTCAAAGGGGTTTATTATTTCTTAATATCAATAAGTGACTTTTCAGCTTAATAAAATTGAATGTACTTTTTATTTCATCAATTTATCTTAAATAGAACGAAAGTTATAATCATTTTATTGTCTACAAGATATATGCTTTGAGTAAAAATCAACATAATTGTCAGTAAAAACGTCATATTTATGCATATTTACACAGTAAATAAATTTTAAAATTGTATTTTACTGTAATGAATAACTTAAGGGGGTTGTATGAAATATCAAAAACCTAAAAAAAACCTAATTTGGTTAAATTAGTCCAAGTAATGATTGATTTAGTACAGTACGTATGAATAAGTTGTCTATTTCCTACCAGAGTCCTTGTGACTCCATAATAACCCCCATCTACACGCTTATGGTCGGTTTAAAGGTGGGAGTAGGTTGCGCTAAAAATCCGAAAAGGTTCAATGAATTTTAAGTTAAAAACAGTAGTAGAACGATAAAAACTTATGTTAACTTTAAAACAAAATTTAGTTTATTGTTCTTTTTAATAGGTAAGAAATACACACATTTAGTGAATATTATCGTTCTACTTCTATTTTTAAGCCTTAAAACTTACACCTTTACGAATTTTTAGCGCAACCTACTCCTCCTTTATTATTATTGTCTTGTGTTTAAAACTGAAAAGAAAGAATTATAAGAACAAGTTTTTTTTATTCATACGGCGAAAGATCAAAATATTTTGTTTTTAGATGAAGATGTGTCTTTAACAAAAATCCTGGAGTTATTGAAAGCAAATATTCAGAGAAGTAAAGTTATTCAAGAACAGGTAAAAATACACCTTTTAAAGATTTTTACAGAAAATATGAACCTATTTTTTTCATACTCTACTGTTTGTTTCTAAAAATAGGAAAATGCAGTTTTTGTGTTTTGTTTTATATTGTCCTTATTAAAACTAATCAATTTTATTCAAAACAAAAACAGGGATCTAAAGGGATTTGACAATGGAAGATAAATTTATGTACATCCCGATTTCATTGATGATTAACTATATTACCCAATATGTAGATTAAAACTTTTGGTTGAAAAATTTAGACACAGCTTCTCCGAACCAACCAAAAAGATTGAATTAAAAGTTTTTTTTTCACTTGTTTTAGCCAGCTAAATGTTTACTTTATTAGAGAACATGATAATCCATGTGAGATCTAATTAATAATAATTCATGAGGTAATTTAGATTATAGGGTTTCTAATGAGATATTATTTTTTTTAGTTACGGGAGGCCAAACAGCATTCACAAAATGTGTTCAGTCACAAGTCAACCATGCAAAGTATCATTCTCAAATATCACAACAAACGGACAACCAGAAGAACGGAGAAATAAGTAAACTGAAGAGTGGAGTTGCTCTCTCTTGTTGTCAATTTTGTTTAAATCATTATAAACTTTATGTAGCTAAGGCATACATTGTAACAGGGTTTTAAACTTTTTTAGTTTTATGAATTAACAGGAACTTGAATTTGTAATTTTTTCAATTTTTAAAAGTTAAAATGAGGGATTTACTCGAGAACAGGATTCTTTCCCTGATTTTGAAATAAATAGAAAATTTGTTGACGTTTTTCGTGCTTTAATATTTTACTTTAGGGGGACATACCGTAACCTTAGGCATAAAGAAGAGAAAAGACTTTCCCCCTTCCATATTTTCAATTTATTTCAATATTAAGTGGGTGTTAATTTATAATTTTGCAAATATTTTTAGTTCAAAAACCGCGAATTAATTTTGTGTTGCAATGTATTCACGCAACCTTATCTAGATTTCTCTATAACTGTTTTTATTGAATATTAAATCAGAAGGATTATTTTCTGTCCTTAATTATGTATGCTTTTAAAAATCTCATTGTGTATATATTTTGAAATTAATATGTTTAAAATGGACTATAAAAGTAACAATTTACATAAATTTTTATGTATATTGTAAATATTATTGTATAATTTTTGCTTCTTTTAAAGATAATAAATTGTTATTTATCGTAATATTTATTTAGCAGCGCAGCTACTCTTTAGTTGGGGTATTTCCAGAGAGAGATGGGACATTGGCTTAATTATTACACTAGCCCCTAAAGTTTTGAAATAACGTTTTCTTATTCAATTAAAATGAGTGTTCAAACGTTTCAATCATAAATTATAATCTACAGAAGGGGCAATTTTGTGTATTAACATTAGGGATGTACACCATTTTATCGGCCATTGTCCTCTTTAGATCCCCCGGTATTTTACGACGTCTTTCACGTAAGTAAAAGTTGTCTCTTTCTAAAACTAGGTATTAGTTTTGAGCAAAATAACTCGTCAACCGCTGGACTGAACAGTTTGTGCATTTCATAGAAGCTTTCTACTTGTCCTATGACGGTTGAAGAATTAAGGCTAATAATCTTTAACATATGTAGCTTATTCTGTAACGATCAAATACCGTTTTAAATTTGGGCGTTATCCTCTCTATATCTAATATCCAGGTATAGTTTCAGGTCACTCCATCTCCAATATGGACTATACTAAATACAAGGATAATAAATTCCAGGTTTAGTTCCAGGTCTCCTTATCTCCAACATGTACTATTCTAAATACAAGGATAATAATATCCAGGTATAGCTCCAGGTCTCTCCATCTCCAACATTGAATATACTACATACAAGGATAATAATATCCAGGTATCTCCAACATGTACTATTCTAAATACAAGGATAATAATATCCAGATATAGCTCCAGGTCTCTCCATCTCCAACATGGACTCTACTAAATACAAGGATAATAAAATCCAGGTATAGTTCCAGGTCTCCTTATCTCCAACATGTACTATTCTAAATACAAGGATAATAATATCCAGGTATAGCTCCAGGTCTCTCCATCTCCAACATGGACTATACTAAATACAAGGATAATAATATCCAGGTATAGCTCCAGGTCTCTCCATCTCCAACATGGACTCTACTAAATACAAGGATAATAAAATCCAGGTATAGTTCCAGGTCTCTCCATCCCTAATATGGACTATACTAAATACAAGGATAATAATATCCAGGTATAGTTCCAGGTCTCTCCATCTCCAACATGTACTATACTAAATACAAGGATAATAATATCCAGGTATAGCTCCAGGTCTCTCCATCTCCAACATGGACTCTACTAAATACAAGGATAATAATATCCAGGAATAGTTCTAGGCCTCTACATCTCCAACATGGAATATACTAAATACAAGGATAATTATATCCAGGTATCTCCAACATGGACTATACTAAATACAAGGATAATAATATCCAGGAATAGTTCCAGGTCACTCCATCTCCAATATGAATATGGAATATAATATCCAGGTATAGTTGCAGGTAAAGATAAATCTTGCTAATCGTTAACCATCCATATTCTCCTTAACAGGGTTGCTTCCGATAGGTCCCGGGAAGGTTCATCTAATGAACATGTTTATGTTAATTTATTGATATATTATAAAGAATTAATTTTAATGAGTATTGATGTATGAAATCGAAAGACCTAATTTTACTCTATACTAGAGTACAATATTTATGAAGCAAAATACTCTAAAATCTGAGAATATTACCCAAAAAAGGAAAAAAACATTAGTATGAAGCGAAATGTTCTAAAAGTATAGTAAAAAACAAACTTTAAAATCCTAATAAAAATCGATGTGTGCTATTATTATCATTTTTAGCTCTGCAGCATAATTCTACAGGTGTCAGGGATTTATTGATATTACTCTTGTATTGATATTAAAAGAAAATAATGCCATTGTACTCTTTATTTACTTAGGTAATATTTATACAGTTTTATTGCCCCTTAAAGTGCCCATCAAGCACTGAACCCACCCACCCGCCCCCCCCCCTTTTTTTAAAAAATAAAGGGAGAAAGGTAGTTTTTTTTCAAGAATCAAATATAAAAAAGGTTAATGGGAAATATGAATTTGATAGATGTGTATAGGATATTTATATATCTATGTAGATTTATGTCAAAGCAAATAAAATTAAAAATATACAAGAATGTATCTAATGTTTTTATTCTTTATTTACTTACACAATAGGTATACAGTTTTGTTTAATTTATATATAGATTAACAAGGATAATAACATCCATAAGTAGCAAATCACAAACAAATAATAGACATGGAGTTTTAGAGAACTTTTGTTAAAATCAAGAATATTAGAGAGAAAATCGCGAAACCTTTCTAATATTTTTTTATTTTGTATGATGACTGACAAACTGATATAGATAATGGGAAAATATGTTTAAAAATAAATAAAAATCTACTTGTCCTTTCATTTATAAACATAAAAATCCCTTAGAACTATGGGAAAATTAATTTTCATCGGTCATTCATAAAAATTTTGAAATATAGAAATAGCCCAAAACCTGTTTAAAAGCAGTCCGACCGCCATGGATGTTTCCTTTTAGAACGACGGATAATTAAATTTTGCTATAAATATCTACAAAAGATTTAAAATTGGACCAAAAACACCAAGGATATGTGAAAAATATTAAAATATCCAAAAACCTGCTAAAAAGTAGTCCTACACCATGCAGGTTTTATTGTTGATTATGTAACTTATTATAGTTGATGATGTGAATGTTGACAAAAAGTTTCAGCCTTGTATCTTGAATAGGAGCCGAGAAAATCATGTTTACCCCCTCTATGTCTAACGGACATACGGAATTATAGAGTAGATTCACTAATAATAATTACAAGTACTTATTTTTAAATAAAAATCTTTAAGTGTATACAAGTGTTCAAGTTTAAAGGAAGCCTGCAAGAAATATATCGATCTAGCTGCTGAAAGACTGCCACAAGTAGACCCAATACCCAAAATTTGTAGCCTTGAGCTTTAATAACAAAAAAGTTGCAGACGTTTTAAAATGACATTTTATGTAGAATGAAAGCTCATGTTAGAAATTTTGAAATTAAACTAAATTGAAATCTTTTAAAATTTTCATTGTACATAAAATGCCATTTTTAAATTCCTAGAACTTTTTTGTTATTGAAGCTGAAGGCTTCAAATTTGGGGTATTGGGTCTACTTGTGGCTGTCTTGCAGCAGTTAAAGCGTTGTATTTCTTGTAGGCCTCCTTTAAGTTGGCACGTGACCAGTAAAAATGTTCAAACGCACAGAATAATTGGTCTGTATTTTCAGGGAAGCGTTGTATTAGTCTAGACAGGTTAAATACATCATAATTTATGTTCACTCAGCTTAGAGAAATTGCCCCTAGAATAAGTACTCATTTCTCTTCAACAATAATAATGTACCCCTAAATCCCCTTTATGGCAATTTACCTAGAGGCAATAATCGAAAAAAATATACAAAAAATTTTCAATCTTTAGAAGTGTTTGAAATTTGTATTATTAAAAAACATATCGTAGTCTTGATCAGGGACAAGGGACAGTGATTCTGACAATTAATTAATAAGTGAAAATTTTCCCATAACCCACTTCCTTCTTTCCCCCTCCCTTTTTATCCACTTCTCTTTAGTAACAACAGAACACAAGTTCTATGCCCGCACGCACATATCCAAATTATCAGCCATTTGAAATAAAATTAACATGCTAAATCAAGGCCTCTGGTCTTTATCAAACCATCCAATTACTAACATTATTATGCTATATGATTTAAGAATAGTTATTTATCGCATAGTAGTATAAACAGCTTTCTGCGGATGTAAAAGTTTTTTAGCCCCGAGATACCGAAGGCATGGGTTAAAAAATGGTTTTAATCTCATTTTTGTACATTGGACATCCAGTCAATGAGGGTAAGGTAAGGGTTCTGGTATTAGCTCATCTCCTTCTAACCTATATTTTTATTTTTTTCCTTTAAATATAAAATAAATATATCCTTAAGTATCGTGGCAATATTAGGATATCATTATATCAGATAAAAACTGAATATTTTTAAATGTATAAGTTATTGGTGGAAAAGTTTGAACACTACTGGTGTAAACCAACTAATAAAGATTTAACTAAAGTCTCATAAGTGTTTCAGCCAATGAATGAGAGATAGTTAATTGAAATTTAGTCCCATAACCCCTTCCTCCCTGGAGATGTCAAAGCATCTGATTTGAACAAAATATAATGGAACTTACCAGCCTTTTAAGGTCAATTTATTGAGGGTTTTTTTTGGTCTAAAATATAATTACTTTCGAAAGTTTGAATACAATTTGTAACAAATTCACCTCTGATTCATAACCTCAGGGAATAGTCGATAAGAACGTTTGTACTGTCCTTTATAGAATGGAACCAAGGCACTAACATCCCAATAACTATTGCAGACAACCAATTGTTTGATTGAATGGCCATTGGCGGGAACCTTGTGCCTGTTTTAGGCCAAGGCATCAGCCCAAATCATCTTTCATAGAAGTAGTAGGTACACTTTGGTTTGGGCCGGGATTAATACACATCTATTTTGGAGAAGGGTTCAACCACTCGCCCTGGAGTATCCGCCATTAAAAAAATGTACCCCTCCTAAGAAAAAATAATCTTTAAAAACTAATATAGAAAATTAGGTTGGTGGGTTCGTACCCCCCCCCCCCCCCACTCTTGAGGCGTAGCGGCTAGTTTTAGATAAAATATCTGATTATATCATATCTAATGTAATTTTTTAATATCAGATAGACAAAATTAAATAAAAATGTTTGCTAAAATATTCAATACAGCAAATTTTAAAAAGTATAAAAGTACAACATCTAATTAACCAATATGTTATTTGATCACAAGTAGAAACTTATACGATACATGCTTGCTTCAAAGGTTTGGTTTCTGTTAAGACTTAAAATAATTATTTAAATAGAACTGGAATATGATGATAATTTTTCGTCCATTGTCCTATTCTTAGATCAATGAATTATTCTTTTGTGTAAATAATTCTGTACAGAAATATGACGTAGATACAACATCTAATTTGTTATATCCCCTCATATGTTAGTGGATCACTAGTAGACAATTATACATGCTTGCTTGCTTCAAAGGTTTGGTTTCTGTTAAGACATAAAATATTTGTTTTAATAGAACTGGAATATGTAAATATCAACCTCAGGGTAATATACATATATGTAAAGTAACACAAATCGGATAACCAACTCCATGTAAGATTGGGTCCTGCATTGAAAAAGAGAGTGGTGTTGGAGGGGAGGGATTTAAAACCAACAAAATTAAAATAAAAAGGATTTACAACTAAATTTTCCATATCAAAGTATGAATAAAAAAACCTATTGTTAGAATTAGTACAATAGAAAGAAAAAACATCTGTGTTATTATTTACATTTGCTTTATTTGTTACGTACTAGCGGCTACGCCCCTAAAGAGATGATACGTCGATTCAATACCTTCCATTTTAGGTCTAAACAAAATAGAAAGGGAAGAAAGGATTTTTTACGGGGGTAATTTCTCATGGAAAGATGGAGGTACCCTTCAATAAAATAGTTGTAAGCCTTCCCTGGAATTAAAATTTTTTTCTCCAGATTTGGATAACCATCTCGGTCCAGTGATTAGTAAGCTACAGACAGACATCCTGTTACTTTTATATAAAGATGTATAATTATTTATGAATGTGAAGCTACTAATTGAATCATCTAGCCTGTTATTTTCTGGACTATAATACTCAACTCAAGTTTGTTAAATGTTTCACTTACTTTAGGTGTTGAAAAAATATTGTATGCTAATCTTTATTAATTAATCTGAAATACAAAAAATGTTGTATGTCTTAAGATCTTGTTAAACTGATTAGGATGTGCTTTTTAGGGAATATTTCAACATTGGAAAACATTACACTATATTTTAACAAAATATTCATGAATATCAGGAATCATAAAAAAAATTCTAACTTAAATTTCAATTCATCCATTGTGAATTTTTGCCTTTCTAATGAAAACAATGATCCTTGTTAATATTTTGATCACACTTTTTCTAAGGAAAATAATAATTTTATTTACTATTGATTACAAAACTAACATTTGTTATTATAAAACAAACAATTGAATTAAATAAAGTTGAAAAACATCTATTGATTATCATCAGTAACAATGTACTGTAGACTAGGGCAGGTTTGTTCTGTCCTTCTCCTGGTCAGCTTTGCTACTGCAGGTCCTTATGTTCCAGGTACTCCTGGTGGCCCATGGACTAAACAGGAGCTACTTCATGTAAAGTCCAAGTTGTATGGAATCTTTAAATGGGGCAGGGCACCACAAGCTTTAAGGCTTTCTTTTCATGACTGTGTCAAGTATCAAGATGGAACTGGAGGCTGTGATGGTTGCCTTAACTGGGAAGGAGTTGATGTGTGGAAGCATGGAGTTGTTGGAGCTAAAAATCATACCAATATGGATTCTGGTGACAACAATGGATTGGGAGATGTTGTTAGAGAGCTGGAAAAGATATATACTGAACCTAATTATCCATGGTTTGGACCTGAGTTGGGTGTGTCACTTAAGGATTCAGGTAAGTCACGTGCTGATTTGTGGGCATATGCTGGTCAAGTAGCTATTGAGTGGGGAGTTGAAGCTAACAACTTGGCTTGTGAGGATTGGAATAATCCTAGAACACCTGGCAGTCACTGTGTTCATGAACCAGGAACTGAAGAATGTTTTACCAGACCATCCAGGGATATTCAGTTCCAGTATGGTAGATCTGATTGTACTGAACATGATCCTGAATTCCCTTACAAGGCTCTGAAAGCAGAACATCACCCTAATCCTGTAGGTGATGGACCTACCACTATTGAATATATGAAAAATGATTTTGGATTTACTGGAAGAGAAACAGCTGCTATATTTGGTGCTCATACTTTTGGTCATCCTAAGCTAGAAAATTCTCTTATTCCTTACACATGGACTTCTGCTGCTATCAACATGATAAACAATGATTATTACAAAAATATTGTTGGTCTTGACAGATGGTTTATTGATGACAATAAGTGCAGGCATGTTGGAGATGCATATGGTAACAAACCTAAAACTAGATGGTTGGCTCATACAAGAAAGATGACCCAACGAGGTGGTCCAATCTTCTGGATCCATCAGAATCATGTGTGTCCTTCAGTATATAATGACCAGTTCTGGGGTAATTTTGAGCGCCAATGCATTGAGCAAGCAGGTCCTGGCCAACAATGTATTCCAGATCCTCCAGCTGGCAGCACAGTTTCTAGAACACAAGATGAAGAAGATGGAAATGCAGATTCAGGATGTGAAAGATGGAGACTTATTATTGGTAAAGATGAAATTGCTCTCAACTGTGAAATGGGTCTGTACCTGGACTTTAAAGTCACTGAAGGTGTCATACATGGATGTGAAGGCCTGGAGCATTTTGGAGAAAAAATGACAAATAATAAAACCAGGAATGTGTGGTCAAGAGAACCAGGCCAAACAAGGGGATGGGGCCAACCTGGCTGTGCCAAGCAAAATATGAGCTATCCTATTGGAGACACTCCCCTCTATAAGATTATGGAAGAGTATGCACATGACAACAATCTTTGGATTGATGACTTCTATTTAGCTTATGAAAAAATGGTCCATAATGGCTACTGGTTAGGTCAACTACAAAATGCTACAACAGTCCCACAAGATCAGCAGTACTGTCCTTTACCAATAAGAGGAGCATGGGATGTACCTTGCTATGAGAAGGAAGAAGCTGCAGATGGTCCTGCTTTTATGATTGGTACCAGATTCAATCTTCTAGATTCAGACCAAGTTATGCAGTATGATGAAGTAAAGATCAAATTCAATTTTGGCAAAATGACTGGGGAGCCAAATCAATTGTGGAAGATGTCTGTGTCTGGTGAGCAGTTCATTAACCAACAAACTGGAATGGCACTTTCTATTAATGGATATACAAACTTCAGAATGCAGGATATTGGAAATGACAACTTTAAGATAGTAATAGATGAGTTGAATAAAGTTGCCGATGCCTGGCCTGCTCAAAATGACAGTGGTAATGGTTGCACTGTATACTGGAGTCATGGTGGTAGTAACCAACAGTTCTACTTGATTACACCTACACTTTGATTTAACTTGTTTTTTTTTGTGGTTTATTGAATAAACAATGCAATCTTTATAATTTGTTTTTCATTTTAAATTCTAAATTGATTAAATTGTTGTTTAGTAAATCTAATGACTGAGGTGCTTTACAAGATTAACTTCTGGAATTTATTGTGCAGATATGTTTATATTAGAATTTGCAATCTATTAATCATCTTTGTCTATCTAAAATTATTTAGATATTGAACTGTTTTCCAATGTAATGTTTTCTCTTATTAAAACTATAAATCAATTTGCTGTTCATTATCGTATTATTAACTAGCAGCTACGCCCCTAGAGGCCTCTTGAGGAGGGAGGAGTCAAATTTAATAACCCAATTTCTTATTTTAGAGTTTTAAAGAAAATGTAAAAAAAAATTTGGGAGAGTTTTTTTTTTGAAGATGGCTGCCTTCTTAAAAAAATACATATAAAAAAATTTTTTTGGGGGGGAATTTTTTTCTATGGGCGATTTTTCTTGGGAGGGTGGTGGTACCATCCCACAAAAAGACAAACACACATCCTGTTACTTTCTTATAAGGATTGTTCTTGCTATGAATATACTGTTGTTGTTAACGTGAACTACAAATATCAATGTATGTCATTACTATAAGAATTTTTTAGAATTAAAACATACAAATGTATATTTGCTTTTAAGAACTAAGCAATATATTTGAAAATATTAAAAAAATCGTTATAATAAATTGCAGGCTTAGCAGCCGCGATAAAGCCTCAAATTTAAACCTGTTAGGATGGTTAGAACAATAATTTAAATAAAAAAGGATTACCATATTTGGGTCAGGTTTAGACTTCTAGCTGATTTTTTGAATTGTGAAAGGTTAATTTCTCTGATGTTTACTGTGACTGCCGAGCAGAAATATGACATAAAAATAATGCTATAAAATGCTATGTTGGTCATGTCTACGCCGTGCATCCACCTCTACTACAGCAGCAACACCATCAGCAGCAGCAGCAGAGCCAAGAACCAACACACACAATCTCCCACCCTTCAGGAGAGATCATCAACATCAACAGTGGTTTTTCATTAAATCCGACAATGAGGCACATTCCTCAGCTGAACAGTGTTTTTAATATGGTTGACAAAGAATAAGACGACACCAGCCTGTCTTATTTGGCTATTACTAATCAGAGCTGGAATTGAACAAAACCCAGGCCCTAAATGGTTCTGCGCACTCTGCAACAAACAGCTTTCACCAGTATCAGTAGAATGTTCCATCTGCTTCAAATGGCTCCATGTCAAATGCTCCGGCCTTAAATCATCCAACGAACGGAGAAAACTAAAAACCTGGACTGGACCATGCTGCAAAGGTTCCCCCCTTCCCCCCCAAATTTTCACCCCCTAAATCTTCACCCCCCAAATCTTCACCCCCTAAATCTTCCCCCAAACATTTCAAAGCTCCCCCACGTAAACGTAACCCCCCTTCTTCCCCCCCACCCCCACCCAACCCCCGCCCCACAGCGAACCTTCTCCCCAACAGAGGTTACAACACTAAAGTATTGCAATGGAATATAAATGGCATCCAGAGTAAACTAGATGAACTTCTTCACTACATGGAAAAGAACAAGACCCTCATCGCTGCAATACAAGAGACTAAGCTTACACGTCTTTCTAAAGAAAAGAAAACACCAAACTACACATTTGTGAGACAAGACCGCGGCAAAGACAAGGGAGGAGGGCTAGCTTTTCTTATTCATAAGGAAGTTAGCTTCAATCTCGAAAAAACTCCAGCAAGACTTGCACAGGATCCACACTTGGAATCCTTGACCATCTCTATACCTAGCAAGGACTCGCCACTCTACATCAGAAATGTGTACTTACCACCACAGAGCAGCTGTACAACTGGTTATGTTCCCCCTCTCAATGATCTTTTCACAGGTCTTGGTGACTCCTACTACATTTTAGGAGACGTTAATGCCCACAACATCCTTTGGCATTCAGATGCCACCAACGACACAAGAGGTGAAGAACTAGCCGATGCTGTAGCCAATCAAGACTGCGCCATCATTAACCTTGACATGCCTACCAGAGTTACCAGCACAGCATCCACAGCTCCTGACGTAAGCATAGCCTCGTCAAACCTCATACCTGTAACAAATTGGACAGTAGAAAATAAGATGAGCTCCGACCACCTGCCCATCACTATAAGTCTGACAGCTGAACTTTCTAAATCCAACACAAAACACCAAACCTACATAAATTTTTCCAAAGCTGACTGGCCAAAATTCACTTCCTTCACTGAAAATATTTTTACCAACGCCAGACCAGTCAGTGATGTCCACAAAGCAGAAAAATTTTTCCGTAAAACCCTTCAAAAAGCATCAAAGAAGTTCATTCCAGCAGGCAGAATCCCTCAGACCTTCAATGCTCTCCCAACAGAAGCTGCTAGACTTATTAACCAGCGTGACGACATCAAAAAAGCTAATCCAGCTGACAACAGATTGCAAGACTTGAACAAACAAATCACTAAAACAATCAACGAACATCGAAAGAAGAAGTGGACTGAACACCTTGCCACCTGTCAGCCTGGTTCCAAGAAACTCTGGAAAACCATCAAGAGTCTTGGAAACCAACCACATCAACCAGACAACCAAGGTATTAGCTTTAATGACAAAACTTACTCTCACGCCAGGAAAATTGCTGACCAATTCAACAGGCAATACACTCCAGAATGCAAGAAGAAACCTAACCAAGCTCTGCGCCGTACACTAAGATCCTTGAAGAAAAAATCTAAACATCAACAGATTATTTTCACACCAGAGCAAACGTTAGCTGCAATCAAGAAAGCCAAGAACTCAAAAGCTCTTGGCCCGGATGATCTGTCACCTGTTACCTTAAAACATCTTGGACCCAACGGCATCAGGTTTCTCACAGAGATTTTTAACAACTGTATGAAGCAATCGATCATCCCAAGCATCTGGAAGACGGCCAAGATCATACCTTTACTGAAACCAGGCAAGCAATCCAACCTCGGACCGAGCTACAGACCAGTCTCATTACTGTCACCTGCCATCAAGATTCTCGAAGCTCTACTCCTCCCCCATGTCACGGAGGCCGTCCAACTTGCTGACCACCAACACGGTTTCAGAAAAGGTAGATCCACATGTACTGCTCTATTTTCAATCATAGACCACGTACATAAAGGTTTAAACAGAAAGAAACCATCACATAGAACCGTGTCAGTTGCCATAGACCTGTCCAAGGCATTTGACACAGTAGATCACCAGCTCCTCCTTGATGATATCAATCAACTCCATCTTAATGACTACATCAAGAAATTTCTATGTGCATACCTAAGAGGCAGGCAGACCTATGTTGTATTTAGAAATTCTAAATGCAAATATAGGAAGGTAAAACAGGGTGTCCCGCAAGGTGGCGTCCTGTCTCCAGTCCTGTTTAACCTTTACATGGCCTCCATGCCGCAACCCCCGGGAGACATCAAACTCGTCACATACGCGGACGACGGCAACATTCTCAACTCTGGCCCGGTAATTGAACCAATTGTCAAAGAGATAAACTCTTACCTCTCGGTCCTGGACACCTGGTTCAAAAGCCGTAATTTGTTCATCTCTCCATCAAAATCATCTGCCACAGTTTTTACTACATTCTCCAATGAAGTAAGTATGGAACTTGGGGTTGAAATAGCTGGAGAGAAAGTTCCCACAGTGAAAAAACCAAAAATCCTTGGGATCACTTTCGATGGCCTCCTTTCCTTCAGGGAACACACCAAGAACCTGAAATCCAATATCCAGTCCAGGAATAACATCCTTAAAGCTCTCACTGGAACTTCTTGGGGAAAGGACAAGGAAGTCATTGTTAACACCTACAAGGCAACAGGTCAATCCTTGCTCAACTACTGTTGCCCAATCTGGACACCAGCCCTCAGCAAAACCTCCTGGGAAGACCTCCAGACAGCCCAGAACACAGCCCTCAGAGTGGCCACTGGCTGTCACACCATGTCTGATTCTGACCACCTACACTCAGAGACAAAGGTTATGCAGGTGCGCCAGCATTGTGAAATGTTGAGCAAGCAATTTCTACTCGCAACTCAAAAATCGGGACACCCTCATAGAGTGGACCTGATTTCCCCACCCCCAGCCAGGCAGATGAAACAGACCTTGAAGTCCAAATTTGGCAACGAAATAAGGAGTATCTCCAGACCCAACTTGCCAGAGGAGGACTACAAATCCAAGTTGAAGCTGATTCACACCAAAACTGTGAAAAATGTCATCAACAACACCACCAACAAGGTCCTAAATGCCCGTCCTCCAGAGATAAACAGAACGGAGCTCTCCCTGCCCAGAACAACCAGATCTACTCTGGCACAGCTGAGATCTGGATACAGCACTTATCTAAACAGTTACAAGGCCCGTATAGATAAGACTGGTTCCATAGTGGATAAATGCCCCAACTGTGACAGTTCTCACACTACGCCGCATTTATTCAACTGTCAACAAAACCCGACCAGCCTCACAGTTAAAGATCTATGGAAAAACCCTGTCAAAACTGCCAGATTCCTAAATCTGGCAACAGATGTTGATGATCACGGTTAGAAGGACCTGGGCTACAGAAAGAAAAAAAGAAAGAACATAAAAATAAATCAATATCCAATTTCTTTTATACATGGAGCCCATTTATGGCTGGAACATTGAGGTGTTATTATCTAAAGTGCATATCTTTTTTATGTGTTTTAACCCTGATCGATCAAGGGGGGTGGGGGGGGAAGGGTCATTTTCGCCTACCTCTCTAGATTTTTTGCTCTCATTTTTTTTTATATTCAACTTAGAGACCGTAAACTCCATGATTTTTTGAGTAGGGCAATTTGTGACCAGGTAGAAAGGACCGCCTGTCCACCAATTATCTTTCTGATGTGATGCAAAAATATCTGTTTTTCTGTAGTATAGAGATGCTTCGCTTATAATATTGTACCTAGTTGCAATAGACATCAGTAGGGCTAATAAAACTGGTATTATTATAAAGATTTTTCATTTTTAGAAAATTGTCTACAATACGAATTTTCAGTATGGCTGAGACTTCTAATCCAGCGGATACTAATATGTTTCAAAGCCATACTGGAAAATATCGTATTATCTTTTGGCGTAATTGTTACTTGTATACAATACATCTAGTATAATATTTGCGCGAATTAGATAGAAAGAACCAATAAGTATAAATAAATTTTATTTTTACACTGCCATAATTTTATTATGTAACAAAATATAAGTTTGTAATTCTTTGTGGAAGGCATTTTTATCTCATTTTCTATTACTCTATGGTAGGCATTGATGCAGCTTGCATTTTTATCTACTTTTCTATTACTCTATGGTAGGCAACTTGCACTAATTCTCCTGCGCAATGGATATATTATTATCTGGATGTTAAAATAGATTTTTATAAAGTTAAATTCGCCGTGGGCTAAAATAACGATACCCCACCCCCTCCTCTTTTACAATGTTAATGAACTGACCAATAAATGAATTCTATGTTAGCAACCTAAATTGACCGCAATTTTCCCCTGTCATAATATCCACAAATGTTCTATATCCATTTCCTTCGCCTTCCATGAGGTGGTTCTTCACTTTGGCTTCGTTTCCTTAAAAATGAAATATAGAAAGACTGTTGAATTATGATAGCTCGGCCGAGTGCCTGCTGCTCAAAGTGGCTGATTCGGCTTCAGTAAAGCTGCGCGGATGGGGATACGGCCTCAAAAACCCACGTGGCTGATTGAGTCTTACGATGACCCAATGGATAAAGAATATACATGAATATTATGACAGAGGAAAAATTGTCAATTTTGGTCAATTCGTGAATCCAGTAGCTTAGGAGGGGAGGGGATAGGGTAAAGAGGTAGATTGGAAGTATCATTATTTTACTCAAAAAAAAAATCTATTTTAACATCCAGAAAATAATATATCCATTGGGCTGGAGGATTAGTGCAAGTTGCCTACCATAGAGTATATGGACAGAATCATTTTATTGTCAGTTCTTTCATCCAGTAGGAGGGGAGTGGGTGGATATTGTAATTATATACATCTAACAGTTTCACTTTATTTGTAAAATAATTTGGTGTAAGATCCAAGTAATAATAAATCCATTGGTGGTTTGGACTAAATTACTGGTTGGCAGGAATAATAAGTAATGGTTTCTGAAGCCGCACTCCAAAAAATTTTAGAGATAAAACTGTCTATACGATAATCATATATTAAAATACAAACCTTAACTTCTTGGGTATTGATTTTGTTAGGTATTGAAAGTCAACCTCTTGGTAGTCCTGCAAAGTAAAACTTTAAATATTTTTTTACATGTTTTAATAGTTCTCTGCATATTCACTGCTTGGCGGTCAAACTATACTATTAATACCCATAATATTATAGCTTTAATATTCTTTGATATCAACTATAGTGAACAAAATATTTCTTTAAATGTGGCGTGCCGAAGGATTGTGCCAACTTCCCCCTTTAAATTGAAATGGGAAGGCCTGCCTTCCCCATTTTCACCTCGCCCTCCCCCCCCCGGTGAATCACAGTGCACGTCATTGTTTTAATATAAACTTACCATTGCTAGATGGTGCCAACTGAGAATAAAGTTATTGTTGTACTTAGTATTGATATTGGATTTATTATTACTTGGATCTTACACCAGATTATCATGTACTCTAATAAAGTGAAACTGGTAGCTGGCTAAAATAATGATTCCCCCATCAACTTACTTTACCCCATCCCCTCCTCTTCTACTGGGACTATTTAAAAACCAATATTGGCACTTGCACTGATTATATTTTCCATCAAAAACTTAAGAAAGGGTAAATTTTGTTTATGATGATTGGGTATGTAAGTAAATTCATACTCCAATGTCTTAACCCTTCCATTAACGCAACTTCTTAGATTGCTCTCCTTTGTCCTGAAGTCCTCTATACAGTTACTTTATTTTAAGTTACACTTATTGACTTTAAACATATTATATACATCAATAATTCCTTTTATTAATTCCAGATGCATTTGATCCATATATCCAACAGGGGGTTTGGTTTTGTTGTCCTAAAATTGATAAGAAATGATATTGCTATCGGTATTTTTGAGGTACCCTCCCCAAAACTAGTTACAAACCTTCTAAGAGGATCCATTAACAGCCACCACACCGTAAAGGATTTAATTAATCATATCGGTTCAGTGGTTAGAGAGATCCTTTGCTACATACAGAGAGACACTTTTTACTTTTATATAAGGATATAAATAACCTGGATTTTGAAGTTTAGGTTCAGGTAACAAACTCAACTTTCTACCAGATGAAATATTTTGAGATAAAATTTGAAAAAAAAGATATTTTATTACAACAATTATTATTATTTCTAATGATTTATTAAATCCAGGTAAGAAGGAGACATTAGGCTGTTTATTACACTAGTCTCCAAAGTCTTATAATAACCTTGGGGACTTTACCCCAACCCCTAGACGTCCTTGAAGTCATGTCTCAAATACATTTTTTCCCTTGAGTTTTGATTGTCAGTCTGAACAGCCAGAAAGTTAACACTTTTCTTTCTGACAGCTGGAAAGAAGGGTTTGTGACCGCTGGGGCTAGATGGTTTACTGGAACTTCCTAAAAGTGAGCATACAATCTTTAAAATAATTTTCAACTAGATATCAAAACTAGAAAGCTAAATCTACAAATTGATTAAACCTTTAGGTTAGGCTAAGTCAACTTCTTTTAAAAAATACAATTGAGAAGTATTTAGCGGCTACTAAAAGCCTCTAGGGGCATATAAAATGTTTTTTTTTATCTATGTTAGATCAGATATTTACTAAAGTAAGGTTTTTCAGCCGCTAGATGATTTTAGTTATATTTTTTTCAGATTTCTTATGGGAGGGTGGTGGTACCCTCCCACAAATAGCTATAGACCTTTTCAGGACATATGAGAAGCTACTAAGTAAAGGAGAACCATATAAGTTAAGTGGTTAGCGAGAGCCTAAGATACAAAATAGAGTTCCTTTTACTTTAAGGAAACAGTTTTGAAGGATGAATAATAACATTCTTGAAACACTTTGCCTGAATTATCTGTGATCCAGCTAGGATCAGCGGTCAGTAAGGACCTGCTACTTACAGGACTGACCGGTAAATGAAGATGGATTCCGGACAACTTTTCTGCCATTGAACTAAATAATGAATTCTTTTGAAAAACATCTAATAGAAAATTGTGCTTTAACAAGGATGACAACATCCATGAAAGCGAAGCTCTAAAACTATAGGACAAAAGAACATTAACCAGAATATAAATGTATAAAAGTTGAAACAAAATTCTAAATGTGTTAAAAAACTGCTTAAATATAGGATACTGTATACGGACATACTTACATTTTTAGAACTTGATTACAGAGATGCTTTGCTTAAAACAGTGTCCTTTGTTGTCCTAGAAATCAGTTTTCTAAAAATCAAATCAATTGGATAGTTATATCACATAAAAATTTGTTGTTAAAATAGTTAAAATTCAACATACTTAAAATGGACGTACGACATTCTAGTAACAATTATAGAGCTGCTACGCTTTCTAAATCGTACTTACTTAACTACTTCAGGAATAACTATGCAATATTTGGAATCGATAGGACAATTCTAACCTGTTTAAGTTAACAAAAAGAACTAACTGTCCGCGACGTACGTACGGACTTACCCTAAATATAGAAAAGCTTCGCTTTTAAAAATGTTGTTATACCATTGATGATGGTGTTATAAAAAATTCTTACTTTGATAGCATTTGTTGGATGCTGTTAAATGTAGAGGTAAAGGAAGGATTTGGTATGTTCGAGGTTAGGTACCAGGATGCTAGTTTTCCTTAAATATAATCATAAGGAGAGGGTAGGCTGCTAGAATGGATATAGAATTTATTATTTACTTCGTTCATCCAATAGGAGGGGAGGGAAGGCCAAAGGGGCTGGATGGAGGGAATCTCAGCCAGATAGAAGTTTAACTTTATTAGAGTACATGATAATCTGGTGCAAGATCCAAATAATAATAAATGCAATGCTGCTAGTGGTGTTAAATGATCAAACATGCTCTTTAATACGAGGAGTATACACTAGAAAAATCAAAACTCTATCTTTTATAGCCTTTGAGTAAATTAATTTTTGTCCACTTACTCAGACGGACGGATTGACACTAGTTATAGAGTAGCTTGCACCACTGATAACTTTTAATAGAGAAACAACTTTATGTGTCTTGAATCCTGTGTGTCTGTCGATAGGTCTATTTCTTCCTTTCAATAGAGTACTTACTCTTTAATTTCATATGCATGTCCGTCCGTCCGTCTGTCAGTCTGTATTGGCGTAACGTTTTCAGGGCTGATGATTTTCTCGGCTTCTTTTTAAGATAGACAACTGAAATTTTCGGTGAAGTCTGCATGTCGTTCATGCTTCAAAAGATAAAACACTTAATTTTTTAAAGGTTTCGTGGTTTTCTTTGTAGTTTTTTGCATATTCTATTACCTTTTTTCTAGTTATGACAACTAAACATCTGCTCTATAACTCACTTTGTCCGTTTGTCCATTCTATGATTTTTGAACTTTGCTACTTACGGGTGTTGTCATCCTTTTTTTTAAATGTAAATAATAAGGAATAAAATGATTAATTTGTACAATAACTACTTACCAGAAAAATCTCTTATCTGAAAATAAAACAAGTATTATAACATTAAAAGCAAGAATATTGAAAACGTTTAAATTTTTGATTGATTTTGTGACCAAGATCCCCTGATAAAAATAAAATTCTATATTTTGAAGCTCTTTTAAGCACCCATAAAAAAGGGGACAGATTTAAAAACTTTTGGCCAAAGTATCCCCAATGACGTCATATTAGATTAGTCCATTATTATGATATGACGTTATTTAGACTTTTAAAAATGTATATTTTCAATTAAAAAAAACCGCTATCAAAAAAACATTCTGACAATTTGCTCTACTTTCTATTGAGGACATTTTCTAGTTATAGAGTAGCTTCACTTTACAAATAATTGACGTCAAAGTTTTTAAGACAATTAGATATTCAATTGTCATAACAATTATTTCTTATTTTATTGTTTCTTAACAAAGTTATAAAAGATCAAATAAAATAAGATGATTACTTTCAATGATAGCAAAGCTTGTAAGAAATAAATTATTTAAGTGTTCTGTTTAAAGTGGTATAGAAAGAAAGAAAATAGCCTAAAACCATTCTGATACCAATGTGAAGCATACCTAAAATGGAGAACTCAATCCAATCAGTAGCTTTTATAATCTTAAACAACAGACAATAAAAACCTTACTACTTAGTAAATAGAATTCAAATAGAAAATATACCAGCGGCTATGCCTCTAAAAGTCTCAAGGTGTATTTAAGGAGGAAAGGGGAGAAGTCGACCCACCCCCATTTGCAATTTAAGCTTTAAAAAGCAAATGTAAAAAACTTTTTTTGGGGAGGATTTTTTTCTTGGGAGGTTGGATATACCCTCCCCCAAAATAGATTTTTTATAAGCTTCACTGTAAAGGAGAACCAATTCGGTTAGCAGTAGGCGAGATTCTTCGCTACAGACAATAAGAACATTACTACTTTAAATAAAAAGGATTTATTAATTTGAAGTTGAAAAATACCATTGACAAGAGAGGTTAAGTTAAATGTTTGTACAGGCCTACATGGGTTATAGTTTCTTTTATGGATATGGCCCCAAAGAGTAAAAAGCTAAATCTTATATATTTTTTCGTAGAGTAGCTTGCATCATAAGTAAATCTTAACAATAGTCGTTTTATTTTGTAATATTTACAGGGATCCTAAGGGATAAGACAATGGATAACATTTTAAGGTACAGCCCCAGTGATGATAAACAAAATTAGTCTTTATGAAGATAAAAATTATCAATGGAAAAATTTGGACACTAAAAGTTGGGAACTAACCAAACACAATTCAATAAAAGTACCCAAAGTTTTTAGTGACAACGAATAAGATAATGGGGTTATAAAACTTTGGGTAATAATATTAACTCTTCCAGGCATCTAAAGGGATACCACAATGGCCGATAAATTGATGTACATCCACAGTGATAATACACAAAATTAAAATTATCGGTTGAAACATTTGAATACTAAACATTTGTGATAATACACAAAATTAACCCTTCTGTAGATTAAAATTATTGGTTGAAACATTTGAACGCTCAACTTAATTAACCAACCAATCAAAATTCACTAAAGTCCCCAAAGTTGTTAAGCTAAAGAATAAAAAGGCGTTATTATAAAACTGTAGGCACTAGTGTATATAATACATAACCCATTGTCTCCTCTCTCTGTGTGTGTCTCTTTCCTCTCTGATTATTTTATTAAACTTTTTGTTGTCACTTTAACCTAACCAGAGCACTTGATAAGTAAAAAATTTTGCTCTTTTGTTGAAACAAATTATTCAATATAAACCCAAGAGGATGTTTGTTTATATGACAGTCTGTTTCTTAGAATCTCTAAAAATGCATTGTTCCGTAGCAGTTTTTAGGCTATTTTGATTTAATTGTGTTATTATTAAATTTGCTGGGCTCAAAATCATGATGGAGATGTACAAAAATCAGTGTCCAAACTTTTTGTAATTTTGTTTATTATGAATGGAAGAGTACCACAAATTATCGTCCATTGTCTTATACCTCAAGATACCTGGGAATTCTTGATATGTTACAAAATCACCACCAAATCCTGTTATATAAAGAATTTTTTTGGTCTTTAGCTTAGGATTCTAATACTTAATTGATTGAATTCTTGACTTAGAGAAGCTTCACATGTTTCCCGGGATGGTTTTAGGATGCTTTATTTTTAGGTGTCATGGATGGCTTTGGGCTATTTTTATGCCTCTTCGAATGCAAAATCCCCAGAAGCTAGGGACGCAGCCGCTAGTTTTCTCAAAATTCTAACGAATTTGATAAGAAACAGGATTATTGTCTGTCTAATTTCTGTGTGTATGTCTCCGCGAAGCTTAAGATCTCGCAAACCGCTACACTAGGCTGATAAAGTCTTACTTTACAGTAAAGCTTCTTATAACTCAAGGGTATGTTATTTTTAGAGTTAGTACCACCACCTTTTAAAGAGAAATAGCCCCTGGAAAAAATACCTCCACCAACTATTATTTTTTTATTTTTAAATTTAAATGTAAGTAAAGGGTCGATTTAAACCACCTTCCCTCAAGAGCCCTCATAGACCGCTAGTAATTAAATAAAGAAATACCAGGTTTATATTTAGAAAATGCGCCATTGTAACCCTTACCTGTGTCTTTACATGGTAATGTTTTTTCAACTTTTCATATATATCAATTCTAAACAGAAAAGTTATCAAAATTTTGGAACTTTAATTTAATTGCAATATCACCCTTCTACAATGTCAAATTATTAATGATTAATAATAAGATTATAGCTATTTATTGCATCGTATAAGATTAAAACTAGTTTTATTAGATCCAAGAAGTCAAAAGCCCGGGGTAACAAAATCCACGGAAAACTGTCTGTAATTCGAAGCTATACATGATTCGACAAGAACGGATCTTGGACAAAGTAGCCTCGGACAAAGTAGCCTCAGGACATTTACCTAAGAAAAGTAGTCTCCACTGTTAATAAAGGTCATGGCTGCCGCGCTTGGTCCCCTGGCCTGCCTAGCCGCGGGCGCTCGGTCCCCTAGCCTATAACCTAACCTAACCTAACCAATGTTATCCTCAGGACATTTATTTAAGAAAAATATATTCAATTGTTAATACATAGATGGTTTAGAATTTCGTGGATTTTACAAAAAGTGGTTGGTAGATTTTTACAAGTTTTAATATTGTTTTTACAATTTTTAACATTTTTTTTTGCAATTTTTAGGTTGGGTTAGGTTAGGTTATAGGCAAGGGGGCCGAGCGCCCGCGGCTAGGCAGGCCAGGCGGCCGAGCGCTGCGGCCATGACCTTTATTAACAGTGGAGGCTACTTTCCTTAGGAGGCTGCTTTGTCCGAGGCTACTTTGTCCAAGATTCCAAAGAACCGGTTCTAATCCAGAGGATATTAGTCGGTTCTGAAGACTTAGTGGAGTATTTTTTATTTTTATACAAAATTATGACAGCGAATTTAAAAAAATTAAAAGCAATTTTCATCGAGAACAATGATGTATTGATAATACCTGTGGTAAAGACTGGCTGTGTGTAGAGGTGTATGACCGGAGCTATTCTGTATATCAGTTCTAAACAAAATAATTGCAGTTACCCTGACCTAATGGCTAGTCAAGCTTAGAAACTCCCTTCCCGCTCTTTTTTTCAACTAATTTTAGAATAGGGGAAGCTTTTTATGATGCCTAACCTGAAACCCCCTTTTATTTTTAATTTATTTTAAAATAAGGGTGGAGGAGGGGTTTTATGTGCTCGACATGACGCATGTGATAGCTAGAAAAAAATTGCTAGTATTTAGTTCCTGAAATCACGAAACCTCTACAAAAAGACAGACCTGATTTTCTATAAAAAGACAAAACAAAAATATTCATGTACATAAGTAGCACACCATTAAAAGTATAGTTACATTATCGCATCGTATTATAGACACTTTTGCAGATAGAATTGAAATACTATAGGATAAATTCCAGTTTTATTGCCGCAGAGGGAAAACATTAGAGAATTCTTTATGTTTTCCGTAAAAAACTCTATAATACAATGCAAGGCATGATTTTTCAGTGAGGCTTAGAGCAAGTTTTTATCCAGCAGAAATGAATAGGTTTCGTTGACATACAGGAATAGTTATTTATTGCATCGTATTATAGACATCTTACTGTGGGTGTTTAAATGATAAATTACAAAACTGGTATTACTCTTGTGATTTTTGTTTTTTATTCGTGGGAAATAATCTATAATGCGATGCTATACATGATTTATAATTATGCCTGGCAACCGGTTCTAATCCAGCGGATATTAATCGGTTTCAAAGCCATAGAATACAACAAGAAATCAATTATACTGAACAAATTTTATACCTGGCTTTGTGTTTTACTATCAACAAATCAACCATAGCCTAGAAAAATAAAAAAATATAATTATCATGCTAATCTAAAATTTCAGTTTGATGTCAGACTAACCGTTCTTCTTTTTAAACTTAAGATCTCAGTCACAGCAATTGAATGACTTATTGAGATGTTCTTTTCAGGATAGCTTTGTAGATTCTTATGGAAAAAAAGTATTTGAAATGGATAAATTACTTTTCCTTTTTATCAATAGAAAGCTTTCCTGAAAAGGAGAGTTCAATCAGTTAAGTGGGTAGCAATATGTAAGCTAATGCAAACACTCATTTTTATAATATGGCTTACAGATGGAAATACCCTAAAAGAAGATAAACTTTCCTTTTAATGAGGAAATGAGAAATTGTTTGGGAAAATTCCTCACTGTAATCAATGTACACAAATGGCATCAGTGGCCCTTTAACCATTAGTGATATGAGTATTACCCCCCCCCCACCCCCACCCTAACAATAATGAAATCAAGCAATATATGGATGATATGACAGGGGAAAAATTTTCGTCAATTTAGGTTGCTATTTCCCCTACTCATTATTAGTCGGATCATTCATCTAGTAGAAGGTGAGGGGATGGGGTAAAGGGCGGGGATGGGCGATATTGTTGTTTTAGCCTGCTACACGGTTCAATTTGATAGAGAACATGAAAATACGGTGTAAGATCCAAGTGATAATAAATCCATTAGTCAAGTACATGAAAGGAGTGTGAGTTGTCACATGGGGGCTTAAAGGAACATTACTGTAGAGAGTACATTTCTTATAGACCTTTAGAAGGTTTTATTGATATCTATTTATCCAATAATAATTCTTTTCATCGTTTTCCTTTTTTCAGAATCTTTACAAATCATGTAATAAGAAAATGATTATAGGAACATGTCTCGAAATTTCATCTATTTTATCCAAAAAAAAGATAAACAAAATGCATCAAAACAAAATTTTAATTTAATTTTATAGTGTAGAAATCAGAATCTGTGTCTGTGTGTACCTATAGATCTCTGTAACTGCTTTCTCATTTACGGTTTAGCTATTCATATGTTCTGGTAAGGTTTATAACTATATTGGGGGAGGGTACTACCACCCCCCCCCCCCAATACAAATCTCCCAGTATAAAAACCCCACCTAAAATATCTTTTTTTGAGCTAAAAATGAAATAATTTGGCCAGAGTTACCCCTCTATTAAGGGTCTCTAGAGGCGTTGCCACTAGTGTGTAATGTATTGCAACAAAAAAATAGGATTTCTCAAGACTGATAATTCCTTTATCTATGTTTTTATTTGAGTCTTTAATTTGCTATTGACTCTGAAGAGTCACTGTAAAAAATCTCATACATAAATTGCATTACTTGAATGTTTCACCAGATTTACATGTTCTCTAATAAAGTGAAACTCGCAGCGGACTATAATAATGATATCCTCTTCATCCTACTTCTCTTACTGGATGAACAAACTAACCAATAGATGAGTTCCATGTTTTTTCCTTTGTCATATATGAATTCATACAGGAAAGTTTTTTATCAAATATAGGGAAACGCCTGCCTTTCAAAATTAATCGTCGAGATGAAAAGTGTTGATTAAATTAATTACATTGCAGTGTAAGATTTGCTCTGACTCAGCATTGGAGAAAAATAATGAAAAATCTTGCAAACCACATGAAAATACACGTGAATATTTTTCAAGATATGGTATCTCTCAGATGAAGGGGGGGGGGGGCAATTGATTGGACTGTAAAACATACTGGTTCTCGTTTGTTCGCTAAAGAAATAATTAAACGAAAACATCAAATTCTCGTTCATTTCTCATAATGAAAGATCACAGAAAATCTTTTTTGGAGCTTTCTATGGATTTGGAAAGGTTTAGCATGTTGTAACATATATTATATATATCAGAAGGATGTTTGCATCCCCAAACAAACCCCTTTCGCAAGCCCCTCTTCTGTTTTATTGAAAAACTCTTACATCAATTGATAATAGAATCCTTATTCCATGTGTTAAAACCTTTCATAGTACGAAGCAATTTAGTAAGCAAAGCTTTCACATTTTTGTGCTGGTCCAACCGTAAGTTCAGACTGTATATCGATGAAAAACTTTTGGATAATTTCATTTTATACTAGAAGCTGAGCTACTAGCCTCAAGGGGAATTATAAACTTTGAGCTACAAGAACAGGCCTAGTCCTATATAAAGCTTTCCTAATATTGAGAAATCAATCTATTTGCCCTTATAATTTTGATTTATTATCCGTGGAAAGCTGTCTATAATACGATACAATAATAGTATGAATCATGAATCAAACATTTTTCCACTTTATTTATCTATTTATTCTTTAATCAATTTGTAATGACGAAATATAACTAATGATAAAAAAATGAATAATCTACTAATATATTTTTGTCCTTTTAAGTCGGTCTAAAGGAATTGACAATAAATTTGTGTGTATAATAAAGGTACTAAGAAAGAGAGGTAATGTCTGATTGAGCCAATAAATGAATCGCATCGGAGCATACATGAAATCTCATTGGTTGAATTAAACTGAAGTTTTCTAGATTTTTCATTAGAGTTAATTAGAGCTGTTCTTTCAACTTTTACTCGAATCAAGTCCATCACATGAAGTACTGCCTTCATATTGTTGTTTCACATCTATGTTTTATCTGTGCATTAATAATAAATATGCTTCATCTATTGCAATCGTTTTAAAATAATAAAAATCCCTCTATGAATTTAAGTTAATAAAATCATATTTTTTTCTTGAGTTTCTATTCAAACAAAAAAATAATATCTCGGACTTCAAATGTACATGATTTATAATCTTTAATTCGTATCTATTATAAACATTTAAAATACATAAATTCATAGTTTGTTTCATGTTTACCTCGAAATAAATTATATAAAAATAAAATAACAACAAATAGCAATACAACAGTACGTTCGTTACGTTTTAACAGGACCTTGCGTAGTACTGTGTTTACACTGTACACATATGGGTAAAAGGAAAGGGCATATTTTTTTCATTTTGTTCATATAAAGAGTCAGCTGTAAATAGTCGAATTTCTTAAGATAAAGCTTTTCTCACGAAAATTATATCGTGTTAAAATTTATTTTCTAGTATAGTGTAAAGCATATTACAAATCCTTTAATAAGTTAGCTATGAATTGTTGAATTCCTTAATATAAAGTTAGCTTTCTAGAAATTATATACTCAAAAAATTTTAGTTTTTTGTCAGCTGGAAAAGTTCCTTCGTCAGATTTACGAAAAAGGGGTTCACACTATAGTTCTTCTCTCCTATTTCTATTGTGTGTATATCCCTTTTGCATATTAAAATTATTGGTGGCAAATTTGTAATACAACTTTCGAATAAACCTATTTAACAAGGATGACAACATCCATAAAAGCGAAGCACTGAAACGGTAGGACAAACGGACATTGACACTTGTATAGTGTCAGAATTGAATAATCTGAATATAAATGTTTAAGAGTCGAAGTAAAATTGTAAGTAAATTTGTTGAAAAACTGCTTGATACAGAATAATGTTTATGAATATACTTACATTTTTAGGATTTGATTATAGAGTTGCTTCGCTTATAATATTGAACTATGTTGTCCCAGGAATCAGATCAATCGGATAATTAGATCACATAAAAATTTGTTGTTAAAAAGTAAAAAACATGTTTAAAATGGGCGTACGGACATTCTGGTAATGATTATAGAGTTGCTACGCTTTCTAAGTCATATCTAATTACTATAGGAATCACCATGCAAAGTTTGAAATCGATAGGATGCCTAAATTAACGAAAAAAGCTATCCGTCTCGGACGTACGTACGGACCCTAATTATAGAAAAGATTTCCTTTTAAAAACCTACTCAGAATGTAATATAAAGTTTTTAAACCTACGAATGAGAGGACTGTTTATAGCACTAGTATGGTATATAGTCCATTGTGTTTTCCCTTGTAGGAGAGGGGCAGCTTGTAATATTCAGCCTATAGGCCTTATATCTTAATTCGAAAAAAAATCACGAAACATATACGTGATTTTATGCTGTCGTTGGTGGGCAGCACATAGTAAATTTGACCATTTTATCTGCCCCTCCCCCAAATATTATTTTTAATTTATTTCGCTAGTTGACTATACCGATCATTCCTGGTTATATTGCAAATTCTTTAGAAATTTGATAAAGTGAAGAAACAATTGAGACTTTTTCCAACTTAAATGGCAGCTCAAAATAAATACTGAATGTATTACCGTGGTATTCAACCCGCGACCGTGGCTCAACACGTAGCGCATCCACTCGTCGTCGGGAAGGTGATAGGTTCGAATCTCGGACCAACACCGCGTCATAACTGAAGACGTTAAAAATGGTTCCTACTGCTGCTATGTCAGATGCGCGACATAAATAGTTAGAGTAGGGGGAATGCCTTGGCCCAAAACAGGCGCAACTCGTTACCATGCACAGTTGGGACTTCTCAGACAAAGGTCGTGCATCACAGATAGTTGGTTGTCTGTTGGATGTTACTTAACCTAATATCCTTGGGTGTTTGGACAGAGAATGGTGCGTAACAGTCATCCTTAGTTCTCCTGGATTGCTGGACCAGGACCTGGACAGTACATCAAGTCGATAAGGTCCTTGACTGCAATCCCGCCCGTACGAGGTAATTGAAATTACCGTGTTATTTGATTTAACCATCCAATGAAGACATGTCTGTCCAGTGTACCTGTCCTAAACATAAATATTTATATCCATCTGTCTGTCTATCTATCTATCTATGTTGTATCTATTTATTTAACAATCCAATGAAGACATGTCTGTCCAGTGTACCTGTCCTAAACATAAATATCTATATCCATCTGTATATCTGTCTATCCATCTATTCATCTAATTATCTATCTTTCTATCTATCATTCTATCTATCCTTCTATATATTAGGGTTGGGCCGGATATCCGGTGTGGCCGGATACAGGGCCGGATACCCGGCCGGATATCCGATCTATCTATCTATCTATCTATCTATCTATCTATCTATCTATCTATCTATCTATCTATCTATCTATCTATCTATCTATCTATCTATCTATCTATCTATCTATCTATCTATCTATCTATCTATCTATCTATCTATCTATCTATCTATCTATCTATCTATCTATCTATCTATCTATCAATCTATCTATCTATCTATCTATCTATCTATCTATCTCTCTATCTATCTATCTATCTATCTATCTATCTATCTATCTATCTATCTATCTATCTATCTATCTATCTATCTATCTATCTATCTATCTATCTATCTATCTATCTATCTATCTATCTATCTATCTATCTATCTATCTATCTATCTATCTATCTATCTATCTATCTATCTATCTATCTATCTATCTATCTATCTATCAATCTATCTATCTATCTATCTATCTATCTATCTATCTATCTATCTATCTATCTATCTATCTATCTATCTATCTATCTATCTATCTATCTATCTATCTATCTATCTATCTATCTATCTATCTATCTATCTATCTATCTATCTATCTATCTATCTATCTATCTATCTATCTCTCTATCTATCTATCTATCTATCTATCTATCTATCTATCTATCTATCTATCTATCTATCTATCTATCTATCTATCTATCTATCTATCTATCTATCTATCTATTTATCTATCTATCTATCTATCTATCTATTTATTTATCTATCTTTCTATCTATCTATATATCTATTTATCGATGTATCTATATATGCATCTATCTAGTATATATCTATTTAACAATCCAATGAAGATATGTCTGTCCAGTGTACCTGTCCTAAACATAAATATTTATATCCACTTATCTATCTATCGATAAAGGAAAATATAACCTGCCCCATCCCATAGCATGTTAATTTTTATATCTTTTTACGTAAGTTCTTTCTGTCCAATAATTTTTAATAGTCATCATAGACATGTCTTGACTATTTTTACCAGAAAATTAATTTGTAGAATCTTTTAATTATAGAAATTGTGTGAAAGTGACATGAACAATTCTCCCTCAGGTCTTTTATCCGCCGCTTCTATGTGCCGCAGTTTGGCGGCTTTAGCCGATAATCATGTTGTTATTAGACGGCTGGCTACTGATTTGAATAGGTGACTAGGTAGCGGATGAATATATAATTATGATTTGCGGCTGCGGCTGAGAAAAGATCTAATTAAAGAATCTTAAAGGATAAAACAATAGAGATAAATTGACCCACACCTTAATTCTAGATTAAAATGGTGGTAAAGTTTGGGCACATTTAGTTTGTACCAATAAATAAGGATTTTAAAATGTTTTGACCCAACTAATGAGAGAACGTACTTATAAAACTTTAGGGAGCAGTATAATTTAGAATGTAAGGTTCCCACTGGACTCGACTACAGATGATGTTTTTTTTTTAAGCTGACACACTGCTATGGTTAAAGATTGGAAAAAGTGCTGGTTGCAGTTACAAATTGTTTAGTATAGCCTGCTAGGGAAGGATGGGAAATTGGACTGTAAAAAAGTCTAGTACCTAATTTTTTATTATCCACTTTATCTTATTAGTTGCCTTAAAAACTTTGGATACTGAATTTTAATTAGTTGGCTTCCAAACTATAAAGTAGTCCCCAAACATTTTAAACCTGTTTTGAAAAAGTTTGGGACTGCTTGCTTCTAAATTTTTCTCAGATTCTTAATACAAAGAAGAAGTTTTGATTAAAAATCATTTTTCTTTTTATATTTTTAGCAGCTATTCTATAATTCAATTTGTATGTCCGTCAGTCTGTCTGTAAGTCTGCCTGTACAGTGATAGAGGAAATGTAATTTTCTAGGCTTTTATTTAAGATAGACAGCTATTTTTTTTATTCTCTGTACTAATAAGCATCCAGTATTTAACTTACAATATCCTTCGGTCTTCAAAAGACATAAATATTTTCAGTTAATTTTGTTATTTTTCTATTACTTATCTCTCTTTTATGATAGCTGAACATTTGCAATAAAGTTTAATTTGTGTGTTTGTTTATCTATAATACAAAGTAGAATGATGTCTGTCCGTTCGTCTGTCTGTCCGTCTGTCTGTCCGTCTGTCTGTCCATCTGTCCATCCCTTAAGATCTCGGTAACCACTAAACCGATCGGATTCTACTCTTCAGGGTATATACCTACTGTACCTACTGGTCCTGTGGTGGTTAGAGGCTACTGCGCTACTTATGTATGTTGTCATATGTACAAATAACATTCTTATTTTATACGTCTGAAGTTGACAATTTATAATTATAAATCATTAAATGACAAACTGTGCACCTTTTACATTCGTCATATTACTAAATATATGTATTTTTCATCCCACAGGTGAAATTTTATTTATTTTATTATTATAATTTGTAATAAAGTTTTCTTATTCGTAGGCTCAACAGCTTTGGTGTCATGTTATAAAATTTAGATTGGTTGGATTATTAAGTTGAGTGTTCAAACGTTTGAACCACTTATTATAATCTACGATAAAAGAAAATTAAGTTCCTCGGCCATTGTCTTAACCCTTTAGATCCCTGCCAATACAATTAAAAAGTAAACATATAAAGAAATTAAACGGTCAAAGTAGCACAGCTAATATGAAAAGAGGGTATGTCTCTTTTTTAACCGATTTTTTTGATCATATTTCAAGTTCTGGACCCTACTGAAAAATCCTGTATTGTATCGTATCATAGATATTTTTATTTATGATAAAAATAATACCAGTTATGTTCGGCCCATTGGGCCAACAAAATTTTAATCAATCTCACAAGTTTTCAATAAATTTTTTATCCGTGGAAAGGTGTCTATAATACGATAAGATAAAAAATTTAATACAAACCTGATAATTTACTAGGTCTGCTTCCTCATCAAGTCTTCTTTTAATTTCCTCAAGAAAAAAAGAAGAATATGAATGAAAAAAAATACAAATAAATCTCGTGGAATATTCTCTAATAGCGGCTACGCCCCTAGCGGCACTGTCAAGAGGATAAGAATATTATAAATAAACATTAGTTTCAATAAAATAACAAGGATGACAACATCCATGAGTAGTGAAGCACAAAGATTTATGGATGGACAATTAGACAAAGTGGGTTTAATTTTAAATATGATTGATCAGCTGTTATTAAAAAATAAATTGGGAAAATATGCAATAAATCACGAAACCTTTAGAAAAAAATAAGTATTTATTTCTTTTTAAGTATGATCCACAGGCCGTCGGACCAAGTGAATTATATGCTTGGTGGAACATGAAATCTTAACAAAATATTCCAGTTGTCTATTTAAAATAGCAGCCAAGAAAATTACATTTTCCCAATAGCGTTACGATGGATGAAAGAACAGACAAAGAAAATTTTAGAGTTGCTACGCATTTTTTGCTTACTTGTGAATTGTTCGAAGCACAGGCCTTAACCCAAGAGATGAGCGCCTTTGATTCTGCTCGTTCTCTCCCACTCAAACTCCTAACAAGAACGATTATGTTCAATAATTTCCAGAGATCTTAAGGAATAAGACAATGGGGGATAAATTATTGATAAAGGTTAGTAAAAGCACCCAAAGTTTTCTAGCTTGGAAATGGGTAAAACATGTTTATTAAAACTTTTGAGTACCAGTATAATTTATAGTTTTTGACAATAGCAAATTTTTTAAAATCACACCCTGTAAAAATTTCATTGGTTTATGTCGACTATATAAATTTCATAAAAGGTGGTCGTCGCTGACATAGTAAATATTTGACAAAATTTTGGATGTATTAATCGAAGAATAGTTACGTCACTTTATATAAGTAAGTACTAGCGGCTTCGCCCCTAGCCTCTAGGGGCTGTGCCCCTAGAGGTGATAAAAAAATTAAGGTGAAATTCGTTAAAGGACCAAGGAAATCTTCAGCAAAAAAAAAAAAAAAAAAAAAAATAGGGGGGGGGGTTTGTTTTTTGGGGGTTGGGGGTGTCCCACCCCCCAAGAAAATAGCTTAAAACCACCACAGGACCAATAGGTATATACCCTGAAGAGTAGAATCCAATCGGTTCAGTGGTTACCGAGATCTTAAGGGACAGACAGACGGACAGACGGATAGACAGACATCGTTCTACTTTGTATTATAGACTACCCTAGCCTCTAGGGGCTTTGCCCCAAGAGGTGATAAAAAAAAATTAAGGCGAAAATCGTAGAGGACCATTGAAATCTCCTTAAAAAAAAAAAAAAAAAAAAATGGGGGGGGGGATTTTGGTTTTTGGGGGGTTTGGGGGTGTCCCACCCCCCCAAGAAAATAGCTTAAAACCACCACAGGACCAATAGGAAGATACCCTGAAGAGTAGAATCCGATCGGTTCAGTGGTTACCGAGATCTTAAGGGACAGACAGACAGACGGACAGACGGACAGACAGACATCGTTCTACTTTGTATTATAGATATCAAAATGCAAATGTTTTTTTTTCAATAAGAAAACTTAAACACTACCTAACACTTTTAATAGAACTATGTCTTTCTAAAAACATATCTTAATTTCAAAAAATAAATTTATATGTGTTAGATTTCGTATTTGCACTGACAAAGCGAAGAAAAAGATAAAAGTAGGTTTGGTGAAAGAAAACTTTTAAATTAATTAAAAAGATTCTTTGGGATTTTTAATTCTTCACGTCAGCTAAATTTCACCCCCCCCCCCCCCGGGTTAACCTCTAATTTAAGTTTGGTTTGACTAACGGATAAATGTAAATAAAGAGTAGAAGCAAAGTGATCCTAAAAAGAGAGGGAGAAAAATAAAAAGAGAAGATGACTCGACATCTTGAATAGCAGCTTAGAATTTTACACAAAGAGGATTAAGGAATTATAGGGCTGCGTTAATAAAATGTAAAAGGCCGATAACTTAAAAGTTCAAATTAACTAAAGAAGATACTATAAAAGATTTAAATTTTTCTTTTTATGAAAAGGTGAATTTCTATAAAATTTGATAAAAAAAATTATATAATGTAAATTGTACAACGTCTAGACGTTACATTTTAAATACTTCAATTGCACTAAATAGGTTTTATTAGGGCTCGACAGCCACTTGTCAGCCGCCTGTAAGCCTCTGGGAAATCAACCTTTTACAATTTAAAAAAAGCTGGAAGTCCTTCGAAGCATTCAAAAGGGTCTAAATTTAAGGATTTGTTTGGTTTGACATGCAGCTGCCGAGCCCTGGGATTAATTATCATACTACATTGAGTACAGTTAGTTAGATTCTAACTTTTTAAAAGCGAGGCTTTTCTATATTTAGGGTCGGTCCGTCCGTCATAAAGGATAGCTTTTTTCGTTAATTTAGGCATGTTAGAATTGTCCTTGCGATTTCAAACTTTGAATGGTGATTTCTGTAGTAGTTAGGTACAATTTAGAAAGCTTAGCAACTCTATAATCACTACCCGAATGTACGTACGTCCATTTTATACATGTTGATTTTTTACTTTTTTAGCAACAAATTTTTTTATGATCTAATTATCCGATTGATCTGATTTTTGGAATACTGATTGCTGGGACAACAAAGTATAATATTATAAGTGAAGCAACTCTATAATCAAGTTCTAAAAATGTAAGTTTGTCCAAGTCCATAAACATTATCCTGTATCAAGTAATTTTTCAACAAATTTACTTACAATTTTGATTGACTCTTATACATTTATATTCTAATTATTCAGTTCTGACAATATACATGTGTTCATGTTCTTTTGACCTACCGTTTCAGAGCTTCGCTTTTATAGATGTTGTCATCCTTGTTTTGTGTGTAAAATAGTTTTCCTTCAGATAAACTCACTTAATGTATTCCTTTTGATTAACTATGTTTTTCAAACATCATTGTTACTATAGGAATTAAAGTAATATATATAGACACTTTGTATTATAGATAGAGTGATAAATAGTATTTGTAACCCTGTTCCTTTCTCAAAGGCCTTGTACCGTCTGTGGGTTGGGTCTTTCAAATCAGCTGAATCTTTCAAAAATGTAAATACAACCGGGTGCTGGCAAAAGAACAAAAAGCAAATTGGAAACTAATGTAAACACAAGGACGCCCAAGCTTTTTACTTTGAATGAGGGGTTCCATACGTTTAAGGGGAGTAATCTAACGTATTTTTGTAAAATAAGAGATTTCAAAGTCTAAAGGGGTGAACACCCCTTTACCCCTTTTCTTGGACGTCTATGTATGATGCAATGATATTTGCATTCATCCTAGTTAAATTCGTTTTGCATTGTCTAAATACTATTCAATTGTTGAAAAATATTTTGAAAAATATCTACTGATCTCAAAAAACTGACAATAACCCAATTACTTAAAATAAGGACATAGTTAATTTGCCACCACCTGAGAGAGAGAGCTCAACCCTTTATGGAAAAATAATTGAAAACAACGTAAATTTAGGCAAAAAATAAATTTGGGAACATCTGCAATATATTAGTTCTACATTTGTTGCTAGATGTCACTAAAAACTTGATAATTTTGATTTGCAACAAAGTATTCACATCATTAGGAAAAATGACTTATTAATCACAAATAACTAGGTTTAAAAATGCAGTATTGTAAATCGGAAAAGATGATTATGAATATAATTGTATAGTCAGGAGCCTAGTTGTGAAAAATTGATAATGGCAGTTTTATATACTTCACTTAAGTTTAGACAGAAATGGCAATTTTACACAAAAATTGTCCCTTTCTTTTTCAAAAAGCAGAAGAAAGCATTAAACTGCTGAAATTAGAAAGCAAAGATTAATGAAATTAATTTTCGTCTGCAACGCTCTAGGTCTTTGCAATTGGAAATCAAATAGTAAGCTCTTTATACATCTATACTACAAATTTATTCTATAGGATATGATCGTCTTTGTTAAAAAAATCCTTTTTGTCTTTTAAAATTTACGTAAAAAAAGAGATGCACACCACTGATTCCATTCTAGTAGAATTCAACTAATTTTAACGTTACTTAGAAGGGTGAAAGTACTTGGTATATTTTAAAAACCTTGAAGGGACATTTAGAAGCTACAATATAAAGGAGAGCCATATTGGTTCACTGGTAAGCGAGATCTGTGTACAGAAAGGGGAAAACTTGAACCTAAGCTGCGCCTCTAGCATATAGGGCTTTGAAATAGCCTAAACTAAAGCCATCCTAATACTTTAATTTAAGAATAAAATAGCCTAAAACCAAACCGTGACCTCTATGTAGCTTAATCCTAAAATATAGAACCCTATCGATTTCGCGAGATCTTAACAGACAAACAAACAAAAAATAACTACTTTATAGAAAGATCTATTTTAGTTTTATGTCTTTTTTTTTGAAAAAAATGTTAATTTCTTATAAAAACCAATTTTTGTTAAAAAAGATAATCTTAGCTTATCTCAAAATACTAACATTACTTTTCATGAATATTATTACTTCCAGAGATATTAAGGGATAAGATTATGGACGAGAAATTTATCACAGTGCGTATTAAGGTGCTTTAACTTTTGTGTCAGAACAAGTTTTTTTTTTATAAAGTTCTTCATAAAACCACTCCTTAACTTAGTTGATTCATGGCCATTTTTATCAGTTGCTTTGCTGAGGTCACGGAAATGCAGCCTTAAATTAATCATATATAGAGTGGTTTTATGACAGACTTTATAAAAAAAACTTGTTCAAAATTTTAAATAAATAATCTTTGCTTTTTTTGTCATGATTATGCGGTAACTCCTAGTGGATGAAAATAGAACTTGAAATTTTCAAATCTAATTTTCTCAAAAACGGCTGCATTTTAGATTTTATTGAAAAGTGAAATGAATTTACCTAACCTATATAATGAAATGCACTATGTCCCAATTTGGGTTCTGACACAAAAGTCAAAGCACCTTCATACGCACTATGTTATGTTCATTCCGAATGATGATGATAAACTAAATTTCCCCCTCTCTGGAATAAAGTTTAGGGATTGGAATCAACCAATCCAGATCCAATAAAAGTACCTAATGTTTTTGAAGCAATCAAATAAGATTCTTAAGCTCTGGGTACCAGTATTTCTTTGTATTCCAATATCCCATCCCTCCCTGGTTATTTCAAAATTGAACAAGGATAAAAAAAATACATTGAAACGAAGCTGAACAAGTCAGACAAAGGGTCAAAAAAGAAAATTGAAGATTAACTCTTCATATTGAACCTATAATTTGGAGTGAAGCTACTCCGTAAATCTCTTTGTCAGTCCTCCCTTAAAATCAAATTTACTCAGACATTATATTAAATAGATTGCATAATTTTTGTTGAAAAATCAACCATTTTACCAATAAGCATCCTGTAAAAAAAATTATTAGGTCCGCTGGTCTGTCTGTCGGGTAGGCAAATTAAGGAAAATGAGTTTTATTCTAACATTTTTTTAAGTTAAAGATAAAATAGCTTTAAATACTTCAGATAATGACTAACAAATAAAAATGCTTTCTTAGATTATATCTTATCTCTCTAAGAATCTTTATTTAAGGTTTAGTTGAAAAGGAAATTTCTATCATAATATCCTTACAGACGGACAAAAAACAGTACTGCTGCGACTCTCAAAATAATTAACGTAAAAAAACAGGGGAAAATTAAAATCAAAAGATTTTTTTTTTAAATTTAAGTTTAGTTTTATAAATATTAATATAATTATAAAACTAATCCTTTTTGATACTTAAAAACAATGAATTTATGATGTAAAAACACGTTTTAATGAATTTTCAAAAATAAAAAAGGATGGTACTTTTATTTTTTCCCCTTTGAAATTAGGGTATGTCTGTCAATCCGTCCGTCCGTCCGCAATAGATAGCTGACATCGTTATTTTGTAAGGTAAATTTGAATGTTCGTTTTGCTTTTCATCTGATCTATTAATCTTCTCTTTTAAGGATGTTATTATCCTTGTTACTTCTTAAAATAATAAATTATTGATGGAGACATATTTTAATGAATTTATAAAAATAAAACTTATATTATTATAAAAGCAAAGCTTTTTTATATCAAGGGTCGGTCTAAACGCCAATCCGTATTTAAAAGCAGATAAAAAAAACTGCTATATTATTTAATAGGCAAAAAAGGATCTACACTTTAAAAATCATACTTGTAATTTTAAATCCACTGAAAAAATCTAACTTACTCTGTTATACTTATGTGCGGACTGACGTTCGGATGGGCTACCCTAGTTGTGGTGTAGCTACGCTGCTAAGAAATGTGTTTACCTTGTTGATAAATAATGCGCAGGGCATCTCTGAAAAATAACACAATTATGTCAGAGATTGATAGCTCAATGAAAGAGATTTTAATTATTTTAAAGTTCCTAGTAGATCATCTCTTATTAAAAAAAACAAGAATAGTTATTTCTCGCATCGTATTAAAAACTGCTTTCCGCGGATATAGAATGTACAATTTTAAGATTAAAACCAGTTTTTTTAGTCCCTAGGTGCCGAAGGCATGGGCTAAAAAACTGGTTTTAATCTTATGATTGTAAATTTTTATATTCGTAGAAAGCTGGATATAATACGATGCTAGACATAGTTTTTTCGTATGGATGAGAACCGGTTCCTATCCACAGGATTCGAATGAATACGAGAATAGTTATTTCTCGCATCGTATTATAAACGGCTTTCCGCGGATATAGAATGTACAGTTATAAGATTAAAACTAGTTTTTTTAGCCCCCTGGTGCCGAAGGCACCGGCTAAAAAAACTTGTTTTAATCTTATGATTGTTCATTTTTATATTCGTAGAAAGCTGGATATAATACGATGCTAGACATAGTTTTTTCGTATGGATGAGAACCGGTTCCTATCCACCAGATTCGAATGAATACGAGAAAATACTTTACGACAGGTTATGTTAGGTTATAATGGGTAAAGAAGTAAAGGGCATATGGGTGGTCAAGGCCTCGCAGCTGAAAGGAAACTACCCGCACCACTTGCGAGAGGTGGTTTTTTTTTGTGCCCACCAGGAACTTTGAGAGAAAGCAACATCTACTAACAATTTATATAATTATTCTATACACTTGATTTTTTGGAGTATTGATTCTTTACACGATTAGGAACAATAATATGAGAGGCGTCTCTATAATCAAGTCTTTTATTGTACGTATGTCTAAATAAGCATCCTGTATTTACGTAATTTTAGGCTTTTGTTAGACTTTTAAATAATATTATACATGTATTTAATAAATCGTTTACTCTGTTAATTTTCTTTTGTTTGAAGAGGATTAAAGTCCCTCAGCAGATTATAACGCCATACGATAGAATAGCCAATGAGAGGACAGTATTCACTGTAATTGACCAATGCAATGGTAAATTTTATGCTGGCATCTTATTGGTTATTTATCGTATGACGTCATAATCTGATGAGGGACTTTAATCATCTTTCTTTTGTATTACCATCTAAAAGCGAAATTTATAAAACTTTTGAAAAACATTACATTCTGAATCAATAATGATAATTTTTATTAAATGGCAGTAACAAATAGAATTCTTTTGTCCATTGAGAATAAAAATTGAAAAGGCACACCTTCTTATTTTGAAGCATTTTCAGCGTATAAAACTTATTTTTACTTTTAATAATTATGTTTTATGTAACACTAAAAATGAAATACTGAAATGCTTTTAAAATGGAAGTTATTAAAAATTGAATGTAAATTTTAAAATATTTTTTTTTACACTTGTGAAGTTTCGAATATCAAAGGTACTCTCTTAGATTTTAATAGTTATTTATCGCATCGTTTTAGAGACAGCTTTCCGTGGATACAAAAATGAAAGACTAATTCTAGTTTTGTTGGCACTCAGGGGCCGAAGCCCTATACCAATAAATTTATGAAGTTTATTTCATTATTTCGGAAAAAATTCCTTTAATAAGATTCATGGTTATTTTATTATGACTCCCAACCGGTTCAAATCCATCGGTTAATTATCGCTTTCAAATCGTATGGGAATGGTTAATAGGTTTTACAATCTTTTCATTGATCTGACAAGTTTTTTTTTTCTCAGCAATTTCTGTTTTGAATTTAAAATCGGTCAATAAACAAGGACGAACCATTTTAGGGAGCTTAATTTGATGATTAACGGTCGAGTCAGGAATATAGAAAGTACCCACTAAAATAAAATAAAAATTTCAGGGAGGGAGGAGGAGGCATTGGGCTGCTTAATAAATTAGTCCCTAAAGTTTTATATTATTCGTTGGCTTAACAACTTTGAAGACTTTCATTGAATTTTGATTGGTTGGTTCATCAAGTTAAGTGTTCAAACGTTTTAACCACTAATTGTAATCAACAAAAGGTGTATTTTTTGTATAATCAATTAGGATTTATATCAATTTATCGGCCATTGTCTTATCCCTGAAGATCTCTGATAATTTTTATTAAATAAACCTCTAGTGTCCTTTTAATTAATCCATTAACAAACTTCCGTTAAATTCAATAGTGAAAAGATTTTTATCAATTCAATATATATTTGGAAAGCAAATCCCTCAAAGTGCATAAAGTACTAAGACCTCCCCACCTTATTTTCTAAAAGTGAAGCTCTTCTATGATTACGGGCGGTCCGTAACGGTTAGCTCTTTTCGTTAATTTATGTATATTAGAATTGTCCCATCAATTTCAAACTTTGCAGAGTGGTTCCTGAAGTAGGTAGGTACGATTTACAAAGCGTAGCAACTCTATAATCGTTACCAGATTGTCCGTACGTCCATTAAACATGTTTTTTTTTAAAACTTTTTAAACATAAAATTTTTATGTGATAACAATGTTTGATTGATCTGATTTTTGGAATACTGATTCCTAGGACAACAAAGTAAAATGTTACTTATGAGCAAGCATCTATATATTTAAGTCATAAAAATGTAAGTATGTCCTTAAACATTATCCTGTATTTATTCAGTTTTTCAACAAATTTACTTAAAATAAATTTATATTCTTATTATTCAGTTCAGTTCGTTTGTCCTTCCGTTTTAAAGCTTCGCTTTTATGGATGTTGTCATCTTTGTAATATTTAAAATAGGGGGGGGGGTATTTTTCTCCACTTTCCTGAATCCATTAAATCTTCAGGTCTATACCTAAACTAACCTAAAGTAGTACTAGAATAAGCAAACGTAAAACTAACAAATTTTTTTTTTCAAAAATAGGGTTGGGTTCGGGGGGGGGGGAGTGGGTGGAGTTGTAATATAGATAGAGAATGAAATCTTTATAAACCTTTTATCAGAAATAAATCACGAAACCTTTTGTATAATTGATAATTGCGAGGCTTTTTTTCATTTTTTTGCGGGTTAGGGGTGTCCCACTCTCTAAGAAAATAGTTATAAACCTTCCCGGGGCCTATGAGAAGCTAACTGTTAAGGAGAACCCTATTGGTTCAGCGGTTAGCGAGATCCTTCGGTACAAACACACAGACACACTGACAAACAAACATCCTGTTACTTTAGTATACGGATGTTAGAGTTGTCCTATCGAAACTGATTCCTAGGATAATTAAGTACATTGTTACAAACGAAGCATCTTTATAATCAAGTTATACAAGTATGCCTTTAAACAGTATCCTGTATTTAAGCAGTTTTGCAACAAATTTACTTACAATTTGGATCTAATGCAGTTCACGGTAAGATATTGCTGGTAAGCAATATTTTCAAAAATCTATACATTTTAAAGGCTGCTAGCTGCCAAACTGCTGAACGTACAGATCATACCCGCACACCATTTTTAGCGGCATAAGAAGGCCTACAAATAATCTGGAATAGCAAAGATCCAATTATGCACAGGGAAAGCTTCACTGAAGAAAAAAACCCGTAAAATAGGTCTTTTTCGCGCATTTCTCTGCACTGCGAGATAATTATGCATTATTGATTTATGGCTATTTCAGATTATTTGTAGGCCTTCTTATGCCGCTTAAAACAGTGTGCAGGCATGATCTGTACGTTGAGCCGTTTGGCAGCTAGCAGCCTTTAAAATTAATAGATTTTTGGAAATATTGCTTACCAGCAATATTTTACCGTGAACTGCAGTAGATCCTACAATTTTGTTCAGACTAATACATTTATATTATGCTTATTTAATTCTGACACTCTACAAGTGTTTATGTACGTTTGTCATACCGTGTCCGAGCTTCGCTTTTATTAAATGATGAGCTAGGGATTTAAATATTCATTCCATTGCAAAAAACGCGATATTCAGTTTGTTTAAATGTCCATTTATTTAGCATTTTTCAAGAATGTCAAGCGTGGGAAAATTTTTAGAATGTGGGAACCATTTATTTTGATTTAAATGGTACATATGATTTTCATTTAAATTCATTTTATGGACCCGTGAGAAAATTTTTTAACGTGAGAACCATTTAATTTTCATTGAATTTCATTTTTTGGAAGTGTGGGAAAAAACGTGAGAAAAAATATGTTTTAGTATAAAGAAATGTTCTATCGGTTTCAAACCTTTTTCATTCGATAGATCATACTGACTTTGAAAAAACTGTTAGACCGATTTTTGAAATTCAATCTGTGAAAAAAGATATTCAAGTTTTAATTTTTTGTTTTGAAAATATTATTTTCATGTATTGAAGCCATCTTGGATTATGATAATTTTTTTTGTTAGAAGATTTTTTTTCCAAAATATTTTTTAAAAATTAACTTTTTACAATAAAAAAAATCTTTGAACTTAAATTGACCAATAATTCAAAGATTTTTTCTCTTTGATTTGGAAGATTTTTTATGATTTTTATTTTTAATGTCAAATAAAAACACAACAGTGAAAAAAATGAAAATTAAATGAAAAAACGTTTTATGATTTTATTCAAGAAATTATTTGCTAACATCACCTTTTTGTTGCAATAGAATGTTATTTAAGCAAACAAAATTTAGCATAAATGGATATTTAAATCCCTCGGTATTAAACGATGAGCTAACGCTCGATCATTTAATACCTTGGGATTTAAATATCCATTCCATTGCAAAAAACGCGATTTTTGGTTTGTTTAAATGTCCATTTATTTAGCATTTTTCAAGAATGTCAAGCGTGGGAAAATTTTTAGAATGTGGGAACCATTTATTTTGATTTAAATGGTACATATGATTTTCATTTAAATTCATTTTTTGGACCCGTGAGAAAATTTTTTTAACGTGAGAACCATTTAATTTTCATTGAATTTCATTTTTTGGAAGTGTGGGAAAAAACGGGAGAAAAAATATGTTTTAGTATAAAGAAATGTTCTATCAGTTTCAAACCTTATTCATTCAATAGATCATACTGACTTTGGAAAAACTGTCAGACCGATTTTTGAAATTCAATCTGTGAAAAAAGATATTCAAGTTTTATTTTTTTTGTTTTGAAAATATTATTTTACATGTATTGATGCCATCTTGGATTATGATAATTTTTTTTTGTTAGAAGATTTTTTTCCTAAAATATTTTTAAAAAATTAACTTACAATAAAAAAATCTTTGAACTTAAATTGACCAATAATTCAAAGATTTTTTCTCTTTGATTTAGAAGATTTTTTATGATTTTTATTTTTAATGTCAAATAAAAACACAACAGTGAAAAAAATGAAAATTAAATGAAAAAACGTTTTATGATTTTATTCAAGAAATTATTTGCTAACATCACCTTTTTGTTGCAATAGAATGTTATTTAAGCAAACAAAATTTAGCATAAATGGATATTTAAATCCCTCGGTATTAAATGATGAGCTAACGCTCGATCATTTAATACCTTGGGATTTAAATATCCATTTATGATAAATTTTGTTTGCTTAAATAACTCATTTATGCTAAATTTTGTTTGCTTAAATAACTCATTTATGCTAAATTTTGTTTGATTAAATAACTTATTTATGCTTAATTTTGTTTCAGACGACTCATTGTACCCTACCTTTTTTGTGTTTTGTGTTTTTTTTTTCTTCATAAAAATGAACATTCAGTCGGTTCTTTGGTTGGTAAGATCTTTACCGACAGAAAATAGTTAGTGCTAGAAGAAAATTTTATATTTTTAAACGTCTCAGTTTTTTTTCATTAACAATAATTCTTTTAAATTAAAAAAAAATGAATTTATGATTATATAATAAAAAATTTACTGTAAAAGAAAACTTATTTTAAATCAATGAACTTTTGAGTCTTTCTATTATATTTTCATTGATTGATTTAATCTTTTCTGTTTAATTACATTGAAATTTTATCTTTTTGTTGTTATATGTAATGAAGGCTCGGTGGCGGCGTGATTTTAATGAGAATACCTGCGGGCTGCTTTGCTGCGGCTAAACAAAACAAAATTGACAGCTGTCGACTTTCAATGGTTTAAGTCGACCAAAGACATTAAATAAAAGTGGTGATAACTGTAATAATATTGATTGTCGTGCTACATATTTTTAAAACTAGAGGCTACATCACTGTCATCTAGGGGCTTTTTACCCAAAGAAGTTAGGAGCAGCAGAAAAATATTATAAAATCATCGGGGGACCTTAGTAAAGCTTCTCTAAAGTGGAAAACTCGTAGTAAATACTGGAAAAGAAACCTGGCGTCCTAATTAAGCAGCGGCTATCGAGCATTGGTTGTGAGATTAAATCTATTTTGCAAAGATGTTATTCAAAATAAAGTTATAATTCTTATTTGTAAACAACGACGACAATATCCATAAGTAGCGAAGCAAAACAACATTTTTGGATGGAATGGTCAAAGTGAGTTATAGTGCAAATGTTCAGAGAAAAAGAAAAATAGTAAATCACGAAACCTTTCAGATAGGTGTATTTTAAAGCAATATACTTAGACAGACTGACGGACCAAGTAAATTAAATGTTGGATACTCATTTGTTTATGAAATCTTTACCAAACATTTCAGTTGTCTACCTTGCATGGTAGGCAAGAAAATCAATTTCCCCCCTTTACGTTAATAGAAAAGCTTTACTACTAACAAAGCGAATGTTAGAGTAGCCTCGCTACTATTATGGTTTCTAAAGAAAATAGATACCTAACAAATGAATTGGATTTTAGCTAAGTGAAACCTCTGTTGCTTTATTCACTGAATAGAAAGTTATAAAGCGTTCATTTCAACATAGGTAAAGACATAGAAACCCCCCTCCCCCCATGAACGAAGGGGGGGGGGGGAGGGATTAAGGTTCTTTGGTCGCTAAGTACTCTGATTAAAAGTATAAAATAAAAAGGTAACGTGAAATTAAGCTTTTAATTTTTTTTATTAACTTTTTATGTCGCATTTCTTAAGCGCATTTTCTATAAAATTAGTGAAGCTGCTCTAAAGAGAATATTAGAGCTATGCCTTTAGTTTTGTCAATATTCGTTTGTTAAATAAACTGAACGTTGATTGAACTATGTTTTACCTCCAGGGATCTAGAGGGATAAGACCCATTTTGTAGATTGAAATAAGGATGTATAATTCTGACATATTTACAGGGATATGGTATGGGACAATGGATCTAAAGTTCATATTTCTAGCTGTCATACACTTTGGGTAATTTATCTTATGCAACTTTTAATGACTTTGGAGACTAGCGTATAAAATGCCACAAAAAAATAATCAAAAAGTAGACGAATCCGACTAAACAAAACCAACAGGATTGCAAGCAGACAATTTGATTAAAATAGAAAACAAGTTGGTAGATTTGGCCAGTTTAATCTTTCTAATATGGGTGTGATAAAACAGATATTCTATTATGATACTTTTGGAATTAGCCAAAATTTGACATTATTTAAAAGAAATTTTCAATACTAAAGTTATTTTATGATTAATTTCAGACTATTCCTAAAAAAATGAGATGGGTTAATCTAAAGGTTAACATATTTAAAACTATTAAATTGAATTGACTACCCCCTATATCCCTACATAAATATTAATTACCCACAGATTATAAAGTTACAAGAAAAGATGCGCACATCATATTAAAGAAAAACGCCCCCGCAATACAAAATAATAGATTATATAAATGTTAGATTTTGGTTTAATTCTATATTAAAATGTTTTCCAGATAATTTTAAATTACATCAAAAGAAAAAATCGATTGCCAAATGGAATTTTTACTAAAAAAAGTATAGCCGTCTATATTAAAAATCAGCCGTTAATATCACGTGTCTCGAAAGGTAGCTGACATACAGATGGAAAAACTCAGATTTTAAAGTTGTCACGTAACTAACTAGCAAGCTGTGCACGTTCAGCAAGATCTCGTAAACATGTTACGAAATATTTTGTCAAAATCCCACCAACCTAAAAAATTACATATCCTCCGTTAAAAATCTATTAAATATGAAAAACATATATGTAGAGGGGGCCTGTGGGGGGGGGGGGGGGTTACCCCCTGCAAGAATATTGAGTTGGGGTTCTTGAGGCCAAGGGAGAAGTTGATAATATTATACTATATTTATTTAAAGAAAAAGGATGACAACGTTCATAAAAGCGAAGGTCTAAAATCAGATGGTAGGACAAACAAACACAAACACTTGTATAGTGTCAGAACTTTTTGTGGCAAAATTGCTTAAATACCGATACTATATATGACACTAGTGGCTACGCCCCTAGAAGCCTCTAGGGGCACTCAACGCTCGACCTCATCTCATTTTAAATTTGGGTTTCAAAAGAGTAAAAAATATTTTTTTTTTGTTGGGGGGGTGGGGGAAGGGGGTTAAGACACCCTTCCCAAAAATAGTTTAAAACCTTCCCAGAAATTATAAGTAGCTTCATTGTAAAGGAGAATAATATCGGTTCAGCAGTTAGCGAGATCCTTCGGGACAGACAAAAAACGCTTACTACTTTACATAATAGGACTAGCTTCGCCCCTAGCCTCTAGGGGCTTTGCCCCAAGAGGTGATAAAAAAAATTAAGGCGAAATTCCTTAAAGGACCAAGCCAATCTTAAGCAAAAAAAAAAATGGGGGGGGATTTTTTTTTTTGGGGGGGGTTGGGGGTGTCCCACCCCCCAAGAAAATAGCTTAAAACCACCACAGGACCAATAGGTATATACCCTGAAGAGTAGAATCCGATCGGTTCAGTGGTTACCGAGATCTTAAGGGACAGACAGACAGACGGACAGACGGACAGACGGACAAACAGACATCGTTCTACTTTGTATTATAGAACTAGCGGCTACGCCCCCTAGAAGCCTCTAGGGGTACTTAACGTAGGAGGGGGATAAGTCGACCTCATCCCATTTTAAATCTCAAAAGAGTAAACAGAATATATTTTGTTTTTTTGGGGGAAAGGGGTGAAGACACCCTCCCAAAAAATAGTTTAAAACCTTCCCAGGACCTATAAGAAGCTTCACTGTAAAGGAGAACAATATCGGTTAAGCGGTTAGCGAGATCCTTCGGGACAGACAAAAACGCTTATTACTTTATATAATAGGATAATAGGATATGGATGGATATAGACGATGCCTGAATTAACGATAAGAGCTATTCGTTACTGACAGATAGGCTGACCCTAATTGAAGAAAAGCTTCGGGTTTATAAAATGTAAGATTGAATTTCTGGTGCAGTGAATTGTCAGGAAATTAAATACACAAACAGTCAACATATGACCAGGGATGGAGGGAACATTGGACTGTAAGTTATACTGAGCTGGATCTTTAAATCATTTCAATGGTGCGCCAAATCGGGGTGCGCCGAATTTCAGGCAATCACAGCGCGGCATTTCGTAAAATGCTGTGCTCTCATTGGTGGAAAGTTGGCTCACCCCGATTTGGCGCACCATTGAAATGATTTAAAGATCCAGCTCTGGTACCCAAAGTATTTTTTTGGTCACAATCTTTGGGAACTTGATTAGTTGTTACAAATTAGTAGCGATCAAAATATTCTACCAATAATTTTAATCTACTGAAGGAGTGATTTTTCTCCATAATTTGGGGAATACATCAATTTATTGTCCATTGTCTTATCTCTTAAGATCCATAGAGGTAAAATATAGAGCAAAGAGTAGTTTATTCCACAAAATTAAAGGCAGAAAAGCTCAGTAAAAGAAAAATTATATAAAACTATAATTATATCGAAATTAGAATGAAATAATAAAAAAACAAATAAATAAAACTTTAAGTTATTTTACTTTAATATAATTCTTTGACGGTGATTTTTGGTTAGTCAGACATACATTAGTTTATAGAATAGCTGCGCTAGTAAAGTTAGAAAGGTTAATTGCCTTTTGATTTATTAAAAATTTTTCATAATTTGTACACATATCACAAATTAACATCATTTCACAAAAAAAGTCATAAAAAAGTATTTGATATTACATATTAAAACATAACTTAAAATATTTACATATAGATAAAAAGTTTTTCAATGTACATGCTTTTTTAATGCATTTTTTATGTTTTTATAAAGCTTTTCTGTACATTAAAAAACTGCACCAGTTTAGTGACAATTTGTATAAATAATATTTTTTTTTAAATTTAGAGTAAACATAATTTTTAAGTGATCAATTTTCAGAAGTTTGAACTTTATTTTTCCTTGAAATGGGCACTTTAAACAGTTGAAAGTCTTTGCGAATTTTTAATGGCACTATAGAAACCATTTTTAACAACAAAAATCTTTGGAAATTAAAATCAGAGATTGCTCTTTAAAAACCTTAATATATATCTGAAACGCCAGGGACTAGGGATAATACATCTGTTTAAAATAATTCTGCGCCATCTTTTTTCAAGATTATTTAATTATGATAAAGACAAAGTGAGATGCTTTTTTAACACACTTAATTAGTTATCAACAATTAATTTTCCAAAACTTCAAAACTTTAATATTTTTTTCAAATTTCTTACGTTTTCGTTTTACATCCTGTTGATAAGTTTCAGGATATTTGTGACAATTTTTTTTTATAAATTTATGTAAAATATCTTGTTGTTATCTATTTGTTGTTGTCTAATGTCTTATAAATATATATTTTTGGACAAAATTAATTGAAAATGATTGCAAAAAAAACTTTTGATGTATATTATCTTCAAATTATACTAAAATTAAATGTAAAATTTAGATGTGCATTATCCCTTGTCCCTGAGAGACACAAAACAATAATTGTGCAGGAACTGAACTGGTATACAAAAGACTAACAGGTCAAAAGTTTACAAATAGCACAATTTTTTTTTATAACGGAAGACTCTTGTATAAATGTTTTTCAAAAATCCTTTGTAATGTTTCTTAATAAAAAAATAATAATATTTCAATAAAATTTTAAATGGAAATTTTCTAAAGATTGTGAGGTATACTTGTCTATAAATAAATATTAATACCGATACTTTAAATAGAAATTATTGTTGTTGAAATTTTGAAGAAGCTCTTTATAGTGCCTATAAAAAAGGACGCCATACAATACAAATTACCAATAATATGCCAATACACAGACAAAATTACCAATGGCAAGCCAGTATACATTGTAATTGACCAATGGTAGGCCAGTATAACGTCATTTTTATAAACACTTTAAAGGCTTCAATTTTTAAAAATGTATAATGCTAAATCTATTTTGCAGGATAAAATATCTTTAACCAAAAATAGTAGTATTCCAGATTTTAAGACAATTGAATTGTAATTGCTATACATAATTTGAGTAATATTGCAATATTTAATCAAGAGATCTGTTTATTAACCGGATAAGCTAGACTATGTTTAGATTGCTAGACAACATGAAAAATATAGACTTTTAAAGGAAGCCTGCAAGAAATACCACGCTTTAACTGCTGAAAGACTGCCACAAGTAGACCAAATACCCCAAATTTGAAGCCTTCAGCTTCTATAACAAAAAAGTTCTAGGCATTTTAAAATGACATTTTATGTACATAAAAATTTTGAAAGAATTGCAATGCTCATGTTGAAAACTTTGAAATTAAACTACGTGGCCTAGAAACAAAATTATAAGCTTATTTTTGTCATAAATTGTAAGGTTTCCAGTAACTAATTATATTTTTACAATAAAAATACCCATTTTTATAGTCAAAATCATTAAAAAAAATTAAGTTTTACTTGCGTTTTACCGAATGTACTGTAGCCAATCAGAAGGCTGAATCAGCTTAACAACCAATCACAGCTAAGCTTGTATTAGTTTACCCCTTTGTTTCCGCTATGATTTTCGTTTTAAAATGCAATCTAAATCGAATTTTTTTCATAGATTTTGACTATGAAATGTGGTGTTTTTATTGTAAAAATGTAATCAGTTACAGGCAATCTAAGTTTCTGACAAAGATAAGGTTATAATTTTGTGTCTAGGCGACGTAATTTAATATTGTTTTTTCTTTTATGAGCATTGGAAATCTTTCAAAAATTCCATTGTACATAAAATGCTATTTTGAAATGCCTAGAACTTTTTTGTTATTGAAGCTGAAGGCTTTAAATTTGGGGTATTGGGTCTTCTTGTGGCAGTCTTTCAGCAGTTAAAGCGTGTTATTTCTTGCAGGCGTCCTTTAAAACTAAATATCTAGACTTTTAAGTCTTAATATCTATACTTATAAGACTAGATATCTAGACCTCTAAGACTAAATATCTAGATTTATAATATTAGATATCTAGACTTCTAAGACTAGATAACTAGACATCTGAGACTAAATATCTAGACGATTAAGACTAAATAACTAAGCCCTCTTAGACTTTATATCTAGTTTTCTAAAACTAGATATCTAGACGTTTAAGACTTGCATCTAGACTTGTAAAATCTAGATTAATGTCTATAATGTTTAGATTTATAGTCTTTTGCTTCTAGATAACAATTCTAATTTCTAGATTCTATTATAAACAATTATTTAACTTTGAGATTTTTAAGTTAAAAAGAAAAAATTATTTGATTACATAGATATAAATTACCAGTATATTATGTCTAGCTGAAAGCTAAACAATAATCTAAGTAGAAAACTAGACAATTGTCTAGTTAATCAAAGGAGAAGGTATGCTTGTTGTAGTACTAACCAATGTTGTGTTCAGACAGAGAGGGTTGGCATTATCAGCCCATAAGGGGTAACTGCCAAGCTCAAACAATGGAACTCCCCAACTGTTGATAGCAATACTGAAAAAGAGAAAAATCATTAGTTTGTGAAAATATTTATCGTTGGGTATTAGATACCGCGGAATTATTCCTAATTTTGAGCCCCAAGGGACCAAAAGGATTATTGCTAACAATTTCTTTTTGGTTTACAGTATAAGTATTTTCAGAGTTTAAATTTTCGAGTATAAGCTTGTCTATAAAGGCGAGAAGGCACAAAATCCTTTTGTTTCTGCATATTAGTAAACAACACTGAAATTATATGAATTAATAAAAAAACTTACTTTGTAGTAAAAATGCACAAAATGTTCATCACAAAACCAATCTTTATCATATCTAAAATAAAAAAATATCATTTAGAATTATTTTTTTTTGTACTTAATTAGTGTGTAACTTGAATTTAGTATTTATAGAAGAAATATTGATCCTTTTTTCCATCAAATCAAGAAAAAACGAGCACGTAGATAACCCAAGAAATTTAATTTTAAGTGTAAGATATGGATTAATCATAATAATATTATATTCAACTTTAAAATTTACAAAGATTTGAAAATTAGACGACCAATGCCTTAATTGCAGGGGTAGCTATTCTACAAAAATCACGAAACCTTTTAAGGTATCGTGGAAGTAAATTTTTTTTTTCATGGGACTTAAGAGGGATGGGTAAAAGAGGGAGGAAAAGGGGGTTGTGGAGAAACTTTCCTTTACAATTGTTTGTCAGAATATCATTCCCTTCTCCCTGCTTAATTGGACCAATTGGAGCGAAGTTTAGAAAGAAACTGACCACATTATTGGTTTGAAAATGAATTGGTTAACCATACAATTACAGAGGATAATAAATGTGATAGCTATTCCTTAATTGGACACTGTGTAGGACTAATTCGATCTCGTTATGGGTTGGAAAGTGCAATGAATGAGCATCTAGGGTAATAAATGTATCAAAAATTACCTATGGTTTTAAGAGAACTGTTGCTGAAGACAATAGCGTTGGGTGCTGTGGCAATGGGCAGCATGAAGGCGTAGCTGCAGCAGATGGCAGCCGCCAACATCATGTAGATGGGGTTCAGGCACATTCCAATAGACAACTGAAACAGAAATACCAATTATTTTAATCATGTCATGTGAACAAGTGAAGACTATTTTGCATTAAATTAGTCAGTCAGTGAAACTTGGGAGGGAGAGGACATTGTACTGTAAATCATGGAAGTATCCAAAATTTTATATTTCTTTATCTGTGAGGGGAGAAAGTCGCTCAAAAAATCAGCATGTGACGTCATAAAAATGAGGGATTATCTATCTTTTTTTAATGAGTTTTCTTACCAACTTCCCTCTCCTCGTCCCGTATTTTTATGACGTCAGAATTTTTTTTGAGCGACTTTCTCCCCTCCCTAATATTTCAATAAAAAGTTTGCATAATCAAAAATTTTTTTTTTATTAAATTATATCTGTATAGATAAAGTAATAAGCTTTTTTTGTTTGTAGCGAAGGATCTCGCTAACCGCTAAACCGATATGGTTGTCCTTTACAGTGTATTCTCTTATAGGTCCCGACATGGTTTTAGGCTGTTTTATTTTTATAAAAAATGTCTGGGTATGGTTTTAGGCTATTCTTATGCCATTACATATTCCTTCGAAAATAGAGCCCCTCTTTTATAGGGGCGCATCAGCTAGTCTGTATAGAAAGTAGACAGGAAATTTTTAGTCAAAAGCCAACAGCGCATATTTTTCTTGATAAAATTACATTATTTTTTGTCGGCGCATTAGAATAATTATGCACGCTTCGTATAACAAATATTATAAACTATAATTATTAGAAAGGAGAAAATTTAATAATGAATAATTTGAGCAGAAAATCATCTTCTTAATATAATTTTAATTGAAAAAATATTTAGTAGTTGCTGGAAAATTTCATTATTATTACGGAAGGTCCGGGGGGATTAATATATCATCCATTATCCTATCTCTCCGACTACCCAGGAAAGAAGGAGACAAGGGGCTATTTATTATACTAGTCCCCAATGTTTTATTATAACGTTTTTTTTTATTAGTTGGCTTAACAACTTTGGGGACTTGAATTTTTAGTGTTTTAACCATTTACTGCAATCAACAGAAGGGGTCATTTTATGTATTGTCATTGGGGATGTATATCAATTTATCGTCCATTGTCTTATCCCTTTAGATACCTGACAACCACCCAATAATAATAACCAACATTATCTAGAAAGTAGTTATATCTGGATACATAAAAAGACCATTTTCAAGAAGCAAATAGGATTTTCTGCATTATTGAACATTTAAAACGTTGTGGATTTTTATTCCACAAAATTAGGTTAATTCAATAATTTGGGGGTTGGAAAAAATATTGCGTAAATCACCCTATGAATTTTAAACTAAACAAATCTAGATATAAAAAACTTCCTTAGAATCTGGTTAAAACTGTCTCTTAAATTATTTGTGCTTTCTATCTTTACTATAGTTTTTTTTAAATTCTATAATTTTTTGGATTTGAAATGCGCAGAATTTGATTACTCATCAATAGTCTTTCAGGGAGGGAGAGGAATTATTAATTTTGATTAGGTGGTAAAAACTATTAGGGATGGGTAATGGAAATTAGCTAGGGATCTTAAGGGACAACAAATTAATGTACATCCTATATGATAAATAACAAAAATAACCCCATTTATAGATTAAAATTTTTGATTGAAAAGTTTGGACTCAATTGTTTGGAACTAGCTAATCACAATTAAATAAAAGTACAATAAGTTTTGAGGCAATAAGTAAAATAACGGAGGTGAATTCTTAAAAAAACTATTGCCCAGTGAGGCAAAATTATCCCCTCTAAATTTTTAGTGAGCCTCACTGATTTTAGTGGGGCAAACTGATTTTAGTGAGGCAATTTTTTTTAAAGAATTCACCTCAGGTGTATAAAATTTTGGATACGAGTATAATCTACAAACCAATGTCAACTCCCTCCCTCGAATTACATATTATAGAATATTAAAAACAACATACCTCCATAAGAATGGGAACCAGAATATTAGCACAAGCTGTGTTCGAGGCAATCTAAAATTTTTAAAAAATTAAAAATAATTTGTTTGGTGTAATTTTGATTTTCAGTAATGCTTTTTATAGAAATAGGGGGTAACAGTTGTTCTTTAGTTGCAATATTTTTTTTTTAAATCCTTGATTTAAAATTTTATCATGATTAGTTGTCATGAAAACTTGTTCCTCTTGAATGAAAATAAAATAAGATGATTCAAGTGCCTAGCTCCTTTAAAACATGTAGGAAGCTCTTTATTGTGCCTTTAAAAATTACGCCATACAATACAAATGACTAATGATATGCCGATACACAGACTAAATTATCAATGGCAGGCTAGTATACATTTCATTCATTTCATATGTACTTTAAAAAGCTTTAAAGGTGTAAAAAACATTTTGTAGACCATTATTTTAGAGGTCCCAAGAGCCATCAAATAAAAGAAAGTTTAATTGGTAGAAAAGTTTAAAATATATGATTTTCTTAATAAAAAGACAAAAAAATATAATGTTTACCTCAGTAACAAAAGTAGTAAGGAATGTGATGAGAAGGTTGAGCTGCCAGTCTCCCATACCGCTCAGAGACCTACTTAGTGTTGCAGCCAACAGGGCTGATAAACCAGATCTAAAAATAATAGAACATAATAATAACTAATAAGAGGTGTAGAAAAGATAACTAAAAATTACATTAATTAATTGTTATCTACCATAGCTAGAAATATATAATCTATTCACGTATCGCTTTGTAACCAATTAATATTAATAAGAACCGGTTGTCAGCCATAGTGAAAAATCATGTATAGCATCGTTATATATCCAGTTTTCTATCAATATAAAAATGTACAATCATAAGATTAAAACTATTTTTTACCCTGTGCCTTCGGCATCTTGGGGCTAAATAAACTGGTTTTAATCTAATAATTTTACAATTTGTATCCGCGGAAAGCTGCGAGAAATATCTATTATAATATCTTACTATCCCATCTCACCCTCCACAGTACATCTATTTGATTCGGGTTAAATTGTAATGAATTTTAACAAATGAAGTTTTTTCTCAATGCAATGATAAAATGTAGAAAATCAAAGAGACTTACATTATCTTTGTTAAGTTACATTGTGCCTATAAAGGAATTTAAGTGCTTAATGATGATATAAGTATCAAAATATGAAGGAAAAAACTTACTTTTCAGTGGCATCAGCAAGGGCGAAACCACCACCCAACAGAAGAATGACACCCCAGGGAAGTCTTCTAGCAACTAAATAAGAAAATTTTCATATCAATAAATGCACAAAGAAATATCAATATATGTATAAAATCATGTCTTTTGAAGCATGGCAGACAGACTGACAGACCGAGTAAGTTATATTTTGCATGCTTTAAAGGGGAATCTAAATAACAAAAGTCTATCTAAAATCAAATTCCTCCATAGCGCCATGGACAAACGGTCTGTTGGAGAGACAAACTAAACTGTAGAGTAGCCTCGCTGCTAAAAAGAAAGACTAAGCGAAACTAGAATAAAAGAGAGAATAATCCAGGTAGAATCCTCTGGTCACCATACCTGTATTCCAGTCCAATAGAGCTTCCGAGGGATTTGAAAGGTTTGGTTTGGCAGGCAGAAGGAATAGCAACCATACAATAAATACGGCAGGTGTTGCGCTTGCTACAGGAACCTAAAAATCAATTGTGTAAACAAAGTAATTTATTACAAGCGGCTACGTTCTTAACATTTATATGAAGAATGGCATCAAAATAGACTAGAAACTGACTGACTGGAAAGACTGACTGGAAAGTTTCCCCAAAAGATACAACTCAATCGGTTCCTTACCTTTGCAACATTATTTAAAACTCGCGGCTACGCTTTTAGAGGACTCTAGGGGCGTTAAATGGCGTTATTATTAATTTTAGTTATAAAAAGAAAAGAAAAATATTTTTTTAGGGTTGATTCTATTGGGAGGGAGGTGGAACTCTCCCCAAAAATATTTATTTACTTATACAGAAGCTATGAAAATCTACATTGGAAAGGAGAACCATATCTGTTTAGCGGTTAGACAGATAAGTTGGTACAGACACACATCCTAATATTAAAAAAATATATGAAACCATATCTATAAATTTTACATATATTTACCTTTTTGAAAAAATCTGCCCATCCAGTTATAAAGTAAGGCTGTTGGAAAAACCATAACAGGACAAGCAAAATAAACAGTACCAGAACCTAAGCAAAATAAAGAGAAATAGAAAACTAATATTTGAAAACTTAATTTCTTAACCATTTTTTATGAAAATATTGTGAATCTCTATATTTATCCCCGTAAATGTATGAAATTATGAAAATTATTAACTTTTTATTTATTTTCTGCCATAAAAATGATTGAAAATTAGAAATTATAGTTTGTGAAGTGTGAAGTGCGTAGTTAAAAAAGAAAATATCATCTACGCAATAACATAATGGAAATATCAAATCATTATTTTCTACAAATTTTATTTATTAAAATAAAATCATAAAACGCTAATAACATTTCCGAAAAGTTGAAGATTTATTTAATTATTTTTTTCCCTTTTTCCTTTTAACTAATAGGGAAACATTTCAGGATACTTACTTTATTACATAGTGAAAATGTTATTTTTTCATACAGCGGGAGATGGGGAGGGGGGGGGGCGGGGTATATTATAAGAAAACAAGGAAGAACTCATACTAATAAGCGTTGCAAGTATTGTAACCAACCTGTAACTCATGCAGGCTGATTGATCCAAGCTCTCTCCTTTTCTTTTCAAGAATATTTTTTATCTTCTCATTATCCTCTGCTGTGGCCTTGCGACAGTTGCGTGATCGGTAATTCTACAAATATATATAAATAAGGATCATATAAAGGATGAGGAAGGATATGATATTGCAAAAATCTAAATTCCACCATTAGATTACGAATGGGGCTGGTTTCACTCAAAGTACCTAGTCGAGCACTCACCCAACCCCTAATATTATGAAATAACTTAAAATAGGGGGGGAGAGTGTAGGTATTAGGTTAGGTTATATTGGATATAGGGTAGCTCCGCAAGGTTAAGGTACCAAGGACGTTTAATTGGGGGGGGGGGTAAAGGGGTGATGACCCCCCCGAAACGAATTTTTTTTTTTTGGGGGGGGGTCATCTCTATTAAAAAATTATCTATATCTTATTATGTAAAGTAGCAAGGTTTTTTTTGTAAGAAGCTTAAGGTCTCAATAACTACTGAACCGATTTTGTCATCTATTTAATAGAGGTTTTACAACAAAGGCCCTGTGATGGTTTTAGGCTACTTTATTTTCAGATTTAAGTCTAGGGATGGCTGGTTCTAGGCTATTTTTCTATCCCCTCTCTGCCCCTTTCGAATACAGAGTCCCTAGATGCTAAGGCCTTTCCCGCAAATAATATTATAGAATAGTTATAAAGCATGAGAATCCTATTCGAAAGTCTTTAATTTTTAATATTTTAATTGGAACATCAAAATTAATTGTCTATATTTCCTTTGTATCTGTGAAAATTAGCAAATAAAATGCAATGTTATTATGATATTAATCATGCAATAGTAATTTTTTTTATGATTTTATATAACATTTTGTTTCAGATACAATTCCTCCAATTATAAAGTTCTCAATTTACTAATTGGGATATAAAATCTTATTTAAGTTCTATCCTTTAAGAAAAACATTAAATTTGTTATATTTGTGTGCTATAGAAAAACATTTTAGTGCAATTTTTATTTGCAAGGAAAATATTCAAAACTACCCTATAACAAAGACAAAAAAGTATAAGTACTTACATCCAAAGCCAGAAGCACACCCCATGCCATGATTGTATTGACGAACATCAAAGGCACGTTGAACGCCATCCAGGTAGCATAGCTCATCGGCTGACCAATGCTGGTTGACTAAAAAGAAATATAAATTGAATTCTTCTCAGTTGTAATATATAAAAAGTAGGATGTCTGCCTGTTTCTATGTATGTCCCTTTTTAATATATTTTTTTTATGAAAGTTTCAGGTTTAAACAGGCAATGTCTAAACTTTTAACCAAAACATTCTATCTACATAAGGGGTAATTTTGTTTTATTGTATTATTCATTATGATCCCTGATAAAATAAAATAAAAAATTACATTAGTTTTCTTTAGGAGATCAGTTAAACTGCTGAGAACAACCAAGTTAGGGGGTGAACCAGTAATTACGCCTGTACCTCCTACAAGCAAAAAAATAGAATAATTAGATCATTTTATGAAATTTTTTAAAGATTTTTTGGTGTTTTTAAAATAAGGGAGTATTTTTTTATCCATGCCTTTTCCCTGTGGAATGCCCTCGACCCTGCGAGGCTAATTTTTACCTAATATAACCTAGCCTGACCTAAATTAAATAGAAACACACTAAAAACTACCCCGCTTTATTTCCTAATTATTTCAAACTTTGGGGGGAGGTGTGTTCTGTGCTTGACAAGGCACTTATAGGGAAACAGCCAGCAAATTATCAGATTTAAACTGCATTTGCCATTTGCATTTTCAAACTGTCCTTACTTACACTTACAAATTAGCTCACAAAACCATACATAGCACAAAAACTGTATTTATATGTTTTAAACTAAAATTTAAAAGCTTGGAAATTAACATACTAAAACACTATGCCTTTTTTGGAACACTCTTAAATTTGTTCAAAACGGATAAAAATCAGTTTTTTTTGTGATTTAGATAGTTTGTTGAATAATATCCCTAAAACTTACCAATATTAGAGGCATAAGCACAGGCCAACAGCAAAATATTCTTTGAGCTCTCTCCTTCATATAAAATAAAAAAGGAAATAAGAAACATGAAAAATAAAACTATTTAATTTTGTTTATTATCATTTATTTACCGTCAACTTATCCCTTTAGATCTCTCCCATACAATCCTCGATTAAACGCATCCCCAATTTTCTTTTCAGCTTAAATATCCCTTAAATCTATTCAAAGACTCGCGTCTTCAAAGACAATTACCATAATAAAACGTAATCGTTCGGGTTAAAAAAAATCAATATTTAAGTTTAATACCTGTAGCTTCTTCATCTTCGTTTCTTCTCCTTTTTCCTCCTTTCTCATCCTAGAAAATAAAACAAAATATTAGAAGATTTTCAAAATAAAAATTCGAAGATTTTTAAGCTAAACCCCACAGAACACCCTCCTCCCCCCTCTCTTATTTTAAAGTATTGAAAGTAGAAAGGTATGGGGAAATTATCAATTTGATATTGTTTAACCATATAAGCTAAATTATGTTAATTTATATTGGGTACAGGGTAGTTCCAAAAAGTTAGGGCCGCCGCAGAGTTTAGTTTTAGTAAGTAATAAGGAATAACCCACAAGCGAAATAAATCTAAAATAATATTTGGTTGCATTTGTAAAGGTCACTATTTCTACTATGTGCTGACCCGCAACGACAGCTGAAAATCACGCGATTTTTTCCCCAAATTAATTTCGTTGTGGGTATAAGCTGGGTTTTAGTTCTTAATGTTGGTTAAAATGTCGGCGTTAATGGCAGTATATTGGCCCCAAAGGGAAAATTGTCCACTAAGCTGTGATAGGGATAATACCAATAGTTGAAATAATTATCTACGTAGGTTCTAATAATTGCGAATAATAAAGAAATATAATACCTACAATATCAGAAATGTTTAGATAAATAAACAGAAGAATTAATAGCGCAAAAACTGTGATGAATTTTTAAGAGAACATAGGACTGTAAATTATACTGGTACCCAAAGTTTTTTAAAGGTTGTTGGTCATAAAACATTAGGGACATGAAATCTTAAATAGTTGTTAAAAACTAGCAGCAAATTTGTCGTACATTGTCTTATCCCCAAAGACTTCTTAATTGTAATTCATTATTCTCATTTCTAGGCAGTATTAAGTATCACATTATCCCCTGATTCTGGTTGTATAAAGATGGACGTCAATTCTGTCTACAAAAGTTTTTGGAAAAAAATGCATCTTGTATTATATTACTTTATAATTGACTTTATATGTCCCTCTGCCTAAAAAACAATTATTTATAGGTTGTTTATTATCTTAAAAATTTTTTAAGTTTAAACTTGAAGAAATTTATGAATCATATATAAATATGCCTAAATTTCGTCAGAGGCCAAAAACTGGTTGGTTTATCCAATCAGTCAATTGATATAAAATTGTCTAAGACACCGAAATTAAGTTGCTCGGCAGCCGCGCGTCAGCCGTCTTTAAGCCTCAGGAAAATCAACTTTTTACAATTTATAAAATCAGCTGTAGGTCTAAACCTGACCTTAATAGTAAATATGGCAATCTCTATTTTTAAAAAATGTCCAAATGGGTTTAAATTTGAGGCTAAGTCGCGGCTGACTTGCGGCTGCCGAGCCCTGGTTGCAAAATTCTTAATATATAACCAGAACAACATTAAAGCGACTTTTTTTGGATACAGCGTTTTCAGCCATGTTCAATTACACTTTCTAATTTTTCATGAGAAATCAGAAAGTTAAATTGTAATTTACCAAAAACTGGTGGCAAATAATTTATTGTTAGAAAGTAGCAGAAAAAAAAGGAGATCATATTGGTTAATTCTAGCGGCAATATGATATTTATAAAAAAATCTCCATATTATTTGCTAGGACAGGCGACATAAGTAAAATATTTAAAATAGGACGTCCAAGCTTTTTTTGGTGGGGGGTTAAATTAGGGATTTGCAAAATATTTTAGGGGGGAAGAGGTTAATCTATTCTATTTTTTAAAATTTAAAGGGGGATAAATGAGGAGTTTCAAAGTTTGGGGGGGGGGGGGAGTTAACACTCCTTTAACCCCCTCCCCCCCATTGGACTTCTATGAATTAAACTATTCTACAGGGTGGTAAGCTACATACCTCTTCAATATCTTGATTATCATGAGTAGCGGCATGAATAGCATCCACAATAGGAACCATCATAGCTGTAGCCGCCGTGTTGGAGATCCACATGGACAAGAACATCGAGCACATCATGAATCCTGGATAGATAGATAGATAGATTGTTACGATAGAAAGAAAGCAAACATTGAAGATAGCAAAGATATGAGCAAAGAAAATAATTATGTATAATTTCATTTTTTGTCTTTTTAATGATGTTTATTGTTCATAAGATACAAAAACCCTTCAGCTGTAAAAAAAAATAGGAAGCGGATTTTTCCGCTTTTAGAATATGTGCAGATTTCATAAGAGAACAAGAATAAAAAGACATCATCGATAAGTAGGGAAGCGCAAAAATTTTGGATGAACAAAAGAATACAGTGATTTACTGAGCAAATGTTTAATGGACACAAAGAACAAAAAAATCTGCAGTTTAACTTTTGTTATGGACTGATGAGACTGGAGGACAGACGGACATTATAGAGAAGCTTCGCTACTATTAAGTATATTTGGCTATAAAATTCAAGAAAGGGCATTATACTTGACAATATAATGCTTGTAGAACACATTAAGCGTGGCGAAAAGAAAGTATTATTAGGCCCATCCAAAATTACACCCATTATTTCTAATTTAAAAAAAAGGAGGTAAGGAAAAGGGGAACAGAAAATAAGGCCTTGGGCGATGAGAAGTTATTGGTTTGTTTTCTTTCTGAAGTTGATTAATTGAGGCTTTTTATTATCAAAGGGGTAATTTAAAGATCTTTTTTTTTTATAGATTTACGTTTCAGTGAAGCATCCTATAGGTCCAGGATGGGTTTACATCTTTTTTTGGGGGGATTGTACTTCATCCCCCTCCCAATTGAAAACACCCATATCCAAAAAAAAAACCTTTGCCCTTTGGTCTTCATTACCCCTAGAGGCCTGTAGAAGTGTATCCCCTAGTCTAGAAAATAGTGACTGATATTTTTTATATAAATGACAAAGAAATCATGAATCAAAAGTTAAAATCCCTAATTAGTTGAGAAATTGAAAATTATCAGATTTTACAAAAGAATAAAACAATGGATAATTTTACAAGTAACTTTTATATCATAGTCTAATGAAGTCGCAATGAATTTAATTTTAGGAAATGATTTTTAAAAATCTTCCAATGGTGAAAAAAATCTACCAGATTAAAATATTACAAGCAATTAATTACCAGTTATTTATCGTATCTACGTATTATAGACAGTTTTCCGCGGTAGTAAAATCAAAAGCTGTGGAATCAAAGTCTGATTCATTGGCCTAGAAGGGCCGAAGACTCAATCCAACACAATGATTTTATTAACTTTTTTATATTTTTCGCAGAAAATTGTCTAAAAAACGATATGATACATGATTTTTCAGTATGGCATAGCACCGATTCTAACACACTGGATATTAATTGGTTTCGAATGAATACTAGAAAAGACTTACCCAACATAAGTCTGGCCCTGCTCACACCAAGAGCCTTGATAATATTCAACGCCAATCTGAAATATTGTTTTATTAAAAATCTTCTAGCTAAAGTTGACTAGGGATTTTGGGGAAATTGGGATGTTTTTTACACTATTCCCCAAAGTCTCATAGTATCGTTAACACAACAACTTTGGGGACTTAAATTGAAATTTTATTGGTTGGTACATTCAGTTGAGTGCCAAAATGTTTCAAAAACTTATTGTAATCTACAGATGGGTTAATTATGTATATAATAATTGAGGATGTACATAAATATATCGGTCATTGTCTTATCCCTTTAGAAATCTATTAATCTTTATTACTTAAATTAAACCATTATTAGATAATCTACGTCAATCTTACTAAAAAGTTTTATAAAAATCGATAATAAAATTTTTTATAATATTTTTGACCTATTGATAAAATACCTTTTAAATGGTTTAAAAATAGACATGAGAAAATAATACATTTTAGTAGCGTAGCATCTATGTAAACCATAAATGACTGTCTGTTTGTCTGTCATTTACCTTTTATGGAGTCCACAATGTTCGACTGCAACGGCCATTATCAAGCCAGCCAAAAACATCATGTTCGTGCCCTAGAAAAGTATTTGCATTTTATCTCTGGAGATTTCTAACAAAACAAGGATTACAACATACATAAAAACAACAAACGAACAATGACACTTGTAGAGTGTCATAACTTTATAAGCACAATATCAATGCATAAGTCTAATCAAAATTGTAAGAATGGGAATCAGTATTCCAAAAAATCAGATGAATAGGATAATTATAACATACTAAAATTTGTTGTCAAAAAGTTATTAATTCGCATATTTTAAATGAAAGTACGGATTTTCTGGTAACGATTATAGAGTTGCTATACTTCCTAAATCGTATCTAATTGTTATGGGAAACATCATGCAAAATTTGAAATCAATAGGACAAATCTAATATGTTTAAATAAAAAAAGAGCTAATTGTCCTGGACGGACGGACAGAAGGACTTAAAGAAAAGCTTCTTATTAATAGAACATGTGATTGTGCAAAAATAAGAAAGAGAAATATTTTAGATTTAAAAAAAAGACAGAATTATACCATATTAGTTATTTCTCGCATCGTATTATAAACGGCTTTCCACGGATATAAAAATGTACAATTATAAGACTCGGCACCTCGGGGCTAAAAAACTGGTTTTAATCTTATGATCGTACATTTTTATATTCGTAGAAAACTAAATATAATACGATGCTAGTAGACATAGTTTTTTCGTATGGATGAGAACCCTTTCTAATCCACCGGATTAGAATCGGTTTCGAATGAATACAGGAAAAAATTTATATTTACCTTTAAATAATTCTTACATACTTCATTTGTGCTTATAACACCTAAAAATTATAAATTAAGTTAAAAATATCTCAATTTTAAATGATTTATGATAAGCCAATTTTTTTTCAAATTGAAAAAAATGAAGGCAAAATGACAATCGTGGTTAAAAGTACATTTTTGAGCACAATAAAAAATAAATTTATTTATTTTCTAAAATTACCTTTTTTGTTAGTTTGTTAGTATGAAAGGATCAGTTTTATCTGTTTTACTTTTTTGTCCTAGCACTATTATTAATGAACATGGTTGCCCATGGTATTAATTCCTTTAAATCCAGGGATTTAAAGGAATAAGACAATGTTCCATAAATTGATGTACATCCCCAGTGTTGCTGCACAAAATTAGTCCCAAAAGTCGTTTGCTTATAAAAAAAAGTTATAATAAATAAACCTTTGGGGAACAGCTTAATGTCCCCTCCCTCCCTCAATTAAACCCCACATCAAAATGGCATGAAAATTTTGTATCTTTAATAAAGGTTGAAAATATCTTAGAATTATACTTCGTTTTTTTCTTACTGGCGAAGTAAAAAAAATCCACAAATTACAATTTATTGCAGGTAATGTCAATAAATCTGTGTATTTTTTAACCCTTTATAGAATTAACCTTGAATGAGTATGCAACCGGAAATTGCAAAGCCAAAAAGGTGATTAGATCAATTTGCTCTTTTATTATCTATTTAAATAGATACAGGAATAGGTTGGTTTCAACCTACCCAAAACTTTCAGGATTTAAATAATAAGTAAATGAGAATTAATTAAAAAAACGATAACATCCACCCCATTTACACCATCCCCTCCTCTCCTACTGGATGAACAAACTGACCAATAAATGATGTCCATGTTAGCCATATAAATTGATGAAATATTCCCCCTCTGTCGTATTATCCACGTATATTAAAATTCATTGGTAAAAATTCAAGTTGAAAATATCGACACTTACAATTGTACTCCAACACAATGATGTAACAGGGATAAAGAGATGTACTAACCTGCCAAAGGAAGAACTACCACAGGGATGAGGGATGTGATGGCCAGGGGTAGACACTCGCACACCCAGTACACGGCACACAACAAGATTGTGTACCCGCACCATAGTGCCTACAAAAATGGATATATTGTAACTTGGAGATTACACCATATTTTCATGTTCTCTAATTAATTTCGCGACGGGCTGAAATAACGATTCCCCCCTTTCACACAATCCCCTTTCCATTTACTGGAAGAACGAATTTTCCACGAATATCAAAAGAAAAATAATGAGATTAATACCAGTTTTTCAAAAAAAAATCTTATAATTTTTCAATATAATATCCACGGAAAGCCATCTATAATAAGATGCGTTAAATAACTATTATAACATGGAATATAACAAATATTTTGATTTTTGCAAAAATTGAATCAATTGACCTATTTTAATTGCAAATTTTACCTATTGTATTTTTTTGCACAAATATCAAAAGTAATAAAAATGAATAAAATCTATGAATGAATAGGTGTGATTTCTTTAAAGGTATGGGTTATGGACAGTCATCCGTGGATATTAAAATGAAAAATTACAAGATTAAAGCCAGAGCTAACAAAACATGTTTTATTTTAATATTCGTGGAAAATTGTATGAAATTCGAATATATGTATTGTATATGATTTTTCAGTATGGCTACGATCGAACCGGTTCTAATCCACAGGATATTAATCGGTTTGGAAACAATTCTGGAGAAAAAAACCTTTTTTTATCCAAAACTATCAACATATTTATCTATAATTACTTACTTTTTGGATTGCTGGGTCATCGGTTTGGAATGGGATGGGTAAAAGAGCAAAAGGCGCAATGATGGAAATGTAGGCCCGCCAAAACCGCAGCATGACCATGAACTGTCGCACTATCCGCAAATCAAATATGCGGACTGAAAATAAAGAAAAATATTATTAAATTGTTATACTCTTATATATGTAAAGTAGTAAGTTTTTTTTTGTCTGACGCTTAAGATTTTAATAACTTTGTTTCTAATAAGTTCTGCATTTTAGACAAGCTTCAGATAGCTCCCGGGATAGTATTCTACATATATGGATGGTTTTATGCTATTTTTCCAATGTAGACAGTTTACTCAGACATCTATTTACCAAGGATCTTTTTTATCCTGAAATATGATGAACAAAGTTACCCCTTCTGCAGCTAAAAAGTTGAAACACTGCTAGACTGAACCATACAATCAAGATTTTAAGTATCCCAAGTTATAAATCCAACGAATGAGCAATACAATTACTTTTGGTACTAATTTTCAGTCCAATGTCCCCCCCCCCCCTAGATATACCACACTTTTCTGGGATCTTGCTGAGTCAAGTATCAACTGTTGGGAATATCAAAGGATGACTCCATGCAAAATTTGAGCCGGATCCGGCCAAAACCGGCCGTGAATTTTATGAAAAACCGGTTTTTTCCGGTTTTTAGGGGGTATCTGTAAATCGATTCAGCTGGAGCAAAACCGGTTAGAGGTACAAAAAAATTTACTTCACATGAAATTTAGCCAATGCAATTGCCTACAAAAATGTACTTCATCATCAACTTGATTGGACAACTCTATCCCCTCCTAAATGTCCATTTAAACCTCGGAAACGGCAAAAATCGCCAAAAATCACGCCTTCGGCGGCAAATAACGGCTAAACGGTCAGCCGGAGGCGAATGAAACATAAATAAAGAAATGTCTGCCTCAAAAAGTTGTTCAACATCAAAGAGATGCTTGAAGTCTCTAAAACGACTCCTTCCCCTCCTTTAAGGGGAAAAACTGAAAAAACGTGATTTTCAAAAGTATGCCCACTTCGTGGGTGTGGGGGGCACTGAACCCGTCACCCCAGGGTCACCAAATATAAAGTCTAGGCGGCCCACAATGCTGAATTTTCACCAAGTGAAAGTCTTGTGTCATTATCTTTTATGAGAAAAAAGTTATTAATTAATTAAAATTTCAAATTGTGATTTTTTTATGGATTTCTTTGATGAAATGACAGGCTGGTCAATTTTTAGGCCATTTTTTGCTGTTTTCGGCCCGCCACGCCCAAACGGTTTGAGATAATCTCACGGGACCTTTTGCCCGACCTAAGCCTGGTTATTTGTAAGGTCTAAGAAAAAAAAAATCCCGGATTGGATGAAGCACGACGTCGCTGCGTGCCGTCAAAAATCGCTGGTCGGCTCATTTTGCCCCCTCAAACCCTCACCTCGTGCCATTTTTCTGTGTAAAGATTATCATTATAATCTTTTGCGTAAGTCTGTTTTTTTTCCTAGACCTCACAAATAACCAGACTTAGGTTGGGCAAAAGGTCCCGTGAGATTATCTCAAACCGTTTGGGCGTGACGGCCCAAAAACCGCAAAAAATGGCCTAAAAATTGACCAGCCTGTCATTTCATCAAAGAAATCCATCAAAAAATCACAATTTGAAATTTTAATTAATTAATAACTTTTTTCTCATAAAAGATAATGACACAAGACTTTCACTTGGTGAAAATTCAGCATTGTGGGCCGCCTAGACTTTATATTTGGTGACCCTGGGGTGACGGGTTCAGTGCCCCCCACACCCACGAAGTGGGCATACTTTTGAAAATCACGTTTTTTCAGTTTTTCCCCTTAAAGGAGGGGAAGGAGTCGTTTTAGAGACTTCAAGCATCTCTTTGATGTTGAACAACTTTTTGAGGCAGACATTTCTTTATTTATGTTTCATTCGCCTCCGGCTGACCGTTTAGCCGTTATTTGCCGCCGAAGGCGTGATTTTTGGCGATTTTTGCCGTTTCCGAGGTTTAAATGGACATTTAGGAGGGGAAAGAGTTGTCCAATCAAGTTGATGATGAAGTACATTTTTGTAGGCAATTGCATTGGCTAAATTTCATGTGAAGTAAAATTTTTTGTACCTCTAACCGGTTTTGCTCCAGCTGAATCGATTTACAGATACCCCCTAAAAACCGGAAAAAACCGGTTTTTCATAAAATTCACGGCCGGTTTTGGCCGGATCCGGCTCAAATTTTGCATGGAGTCATCCTTTGATATTCCCAACAGTTGATACTTGACTCAGCAAGATCCCAGAAAAGTGTGGTATATCTACCCCCCCCCCCAAATTAAAAATTGGTTGTTTTTATAATAAGTTTCGTGATTATTAAAATAATATAACTTCATAGAACATTCTAGAATATTCTTGAAGATTTTAATAATTTTTGGAAATTTCCACTGTAATAATATTAATTTGTATGATATTATATTTTTAATTCTAAAAATGCAAAAATACTAACAATACCTATGATAAGTTAAAAAAAAATCAAATAACAATTTTTTTTCATGTTTTTCCTTTTAGTGTGTGTTTTTTCTGGCAATAAAAGTGTTTACAGTGACTTTTGATAATTATATACAAGTTTTAAAATGCAATTTAAAGGTCAGCAAATACATAAATATATAGGTGTATAAATAGTTACTTGTAAAAATTGGAGATGCATAAAAAAGGGACGCTTTAATTCTTAGTTTCTTGGTGTCTAATATTTGCATCAAATGCGATTATTAAGTCTAAATTTAGTGGAAAATCCAAGAAAATTCACGAAAGAGGGAGAAATCCTAAAAAAGGGAGGGTGGCTTTTTAAATGATTTTACGCTCATACACATGCACATTACACATGCACTTTTAAGGTTAATAAAGACGTGAGAAACTAGAAAGTAGGTAAAATTCACATGTCGGGGGGGGGGGGGGTGGTTGAGGGTGTGGAGGCTAATTTTTCTTACAGTTTATTGCACTTTATGAAATGAAGCTGTGTGTGTATGTGGCAACTATGAAAATTACATTTTTGTTGCAATGTTGTTGCCACTCCCAACACCCCAGGGAGGGAGGGGACATTGGACTATCAATTATACTTGTACCCAAAGTTTTTTTTACCACATAATCTTACATCGGCTATTTGGTTGGACAAACCAGCCGTATTCAAACTTATACACCAATGATTTAAATAATCTATACATGGTGTAATTTACCATCATCAAGTTATCGTTCATTGTCCTACTCCTATCCCTTACGGTCCCTAAACTTTCTGCATATTATATACATGCAATTTTAAAAGAGGAACTTAAATATCAAAGTTTATTTTTAAAAATTATTTGAGATTTGTAAATAAAATTTTTTTTTATTAATTTATTTTTCTATTTAAATTTATTTTTGATAAATATATAAAAAACTAGCTGAAATAAAAACTTGAAAATCAACAATTTGATAAATCAAAAAAAAATTATAGCTGTCCCTTTAAAGGTGGGACAATTTTAAGCATTTGACAATTATTGTGTGTTTTCTACTCAAAAAATTTACATCTAAACAATTGTTTAGGTTTTAATTTAATTTAATGATTTATTTGTTAATAAAATATGCTTATTTTTTCATTGTATACAACTAAATAAATTATTTTATTTGCTGGAAATAATTTAAACAAAATGCAACTATTGGCTCAAGGCTGGTTAAGCAACTACAAAGATATTTAACCAAGTTTAGTCAAATACGTTGAGAAAAATAATGAAAATAGAACAGTAAAGTAATATTCAACATTAATGTAAGTTTGTCCGTCCATACATCCCTATAACTATTTATCTAACAACAATTTATTTAGCTTTGAAAATGTTTACTAAATATTTGTTTATATTTCCCGTTTTGTTTTAAGGATGTTGTCATCCTTCCTTTAATTCCATTTTTATAGCATAACCCCAAATTAGTTTGTATATTCTATTAGATTTGAATTAAAGATCGACAGCCGCAAGGCTAACGCGCAGCTCTGTGGAAACAGCCATGCAGCTAATTTTTTCCAGCCGCTTATGCAAAGATTTTATTTAGTATTATTGTCATAGATGTATGAAAAAAGATTTGATAATTAACATTGTCTTTTCTGTTACGCTAATGGTTGTCTCCATCCTTTGCTTTTATTATTACTCTTTCTCTCCCCTCTTGGCGCTAGGCCTAGATACAAGGCCCAAAGCTGGCGGAAGGCTTTTTCTATTGGCTGGCGGCGGAACTTTTTTATTTTACCATTATTATTATAACCAGACATTACTAGTATATTGTCAGCTTTGGGTAAAAAATAGATCTAATACCCTAAAGGGACCGTCATACATAAAAATTTGTCCAACGTGATAAGAAATTTCTAGCAGACAAGGATTTTGTTTTTATTTTGTCACATGATTATTCCTTTAATTCGAGTGTCGAAAATTTTGGACAAAAAGATTTTGCAAAAACTAGCAAAGAAAGTCAACCATTCATAGATGACTTATTATATGTGTATGAAATAAAAAATAACTGCCCTTTCAAACCAGAAAGTGTACACGGTTTAACCAATGTTATGGCCGAATGTTTCGGAAATGTGTTCTTATTAGTCCAATTTACTGATTATGCATCTAGATTTACTTTATTTATTTGGTGAAATTATTCTTTCTGTGTGCGTGTCTAAAAAGATTTTCTGCTCATCAAAAATAACATCGTAAAAACAAAAATAAAACATTTTGGGGGTCAGCTAGGAAAGAATTAGATTGATTACTTGTTAAACTTTGAATATTTTTAAAAAGAGTGCCATATATTGCCATACTTGAGTCAGGTTCATACTTCCACCTGATTTTTAACATTGTAAAAGATTATTCCTCTGTGGCTTACAGACTGCTGACGCGCGGCTGCCGAGCCCTACTGTGATATGCAGTTCTGATAATTTTATATTGTGATACCATGTGCGGAAGTGTATGCGCATAGTAATAAATACTTTGGATTTGACAGCTTCCAAAAGCAATAAACTATTATATTTCTATTTCTAATTTTGTAATTTAAAGGGCTAATATTGCTTGATTTACTTCTACAAAAGACAAAACAAATTTAAAAGATTGCTGAAAACGAAATTTATCTTCATTTCTTAAAATAGTGTATTTTTATTAAAAATTAGATTCAAAAACATTCTAACTTAAAAAAATTAAAGGGTTAAAAGATGTGTACTGATGTACCCTATCTCAAAAATGTGTATACCCATCAACCAACTAGGAGCTAACCTATATTTTTAAAAGATACACCCAATTTTTAATACTTTCAATTATGATGCCTGTAATAATAAAACGTCATAAGTTGAATATGGTAAGAAAAAAATCTTAAAACAAATATTATTCCATTATTAAAACTGATATGCAGGAAATGCTAACAGAAAAATAACCATAGATCTCAAGGGATAAGACAATGAAAGATAAAACCGTGATAATGATAAACAACATAACCCATTCTGTAGATTAAAATTACTGATGGAAAAATCAATATGTTATCCAAAGAATGCGGGAACGTGGTTATGAAACGTTGGGGTACCAGTGTAATTTACAGTCCAATGTCCCCTTCCTCCCTGAAAATACCACTCAGACGCCACTCCTTATATTTTAAAAGCTGTGTGAACAAGGATATATTATTGGATTTATTATTACTTGGATCTTACACCAGATTATAATATTCTCTAAAAAAACTGAAACGTGTAGCTGGATAAATAACAATAACCCCCCATAAACCCCTTATACCCCACACCCTACCCTCCTTCTGGATGAACGAACGGAACTATAAAAGATTTACATCTTAAAAAACCTTAAATGATAACAACTTTTCCCCTGTCATAATATCCACGTATATTCTATATCCATTCATATATCAAAGAAGAAAAACAAGGATGATAACATTCATAAAAATAAAAGGACATTAAAGTTACATATTTTAAAGGTACATATTTCAACCTCTGTTGCATATTTTAGAGAATGAGAACACCTAGTTCAAAAGAGGTAAATATTTTGAAATTTTCCCCACTTTATGTACAAGAAAAAGGCCTTAAAATGGAGAAGTAAGAAAACAAATCTGTAAATAATGACAAAAAGACAATAAATTTTGTTAAAACATCAAGAAATTATATATTTATTTCTATTTGTTCCGAATCATAAATTTGATTGATAATTATCTTTAAATCTTTTTTTTAAAGATAGGAAATCTGATTGTTTTGCGGCTTTGACGCGCATCAAAATAAAAATCTTGTTGTCCGCTTAGAATAGCAATTTTCAAATCGGATGCACATGAATAATTTTCTTCGGCGGCGGTTGGCATTTACCATTTTTATTGACGTACTATCATTTTTCCCAACAACGGCCCCATGACCCCCCCCCCCCCTCTTTTTTACATTACTGCTTTCTTTTCCTCCTTTTGGTAAAATACATTACTTGAAAAAAGGGGATGTACAAAAAGTTTTACCACAATGAGGGGTAATTTCTTAAAAATCATTTATAAAGTATAGCCACTTGTAATAATAAAAAAATTGAGAATTAAGTTTTAAAGAAAAAATATTAATTAGGTATATATATTTTGTAGTTTTGACTATTAAATTTGTCAAACCCATATCTTAATTTACTTTGATTCAGTATAATTTGACACAACAAAGTTGCCTTTCTGAATGTCTTTTAGAAAAATTGGTGATTTTATTAAAAATGTACCTAAATTACATCTAGCTTTGCATGGTTCTATTCTTGTTACAAAAAAAAGCTTTAATGGTGTGGTACCCATTTCATTTATTTGCTAAGTGTCTCCAATTAATCAAAATTTTAATAATATTTTGATTAACGTGGCAGTAAGAAAGAAAATTTCTGGTTTTTATATTGATTCAGCAGATAAGTTGTTGTAAAAAAATGAATTAAGAAACCATAAACAAAGGATTGAAGAGAGTTAAATTGTAAAAGATTCTAATATTATAGATTATTGTTGTTCATAATGTCGACAACAATATTTTCAAGTTGAAGGTCGATTTTACGTCAGTCGTAAAGATTTTTATTATAAATGCCATTCAGTGTTCCAATTTTAATCAACAAATGGGATAATTTGTTTATCATAATCAGAGAGTGTTTATCTTTTTATCTACTCCCCAAGGTTTCAACAATTAGTTTTTAATTATTTTACTTTCTAATCCCTTTTCCTGAATGTTTTGCAACATGAAAAAAAAAATTGTATGCTACAATGAAAAATATAATTTTCTAATCCACCTGTTTCATTACAAAATTTACTGCACGAAAACTAATTCATTAAAAAAGATATGAAAAATGAAATAACAAAAATGACAACATCCATTAGTGGCTAAGCCAAAATAATCAATAATGAAAATAAGGAAAAATTTATTTAAGGATCAGATTTTTAGTTGCCATAAAAAATATGTTGTCATATGTCTTGTTATTTGTATTTGTGTAACATTACCGACAGAAGGACTGACCATCTTATACTAGTTGTTGATTGGACTAGATATTTTTGTATAAAAATTCAGCTGTCAATTAAAAAAATAAAAATTCGCTTCTAAAGAATATGAAAAATAAATAAAATGTTACTTACGCATTGTGATGAGATTTTTTGGTTCTTCTGTTTGATGTTGAACTTGATTAAGTGTCTTTTTTCTCACTTCTCAATTGTTTTTCTTCTAATTAAAATTAAATATTTTGTGGAATGTCACAAAATAATAAAATCCATATTTCTAAGCAAATTATAATGTGATTTTAGTCTTTTTTTTTCACTTGTTCTCTGCTTGATGATCTGAAGTCTACTACTAGGTAAAAATAATGAATACAGGCATATATACATAATATACATATAATTATCTGGTTTCTAAAAAAAGTGCCCCCCCCCCCCTGTTTTGGTTCTATTAATCCCCCCTACAGGCGCAATGTGGGGATGGGTTAAAGCGTGGGGAATTGGTAAATAAGTCTGAATGCGGGGGGTGACTTGGGCTGACGCACAGAGATAAGAAAAACGACAGCTTACGCGCGTATTATTGACCCTGTTCGGCTGTCTCTTTCATGTCAGGGCTAAAGAAACGGGTAAATTTTAGACAGAAATATTAAGGGATAAGACAATACACGTTATATTTATGTTCATCCCTAATGATCATAAACATTATTACCCCTTTTTATACATTAAATTATTTGTGGAAATTAAATGTGTACCTACTAATCAGGATTTAAAAAAATACCCAAAGTTTTTTTCAATTGACGCATGCGATAATATGTGAGTTTAAAGAAAAAAACACGATTGCCGTAAGCTATTATTATTATAGCAGACTAAGATCAATAATTAATCATCAATTAGAGCAGAATTAAAATTCAAAAGACATAAATAATTATGTTTTTCGTGAAAAATGGTTTGTTCCATAAATTTTATTGAGTTTGCACCCAGTAAAATGTTCATTTTTCTTGATAAAACTGTGCTATAGGTCCTAGGAGCTTTATCACTTTCATTATTTAATTTCCCATTGCCCAATCCCTCCACTCCTGCTCTCTCTCTCTCTCTCTCTCTCTCTCTCTCTCTCTCTCTCTCTCTCTCTCTTTATCTAAATGTTCGCTGTGCTTCTAGGGTATTCCAGTTTAACTTAAAGGAAGTAGGGGGGAGGAAAGGGGGCCCTTGGACCAAAATAAGGTGGGTGAGGGCTTGGCTGATATGTGGCACTAGGAGTTGTAATATTTGACAATGGAAATTTTCATTATTAAAATTTTAATTGATAAAAGATAAGAAAGTGTTAAACGATTTATTGTTTGTTTTAACATATATGGAATAAATATTTAATAATTCTGTCGAATATTTTCTAGAAAATTTTATATTGTATAGGCAAGATTTTTTATAATTTGAATATAACATATAATTATAAAATGACCAAAACAAATCTTGATTCTCATAAAGATTAGTTTTATTCTCAATGTTTTCAAAAACATTAACAAAAAACCCTTCAAACTGAAATACATTGGAAAAAAATCCTCCAAAGATAACATTTAATAATGTTTATGCTAATAGTATTAGAAAATTATTTCAAAACCATACCCCAAGTGCCGCACCCAAAAAGAAATTTGATTTTCTGTAAAAATGCATTTGCGCATGGTGTGGTTTCCTAAAAACAATTATTTGTAAATTACAACTTTTTAGTTTTACTGGTAAGTTTATATCTTTTATAAGAATAATATCTCGGAAAATGCACTAATAAGCTTAAAAAAACTTAATCTTTTGAAAAAATTTTACTTTATTTCTTAAAGATGTCTGGACGAAAAATATGCATATGTGGAATATACAAACTTAATATTTTTCCTGTAACTTACTAAAATTATGCTTTCCCTGAAAGTGGCCAGCGAGCATAGAACCAGCTCAACCCTAGTTACCCAGTACCCAATACAACCTAACCCAACAAACACAAGAAAAACTACTATTAATTTTGCAATAGAAGAGAGGGGGTTTCTATGATTAGATAGATAGATGTATTTCAACATAAGCATACAAAATGATAATAATATTTCTTACACATATTTACAAAATTTTATGCATAGTTTGGTACTTTCATAACCTGGGTTGGCCGTTGCAAAAGCTGAAAGTACTAAGCACTTTTAGGAAAACCGCCAAATATCTTTTTTCTTGTGATACTATAAATCTTGGGAACGGCCACATGATTAGTTCCTTTAATTCGTGGATTATGATACCATTTTTCTTAACCATTTTCCATATTCTTTAATATTTCAAGTATCTTACGTAGCAGGGGAGGAAGGAGACATTGAAGTGTATATTATACTGGTACCCAAAGTTTTATTATACTGGTACCCAAAGTTTTATTAACACATTCTCTCATTTGTTACCTTAAATGTTAATGGTACTTTTATTAAATCTTGATTGGTTGATTCAAACTAGCAGTATCTAATCATTTTTTGAAATAATATTATGGATGTAATGATTTGTTTATCATTATTGGGGACATACATAAATTTATCAACCATTGGCTTATCCCTAATTTATATCCTGTAGTTCTGTGTTTTACAATTATTTCATTTTTTTGTGAATTACAGAGTTGTCTGCAGAAACTTTCTAATTCTATGTGGTAGGGTATTTCAAAAAGAACAAATCCAGGGACCAAAAAAAACCTTCCCCAAATTATCAGTGTGGATTTTTGCAGGAAGGGAGGGGACATTGGAATGTGAATTTAGATTATATACCCAAGTTCTGTAAGCACGTTGTCATATTTGTTCGCTCAAAATCGTTGGGTTCTTTTTGAATAGTTGGTTTTAAACCAGCAGTGTCTAAACTTTTCAACCAATAATTTTAATTTACAGGAGGTTCTAATTTTGTTTAAAACCCTTGGGTATGTACATCAATTTATAGTAAATGTTCTTCCTATTATACCTTAAGATCCCAATTCCCCAATTCAACCATTCTGTAATTGGTGATTATTTAGGGGAAGAAAGTTATGTAGATTAATTTTAGTTTCAGGATAAGATATTAAATAATATAATAACCGATGAAAGTTATAAACTATAAATTGTTTGTCCATAGAGCCTAACGGCCTGGGCCAATAAAATAGGGATGATTTTTTGTTTATATCATAATTTCCGTGGAAAGATCTCTATAATACGATACGATACATGATTTATAAGTATGGAACATAACCTATATAAACCCGGTAAAAATAATCTGAACCATTTTGGATAAATTAAAATTTGTTAACAATAGTTGACATAAATGCCACTATTTCTTTACCATTCCTTATTTGGGCATAGTTGTTCTTGTTATTCAGATGCAGGTTATTAAATAATAACTTTACTTTTTAGCCCAACAAATATATTTTGCCGTTGATACTATTATTTAAAGTAGTAATATTTTTTATCTTCAATTTAAAATTTTAACTGGGAAGCAAACTAGGTATATGACTATTAGATCATTAAATAAAATCGCAGCTAGCATCAATCACCGCCTTTACCCGCCTCCTCAACCGCCTGCAGGCCCAGATCAAAATGTACCTGTCCAAGCTGGCGAAGTTCTCCTTGATAGTGGCAATGAGGGAGGTCTTTGTGGCATAGGCACGTCTATTGGTGCATGCTTCAAAGTAGCCCCAGGCCCAAAAGTCCATTGAATTAAGATCGGGCTGCTGGGAGGCCCCATTTCCCTAGGAACGTGAGTAACAGCAGGATCCAAAATCACCCAACTTTCAAGCTACCCTTTGACACGGAGGCCTTTATTTGGACCATAGTTGAGCTAGAACGACGTTCTATACCTTTTTAGAAATGGCATAAAGATTCAGATAGAGTTGTCTGCGCAATCTATAGTCTAAATGAGTTTTTAAAGTTCCATATAGGTCTCTAACGTCGAGAACCGAGAAATTTTCACGATTTTTGACCTTTTTGACATCTTTAAATCTGCCACGTTTCACTTTGCCGAAGTATTACAGCCAATCCATTTTAGATAGAGAGCTCTAGTCTTATCTAGTGTCCAACAGTATCCCCACCAAGTTGCATAACTCTATCTCATCTACAGATGGGCTGAGGACCGATTTAGAGGGCCATAGTCGAGAATCCAGATTAAACCACCGGCGCATCTCGAATCTGCCTTGTTGAACATATGCGCGGCCAGCTCGGAGTACGAGCCCATCTTCGTCCAAAGATTTTTTTGTGCTAAAAGGTCATTACCTAAGTTTTTATAGTGGGATCAAACGTCCTGATTGGTCAAGTAGTTTTGACGCTATGGCCGTTTAAAAAAGTCCGGTTATATGTGGCGCACCCTGTAGATATACGCAGTGAGGTGGGTTTAGACTATTTTCTGCCCACCTTGTATTAAAAATACAACCCTCAAGTTTTTACACACCACAAAAGTTCATCGGCCCGTCTCGAATTTTGTTATCAAAAATCGTAAAATTTGTGGGTGCGCCAAAGTCTCTGCACGCCACTGGTTGCATATATCTTTTATGATCAAACTTTTCACCAATAATTTTAATCTACAGTAGGAAAAATTTTGTCTAATGTAATTGGGGTTGTACATCAATTCATTCTCCATTGTCATATCCTGTAAGATCCCTAATTTCCCCCTTTTTAATTACACTATTTTGCAGATAATCCTGAAGATGTACCTTTATAGTATAATTACAGTAGAATAATAAGCTTATCGGGGCCAAAAATCTGTTGTAATAGTACAATAGCATAACCATATTTTGTTTAAAACGAAATTCGTACCACATTTTCAAATGCTAAGGGTTTCGTCTCTGCAGAAAAATAGCCTGGACATCATTCACAATTCTTTTATTCATAAATAAAATAGCCTTACACCCTCACTGGACATTTTTTTGGTCATCAAAAGTTTAAGAAAAAATAATATTCTAACTTTACATAATTCTAGAACTAATTATCATTACTTTAAATTTAACTATAATTAATTTTTCCCAATTTTACTAATTACTTAATCAATAGAATTTTCCAGAAAGCACTAGAAGTGGAAAAGTACAAAATAATTTTTAATGTACATAATGAACCCCAATAAATAATTAACAGTATACTAATACCCCTTCCCCAAATTTAACTTAACCCTAATTTATAGGAAATTTCCTCTATTATAACCCTACCCAAATATGGACAGCTAAAGAGATAACAACAGCTACTAGTAAGTAGTTAAGTATTAATACCTGATTTTTATAATGATTTTAAATTATGATGAAGTGCATATCAGAGAGGGTGGAAGGGGAGGGGGGTACACATTAGACTATCATAATCGTTCGCTCAAGATATTGGGTACTTGATTAGGTTGTAAAAACACACAACAGTGTCGTCCAAACATTTATTTCAAATATTTTTATGTATAGGAGGAATAATTTTGTTTATCGTAATTGGGAGTGTAGTGTATATTATTATATAGTCCATTGCTAATTAAGATCATTTTAGAAGTTCCAAGTGTAGACGGCAAGAGTTGCGCATGTTTGAGGACCAAGGCATTTTTTCCCCTCAAATAACAATACATTTAAAGAGGTTATCAGGAAGAAAATCTAGCTAAAATTATGTATATAAGGGGAAAGTAGAGGGAGAACAAACCCAGTTTTGAACCTTTGTGGCAAGAATGCTGTAAAAAACACAGCACCTTCGCAAGCCCCTGGATTTCCAAAAAGGATGACAACATTCATAAGTAGCGAAGAAAAGAAAATTATGGATGCACAAATAAAGAGAGGGAAAAAGACATGACTGTCTGACCAACTGTTGCAAACTGGATGCTTTTTAGAAAGGGACATCTTTCACACACCACAAAACAGCTGTTAATCTTAAATAGCAGCCAAGAAAAAAAAAACAGTTAACCCATAGCGTAAAGGACTAACGGACGAACAAGCAAATTGGATTATATGGTAGCTACGCTACGCTACTAAAAGATATATCACTGCGAATTTTAAAAGAAAAAAAGTTGACCCTCAAAATTTCACCTTAAAGTGATACTTTTCTAATAGTTTATAGTCCACTAACTCATAAGCAGTAAGAATTCAAATCCATTAAGTCCCTTCTAACGAGATATTGGCAACTTTTTGCACACATTTTTGCAAACGGCAATTATTTCCTTTATTTGAAGTTTTGGATAATAACATTTTCATAAAAGTTTTCAGTAATAATCATTTAAGATCCATTGTTGAGAAAAAATAACTGAAAAAATGTGTTTCCATGCAAAATAAGCTTAAAATCTAATGATTTTAAATATTTGCGATTTAATGGTAAAAAAGAATATTTTCTTTCTTTTTGATAGCCTGAATATGTTTAATTTTGTTTTTTATATAATCTATTCTTTGAATAGACATGCATATTCTTGCAGATTTTTAAAAAAAATTTTAAAAATCAAAAATCGAAATTAATCAAAATTTATCTAGAGCCTTTGAAAAATACTTTTGATATGTTTAACCTATATAATCAATAAAATCAATGAAAAATAAAAAAGTTTTATAAAACAAAGTTTTGGAAAAGGTTTAAGATAACTTCATAAAATTAGCATTTAAGTAGGATATTTTTCTTGTCTATTTTAAAAATGCAAATTAAACATAGTTAATGAATATTTAATTAGCAAGAATAGTAATAGAATATTTCAATAACTACTTAAACCTTTTTGTGGCTATGTTATTTATTTAAACAGAAAATCTATTTTGTCAGAATTATAAAAATAATAAAATATTTTTAAACAAGCTTGCAAAATAAACGTAATTTTATCAAACTTCCTCACAGTTTTTAGAAGATATTGTTGTAAAATATTAATTATTAAAATAAAATCTTTAATTTACAATGTTTAAAACACCTAAAAGTAAATTCTAAGCAAAATTAGATTTATTCTCTAGATTTAGAGTAGCTGCGCTACTTAAAAAAAACATCTAGTATTGAAACCTACAGCTGATCAAAAATCAATAGTTATAAATTGGTGGTTTACAGATATTTAAACATATTTATACACCTTACAGATTTATTTTTAAGATGGAATGTAAAGTATATTATACGAGATCTGTCATTTAGTCAAATTTTAAACAAAATAATTTTCATTAATTCATTAACAAAAAATAATGTTATAAATTTAAACTCACAAAGAGACTATTGTGTATTTTATTATTATGTTCTTTCTGCAATCTGATTCAAAATAAACTTTTTCTCTCATTCAAGTCAGGGATGAGTTTAGTACCAAAAAAAATAAAACAAGTTGAAATACTTTTAATTTAATTTGATATTATTGTATAATATTTTCTTTTATATATGATTTAAGAAATATATTTATAAAATATTTACCTGTCATAAAGACGACATATAAAAACAACATCCTTATAAGGAAATTAAAATCTATTTTTAAAATTTTCAAATTCATTTTTTGCTTAAGAAGGGACGAGAAGGATTTGAAATTCAACATTAACTTGTTATTTTGCTTGTATATTTATCATATTTGTTTACAGTTTATTGGTAAAGTTTGGTAATACTTTATTTCGAGTCTATCATGCAGTGTATATATTAGGCAACAATAAAATATGTAGACACTAAAATTTGTATTTTTAAACCCTAGGATTTTCTCAGACTTAAATGTACTACTCAGTAATTTAAAAGCGCCCATATTAAGATTCTTTAAAAGACATCCTCATCTTAAAAGCGAAGGTTTTCTATAACAAGGGCCGCCACGTCCATCTGTCAGTAATGGATAGCTCTGATCGTTAATTTAGTCATGTTAGAATTTTCCTATCCATTTCAAATTTTGCATGATCATTAATGTAACAAGTAGGTACGATTTAGAAAGCAAAGCAACTTTATAATCGTTAACAGAAAGTCCTTACCTACCTCCATTTGAAACATGCTGTTTTTTTTGCATGAGATAATTATCCTATTCACCTGATTTTTCGAATATTAATTCCTAGGGAACACTATTATGAGCAAAGCTGTTCTAAAATCAAATTCTAAAAATGTATGCAAGTTTTTTAAACAGTATCCTGTAATTAACAACTTCATATATAAAGTAAATATTATGCTATTAAGTTCTGACTCTCTACAAGTGTTGATGTTCATTTGTCTTACCGACTTATTTTAGAATTTGTCATCCTTATCTTCGGTAATTTGATTGTTGAATGAAAAGTTTAGATAGTTTGTTTGTAACCAACCAATCAAAAGTACCTCAAGTTTTGAACTTACAAACAAGTAGTTATAAAACTTTAGGTGCCAGTGTAATTTACAATGCAATGTTCCCGCCCTCCCTGGTATAAAAGTACTAGAAAAATTTCATTAATTATCTAAATTAAAAGAATTAACATTCAAAGAGAGGTGTCGGCAAAAGTACATTACCTTAAATTAGAAATAAATACAAGGGGATGCGCATTACTGAAAGAATGAGAGATAGACAATCACGGACTTATAGAGTAGCTTTGCCCCCCCCCCACCCCGTCAAAACAAAAATAAAAAAAAAAAAATTTTCTAGGCGAACTATAGACCAACTTGCTTATTTACTTTGTTCGTTTGTCTATTCATGATTTTTTTGTGCTTCGCAACTTAAGATGGTTGTCATCCTTGTTATGTTATAATATTTTGATATATACATAGGTACGATGTAAAGGCACTTACACTAAACTTTTTTTATACAATCTAAATGAAATTAAAGAATCGTTTATGTGTTTTTCTCGTATTCATTCGAATCCGGTGGATAGGAACCGGTTCTCATCCATACGAAAAAACTATGTCTAGCACCGAATTATATCCAGCTTTCTACGAATATAGAATGTACAATCGGCACCTCAGGGCTAAAAAACTAGTGGATCATATAAAGGAAATGAAGTCATTCCTAAAAAGGACAGAAATTCCCTTCCTTGGGTATAGGAAGGCTATTTCCTTTCCTTTTTCTTACAAATTCTCAGTAAGAAATGTGATTTCTGTCCACTATCTTAGCCGGTTTTTTAGCCGGTGCCTTCGGCACCTCGGGGTTAAAAAACTAGCTTTAATCTTATAATTGTACATTCTATATCCGCGGAAAGCCGTTTATAATACGATGCGAGAAATAACTATTACGTGATTTTGTGTGCGTATGTTGTTTGTTAATTGGGTAAATTAGTGTGTAACTGTGTAACTTAATCTTATTAGGTGGTTCTCTTTCTCTCTCTAATTTTCATTAACATAGATGTAAACTCTTTACAAAGATATAATGAAAAAATCTATTACTAAGCCTCAAAAGTATTTTTTATGTCTAACCAATGCAATGTAAGAGGCCCTAATCCTTTTTAAAAAAATAAAATTAAGAGGGTTGGGGACTGGGAGTTTTCTGTACTCGACTAGCAACTTTGCGGGATACCGCCGACAATTGTCTACGAAAGAGAAAATAAGATCTTTGTGGCCAAGAAAACAGGATATATATCAATAATTTCCATATCCGCGGACAGCTGCATATAATTGAGGCGATAAATATGTCTATATTCTAGAGCTGCAATTAAGAATTTTATATCATTTGATATTGTCATCATTTCTCTCCAAGAAATAGGACACTACTCAATTATATAATGCAATTAGGTGCTTCCTCTCAAAGTGTGTATCGAGCACTGAATCCCCTCTCCTCATTCTGAAATTTCTTGAAAATTGCTGCCTGCGAGGCTACTCATAAATCTAATACTATAAACGAAAATCTCCAAGAATTTTACTCTTCCAAAATAAGTGGGTTCGATGCACTTCAGGGGAAACCACGTGCAATTTTGACTCAAAACGAACGATGTGCTTGCAGATAAAATAATGCAAAAAAATAGGACGCGAAATCTGAGATATTTTGCATTACAAGTTGTTGACTGTCGCGGTCTGTTCGTCAGCAAGGGTCCTTTAGCCGGTTTTACGATGTCTTTTGAAGCTGTTCTCTGAATATTAAGCTGCTTTATTTTACAAAGATTTGCACTGCAGCTACAGCTGCAATCTCGTCATCAATGTATGTAATCTGCTGCACCCTCTAAAATGACGTCTTACCGTCGAAAACTTGACTGCCTGCGGCTGTTTATCGCAGAAAAGCAATTTCTTTGAGGCTCAATTGAGAAAATCAGGTTTGTAACTTTCAATGCAACGCCACTTATGGACATAACTGTCTTTGTTACATTAAGATCTCGAAAACAGATGACTATATGAGGCAAAAACTTGTAAAGCGGCTATGTTTTAAAACTACAGGTTTCAGGGATGGCAACACCCAAGAGATGTGTGTGCGTAAAACCCTGCTCTCCTTAGAGGCTAATGACTTAGCAGTCACCATCAAACTTCAATAGTACTATATTTATTTAAATCAGTGACCTTAGCATTAAAAAAAACAAATAATTTCAGCCAGAAAAAACTACAATTGTTTTTATATTATTGTGTGCTTTTAAAAAGTGAAGTTTTTCAACATTTAGATTGTGTCTGTCCGTCTTTAAAGAATAGCATATTACAGGATTCCGGTAAAGATAGGCCCATAGGGTGCAATTATAAAAGTGTTATTACAATAATGTTGACTTTTGAAATGGGGATTCCCATGACAATTAGAAATAATTAAAATTATATGTATCTGATAAAATCTAACCACATTATTGGCCAGAAAGTTTAAATAGTTGAAACTTGATGTAGTATTGATTTGAATATTATGTGACTTAATTATATTTTGTATGATTGGCAATCTAGGATAATATGTCTATTTCTTGGACAGTAGATTTTGTTCTAAATAAAAATCGATATATAACATATAATCACTTGGATGTTGCGCCAGATTTTCAATAAAAGTAGTACCCTCAGTTGGCTAAAATTACAATTATTATCAACTTTACCCCATCCCCTCCTCAAGTACTAAATGAACGAACTGACCAATGAATGAGGTCATTTTAACAACCTAGATTGACAACAAATTTTCCAGTGTCAATATATCCACGTATTCTAAATCTATTATTCTATATATGTTTGTAGTTGTTGCCATTTATAGCTGAATATTTTCCAATATTTTCGCTTGTCTAAAAGATTCACTGTTATGGATTTTGTCGTTCTAGCTTTAATTGAATTCAGAATAATTTGAAATACTTTAATGTATTATAAAGGAAATATGTTAATTGTAAAAAAGCATATTATTTATACGATACCAGATATAGCAGAAAAAGCCAGAATTTTTTTCTATTTTAAATTTCAAGGATTTAAAAACTTGAATCTTTTAAGTAGGTAAATTAATTAACAACAAGAACGTTTTTATTCCATTAATTCCAAACATGGGATTTCCAAACTGTTGTAATGGATAAGACAATGGACGACAGGTTGGTGTTCATTCCCAATGCTGATAAACAAGATTAGGATTTTTTTATTTTAAGGTGTGGATGGATACCGATAGATAATCTATTTTCTTATAGGCCCAAGGACGTCCAATGACGTGGGAAAGGGGGGGGGGGGGTAATGGGGTGATTAACTCCCAAAATAATTTTTACCCCTTCTAAATGAAAAAGCTTTGCCGCCCTTGTATAGGCTTACAACTATGTATTTTCGGGGATGGTAATTCCACAGCCACTCTCCCAAGGAAAATTGATCTTCTAATTTTCAAAGAAGATCCCTGATAATGAGGCATTTTTTTGTTCGGGATGGATAGAGAATAGTTATTTCTCGCATCGTATTATAAACAGCTTTCCGCGGATATAAAATGTACAATTATATGATTAAAACCAGTTTTTTTTGCCCCGGGGATATAATACGATGCTAGACCTTTTGGATGAGAACCGGTTCTAATCCACCGGATATTAATAGTTTTCGAATGAATATGAAAATATATTTTCCAAAGTTCCCAACAATGGACTACCCCTGGAGACCTGCGGCCACCTTAACACTCCATTCAAAACTGACAGACATCACAAACTATACAGGTACATTGTTTGCACATGAAAACGATACCAGAGGTGGATTCTTAAAAAAATAGGGTCACTTACACTGCGAATTTTAAAAGAAAAAAAGTTGACCCTTAAAATTCCACCTTGAAGTGATACTTTTCTAATAGTTTATAGTCCACTAAGTCGTAAGCAGTAAAAATTAAAATCCATTAAGTCCCTTCTAACGAGATATTGGCAACTTTTTGCACACATTTTCGCAAACGGCAATTATTTCCTTTATTTGGAGTTTTGGTTAATAACATTTTCATAAAAGTTTTCAGTAATAATCATTTAAGATCCATTGTTGAGAAGAAATGACTGAAAAAGTGTGTTTCCATGCAAAATAAGCTTAAAATCGAATGATTTTAAAAATTAGCTATTTAATAGTAAAAAAAAAAATATTTTTAACTTTTTGATAGCCTGAATATGTTTAATTTAGTTTTTTTTATATAATCTATTCTTTAAAAAGACAGGCATATTCTTTCAGATTTGAAAAAAATTTAAAAAATTAAAAATCGGAATTAATCAAAATTAATCTATAGCCTTTAAAAAATACTTTTGATATTTTTAACCTATATAATCAATAAAATCAATGGAAAATAAAATATTTTTTATAAAACAAACTTTTGGAAAAGGTTTAAGATAACTTCATAAAAGTAGCATTTAAGTAGGATATTTTTCTTGTCTTTTAAAAAAATGCAAATTAAACATAGTTAACGACTATTTAATTAGCAAGAATGGTAATAAAATATTTCAATAACTGCTTAAACCTTTTTGTGGCCATGTTATTTACTTAAACAGAAATTCTATTTTGTCAGAATTATAAAAATAATGAAGTATTTTCAAAAAAGCTTGCAAAATAAACGTAATTTTATCAAACTTCCTCAAGGTTTATAGAGGGTATTGTTGTAAAATGTTAATTATCAAAATAAAATCTTCAATTTACAACGTTTAAAACACCTAAAAGTAAATTCTAGGCAAAATTAGATTTATTTCCTAGATTTAGAGTAGCTGCGCTACTTAAAAAAAACATCTAAGATGGGTTTTTAATAAATGCCGCGTTTTTTCGACAATTTTTTAGACATTGATTGATTGAACGAAGACGATGGAAGAGTATACAACATAAGAATTCAAAATTTTAAAATTATTATTTCAGCCATTTGTATAATGTCTAATACAACTTAAATCCATTTTCACTGCATATTTATTAATGCATCTTTTTAGATCTGTATTAAACATTATACAAATGGCCAAAATAATAATTTTAAAATTTTGAATCCTTAAGTTGTATACTCTGTTTTAAACCTTATTTCATCTTGAAGATCAATGCCCCGTACTATTTTAACAGAGTATACAAATTAAGAAATCAAAATTTTAAAGTTATCATTTTAGCCATTTGTATAATATCTAATACAGCTCTAAAAAGATGCATTAATAAATATGCAGCGAAAATGGATTTAAGTTGTATTAGACATTATACAAATGGCTAAAATAATAATTTTAAAATTTTGAATTCTCATGTTGTATACTCTCCCATCGTCTTCGTTCAATCAATCAATGTCTAAAAAATTGTCGAAAAAACGCGGCATTTATTAAAAACCCATCTCAGGTATTAAAACCAATCAGCTGATCAAATTGCTATAGACGTCATTTGTTGGGTTGTTATTAACTGAAACATTTATTTTCTTTTTAATTCTAAAACGATGCTAAAAACGCTACGCCCCCAGCAATCATTATGGGCACTAGAATTTAATCCCCTCTATTTTTTAATTTAAGTTTTACAAAAAAAAACAAGGACCTGTTACTTTATTATAAGGATGACATTTAGTCAAAGAAGTTGTATCAACTTTTTTTTTTATAGCTAGCCGGTTCTTTTAGTAAGTAGTAGATGTAAAATTTTTCATAGAATTCAAATATGCAATCGGTTTTTTTGTAGACCTCTTATTTTTTAAGTAATTTAAGTTTTTAAAAAAAATAATTAAGTCGGTTTTAAGGTACTAAAACGCAACAAAATAAAAGAAGAAAATGGTCAGTAAGAACAAAAATAGTAAGATCTTTAATTTGACACCTTACTTTTAAAATTCTGTTGAGTAATTATTGAAAAAATCTATTTTTTTAACCTCGGTATAATAAAAACTTTAGACCTAAATATTTTCTCAAACAGACATAAAAAACATGGGTTCATATATACCATTAGAATCAGAAAAATATTACGAATCCATTGTAAGCAAAATTAAAAAAAATTAAAAAATTAAAAAATTACAGAAATGGCCAATTATTTTTTTTGTTCAGACAACACTATTGTCTTCCCTTTTTTACCCCCTCTTTACCCCCTCTTTACCCCCTTCCCATTTTTATACTCAATTGAAGAATTAAGACGTTGCCTGTACAACATAATATGATATTTTCATATAATTCCTTTTATTGTAGTTTATATACTATATTGTAAACTTTTTTTTTCAATTTTGCTTACAATGGATTCGTAATATTTTTCTGATTCTAATGGTATATATGAACCCATATTTTTTTATTTGTGAAATAATAAAATTAAGTTCAAAGTTTTTATTCTCGTGGGTTTAAAAAAATCGATTTTTTCAATAATTACCTGACAGAATTGAAAAAGTAAGGTGTCAAATTAAAGATCTTACTATTTTTGTTCATAATGACCATTTTCTTTCTTTTTTTTGTTGCATTTTAGTACCTTAAAATCGACTTAATTTTTTTTTTTTTTAACTTAAATTACTTAAAAAATAAGAGGTCTACAAAAAAACCGATTGCATATCTGAATTCTATGAAAAATTTTACATCTACTACTTACTAAAAGAACCGGCTAGCTATAAAAAAAATAGTTGATACACCTTCTTTCAAACAAATATTTTTTCATTAATTCATTTATAAAAATCAATATTATAAATATGAACTCACAAAGAGACGTTGTATGTTATCATAATACATTTAGTCTGCTATGTAAAACAAAACAAATTTTTTTCTTCTTTCATTGCAGGGATGATTCTGGTACAAAAAAAAACTAAAAAAAATAAATTATTTTTAATTTAATTTGATATTACCGTACAATATTTTTTTATATACATAATTTAAGAAATATATTCATAACATCTTCACCTGTCATAAAGACGACATATAAAAACATCATCCTGATAAGGATATTAAAGTTTATGTTAAAAATTTTCAAATTCATTTTATGCTTAAGAAGGAACGAGAAGGAATTGAATCTCAACATTAACTTGTTATTTTGCTTGTATATTTATCATATCTCTTTACAGTTTATTGGTAAAGTTTGGTAATACTTTATTTCGAGTCTATCATGCAGTGCTTAGTGAGGCAAAATAATTTTTGTGAAAAATCCTCTAAAACTGCATAAAAATCTACAAAAATTAAAAAAATCTTATGTTAATAAATCTTTTATGATTTTATTTTATGTGATTTTGGATAATATTTTACTAAAACAATTTTGCCTCAAGCGATGCTAATTTTTTAAAAAGAATCCACCTCAGGTCATTTGATTAATCCAATTATTTGCTCTTTTCTAAAATTATGTATTTTAACATAAGCATACAAAACTTATTCTAACTCAACATTAAGTATCTGAAATTAACATGAGGGGTCAGTCTGGCTGTTTTTTTGTACTTAAAGATCTCGCTAACTACTGAACCGATGTGATTCTGCTGACAGTGATGCCTTTTAGGTTCAGGTAAGGTTTATGATTATTTTGGGCAAGGGTATTTTTGTTATAACTTTCTATTTAAAATAAATGTCGAAAGTGGTGTGTCGTCTTTTTACCCCGTGAAAAACTATAGAAACCTTTTTGGTTGGAACATTTTTTGTAAAGAATTTGGTGTAGCGTTTTTGACTTATAACATCCGTTTTCGTTGATTAGGTAATTTGTTTCTATCTTTACGTCAAGTTTCTTAACATTATATTGATGTCTCTAGGTAGACTTTTTGGAAACCTAAAAATTTAGATATTTTTTGAAAAATTTAAGATTAATATTTAATTGAATCCATATAAAATTCATTAAGGTCATCATGTTAATAACATGACAGGGATGGAGACATTGGACTGGCCATTATTCTGGTACCCACATTTTATTTCACTCGTTGGATTTATAATCTAGGGAACTTGTAATACTTATCTTTATAAGGGTATACATTGATACAAACCAGCAGTTTTTAGTAGCGAAGCTTTTCTATAGTTTGAAATGTCCATATGTCCTTAAGAAACGTTATGGGGGAAACGTGATTTTCTTACCTCCTTTAAAAGATAGACACCTGAAACTTCTTGCCAACATTCCTAACAATTTCGAGCATAAATAAGTGTGAAACATCTATGGCAGTCGGACTGCTATTTGGCAGGTTTTTATCTTTTTTTTAATATATTTCCTCATATCTTTATTTTCTCAAGTCCTATAAACGATAGACGGCTGAAACTTCTTGTCAACATTCTCATCAATATGGAGCATTATTAAGTATAAAACATCCAGAGCAGTAGGACTGCTTTTAAGCAGTTTTTTGGTATTTTTCCTTATATCTTTGGTGTTTTTGGTTCTATTTTAAAAGATCTTTTGGTTTACAGTATTAAAATTAAATTGTCAGTTGTTTTGAGTATTCAGTATATAAATTACGTTGATCGTCAGTCTGTCAGAGTCAGACATCATACAGAAATACAAATAAAAAAAAATAAAAAATATGTTTGAAAGGTTTCGTGATTTTTCTCTCTCTAATATTCTTGTTTTTGACAATAAATTCTAATACATAATTGTTTGCTTCGCTACTTATGGATGTTGTTAATTTACAGATGAGGAAATATTCTTTCTCGTATTCATTCGAATCCGTTGGATAAGAACCGGTTCTCATTCATACGAAAAAACTTTGTCTATAGCATCGTATTATATCCAGCTTTCTAAGAATATAAAATGTGTAATCATAAGATTAAAACCAGTTTTTAACCCGTGCCTTCGGCACATCGGGGCTAAAAAACTGGTTTTAATCTTATAATTGTACATTCAATATCCGCGGAAAGCTGTTTATAATACGATGCGAGAAATAACTATTCTCATAATCGGTAATGTATACCAATGTATTTTCCATTGCTTCTCTCTTAAAATCCCTAATAATGGAAAGATATTAAAAACCGTTGATAAATAAGAATCTTTAAGAGTCTCTACAAAATTCAAGCTCCAAAATTTTCCATGTTTTTAAGTTTTAATAATCCTTATTTTTAGTTTTTAAATATCAAATTTTTATTATCGTCATAGTGAAATAATTTTGAAGGCTTCAATAAGGAATATTTTCCTCATTTTCTCTGTGAATAACTAACGTTGTAAATATCATGTACACACCATAGATTATAACCCAACAAGGATGACAACATCCATAAAAGCGAAGCTCTGAAACGGTCGGACAAACGGACATTAACACTTGTATAATGTCAGAACTGAATAATCAGAATGCGAATGTATAAGAGTCAAAGCAAAATTGTAAGTAAATTTGTTGAAAAACTGCTTGATACAGGATATTGATTATGGACATACTTACATTTTTAGGACTTGATTAAAGAGTTGCTTCGCTTATAATATTGTACTTTGTTGTCCCAGGAATCAGTATACCAAAAATCAGACCAATCGGATAATTAGGTCAAATACAAATTTGTTGTTAAAAATGTAAAAAAATCAACATGTTTAAAATGGACGTACGGACATTCTGGTAATGATTATAGAGTTGCTACGCTTTCTAACTCGTACCTAACTATTACAGGAATCACCATGCAAAATTTGAAATCGATAGGACAATTCTAACATGCCTAAATTAACGAAAAAAGCTATTTTAAAAAGTAAAAAAAATCAACATGTTTAAAATGGACGTACGGACATTTTCGTAATGATTATAGAGTTGCTACGCTTTCTAAATCGTACCTAACTACTAAAGGAATCACCATGCAAAATTTGAAATCGATAGGACAATTCTAACATGTCTAAATTAACGAAAAAAGCTATCCGTGACGGACGGACGGACGGACGGACGGACGTACGGACGGACGGACGGACGGACGGACGGACGGACGGACCGACCCTAATTATAGAAAAGCTTCGCTTTTAATAATGATAATAACAAAAGCAGCCACTATAACCCTGCGGAATCAATCAGGGAGGAAGGGGGCGGTAAACTGTAATTTATACAATAACCAAAGTTTTATAAACACATTATCACATATTATGTTTAAAAACTTTCGGTAATTTTACAAATCTGGATTGATTGGTTCAAAGTTACAGTGTTTAAACTTTTTTAACCAAAGATTTTAATGTTCATCAGGGATATTAAATATACATCAATTCATGGTCCTTGTCTTATCCCTTAAGATCCGTGGGGTCAACATAGCAGAATATGACGCCACTAAAAATTAATTTACCCCCCTCCAAATATTTTCATAAGTAATCCATTTGAGATTATCACAATCGCGTCACTTCTATCATCAGGGGCGTCCAAGCTTTTTTAATTGGGGGTGGTAAATTTTACCCCCGGGGTAAAATTTTTTTTTTTTTTTTTGGGGGGGGCAATTACCCCCCCGTGAAATCTGTTAGCAGGGGTAAATTTTGTTTACCCCCCCCCAAAAAAATTTACCCCCGGGGTAAAATTTTTTTGGGGGGGTAATTTGATAATGTATTAATATTTAGTAGTAAAAATGCGCGCAAAGCGCGCCAAATTTTTTTTTGTTAGAGATTTTTTATTTTGGGGGGTATTTCCCCCCCTAAAATTGTTTGGATGGGGGGGGGGGTAAATACCCCCTCTAAAAGGTTGAGGGTGCCTACGGCACCCCCAAGGTAGGGGTAAATTTTAAATAGGAGGGGTAAAATGAAAAATATTTTGGGGTTGCCTACGGCTCCCCCAAATTCGTTTGTGGGGGGGGGGGGGTAATCACCCAATTACCCCCCCCCCCTTAGACGTCTATGTCTATCATAACCTGTATTTTTCTAAGTTTTTATTAACCTCCGCATTTTCTGACAAGGATGATTATTTTCAATGAGCTTGGATGTTGCAAAAAGATTTTCATACACTCTAATAATGTGAATCGCGCATCTGACTAAATTAACGATACTCCATATCCACCTCCTTTACCCCATCACCTTTTCTCCTACTGGAAGAACGAACTGACTAATAAATGAGGTCCATGTCATCAACCTAAATTGACGACAATTTTTACCATATCAATATATCCACGTATATTCTAAATCCATTTTGAACCCCTTTTAAGTAATAATTTCTACTTTATGAGACATCCAACCTGAGGTGGATTCTTAAAAAAACTTTTTGGCTCACTGCCTCACTAAAATTAGTGAGACTCGATAAAAATTTTGTGAAAAATCCTACAAAATCGCGATAAAATCTAAACTTTTTTTTTATAAATTTTATGTTAATAACTATTTTATGATTTTATTAAAATTTAGTGAGGCAGTGAGCCAAAAAAGTTTTTAAAGAATCCACCTCTGATTAGAGACAATTTAAGTAATATAACCAGAGATGTTTGTTAAGGGATAAGACAATGATTGATGAATTAATATCTATAATGATAAGCAAAATGATCTTTTTTTTTGTAGATTTGTTAATATAAAAGTTTGGACACTACTAGTTTCGAAGCAACCAATCAAAACTCATTAAAAGTACCTTTTTGGGCTAAAGAATATTAAATTAACAAACTTTTTTTTAATTGGCAAACATTGTAAATATTATCTCTGATTTAATGTGTATAATTCTACCTTTAAAAGCTTTAATACAATGGGGATAAAAAGGGATTATCTATTTTTCATCTCTCTCTCCTTCTACCTTCTTGATAAAGATTTAGACAATTTTTAAAAAATGAAAAACATTTTTCAATTTTGTAAGATGTCAGGTGACAGAAGAACTAGCTAATATTTTCTTTTAATTTCTTTTAAATAAAATTTCTCAGAATTATTTTTTAGTTGGCAGTTTTCCAATTTTAGTTTTGCCAGGGAATAATGGATGATTGAGCAGCTGCGACGAAATTAAAATTTGGCTGACTTCCTCAAGACTAATTTTCAGATTTTTGTGGCTTAGGGAATTTCGACTTTGGCTTATCACGTTTGACTAAGGTTTGTAGTGCGGCTGCTTTAACTAGCGCGGCTGAAATCCGGTGCAGCTTCAGCTGCCGAGAGTGAGACTTCTTTTAGAGTTCATTCTACCGTTTGTTTGTCTTATATTGTCCTATCCCTTATTCCTAGGACTACACAGGAATAATTATCAATGTTGCCCTAACATGATGTGGCTCAAACAAAGCATTTTAATTTCGTCCTAAGATTTGTATCGGACCATGTTATCTGTTCCCCCAAATATTGTGTTAGACCTTATTCCTGATTTCGAATCCTTTTTTAAAATGTATTTTGGTTAAAAATGACATAAATGTCGATATGGCATAGCGATAGAATTGAAATACATGCTGCTATTGGAAGAAGGACAATTATGTTCCAGAGTTGCACAGTAAATTTGATAAAGAACAGTTCAGTTTAAATCTAGAGTTTAATTTTAGCGGAATTCTATAGAACATCTTTTTTAGATATCTAAAATCTTAATTTTTTATTAAGGATATTAAAGGATAAGACAATATATGATAAATTTATGTCAAATCCAATGATAAAAGACAAAAATACTCTTCTGTATATTAAAACTGTTGGTTGAAATGTTTTGACAACTTAATGAGCCAACCAATAAAAATCTTATAAAGGTAACAAAGTTTATACAACAAAATAATAAAACTTTAATCAATTTTTGATCTTTGATATATGATAACTTTGCTATGTAGAACCCTGAAATAAACCTGTACTGGGTGCGCCACATAAATCCGGCCTTTTTTTAAGCGGGCATAACGTCAAAATTACTTGACCAATCAGGACGTTTGACCCCACTATAAAAAGCTAAGGTAAAAAAGACCTTTTAGCACAAAAAAAATATTGGACAAAGATGGATGTGTACACCGAGCTGGCCTTGCATATGTTCAACAAGGCAGGTTCAAAATGCACTAGTGGTTTAATCTGTATTCTCGACTAGGGCTCACTAAATCTGAACTCAGCCCATCTGTAGGTGAGGTAGAGTTATACAACTTGGTGGGGATACTGTTAGATACATAAGTAAGACACTAGAAAAGACTAGAGCTCTCTATCTGAAATGGCTTGGCTGTAGTACTCCAGCAAAGTGAAACATGGTAGATTTTGAGATATCAAAAATGTCAAAAATTGTGAAAAAATTGTGAAAATTTCTTGGTTCTCAACTTCAGGGACCCACAGGGAACTTTAAAACTCCTTTTAGAATATGAATTGTGCTGACAACACTAGTTGAATTAGTATGCCATTTCCAAAAAGGTAGAGAACGACTTTCTAGCTCAACTGTGTTTCAAATAAGAGCCTCCCTGTCCTAGGTTAGCTTGAAAGTTGGGTGAATTTGGATCCTGTAGTTACTCATGTTCCTAGGGAAATGTTGCCACTCAATAGCTCAATGGCCTATTGAGCCTGTAGCTACTTTAAAGCATTCAAAAATAGACATGCCCATAACACAAAGACCTCCCTCATTGCCACCATCAAGGAGAACTTTGCCAGCTTGGACAGGTACGTTTTGACCTAGTCCTACCGGAAGTTGAAGAGGCAGGTAGAGGCAGTGCTTGAGACTGGCGGCCATTTTTTGGAATAATCTAATAGTAATATATCTATTCTTCCTCGCAGTTTTTAAAATTCAATAAAAATTTAATATTGACGATTTTATGTTTATTTGTTTAAAAATTAGAAAGAGTTCGGATTTATGTGGCGCACCCTGTAGATAATCTTATCTTTAATTTGTCTCACAGTGCATTGTTTAAGCCACTCCATATGAGACAAAACTATAACAAAGAGAAGGATAATTATTTAAATCTGATAAACTGAAATCTTAACATTATTTTTTGAAGGAAAATGTCTTATCTTGTATCTAAATATACGTAAATTCAACATTTTATTTCTATTTCTGTAAAATTCTTATCTCGACATTTTTTTTCATTTACAGTAGTGGGTCGCTGATCCTTAAATCTCGGATCTGTACATGAGTGATAATAGTTTTTTATCACATCCTATTATAGACAGGCTTCCGCGGTTAATAAAAAAAATTGGATTAAAATTGATATTTTTATTTAAGAATTTGTGGAAATTTGCGTGTAATATGATGCAGATATTAATAGATTTCGAAGCCATACTAGAAATAAATAATACAAAATTGTCGGATAATTTTTTATAAGGCTTAGTTGATTTAAATAAGATGACTAGAACTATACAAATTTATTTATCAGGAAAATACTCAAACACTTTAAAAATTTTAAAAATTTTGTTCACATGGACTTGAAATAGTCCTTTCATTGTTATAAAATTTACTGCTGCGCTGTTTATGAAGATAATTTTTTAATGATAATGTAAAATCATATTTTATTCATTTTGTAAGTTTAATCTTCATTTTCATTAAAAAAGTCTTATTTGCTAGAGTTTAAATCTGATTTAATTGTTCTTGATTTCTGGAGTGTGATTTTGTAATGTTATGTAAAATCATATTTTATTTGTTTTGTAAGTTTAATCTTCATTTTATAATTTTCCATGAAAAAATTGTATTATTTGCAAGAGTTTAGATTTGTTTTAATAGCAAAGCTACTGAATATTCACTTTGTCTGTCCGATTGTCTGTTGGATTTTCTAAACTTTGACTAAGTGTGACTCCCCCCTCCCTGACTGCGAAGTGTATAGGCTAGGGGCGAAGCCTCAATCCTTATAACCAAAGGATCTTGCTAACAGCTGAACCGATTTGGTTCCCCTTTACAGGGTAACGTCTCATAGGTCCTGGGAAGGTTTATAACTATTTTGGGGAAGGCTACCACCACCCTCCCCAGAGAAATCGATAGAATAAAAGAAAATATTTTTACAATTAGCTACAAACATAACTAACACCATTTAGCGGCGAAAAAATATTTTCGGTAAATTGCTGATCTTAAAATAGATAGAATAGAAACAATTTTACCTTTCCCTAGAGGCCTCTAGTAGTAATATACATAATGTAATGGGTTGATATATTTGTTTAACTTTATTGATAAGAAAAATTTCCATAAAATTATTAATTAATTAAATTGATTATTCATTGATTACGATTATTTATGAGTTATCTTATGTAATCTGGATTTGAAATACGTGATTTTTATATATATAAAATTTTTTATAATTTTAATTACTGATTCCAAAAACGAATATTAAATTATGAATTTCATTTGAAACTAATTCATATCTATCATATCAAGGGCGTCTAAGCTCTTTATTTTGGGGGGTTAATTCTTTTAAGGGATAATTTTTTTTATCCTCCCCCCCCCCCCAACGTTTTTACCCCGGGGGTAAAATTTGCATGGGGGGGGGGGTAATTACTCCCCCTAAAATTTGTTGGGTGGGGGGGGGGGAATACCTCCCTATAATATGTTAGGGGGGTAATTTACAACTATCCACCTAAAAACCTATTCAAGCCATATTTGATATATCTTTAATAAAGCATAGCTACACATACAACTAATGTAACAAAAATAAATAGATGCCAATTTCAATTTAAAAATCGAATATTACAATCATTCCTGAGTTTTTCAACACACATGTAGCATTTTTTTTTCACAAAGCTTGGAAAAGAAGAAAAAAGGTACAACATACATACTAACACGTGCAATGTGCTTATTTTTTAGTGAATCTACGCTCTAATTCATTTTGTCTGTAAGTATGTGCAACCGTCAGTCATAAACGCTTTGAAAAAGACATGATTTCATATGCAATTATTTAAGATAGAGTGCTGTTTTTAAGTAAAGATAACCCTTACAAAAGACCATCAAGTATAAAACTTTATCCGTTAATTTGTCAGTCTTAAGACTCGAGACATGTATTATTTATATAAATGTTTCGTAATCTATCATATTATTACTTTTATTTACAACTGATAATCAGTTTCATAATTCACTTTGTCCGTTTGTTGATCTATATTTTTTGTGCTTAGCTGCATATGAATGTTTTCATCCTTGTTTTGTCCATTTATAATGTGTATTTGTACTATTACTGCTTCGTGTTGTTGAAAAAGTCATTGAAATTTAAATATGTGAAATATATTAGTAACAAAATTGACTCAATTAGGCAGTGGTGTCACAAACTGACCAGCGCGGCGTAGAAATATATTTATTTTACTTACAGAATTATCTACAGAATCTGATGGCAAATATATTTCTGCTCTTTTTTAACGACTTTCTTAATAATTTCGACGCTATTGGCTGATGCCCAAAGACCCAATTGAAAATTGGCACAGGGACCCAACGTGGGTAGAATTACATATAGCTCGAGCCCCCTCTTTTCTATTACTTTAATGGATCTACAATTATTTACTAGTAGATCAAACACATTTAAAAATACAAATTCATATTATGAATTTAGTGTTTTAACAAAAAATTCAAATTATTATACCTAATTTCTAGTATGGCTTTGAAACAAATTATTATCCGCTGGAATAGGGCCGATCCTAATCTGTTACTAAAAATCATTTATTTAATGGCCAGTGCTAATGCCCCTCCAAGCCACCAAACTGGAATAATTCTTAAAATTTTTATTTTTCTATCAAAGGAAAGCTGGCTATAAAATACGACACAAAGAGTAACTATTCTTTTCAATTATTTAGGATTGGGCTACTATTTTTAAAGTAAGAAGTTATCTTTTAAAACAAAAATTGTATTTTATGATAAATTACTCTAACTCTATGTTTTAACAGACGTACACACACAACTAAGTCACTATGTAGATGAATAGCCAATTGATTTATTGCCTTAGATGGTCTATCAGACACAAATCCATCCCACTTAAAAGGAATTTATTGCAGACGAACGTGTTTGTCTATGTTTAACAACATATGATTCATTAATTTATTTATATTGTAGATAACTTAATTAAACTTTATAACCAATAATGTTCCCCGATTGTTTATTCACTGTGTTCATCTTGGTCCAATTTACTGAGTAGGGATCTAGAGTTACTATATCTATATAGAATGACCAAAGAAACATTTAACAGGTATATATATTTCAAGAGTTTTGGCATCATGTCACAAATTTTTCACAAAGTACAATGTGATTTTTAATTACAATGTTTTAAACATTTTTAATGATTTTAAGTATCTTTTTATCAAAGAAGAATAACTTAAATGATTAAATAAAAACTTCTTTGCAAAAAAAAGATTTATTTACTAAATATTAACAATAAATTAACTGACATACTGTTTAATATTTTTTCAAATTTCTGACATTTTTTTTGCAATTGAAGCCAAAAAATATGAAGAAAATAAGAAACTTATAAACAAAACATTAATTTTTAAAGGAATTTCTTAATATCTTAATTTTTCTCGGCAGTTTAAAGTAAAATGAAAGTTCAGATAATAAAAGGTTAGCCCAAATAAAATTATGCTGCTACAAAAAGTGATCTTTTTTTTTAGATTTTCTAGATTTTTGCTTTAGATTATGAAGATGTACATATAGAAAAACTTAAAAGAAACTAAAAAGATTTATGAAATGAGTGAATGAAAATAAAATCAATAATTATTAGTAAAATGCGAAGAGAAAAATAGAAAATAATATGAGATTAATATTTGTTACTTTTATACTATTCGATAATATTTGGCTAGTCCTAACATAAATTAAGATAATCATTTTCCAACATGGCTCCGAATCAGATTAATTTCCGCTGGATTAAACCCGGTTCCGAGACTAACATAAGATAATAATTTTTCAGTTTACTATCCGCTGGTAACTGACTATAATTGCTTTGAAATGAAAAACATATCTTGGAATAGAAAAAAATTAAGGATTATTCCTGTTTCATACATTTTTCTGATAAATATGCATAAAGTGAGAGATTACCATAAATAATTGAAGAAAGTAATATCAAATTTACAGTTTTAAACATTTACTTAATTGATTTTAAAAATATTTTTATGTGCTTTTGGTTTATTCTGAAGTGGCTTGAGCTAGAAAATTGACCATTTTTGGGTACTTTTCAATTGGTACTTTTTGGGGTACACATCAATTATTATATTTACACAATAGTTTGGTACATTTTAATTTCTCCTGGTACAAATAAAAAAATTACAATAAATACAATTCTACTGATATAATTCTTAATATTCTTAGATAACAAAAAAATGAAAACTACGAACTTTGACTACAGAAACTAGTTAAAAACAAACAAAAAATAAAATAAAATTTAGAAAAATCTCCATTTTAGATTCTCAGAGTTTTCCAGTGTTATGAAATAACTGAATTTTCTTTGAAACAGTTTCATTTTCGCAAAATATTATTTGTTAACTTTTTGGGAAGTTTATGTAATTTTTCTGGGTAAGCTAAAGTAAATTATTTTTAACTACGCCTTTCATGGAAAGGATGAAAATTGATCACATTTTTCTACCTCTCATCATAATATCCTAGTTCTAGATTTCACTTTTATAATAATAATATTATTTAAAGTGCTTTTTATCACTGCACTTTGTTGGTTAAAGTATATTGTTCTAAAATTGATTTTATGCTTTAGAAATAATTTTAAATATTTCCTTTTTTTGTTTCAAAAAGGTAGATTATGAATGACATATGTCATTGGGGTTAATACCCCTGTGGGGTTAGCACTGCCTAACCTCATCAATGACAATAATCTTATCCTGGAACAGCTTTTCCTTGGGGTCCAGAGACCTGGCGGACGCCTCCGACCTGACGGAGATGCCGCCGTCCGAGGTGACGGTCATCACGGAGGGCGGATGGATGTCGGAGCATACGTCGGAGGTGCCGCAGCTGTTGTTGTCCGTCTGCACACCCTCGTCAATATATTCCTGAAAAATAGGATAAAATAAGTGGTTGGTTAAGTTGGGACTGTAAATTACACTGGTGCCAAAAGTTTAATGATCACGTTTTCTTAGTCTTTAGTTCAAAAACTTTCTATACTTTAATTGAATTTTGACTGGTTGGTTATAAACTTGAATTAACAAAATTTTTCTATACCAATAACCATAATATTTAGAATGGAAAATTTGTCTATTTTAATTTTTTGTCCATTATCTTATCCCCCAGGATCCTTGAATACCAGACATGCAAGAATAACATGTCGTCCATGGCATCTATGTAGTATGTAAACCCTATACTTTTCCACCAAAGAAATGTTTAGACAACAAAATATATAATAATCATAATGTGACAATATTGGAGGCAAAATTTATTTAGGAAGTTCTTTAGATAAGGAACTAGGCCCAATAGGTATATAATCTGGATAAATCCAAAAAATATTTAAATATTTAGGCCACTATAAGATAAAGTATAACAAAAACATTCCATACTTTTCCTTTCATAATATGTATGTGTGGGCATATAGATAGATAGTACTTGCTTTTTGTTTGCCAACTGCCTTATCAGTAGCGCAGATACTCTTTATCTTGGGCCAAACTGTGTGTCACAACTCAGTAAAATGCCCATCTTCCTTTAATTAGTGTTGAAATAAGACAACTTACATATTATGATTATTGACAATATATGAAAATTCTAAAATATTTAAATTATATCAGGTCTTTAGAGTATTACTTTTTTATCTTGACTTTATTATACTCTACTGTTCTTTTTCTTTTCTATTTTTTAATATTAAATTTATATAAAGAAATTAAATATGCTTAAATAAATAAAATAACATGGACGACAACAATTTCCTATTTGTAACAAAGCAATACAAATTTAATAGAATAATTGATTAAAACACAAATATTTTGGATTAAAAGTAATATAGTTTATTAGGATAAAAGGTTTTTGATTGTTATGCTTTTTAGAGAATTTTCTTTATAAATCATATGATACCTTATTTATTTCCAATTTAACGAATTGTCTATCCTTTTTTGGGCCTCTCATTGCAAGCATTTTTGTCTGTCTAGAAACTACACATGTATAGACGTTGTAAGACGTGTAATTTTGTTATAGTAGCGTAGCAACTCTACATATGTTAATCATTAGTTGTTTTAAGGTTTGTGTACTATCTGATAATTGTTAACCAGAGGAAGAAGGGACATTATTGGACTGTTAATCATACTTGTACCCAAAGTTATTGGTAAAAGTTTTGGGTACTTCTATTGAATCTTGATAGGTTGGTTCAAAGTAGCAGTTTAAAACTTGTAACTAATAATCTACATATGGGGTAATGTTTATTATTGGAAATGTACATTGTACAATGTACATTAATTTCTTTTCCATTGTCTTATTTCTTCAGATTCTTAGATATTAGGAAGGATATATTTAGTTATCCTCGCTACTTTTGAACTTAATCATCCTGGTTTCTGTGGACGACAATGCTAACGCAATTTATTATTTAAAGGCGTTAAAAGCTAACAAAACGTAATTAGTTTGTTGCAACAGTTTTGTAAAAAAAAACAATACACGTAAAGCCTTTTTTTACCATCCCATAAATGTTTAAAATAACATAAGGTTGGGTAAAATATAATTTGAAAAAGGTAGAGATGGTTATTAGATTCAAAAAGGTGATATTATTTTAAATAAATCCAAAAGAGATTATACCTATCGCAGAAAATAAGGCACTAAAGACATATAGTTTTTTTTTTATCTTGCTCAAGAAGGAAGGCTTTAAAATGAATTAAAAACGATAGTTATTTCCGCGGATAATGAAATGAAAAATTGTCTGTAATACTATGCTATAGATGATTTTTCAGTATGGCTGATAATTGGTTTTAATACCGCGGATATTAATCTGCTTTGAAGCCATACTATGTAGACGCTAGTTTTAATTTGTATCAAAGGGGTGGGGAGGGGCTTAAACATCCCAAAGTAAAAATTGTGGGATAATGCTAACTTTGTCTGTCTTATGACCTGTGTTCAATGTTGTACAGTTAATTTAAACAGGGATGGGGCATCCAAAGAAAACTGTTTTGCCATGTTTTGAATATTGTAGAAAATAGTCTAAAATTAACCCAACCAAATATAAAAATAGCAGAATGTCTATATGTCTGTGTATACTGAAGGTTCTCGCTAACCACTGAACCGATAGGTTTCTCCTTTTTTTGGGAGGGTACCACCACCCTTCTAAGACAAATCACCCTAGAAAAAATTACCCCCCCCCCCCCGCTTAATTTTTTTACTGAAAAATTTGAAAGTTTGGGTCAGGGTCGACTCCCCCCCCCCCCTCCCGACCTCAAGTGCTCATAGTGGACTCTTGGGGGTGTTGCTGGTAATAAAATAAGCATCTCTGAGAAGCATTTTAAAGATAAACAATATCAGCCTGGTGTACAAGCTATTAACATTTTGTCAAAAATATCTTTAGAATGGCCAAAACCTTCCAGGTAAAACAGTTATTCATCAGGTGCTGTGTCCACCATGTTCCTCAGACTTTCAAAAGTTTTCATGAATGCTAAAATATTAGAAAGATAACACTAATTATGTGGGCTTGTGTTCAGGGATCTCAGGGGATAAGACAATGGGTGATAAAGTTATATATATCCCTAAATGTGATATTCAAAATTATAGTTATTATTGAAAAGTTTGAATCCAACCATGAAAATTAAATAAAAGTACCCAAAGTTTTTAAGGCAACTGAATATTCTGTTTATTAAACGTTGGGTACAATTATAATTTACTGTCCAATGTCCCCTCCCTTGATGGCTTGAGTTGGGTTTTAAGTTTGAGTAAACAAGTAAAGGCGTCATCCTTTGAAGGGTGACTAAATAAATACGTAAAAAAAACATTTACAATGTCCAATAAGCCAATTATACTTTAGGATAATATATGACAAATGCTTAGAGAAAAAAACATTTAAGATTAAAAAAAAATTTGATCATGCTTATTGCTTAATAAAAATCATAACCATAAAGGCAAAAACTGTACCATCTTAGTCTGAAAGTTCTAAATGTGCAAGGCAACGTTATGGACCTTTCAAAAGCCATGGTATTCCCTATTTTTGATGCTTATATTTTCAACGAATCCAGGATAACATTGGATTGTAGAAATTTAAAGTGTCCAATCTTTTCTACCATTGATTCATAGAAGAGTTAAAATTGGGGTTTGCGCCAATTTATCGTCCATTGAATTGTCTTATCCCATAAGAATACTATGCTATTGTTCTCTTTGATAATATGAATTTTTTACGAAATAATTATAGTCCCAAAATTGAATTAAAACAACTTAATGCAAATGTACTAAAGTTCAATGTACTATGAGACTTATAATTAAACACGCGAAAGAAAAAATACATTCATTCAATTGTATTCATTAAGTTATTTTTTTTACATTTTTTCAAATTAAGAAATAATTTATTTTATTTTGTTTTAAATGCCATTGACCGAGTCTATATGCAAATATTAATGTCAAAGTTATTTATAAAGTTTTGCAAGTCAAAGGTTTTAATGATAATACCTGCATTTATACCAAATAATCGACATAAAATTAACCTTTCACAAATTTAAGGCTCTAGTTAATGATAAAAATACATAAAAAATATGATTGATAAGTTTTCCTTATAATAAGGGGATAAGACAATGAACAATAAATTGATGCACATGATAAACAAAATGACCCTTGAGTATTGTGCTACAATCTATTTCCCTACCTTAACTAATAACCTCTAATACCTAGATTTAAATTGTAATTTTTTTTCCACCCAAAGCATTTTTTAAAGTGGAAAATTTAAATAGTTTGCTTTACATTCCAGGCTGAGCAAAATTGTACAATTTTCAAGCAAGGTTATTTAATTTTTATATCAGGGGTTCACAAATATTTTGAAATTCAAATTTAAATACATCATACTTATGTTGCATCATTAGAGTAAAACACTAGATGGAGAAAGGGTTAAATAACTTTTTTTCCCTATTGCAATGACCTTGTGCCGACTCTCAATTGGGTCTTTGAAAATCAACCAGTGGTGTCGAAATATTAACATACATCATACTTATTTTGAATCAGTAGAGTAAAACACTAGACGGAAAAAGGTATAAATATTTCCCTATCGCAATGACCTTGTGCCGACTCTCAATTAGGTCTTTGAAAACCAACCAGTTGTGTCGAAAATATTAACACAGCCAAGTAACAGAAAACAATTTGCTAGCTGACGAAAAAGGTCATTGAAAAAGGGGGGGAGGTATTTATCTGTATTACATCTATACTATAGACCTGTTGTTAAATCAATAATTACACTAAAAATGTTTAATTGGGGTTACAGTTCAAAAACTCTATTTGAGTCTAAAAAACTACATTGCTTGAAAAACAAAGCCTTGAGTGCGATTCTGTCTTTTAGGAAAGTCAAAATTCTTTGCTAATATAAATCCGTCAAACATCTATATCCTGTATTTTTATTTCTCCTTTTTTTTCAAGCAGGTTTATTTATGGCAAATTTTTCACTTATTTTTCTTTATAATCTTTTAAGTTTAATAGAAAATATAATATTAAGAATATGGCAAAAATGTTAATATTTTGGAATATTGCAATGTGGGGGCCAAAATAAGATATTTAAAGCATTTTAACCTGAGTTCAAAGATTTACAAACACTAACTTTCCTAACAGCTTATAAAAGAAAAAAATAGGTATAATGTCCAGAATTTGCTAAAATCTAAACGCGCCACGATAGAAAAATAACAAAACAAAAAAGTGACTGGCGTGAATATAAAACCAAACCCCCTTTAATTTTGAATAAAATGAAAACATGGGTAGTTGTTTTTATAACAGCGCCTTATCTCGACTATGGACTTAAAAGAAACTAAGAATTGTATTAATTATAATCTGTATTAAGGTTATTTTATTTCATTTATAAACTCTGTCTTTTTTCTTAAAAAAAGGTAAAAAAAACTAAAATTTTACCTTAAATTTGCATGGCTCCGGCTCCACTATTCTCACATGATGGCTGTTATGATGTTGCTGCTTCGTACTACTGCTACTAGGAACCTGCAGCCGGTTCTCTGATCCCTGCTGGCCCTGGCCAGGTACAGCGACAGCGTGGCCGGACCTACGGCGGTCAGGTATCTCTATGGCCGCCAGCTCGTACTCTGACAAATCAATCTCCAGTTTGTCTGAAATAAAGAAGTTATAATTAGGTTTATATGTGGGGCAGGGTGGGGGAATTTGACTTTTAAATACACTGGTATGAAAAGTTTTATAAACACATTATCTTTTACGTTAGCTTTAAAAATTTGATTACTAAGTGTCTAATTTTTCTAACCAATAATCTTAATCTACAGGAAGAGTAATTTGTTTATCAATATTAGGGGGTATTTTAACCATTTATTTATTTTAGAATACGTTGATATTATGACAGGGAAAATTTGATCGTCAATTTAGATTGCTACAATGTTTCTCATTTATTGGTCAGTTCGTTCGTCTAGTAGGACGCTGGTTGATTGGGTAAAAGGGTTCATGGGGGGTACTGTTAATTTATCCAGCTAAGAATAGCATATGTATTTTTACTATCAGTATATTCGAGAATCTCGCACACTATCCCCTTATTCTATATCCATAAATATATGTATGAAACTAAATTTGTACTCTGACACTCTTATACACGGTGTAAGATAATTCCTTAACAAATTAATTTATTGAGTATATATTTGTTATACAGATAAATCCCAAATGATTTTAAAACATAATTTAAGATTAAGAAACAAAAGGGTTCTTTTATTTCAAGAGCCCTCATGAACTTTTAATACCACTATGGAACAAAAAATGTAAAATAAAACAGCATTTTATCAGTGTGTAATAATATTTTTCAAAGTTGAAATATGATAATCAGATCAACTCATGAATAATACATATACACAAACTTACATTTCATATTTGAGTTTATGTTTACACTGTAAAGAAAAATTTGCTATGAGGGATGAAACTTTGCACTGTAAATCCTACTGGTACCGATATTTTAAAACATGCTCGCTCATTTCTTTGCTAAAAAGACTTTTGATCGATAATCTTAAGATTTTAATTAAAAAAAAAAAACAGCCCCAAATCATCCTAATATATAAATTTATAACAAAAAAAAAGCCTAAAACCGGTTAAACCCAATCGGTTTTGTGGTAAGCAAAATCTCACAGACAAACAAAAAATTCGTATTGCTTCATATACAGGATAATGTATTGTTTACTATAGATATAAATATTGTACAAATTTACTTCTAATCATTTTGATATTTGATATTACCAAAACTGTTTGATTATTTTATTAATTTTTTACTACGACCAGCTCTTCCATAACTAGGGCTATGTACGTAAGGGCAGTTAGTATTAAAGTCACTTAAAGATTATAAGACAAGGATGACAACATCCATAAAAGAGAAGCTCTGAAATGGAATGATAAACGAACATTAACACTTGTAGAGTTTTAGAACTGAAAAAGCAGATTATAAATGTTAAGTTCAAACAAAATTGTAAGTAAATTTGTTCCAAAACTTCTTAAATACAGACTACTGTTCAAGGACATACATACATTTTTAGAAATTGATTATTGAGATGCTTCGCTTATAACATTGTTCCTTGATGTAATTGGAATCAGTTTACCAAAAATCAGATGACTCGGATAATTTTAACATACAAAATTTGTCAAAAAAGTAAAAAATCAGCATGTTTTAAATGGAAGTACGGACATTCTGTTAACGATTATAGAGTCGCTGCACTTTCTAAGTCGTACCTAACTGTTATAGGGGTCATCGTGCAAAGTTTTAAATCGATAGGACAATTGTAACTTTGATTTTTAAATAATGTTTTTCGCTTATAGATATATTATAATTATCCTTGTTTTCTTGGTTATAAAACAATTCTTAAGTAAATTCACTTATGTATTAACAATTATTTAGTACAATAACAAATTTAATATTAAAATTCCTTCATTAAAAATATTTAAGCTAAATTTTAATAATTTCTCAAGCATCCTTAATTAAAGTTTCTTTTTACGTTTTAATAAAACTTTTATAAAATTTGTATTTTGTGATACCTTTACCTTTTTCGGATTTTTATGACTTTTCTGAGATCTTAATTACAATAGTACATTGCATTGATTTTAGACCTGACAATAAATGCGCAAAAATAGTACATTCTAGTGATTAGCGGACATTTTCACGAGAATTGGAAAATAATCAGGTTTAAACTCTAGAGGACTTGTACATCCCAAATTTTTTTATGGAGTACCGGAACCAAGTTTTGATTATTTGCTATATTCATTTTATCATCAACTATTTGATTGTACTTTCTTTGTCTTAAAGTCCTAACGATTTTCGAACTTTTATCAAGATCTCCTTGTGAATAGACCTGATGTAGATTTAAAGAATTTGTACGGTGATTAAAAACAAGAATAATTTTGCTTAATGTTTCACAGTAATGTAACAAAAGTTTTTTTTTTAAAGCATAAGATCTTTATAATTGATAATATGTTTAATTTTTGCATTTTTGAAAAGCTATATTTTGATCCTGTTTTGGTTTTAGTCTATTTTCCAGAGGATGAAAATAACTTTCTACCTTAAAAACAAACAAGGCTATGGAGTATCATCGCATCCCCCTCCAAATAACACATTCAATGAGCACGTGTTCCTGTATTGTTTAGAAAGTCCAAATTTTCCAGAAAAAAAAGAGAAATAAAGTAAATACTTTTTTTGTTTAATTTGTCTGAACTTATAGCATCATGGATACGGATTCTAAATTATAAATGGTGTAAGAAATAACCGCGTTATTAAAGGGAGTAAGAGGTCAATAGACTATAAATTACACTGGTACCCAAAGTTTATACTCTTGTTATCTTATTTGTTTATAAAAAACTATGGGTACTTTTATTAAATTTTGATTGGTTGGATCTAAGCTATTAGTGTCCAAACTTTTCCACCAATATTTTAAATCTATAAAAGGGTTGTTTTTGTCTAAAATCATTGGGGTTGTAAATTAATTTATCGTCTATTGTCATAAACACGTTAAGATTGATATGAAAAGTTTCTAAAATGAACAATTAATTGTAAGTTTGACTTTAGCGTGACGTTTGTTTCATTTGATTTATTTTCCCTAATATTTTTTCATATTCCAAGTTCAAACAGAAAGATGTGTACTTTTAGTTCTATGTTTATTTGATGCTACGAAATAGCCCAGCTACTTTTGAATTAGTTAGCCTGTCATTTTAAAAGTACTTTTTTAATATAATTTAAAGTACATGATAAGTTTAGGAATGAAAATTCCCCTTTTAAATCTTGCTTTAAGTTTGGGTTAAGTTAGGTAATGTTGGCTTATATTGTTTCCCACTTGGTAAAGAACATATGATTGATCTACTACAGATGTATGAACCCGAGGGGAAAGGAAAAAACATTTATACTTACGTAATTTCTTTTATTCTTAAGCTATTTTTAATAATTTAACTGTTTTAAATGGTTATATATATATTTGTTCTGTTCCGAGCGATTATGTAAATGTAAAATTGTGAAGCTAGACCCTAAGGAACATTTTCTATTATTTTTCCAATTATATTTTTTATACACAGGGCCCAGCCTAGCTGGCTGATCACACTTAAAAGTGTTTCTGTGTAGTCTCTACAAATTCGCTCTTAAAATGATGATTAAAATACTATATAGAAAATAAATTTAAATATGTATATGTCGACTATTTTGCATAAATTTTATTTAAACAACAAATAATCTATATAAAAAAAAACATACCTTAAATTCATAAAAAGGACAAAATCACTAAAAAGTTAAGGGATCTAAAAAGGTAAGACAATGGCCGATAAATTGATGTACATTCCCAATGATGATACACAAAATTACCCCTTTTGGAGATTAAAATAAATGATTGAACCGTTTGAACATTCAACTTAATAAATCATCCAATCAAAATTCACTTAAGTCTCCAAAGTTGTTAAGCCAACGAATGAGAAAAGGTTATATTAAACTTTGAGGACTGGTGTAATAAACTGTCTAATGTCTCCTTTCTCTCCAAAAAAATGCTATTTAGAAAATCTGCTAAAAAGAAAGAAATCCACTAATGTTTAAAAAACAAGAAATTATCTTTGGGCGTAAACAAAGTCTTTCTAAAATGAAAACTTAAATATCACAGACTTTTAACCCATTATCTTCTATGGATGAATAACATTTTCAAATGTTTTCCAATATTGAGAGTTACTTTTGGCTTTTCCCTAGCCTTAAGGGGCTTTGTTTTAAAATGGAAAGGAAAGAAATTGAGAAGAGTTTATCCACAATTCAAACAAAAACCTAAAACCTGCAATGGTTTTAAGGTTTAAAGATTATATTATTTTTTGAATGAATGAAAGGAAAGAATTTTAAACACATGTTTAACCATAAACACAAGAAGTGTCAAAACATTTCCATTTTACACATACATTTTTAATCTACAAAATGGGTATTATTATCGTTCATTGTCTTATCCCTTAAGATTCATGCTTGTTATTAAAATGCGCAAAATAAGGTTTCTGTACTATTATTTTCATTAAAAACTCCGCCCTTAAATCTTTGGATTTTCCAAACTGCGTCACTAGGCTATGAAATACAACAAGGATGACAATAGCTAACATTAACAGAAAAAAGTAAGATTTCAATAACTACTAAAATGAATTAATTGTCTTTTTAAGTTTATGCTTTACGTACTGTCCTGGATGGGTTTATTTTATATTTAAGCCTTTTTCTGTACTTTTAAGGGAAGCTTAATAAATGTCCTTACTCTTTTTTCCTTGATCTAGCCTTCACTCCTTCAGAGGCTAGGGGCAATTCAAAGTAACTACTATATGATAAAGAATGAAGATTTTTTTTATTTTTCAAACAATAAAAATATTTTGACTTCCTTCTGAGAAATAATTGTCATGTTTTGGTTTCAAAGATTAAAAGGGAAAATATTTTGATATTGTTCAAAATACAGGATGATATAAATAGAAAGTGCTTTCCCTCAAAGTTCCTATCGAGCATTGAACTCCCCCTTTCCTCTTTATCCATGAAATAAATTAAAGTTAATGGAGGGAGGAGCGGCGGTGTAGTTTATTCTATATGTCTAACCCTTAAAGAACCTATATCTGATGTGCTTTAACAATGCGGGGCTACCCTGCACCAATTATAAGCTTACCTAACCCAATCTAAAGCAACAAACAAACAAAAAAGGAATTTTCTTTCAAATAAGGCGTTGGGTTATGTGCTGGATTAGGCACTTTGAAGGATAGAACAATTCCGACTAAAACCTTCATAATATTCATAAATGCTATAAAGTACTTTCTTCTTGAAATAAATGGCGTAGCAGCTCTATACTTTATTTTGACCATTAGTATACAGAAGCCTTTATTAAGATTATTTATTATCTGTAGATTAATCAAATATTAAATTAAACTTAATTTTACTCCTGTAAGCTGTTATTTCTGAGCTTCTTATGATTCTAATTATCCTTGCTTAAAGATTATTTGGCAGCCGAACTTAAGTTGAACAAAAAGCTTTGAAAGCTTTGAGGTGTGAAAAGAAAGGGTGGGAGGGGGAGTTATAACAAAACATTCTTAACCTTTCATTAAGAAATGTTTCACTTTGCTTCATAATCAGGGATAAGGCAACAAAATATTCGTTATTTGTCACTAATTTTTCTACAATTATAATATTTTTTTTAGCTAACATACATTTAGAATAGATTTAATGTGTGTTAAAAGTTGTAAGTAAGTAAGTTCTAGTACTCTAAGTATTATGAGCGAGTTTTCTCATTTTTTGGGTTAAAACTTTGGTTCCTATGAAAAAATTTTTAGTTTGTTGCTTCCAAACTAAGTAATTTTGTTCATCATTATTTATATAAATTTATACTAAATTGTCTTATACCTTAAAACCCTTGTATATCCACGCAATTAACTAATTAGATTTAGGAAAGATTACTTAACATAGCATTAAACACTTACTAACATAGGTTAAAATAATATCTTATGCAATTCTAAAGGTTTGCTTTAAAGAATCATATATCCTCGTGTAAAATTAATAGGATTGCTGTAAGTCTGTGTAGCAAACGATCTCACTAACCCCTTGACCGACATGGTTCTCCTTCTTTTGCAATTCTAAAGAGTTTACCATAATGAATCATATATCCTGGTGTAAAATTAATAAGAGTGCTGTCTGTCTCTAATAATTTGAAGTAGAGTAGTTTTCAATTTATTTCTTAAGAAATGAAAAAGAATTTTATAAGCATCAAAATAATAATTTTTTAAAGAATAAAAATCAAAGCAATAACAAATTCTTAATATAAAAGAACAAAACATCTAAATTTTAGATATCAAAACATATAAATCAAATCTGTTTTATATAGGCTAATGTGCTACAAATCTACTCCATAGATAAGGTTAGATATAATATTGACAATTTTTTATCCTTTAAAATTTGTGTTGATATGAAATTTTTAAGGTTAATGAACATATATCATTAGTACAATGAAAAACCCAAAACAATTTCCTAATCATGACACTAAAATTGTATTTTAATGTGCATATAATTGCTATCTAATATTTATAATTTATGGAAGAGTTTATTTTTGTTTTATATTCATATTTGTAGCTCAGCAACAAGATGTTATGAAGTTGCTCTAGCATAATTTAAACAAGAAAATTTTGTTCATAAGTAGCGGAGCAACAGGAAGTTAAGAATATTTAAGGTACAAGATGGTAAAATGAAGTTATATTAATTGATATTTGGTGCGAACTGAGCATCTAGAGAAGGAACGAGACAGAATTAATAATACCCTAAGAATTAAATAAAAAGAAGTAAATGGAATAAAATCAATTTGAAGCTTCCCTAAAATGAAGATCTCATTTTATTCAGTGTCTAGAGAGATCTATTGATAAAAAACCTTACTACTTTTTATGATATGATATAATATAATAAACGGCTGTATTTTAACAGTCTGACCGTCAAAGGATATGATAAAATGTAGCAAAACTGCTTTGAAACATTCAAATTATAGATGGAAAAAAGAAAGCCGTCATTTTCCTAAATCATTGTTCCGCTTAGTTAAAACAATGCTTGACGGCCGAATCCACTTAAAGAATGTTTTTCAAAACCCACTTAAAGTAATCTAACTTGCAACAATTTTTATGAAATCTCGAACCCGGTATTAGTGTCTTAGAAATTATCTTAGTGACGTAACTAAAAACGAGGGATTAGAGGGGAGCATAGGCGTCCAAGGGGGGGGGGTAATGGGCCATTTGGCACCCCCAAACGATTTTGGGGGTGCCATAGGCACCCCCAAAATTTTGTGAACAATACCCCCCCCAAAAAAAATTACCCCTACCTTGGGGGTGCCGTAGGCACCCCCAACGATTTTGGGGGGGGTATTTACCCCCCCCCCAAACCATTTTGGGGGGGTAAATACTCCCCCCAAAATAGAAAATCTTTAACAAAAAAAATTTTTGCGCGCTTCGCGCGCATTTTTAATACTAAATTTTTTATAAAATTTAAATTACCCCCCCCAAAAATTTTACCCCGGGGGTAAATTTTGGGGGGGGTAAACAAATTTTACCCCTGCCAACAGATTTCAGGGGGGGTAATTACCCCCCCCAAGCAAATTTTACCCCCGGGGTAAAAATTTTGGGGGGGGTAAAAAAAATTTGCGGCGCGCTTCGCGCGCCATTTTACCCCCCCCAAAACCAAATTACCCCCCCCTTAAAAAAATTTTACCCCCCCCAAAATAAAAAGCTTGGACGCCCCTGGAGGGGAGGTGGGAAAGGTAACCCCTAAAAAAGAGATGGATAATAGAGGTGATTGATAATTGATAATTGATAAAGAAAATGTAGGAAATAATTTATACTCTCTGTACTTTCTACCATAGATTAATTAATTTGTATTTTCTAGACAAGGATGACAACATCCATAAAAACGAAGCACAAAAATCAGAAGGTAGAACAAACGCACAATAGCTAGAGTGTCAGAACTTAATAAGCAGAATATTAATTTTGAAGTCTAAATGAAATTGCACATAAATTTGTTGCAAAATTGCGTAAATATAGCATACAGTAAAAGGACATACTTCCGTGCAAAATTTGAAATCAATAGTATAATTCTAATATGTCTAATAAATGTTGTCAAAAAAAGGTTGAAAATAGTCCGCATATTTGATTAAATTTTTCTTAAAATCCGCATATTATGTTGATATAAACTATAATATATTATCACTAGCAGTAACATCACTAGAAGCTTTTAGGGTGGTAAGGGGGAAAGTTCATTCTTCCAATTTTAAATTTAAGTTTTAAAACAAAGAAGTAAAATTGCGGAGATGGTACTTTTTTTCTAGGTGTTATTTTTTTTGGAGAGTGGAGAGCCCTCTTCCTAAATAGTTATAAACTTCTCTATACCTATAATAAGCTTCACTGTAAAGAAGAACCCTTTAGGTTCAGCGGTTAACAAGATCCGTTGCTAGAGTCAAAAAAAGCTTAGCTTACTAATTTATATAATAGGATATAATAAAGTAACAGGATGTCTGTTTGTCTGTCTGTTTGTTTGTTTGTTTGTCTTTTTCTTTTAAAATCTAGAAAAATAAATTGGTTTATTGAATTGGACTCTCTCCTCCTCAAGTGCCCCAAGAGGCCTCTAAGGCGTAGCCGCTAGTAATAGGATACAGTAACAAAATGCTAATCCTTATATCAAAGTAAAAGAATGTTTGTGTGTGTGTGTCTATTTATATGGAAGGATCTTCCTAACTAATATGCTTCTCCTTTGCAGGGACATAGGTCATAGGTCATGGGAAGGTTTATAACTATTTTAGGATAGGGTACCTGTACCCTCACGCGCTTAGAAAAAAAACCACCAACATTTTTTAAATTTTTTTCTTTTAAAACTAAATTGTCCTTTTAAGTATATCTGTCAGACAGACAGACAATAAATATATGGAGCAGATCTGTATAAATATAAGGTATCTTGACTAAAACTTACAGCTGGCTATCTAAAAAAGCAGTTGTGAAAATAACATTTCTCCAACAACAAGGTTTTTTAAGCATGACCGACAGTCAGACAGACAAAATAATGTATAGAGTAGATGCAGGGGGGGGGGGAAGGGGTGATTACTTGAGGGCAACCTCAAATTTTGGAAGTTGTTAAGTAGATGCACATATATCTTGGGTATAGTCCCTTTCATGACAATGCCTCTTAAGGGACGTTTCTTGGTATTTTCACAGTAGATTTTATCCTATTTCTAGCCACTGCGGGGGGGGGGGCTCTATCCATGCGGGGCCATTTTCCTAACCCTGCAGGGCAATCACCTAACCTAACCTAAAATAATCCATCAAAAGCTACTGTAAAAAAAAATACATTAAAACACCTCTTAAAAGACCTTTTCACTTAAAATTTCAGTTGTCTTTCTTCAATAGCAGCCAAAAAACACACAAAGCATGTTTTAAATGGACGTACTGACTTTCTGTTAACAATGATAGAGTTGCTTTCTAAATTATACCTAACTGTCATAGGAATCATCATGAAGAGTTTGAAATTGATAGGATAATTCTAACATGTCTTGTTTAATAATCTAAAATCAATTAATAATTTTATCTAATTTCAATTTCAATTTATCTATGAAATAAATGTAAAGCTGTACAGGTTAAGGCTACTATCTGACTCAATACATTTCTTTTTCTCCTCTTTTTAGCAACCGAATGAAAGTAATTCTTTTCAATTCCAGATAATTATAAGAATTGGTAACATTTGCTTAGATATTTATTTTATAAAAACATAGCAAAAAAAATAATAACCGTATTATAATACAGGTATTAAATATTTATATACAAACAATAAAATTGAATATGAATAAAAATTAAGGATAGATCAATCAAATAATAATTATGTACAGTGTCAAAGGACTAAACAATCTTGTGAGAGGTAATATAACTTATGCATTTTAAAAAGATATTTGTTAAATAGACTGATTATTTGAAGACATATTTGTTAAATATGTTGCTCTACTGGATATCATTACTCTTGTTAGAATGTACCATTCATAAAGAAGGTTATTTTTTAATGGCAAAACTGTTTAAGCTAGCTTTTTTAACAATTACGTTCAAATTCCGTTAAATTTATTGATATAAATAATCTAATAATTGATTGTTTTGTTTTTATTCGTAATTGTCTTTTTTATATATACATTATTATGCTTAACCCTTACAGATCGGGCCCCAATTCCCACCTTAATAGATCGGAGGGGGGGCTCTTTGAGCCCCCCCCTCTATCTCGGCTCCTGGTACAGATAAAGACGTAAAATTTTTTTCTGGTGGTTCATGTGTATTTTTAGAGAAAATTATTTTTTCTAGTCATAGCAGTCAGACCGCTCTTTAGCCGCTTTTTAGCGGCCAGCCGCTAAATTTTAAAACAGCTGTAGAGAGGCCAATTTTGCAGCTAGGATGACCAAATTTTAGGACGAACTTTTATTTTTCATAACAAAAAAATTACTTTTTCTGATCATCGCCGAAAAACGGCAAATAACGGAAACCGCCATTTTCGGCGGTTACGGCGGTAAAACGGCGGTTGGCGGCGCAAATAATGTTTTTATCTGTTTATTGTTGCTCAAGGATTTACCAAAAAAAATTATAGGTCTCTAGCTGTAATAGAAGCCACGATATTCATGATATATGTCTGTAGTAAAAGCCAGACAAAAATCGGTCATAAAGTCGGTCAGGGAGCGGTCAAACGGTCATAACACCACTTTTCTCAGAAGGTCATTGATATCTAAGTATTCACCAAAAAAATTTTAGGTTTCTACCTTATACACAAAAGTCATAATGTAGAAATTAAGATTTATTTAGAATTTTTTCTAATTTTTTTTTCTACCCAACCGACTTTGACCGGACACCATGACCGACACAGACCAGATATCCTAATAAAATCAACTCTTGCCGACGTATAATTACTAAACTTAAAAAGTCATGAAGTTACAGCTCTCCATCTTACCTACAAAAAAAATGAGATTAGAAAAACTAGAGGGGGGGGCTCTTTGAGCCCCCCCCCGATCTGTAAGGGTTAATTAAAAATTTCTGATAAACATCTCATTATATTTAAAGAAAAATTAGCTGTCTCTAAATTTAATATAGAAATAAAATTATTATGGAAAATCAATTGATTTTTCATGGTAACAGGTATAAGTTATAAAATACAGACGAATTTATAGATGTAATCTTGAAAAGATAGCTTTAATTTAAAATGATAAATATGCGTTATTTTTACCAAAAACTAGACAAAACCCTTTTTTGTTGTTGTTGATAGCAATATCTTATTTCTTTACTCTCGTTTATATATAGTTTTAACCTAATATCTTTTGATTTAATTGTTATTGGTTTGAAATTTTGACTAAAAAGCTGGCTTAAAAAATAGCTCATATGTGATAAAATATATAGCATTTTGCGCTAACTTATGAGGGGTTTATACAATAAATATAATTATAAAAGCAAATATTTGAAAATTATTTAAAATCATTCAATGTTTAATGTAAGATTAAGCCAATTATTAATCACGAAATTACATATAGGTTTTTTATTATTTTGCTAAATAATCTATAAAATATTTACACATTGTAAGTCAACTCTTGAGTTATGTAAGAAGTACAATATCAGCTGATAGATCTTATTTCAATTTTGAAAGATAATTTTATAAAAAAAAATAAAAAAAAGTTGATTTTGTTTTTTAAAAGTGAGCAAAAATAATGTAGAATTTTTAGAAATATTTTTAATATTTTTTTAAAAGCACAAAAAATCTTGATTTCAGGCCTATATTAACAATTCTTAAAAATCCTAGTAGTATCGACACATCCTATTTTTTTTACGTCACTAAGATAATTTCTAAGACACTAATACCGGGTTCGAAATCTCTTTTAAAAATCTGTTAATTTATGAGTATATTTTGTAAAAAAAAAGAGGTTTATAGATTTATTAAATAAATATTCAAAACTCATTTTAATTCTTAGAACACCTAAGGCATAATATCATCTTTTTCCTATTTTGTTTTAAAATTGTATTTAACTCTTCATTTTAAATTTTCAACAAAATTTAAAAATTGTAAACAGTCAAAAGCTTGAGGAAAGTCTAAAAATATGATAATTTAAATCCTTTTTTCTGGGAATATTAAAAAATTTGACATATTCTAAATATTGTCTCAAAAATGACAAAAGTCTTACATTTTATACTGCCTTTAAAAGTCAATTTTCACCATAAAGCTTTTTGTTTTGCGTGTGGGTGTGCATGTGTGCGTATGTGTGTGCGGGCAAATTTACTTTTCTGGTCATATAGTAAAAATAATTTGCAAATGTTGTAAAAAACATCTTTAAGTAGTTTTACAACATTGTTAAAAAATCATGAAAATCTTTGTCATTATATTTGTTACTTGGTTCCCTTAAAAAGGCTGAATTAAAAATAATAATAAGGCAAGTTTTAAGCTATTTTTAGGAAATTGGGTAATCCCCTAAAGCAACTTCTTAAAACTTAACAGAGTAATTGAGTAATATAAAGATGGCTCTTTTTTAACTTTGCTGTTTTGTCTCAACACTTAATATTTTGGTGAGTTTCAAGTTTCTCCCCTCCGCCTTTGTTTTTTCTTCGCCCTGCTTCACATAAATCTTTACGTCATGAAAAAACAAGAATATTTTAGAACTTTTTTTTCATTAAAAATTAGCGGACTTTAAAAAAGATGTTAATTTTAAAAATGTAATCTAATAAAATTCATACATTAAAAAGAAATAAATTCTTATAATAAAGTAACAGGATGTTTGTTTGTCTGTACCGAAGGATCTCGCTAACAGCTGAACCGATTGGGTTCTCCTTAACACATTAGCTTCTCAAAGGTCCCAGGAAGGTTTATAACTATTTTAGGTAGGGTACCACCACCCTCCCAAGAGAAATTACAAAAAATCGGGGTTTTTTTGCGTGGAGACTTGAACGCAACATATACAATTTTTTTTTAAATTAGATATTTGAAATCAAAAAAACACATTTAAAGTGCCACTGAAGGCCTCTAGGGGCGTAGACGCTTTTATCATATAAACTAGCTATAATACGATGAATAACTAAAACATTTAGGAAAAACTATGTATGAGCTTTGCGCCTGTAGAGAAAATAAAGGCTTACTTGTTCACATTTATGTTAATGTCATCTGAAAAGTCATTTACTTTTTTTTCCCTCCTGTCTTAACTCAAAACAAGAATCGTTGATTCCGCTAGTAGACCGGTAAAATTTTATGCTGTCACAAAAAATAACTGTTTGTTGACCAACATATCCCTATCACAACCCTGCGGGGCTTCCCTCACCTTACAATTACCGAAAATATTTTCTACAAAAGGTTCATTTGTGGTCAAGATATAATGGTAAGGAATCCAGAAGATTTTAAAATTCTTAATAAACCTTCCATTCTGAGACTTAATTATTTAGAAGTAATTATAGAGATGCAATGATTTGAAAACATGCACACGAAAAGGAATAATCATTAGAATAAAAACATTTAGCAAGAAAAAGAGTAGGAAAAAAAGCTAATCTCAGATAAATAACATGTTTATCAAAACTTTTCAAATCTTTAAAGAAAACATATTTTATGTAAAACTTCTTTAGAATCTTGATATTTATCTTTGGGAGTATGTATAGAGCTATCATTGACACATACGTTCAAGCTATGAATTTAAAGTTGACAAAAAATACAGGTAAAGCTAGCTATGCATGTAGTGACGTCGTTATTTCTACAGCGCAGCTACTCTTTATATAACCAACCATACGTCCGTCCATATTATGCTTAAAAACAATTAATGCTCTATAATTAAATGTTATATGTTAAAGACAGAAACAGATATATTGATCTTCCCTACATTCTTCCCCCTACAAAGACATCCTTTTATATTTAGTAGAATAGTTTTAAATTTGTCTGTTAAAATATCGAAAATAACGACAATTAAGGGAAGCTTTACATAAGTCCCAGGATGGTCTTTAAGCTATTTTTTTCTTTCCTATCAAACCCTAGACTACATAGCCCCTGCTGTAAAACTACCTCTGCTATATAGCTTTTAATTAATGACAGTATGACTTAAACAAAGCATATATTTCATTTAACTAATCTAGTCATGTAAAAAATAATTCTTAAAGAATAGACTTCTGTATACAATATTTTTATAGACTCAGACTAATTTAAACATTTTCCTTTCCGTTATTAAGAATTACAGAAAAGAAAACTTTAATGAAAAGCTTTTAAAGACATTGTTTTAATTTTCTTATTGACGTTTTTGATATACGTTTGTTAGCATTCAATTTTTTTTATTTTTCAAAAGCTATTATGTTTAAAATTTTCTAAAAAATATCTTTGAATAAACATCCAGGGTAAAGGCATCAAAAAGAAAACTAAATTGCATCTATTTTTTCGTCAGTTAAAAACAGCAGATAAATTGTACTTAATTTGAGGTAAAATTATTTTTTCAGTTTTCGAGAACAAAATAAAATTTTTACATTATTTATTAACATTTATCTTTATTTTCTGCAAAGAAAAATATTGGAAAAAACGCAATAAAATTTTTAAAATTTCCCACTCCAAATGCATTTAAATAAAATTTTTTTGCATTATTGAATCTATTCTTATATTTCTTTTTAAATGGCAGGTACAAAATTATCAAATACCTGCAGCGGCTATCTAAGCATCAAGAGGCATCTAGAGAATTTGAAGGTATATCAATAACTAATAGATTATATGAGAAAGTTGTACTTCTATTCTCTTTTCCCTTTTCGAAAAAAAGGCGAAACTAATTTTTGTACTTTGAAGTTTGACTTGATCTAAAGGTTATAAAAATATTGTAATTTTCGTCACCCAACCTCGTAACAAGAAGCAAAAACTAAAGTTTATGGGAAGGGAGAGTTGTTTATAAAAATTATTTATCCCCTTTATAAAAGACTAGCGATTGCGCCCCTCGCATCTAGGGGTTCTTAATTCCAATAATGTGTATGTAGAACCTTCTCAATATGTAGATGTTAAAATAGCCTTTTACCAACCCAGAAATATATGCTAATTGAAAAGCTAATTCAGTTAAGCTGTTAGTGAGATCTCAATAAACATATAAACATTAATACTATATATGATTAGGATTAGTTGATAGATGTCAGTGGGTTTTAAGTTATTCTATGACATAAAGTAGTAAGGATTTTTTTGTCTTTTAAGATCTCTCTAATAACTAAATTGATCGAGTTCTCCATTCTAAGGAAGCTTTTCTAGTTCCCGAGACGGTTTTTATGCTATTCATCTTTAAATTTAAGTCTTTTTCTGGTTTTATGCTTTTTTACTACCCTCTTTACTTTACCAAAGATGTTAGGGTTATAGCCGCTAGCAAAAAAAGGGTCTTCAACTTTTTCTTCAAAATTTCTATCCTATTCTGTGTTATGATGCAATATTTTATTTGAATATGCAAAGCAGAAATAAGAATGAACACAAATATAAAAGCGAAGCTCATAAATTAACATATTTGAGATGGACATATAAATAACTTTAGCGCTAAAATTATAGACTAGTCACTGTTATTAAAAAGCTACTCATTTTAATGAATGTATCTCTATGGATAAACTTAAATATAAGACACCAAGCAAACCGTAAATGTACACTTGTATTTAAAGTACAAAGGCTAATAACAGTGAAGTTAACGATAATCTATTTTATTTGTATATGAGAGTGTGACAGGGTTTGTTTGTTTGTCTGTGTGTAAGTGTTTAAAAAACATTTTCTAATTAAAATCTTTAAGTTGTTTGGAAATGCCTGGCGTTTTTTTGGTTGTAAAACATTGATTAGATCTTTTAATGCGGCTGGATTTAAAAAGTCCAGCTACTTTTTGTGCATTTGTCTGTATAATCAATCCTAGATGTTTAGATTCAAGGAGATGAGAGAGTTTGGGGGGGGGGGGGTGATTCATTCACTAAATAATAGACTAATCTCCAAAAATTTTATATTTACAAAGAATAAACAAAAAACTTGTTTTACATCCTGCCTCCTTTTATGTAAATATATTGGTATTTTAAAGAATTTTAATTTGACTCTATTTATATAATTTATCGATAAAGAAAAAGATCTAATTAAAATTGCTCTTTTGTTTTGCTTAAAATAAAAAAGATCTTCGAAAATTTAAAGTTTGATACCTAGAAATTTGAGAAATTGATATTGATTATTTAGTTAAGAAAAAATATTTAGCTACTACTATTAAGTGTTCATTTATTCGTATGTAAAATAAAAAAACGTGGTCTTTAAAAGAATAGTTTTATCCAGTAATAGCGGCTTTTTATTTAAAAAAAATTTGAATTCGACCTGTGCAAAAAAATGCGGCAGATTATTTTTGTCTCGTCCTACTAGAGAATTCGCGCGCCATTTTTAATTAAACCCGTGTCAACAAAGGAATTACAATAGATTTATCACCCTAGATGGAAAATCAGGATGTTGCACCATATGTTTATGTACTTTGACAAAGTGATACTCGCAGCTGGCTCAAATAATTATTACTGTATTACTATTCAGAGATCTAAGAGGGATAAGACAATGGCCAAATGTTAATAAACAAAATTACAACTTCTATTGATTATAATAAGTGATTGAAACGTTTGGACATTCAAAAAATCAACCAATCACAATTCATTAAAAGTCCTCAAAGTTGATGAGCCACCGAAAAAGAAAACGTTATTATCAAGCTTTAGGGACTAGCGTACTAAACATCCCATTGTCCCCTCTCTCTCTCTCTCTTTGGTTACTATTGGGCCAATTTAGGGATTGCCCATCTAGACTTTCTATATCTATTTGAATCACACATATCCAGTCGTATCCACCCTGAACCGGTTTTAATTACTTTATTTGTGGGCGCGGACACACAAAAAGTATTTTTTTATTTATAGAAATCAGCTTTGGGTATGTTTTGTTATGTTAGGCATTTTCTGACATTTCCTTAGTTAGAAATACGAACACAGAACATAATTCTTAAGAAATAGAGTTTATATTTAATTTTCCATCAGTTTCCTATTAAAGAATTTAAACATACTTAGATTACTCTAAATTCAACTCACAAAATTTCTATCCCCCTCTGGTATTTTGTTTATTGCGAGGGAGGCTTAAAACTCCAAATTATATTAGTACCCAAAATTATAGCAACATGATTTTTCAATAGTTTTCTTCAAATATTGGGGCTTATTAAACCTTGATTACGTTGTACCATTTATTGCTTATGAAACAAATTTGTATAATAAGTAAAACTTTTCTAAGCGATAAGTTAAAAGAATTTTTATCCGAAATTTCACTTATGAAAGCCTTTTCCATTATAATGGCCACTTTTTGTACTATTATACTATATATCACTTATCAGCTACAAGCTCTGTCAATAGTACAAAGAAAAGTTTAGAAAAAATCACTTTCAATGATATTATATAGAGAGATAGAGACAGAGAAAGTGAGGGAAGAAGAGAGAGAGAGAGAGAGAGAGAGAGAGAGAGAGAGAGAGAGAGAGAGAGAGAAAGAGAATTAGTGAGAGAGAAAGAGAGAAAGTGTTGGAGTCAGAATAATTTTTCAGAACAAATATAGTAATTATATAAAAGGAAACGCTTACATTTAACATAGAATAAAAAACAAACAAAAAATCTTTAAAAATTACTATTATTGATCAAAAATACATTTATGACTGTATCTTATATATTTTCAATGAATCACTAAAAAGTTAGGAAGTCACTCATAATTGAATAAAGCATACAAGGAATTACAAAAATTATGTCCTTTCATTTCAGCAATAAAATAGTTGTTCGTATTTTAGCTAAATAGAAAATTTTAGTTGCTTTGTAGACTTTGGATACCCTAAAATTTATTTTCAACACTTACTAAATACTAATACACACATAAAAACACACAGCCTAATACTGTAAGATTTTTTTCAGACCCTATTTGGCTCTTCTAAATATAAGTTTTAATGCCAAAACACCTAGAAAAACAGCCCAGGTAATTGGATACCTAGGCCGGTAGATAAGTTAGATATCCAGCTAGAAATTAAAATAAATTGTATGCCTTTTTCAAAATTTTATAATACAGCTTTATGATTTAAACAGAAAACAACAGTTCTTATTTTTTTCTTGTTACTGTAGGTAAGCCGTTTTAGAGATATCAAGTAAGGAACAGACAAAATCAAATTCAAATAATTTATTAAAACTATACTTGGTAACTTAGAACTTGTTACAAAGACAATCATTTCTTTATAAGTTTAACCTTTACCAGGGAGTAAGGGTTCATAGGACTTTAAATTATACTGGTACCCAAAGTTTTTAATAGTTATTTCTTTCATCGTATTATAAACGGCTTTCCGCGGATATAGAATGTACAATTATAAGATTAAACTGGTTTTAATCTTATGATTGTACATTTTTATATTCGTAGAAAGCTGGATATAATACGATGCTAGACATAGTTTTTTAGTATGGATGAGAACCGGTTCCTATCCACCGGATTCGAATGAATACGAGAAAATAAGTTCTCTCATTTTATGGCTTACAAACATTAATGACTTTTTAAAATCTTGATTGATTGGTACAAACTAAAAGTGTCCATTTTTTTCCACCAATACTCTATCTTCCCTAGTCTTATCCCTTAAGATCCCTGGCCCTCATACATAATCATTGCCTGTGAAATTTGGGATATTTTTCAAGGCAATACTAAATATGTATCCGTCTTAAATTTATCATTTTTGAAAGGATAAGTTTTCATTGGATCTAGTTAAATACCCAACCAGGAAATAAGAATTTTACTGTAAAGGAGAGCCATATCAGTTCAGTAGTTGGCGAGATATTTAGATATACACATTCATACATATATTCAGACAAATATTATGTTATATACATTTGTTGAGAAAAAATTTGAATAGCTGCTAAAAGATTTTAATGAAAGAAAAATCAGTTTTCCAAATGATTATTATGAATCAGAATTAGAAGGAAATCAGTTGTCCTGCCCTTCAAAGTGCAAAGCAAGGACAGAACACCCCACATACCCCATATTTAAAATTAAATAAAAAAATAAGGAGAATTTATTTTTCTATACTTAATACCTCCGGTAGCCTAACCCTGTTGGGCTACATTCTATCCAAGTTAACCTAACTTAACATTGCCTAAGTTATCAAGTATCACCAGAAAAAAATCAATACCTCCCTTATTTTTAATCTATTTTAAAAAAAAGGGTGGGGGAGGGCTTCTTTGATCAACAATGTACATTGAGGGAAACCACCAAATCAATTTGTGTTAATTGGAAATCTGATAACAAATCTTGTCTTTAGATTACAACTTTTAATTTGATCAGTTCTCTTTAAATGATTACGGTGATGGTCTACCATACACTTTACACAAATAAGCAGAGATCTTAAGTGATAAGACAATGGGCGATAATCTTATTTACATGATCATTAAACAAAATTACTTTTTAAGTAGATTTACATTATTGGTCTAATCAATAAAAAGTAAAAAGTAATACAAAACTTTGGGTACCATGTAATTAAAAATTAGATGTCCTCTTTTCTAAGAAATAAGAAATATTAATTTTTATATTTTACTGTCTTAACCTGAAACTGAACTTAACTGAAACCTGTGGATAAACCTGTGGACGTAGTCAGTGCAATTGCTACCTTCAAAAGCACCATGCAGGAGGTAAAAGCCATCGTTGGTTCTGAAGCTAAGGATTACCACCACCTAACTCTGATTCATATTTTTAAAGACAAATGTCCAGATGGCCTGAGAGATAAAATTATGATGGAGTTAGGTAGCATGAACTTGCCAGATATCAAGAAGATTGTAGAACTTCTGGAGAAGACAAGGGGAGCAATGTTGGCTGGTGATATGTCCTATGACACTGGTGCCGGCAGGAGGAATCGTGATAGAGCTGCCGCCGCGCAAGTATCTGGCCGCAGTGACAATAAAAATGGACGGGCTGGTAAGGACAAAACTTCCAAGTGGAATAGTACATGTCCTATTGAAAGCTGCAAGGATAAACATCCGATTTTCCGTTGTCTCATGTTTAAGAAGATGGATGTTGTTGACCGAAAAAAAGTTGTCCAGCAGAAGAAGTTGTGTGAACTCTGCCTGTGTGAAGGCCATGCTGCTGACAAGTGTACTAAATCGGATAAGCTTGGTGTCTGTGGCACCAATAATTGTGACAGATATCATAGCCGGTTGCTCCATGAGGCTAGTGCTGGTGTGAATACAGTCTACAAGTCAAGTTCTGCACCTAGCCCCTGTACCTTCCTGCTTCAGTTAGTTCCTGTTGTAGCACCTGGCGGCGGCGCCTGCCACGCCACCGTTATGTTTGACTCTGGTGCGAATCTACCACTTGTGTCTGAGAAGTTATCCAACAAGTTGAAGCTGAAATCTACTGGCAGATATACAACCATTTCTGTGGCTGACGGCAGTGAAACATCCTGCCGCAATGTTGTGTTTTATCTGAAGGACAGGGATGGTAATTTGAGGGAGTTTGAGGTAGCTGTTATGCCTACCCTTGGTGGGGCCAACGAGATGCGCTCGGTCCACCCTGAAACCGCCGCCGAAATATTTAAGATGCCGCCAGAAAGATTTACATATGTTAGTGGAGGCTTGGATATCATCATTGGAAATACCCATCCTGACGTGTTTCCGTCAACCTACCAGAAAGTGGGCCAGTCTATGTTGTGGCGAACCATTTTTGGTAGTGGTTTTATCTGTACAAGTGCTGACGGTGGAGCTGGTGACCAGAAATCGGCATATAAAGCTGTCAGTGTTAGTGGAGGCACTTCGATATTTATTCTAAGAGAAAATCAAGTATTTTTTTAGCAGATTTTTCTTTAAAAAAATTACATATGAATTTCAATCAAGTAAAACATTTTATTCAGATCAAGGAATGATTGAAAATTCATATTTAAATTTTCATTTTTTTTACAAAGATTAAAATTGGTATTTTATCATAATTTCGATGGAAATTCTAACAGAAATATTATTAGTTTGCTATTATCTAAGTATCGAAAAGTTTTATTGTTGATTAAGATAATTACAGTTTTTATTCATTGAGTTTGAAAAACTTTCTGCCCAATGATTTTGAATTTTTTTTCTAACTACTCTTTTTGATGCTTAACCAATTTAGTTTTAAGTACCTATAAATCTTAATTTTCTTGTCTAAGATTTATTTCGTTATTTGTTCTTACCATTATTTGTTCACATTTCAACCAAATTATTGTAGGTACTTATTGATTTATTAATAATGATTTATTACCTATTGATTATCAAATGATTATTAACCAGTATAAGTTGTTATATTTATAACATCATGATTAATAGGGTTGGGCCGGATACTTTTTTGGCCGGATACCGGATACCGGATATCCGGCTGATTTCAAATGCCGGATATCCGGTATCCGGCCGGATATCCGGCCAACGCCGGATATCCGGCAAATATCCGGTTATCCGGCCAAATTACCGGATATCCGGCCGGATAACCGGCTAAATTATCAGATATTAAAGTAGCAAAAAAAATTTATTAACAAACTTTTGAGATTTCATATATAAAATTTACATAAAGATAAACATATTCAAAAAATGTTCTTCTAGCTTCAATAATAAGACAAGGATGACAACATCCATAAGTAGCGAAGCACAAAAAATTGTGGATGGGAATACGTAGAAGTAGATTTAAAGTATATTTATTAAAATCAAGAATAGATGTATTGGAGAAAATAAACACAAAACCTTGTTTTATTTTGTATGATGAAGACGGTTAAAGTAAATTACATACTAGATGCACATAACAATGGGGGAAAAAAATTTGAAACTGTTAATGCAAAAAAGTTTTAAAATTGGACCAAAAATACCAAAGATATGGGAAAATATGTCAAACATATAAAAATAGCCAAAAACCTGCTAAAAGGCAGTTTGGCCGCCATTGTTTCTTTTCTTAAAACACCAGAAATTTAATGTTAATATCTTTAACTGAAAAATTTTAGAAAATTGGACTATAAACACCAAAGATGTGGGTAAAAATGTGATAAATACAAAAATAGCCAAAAACCTGCAAAAAGGCAGTCTGACAGTCATTGTTGTTTTCTTCAAATGACAGGAAATTTAATTTTGATATCTTTAACTGAAAAAATTTCGAAAATCGGACCATAAGCACCAAAGATATGGGGAAAAATGTGAAAAATATAAAAATAGCCAAAAACCTGCAAAAAGGCAGTCTGGCCGTCATTGTTGTTTTCTTCAAATGACGGGAAATTTAATTTTGATATCTTTAACTGAAAAAATTTTGAAAATCGGACCATAAACACCAAAGATATGGGGAAAATTTGCAAAGTATAAAAAATAGCCTAAAACCTGCTAAAAAGCAGTTTGACCGCCATTAATGTTTTATAGTTAATTGTGCTCCTTAATGATGGGAATGTTGTCAAAAAATTTCAGCTCTCTATCTTTTATAGGAGCCGAGAAAATCACGTTTCCCCCAATTCATTAATTACGGACGGACAGACGGACGGACAGACGGACGGACAGATGGACGGACAGACGGACAGACGGACGGACGGACGGACATTGTGAATTATAGAGTAGCTTTGCTACTAAAAATTATAGCCATTTAAAATTTTAAAAGGCAGAGATTTTTGGTGTAAAATATAAAAAAAGTTATAGCCGGATATCCGGCCGGATATTTTCAATATCCGGTATCCGGCCGGATATTGAAAATGGCCGGATATCCGGCCACACCAGATATCCGGCCCAACCCTAATGATTAATAGGATTGTCCATTTTAGGATTTTGTGTATGTGATCTTGTGAGTGTCATGTGCCTGGAATATTGTATGGTACAAACCAATCCCCATCCTTCTATCCTAAAATGTGAGGTATTATGAGTCCTAGTGAGGAGTATAATATTGTGTATGCATTTCACGGGGTTTCATTTGGTTAGGAGCAAAAATTGTCATGTTTTTCGGGATGTGGCCATTTTCATGTGATTATGGTGAGTTGAGTTTAGTGAGAAATGTTGCTAGTGCTCAGCGCAAAAAAAATCTTGAATCTCGTTAAGGAAGTTAATTTGACTTTCAAACGGGGGGTGTGTCTTAACCTCTTTTCGAGGAAGCTTTGTGTTTATCAAGATCAAAATTAATTTCCTTATTTACAATTCCAATTCAGAAAAAATGTCGTCTTTGTTTGACTATCCTTTCCTAAAGAGACGTGGCATTGAATGTTGTTTTTGTTTGGGGTCTCTCCACGTTATTTTTGAATGATATGTTTGTGGATAAAGATTTCGGAGAATAGAGTCGGGCCTATCATTGGTCTCATAGTGCGTGATTAACCCTAGTATGCCAGGTGCTTTAACCATAAGAACTTCAGGTAGATTTTTCTTTATTTATAAATAGTTGTATGGCGTATAGGACGGATTTATTAAGTTAAAAGCTTTAGCCAGCTACACGTGAAACTTTATTATGATTCAAATATTATGTTTTAGTAATTTTTTTATGTGCTTATATTTATGCATGTAACAATGATCTATTAAACCAAATAATTTTCCTTTAAAGCCAAAGTAACCAAAGATTCTTTAACCGTAGAAAAAAAGATTTTTAAAAAGCAAATAATATTACGTGGTTATAAAAACTGGAATTTTGTATTAATTGATTTTGTAATTTCAGGACTTTGAAATAGTTTGTATCAATAAATCTATACTCAAACCTGCTGTTGAAACTTGATGGTTCCTGGTGTTGGGGGTTTTGTCCGTAAGACTAAGATCTCTAGAACTTCCCGCGAATTCGGAAGTCAAACTTAACCAAAGTGTCATGGTTAAGACATTTACCATATAAGTAAAGCTTAAATATGACAACTGAATAGTTTTTATGTTAACGTAAATGATATAAAATACCACAAAGTTACAATATTTTAAAACGTTTTGCTATTAGAATTTCATTAAAAAGGGTTTTTAATTATACTATTAATTCAAATTTATTATATCCTCAAAGATTATAATTCTTTTCTGTATTTTTGGTTGAAAATTTTTTTTTACACTAGTTTGCTATTTGGAACCGATCAATCAAAATTTAATAAAATTACACTAAAGTTTTAAGCCAAAGAACGAAATAACTTTACAGTCTTACTACTTTTTAAAATTGGTAAATTCTTACACATTGTAAAGTTAAGACTTGTAAAGGTTATACAATCAAAAGGTTGCTTGACTGTAACGGGGATTAATAAGAAACATGATTCAAATTGAAAATTAAATTTTTTTTTATTGATTTGTTGACAATACCTACAAATTTGGGGCGAGAAAAAGACTTACCTTTCCGATGATCATGGTAGATACATTTCCATTTGAGTAGGCCCGGATAATCCATGACAACCTTAATCAAATTCTATAACAGACTTTGGGCATATTCATATTTTGTGGCAGCCGTGCAGATCAAAATAATTATCTTCAATTAAAATTTTGAATTGCCAATGATAATGAACAAAATTACACCTCCTATAGCTAAAAAATTGGAAACTGCTAGCTCAATGAATAAGTATTTAATGAAAGCACCAAAAGTTCTTAATTGCTCAAGTTAGCCAAAGTGTGTATAAAACGTATAATATACGGTCCAATGACCCCTCCCTCCCTTACTGCTTAAAATGTAGATCTATACACTTTAATTATGATAATTTTTAAAATTACGATTCAAGTATCTTATTATTTTAATTAAAGAGATTTTTTAATCTGTACAACTGCGATACATTGTATTTGTTTATGTTTATGTATAATAAAACTAGCAATTGTATGAATATCCCAAAGTTGGGCCAAATTATTTTTTTTAAAATCAAATAAATTTTATTTGCCCAACAGGAAATAAATTGTTTATGTTTATGTCTTATAGAAATAGTCTTACTAAATTCTATCTAAGCCTATAGTAATCTAATTGTTGGGTTATTCTAAAGTAGTTTCAACACAGCATTCTAATCTATTTAATCTTTAATTTCTAAGTGATACAACTAAATAAAATCTAAAAGTAATCTTAAAGTAATGTAATATGATCTTTAAAATTCCTATTTGGTAATCTAAAGTCATCTTTAGGAAATATAAAATCAAGTAAATTACCTTTAGAACTCTTTGGACTTCTAACAAAATTTGATAGAATCATTAAAAATCACTTTTACTAAAATCCTAAAATTGCTAGATTAACACGGGTAATTTATAGTAATTCTACAGAAATAAAAGTCTAAGTAATTATAACTATTAATACTAAATAAAATTACTATAGTATTTGCAACTTTAGAGTAATTGCATAAAACATTACCTTTAGTATCCTATCAGTCGAAGGGTAATCTAAGGTAATTCTTAGGTAATATGAATTCTTTATATCTATTTTCTTTCTAATGAGTAGTCTAGTAATCTTTCCTATATTCCTTATATAGATCTATTACTCGTCATTGCTAGGGTATTTAAAAGTAGCCCAAAACTTATCTTTAGAAGGCATATCAATTCTAGGATTACAAAGATTACTAGTCTGGTAATCTTTCCTATATTCCTTATATATATATATTACTCGTAATTACTAGGGTATTTTTGAGTAGCCTAAAACCTTATCTACAGAAGTCCTATAAATCATAGGACTACTAAGTTAGCCTAGTAATCTTTCCCATATTCCTTATGCAGACCTAATACTCCTAATATCACTTGGGTAATTTTATAAGCCCTTATCTTTAGAAGTCCTATGAGTCCTAGGCCTATTATAAAATCTTACCTTTAGAAGTCCTATCAGACCTAGGATAACCAGGGTGATGAGAATGGTCCATACTACCCAGTCAAACATTATCACCTAAATATCAATTATAGGTTCAGATTGGATAATGGAATCAATACAAACAAGGATGATAGACAAACAGACAAATTGGCGTGTTCATAAAAAGAAAGAATGAGAACGTTACCTATATGTATAAATAATTTTGTATGATATTTTTTTTTGTATGCTGACGACAGACCATCCGAACAAGTAAGATTGGAAAATCTTCACAAAAAGTTCAGTCGTTCATCTTAAGTAGCGTTACAGATGGACAGACGGACTGAGTAAACGATTAGCTTTGCACTAAAACAGATATAAATAATAATTATCTATTTGTTCCTAGAATAAATGGCAATGACAAATTGAGGATAGATTAATATCTCCCCCCCCCCTCTCCCAACAGCAATAACAAATAAAATTATTAATTTCTTTAATGAGCAGATATTTTTTAGGGGGGAGGGGGGGGGGGTTGCTGGTGTAATGATTTGTTAACATAGCACCTCGTCCTCCAATGATCAACTAAACGCAGGAACTGGTTTATAATGTTTTAAGGGAAGATTAAAAATTTTATTTTAAGTTATATTCTACATGCTCCAACCTTCCTTTATTTCTACCTTTCTCCGTTTTAGATTATTTGTGTAGCCTTTTCAAAATAAGAAGATAATTTTGAAGTAACTTTTCATATTTTTATATAAAACGATTATTGGAAAATAACCATATTTGTCAAAAGTAATCTAGAACTTAATTTGGATAAATAGCTTATTTTTTAAAATCTAGCTCTCAATAATGTTTGTTAAATTACTGACATCAATAATATGCTAAATGTAAACTTTGGAGGAGGGGGGGGGGTCTATGCCTATAGTGCACCGAACCCCCCCCCCCCCCCACCTGTTTAAAAAAATAAATTGATCAGATGAAAAACTAACCCCCCTCCTTATTTTTAATTTATTTCAAAACAAGGGTTAAGGGGGTTGCGTGCTTAACAAGGCACGTTAAAGTAAATTGCCTAATTTTATATCCAAATTATGTCTAAAAATAGTCTGTTTTCAACAAGTTATGGTTTCTAATTGATTTTATAATGATTACAAAACATCCTGATTAATCTAGAATTAGATTTTATATTTTTTATATCTTTATTTCTATTGGTGCAATATGTATTAATTTACTTCAAAATAGCGGTTGCGCCCCTAGCATCTAGGGTCTCAGTAAACAAATGTGGAGATCGAAAAATCGCCTAAAACCATCCCAAGACTTAAATCTAAAAAATGTACAATGCCTATTTAAAGTTTCCCTGAAATCTATACAGGGTACATTCAGGGAAATTACCAGGGAGGTAGGGTTCTTAAGGCGGTTTATTACACTAGTTCCCAAAGTTTTGTAATATCTTTTTCTTATTTGTTGGCTTAAAAACTTTGGGGACTTTTACTGAATTTTGATAGTTTGTGCATTAAGTTGAATGTTCAATTGTTTCAACCACTAATTGTAATATACAGAAGGGATAATTTAGTGTAATATCATTGGGGACGTAAATCAATTTATCGGCTATCGACCTTATCCCTTTGAATCCTTGGAAATTATCAATAAACTTACCCCTTCTAAAACTTCGACAATATGTTGAGGAAGTTTCAGGTCTTTTACGCTTACTTGCTGAATTTTGAATTTGGTATGTGCACGTCTTTTTAAACTTTTATAACTGCGCTACTTGCAAGCAGCTTAACACCCCTAATTCTAACTTGGAATTGGCTTTGTAAAGATATATGTTCTTTTATTATTCGTCACTGGATTCCTCTATGTCAGGCTCGGTTTCTTCAGAATTGTTTTCACACTCCAACATTGTATTTTACACCTCTGAAAAATTAATGGATTAATTATTACTAGGATCTTACACCAGATTATTACGGACCCTAAAAGACAAATTCTTCCTCCTCCAACCTCTTTACCCCATCAGCCCTCCTCCTATTTGATAAACGAACTAACCAATAAATGCCAGGGGAAAAAGCAAGCTAAATTTACGACAATATTTCCCCTGTCATACACATATATTTCATATTCGTTGAAAAGTTTAAAAACAAAGACGATTGCATCAAAAACTTGCGAATCTCCTCAAAATTACATATATGATGAATATAAATAAGGTAAAAACTTTAAAATATTAAGGGAAAAAGTAAGAAAGACAGACAGGAGGACAGGCAGACAAAGAAATTAAGTATTTTGCATTAGTCAAATATGTCCAATTTTGGAGAAAAAAAAGTATTTGTTGTATTGTACAGCAAATACCATTGCTACAATAAACTTTCATATAAAGTAATAAGTTTTTTTATTTATCCAATCGATTTTACATTTTAGGAAAGCTTCACAGAGCTCCCCAGGGTTTTTTCAGATTTAAGTAATTATTGATTAAAGCTTTCGTATGGTTTTAGGCTATCTTTTCTACACCCTGTATTCCTCTTCGAATTCAGAGCCATTGTATGCTATGGGCACATCCGCCAGTAAATGTACAATATAATTATTTTAAAAATAAGAAAGTTTTAAAAACAATTGTGTAACAGAAAAGTTCCAATTAAATTTTAAAGTTTGTTTAGAATTTACTTTAAGAGTTTATAGTTTATTTGTCTGATAAAATAAAGCAATTGGATGTGTTTAGTAATACCTCCAAAACAGATCATTTTAGGGAAATTTAAAATTGTCCTTTATTGGTATCGAAGCTAATCTATCATTTACTGTTTGTTAGTACGTCAGTCAGTCCTTAAAGCTATGGGGGAAATGTGATTTCTCGGCCACTAATTAAGATATACAGCTGAAATTTTCAGTGTAGATTCCTATGACCTCTGCGCATCTCTTCGCTAATTATGGACAATGTCTTCCTTGTTTTTATGTCTGCAATACTTGAACAATTCTAAAGGTAAAAGTTAACTTTATGGCATTTGTCTCGTCATCTTTTCAAGGAAGCTTTTAGTTTGTCAACCACAAATTAATTTCTGATTTTCTTCCTTGTTTTCCTTATAAGAAAATGTCGTCTTTGGTTGTTTGATAGGATTTTTTTGAGGATGTGGCGCGGCATCCTTTTTGTTATGGTACTTCGGAATTAAACGGAGAAGAAATAACATATTTTGAGACCAAAAGTAAGCTCTCTTGTGTGTCAAAAAGTGTGGAGTGTTTTACTAGTAAATCAGGGGCTTCACCATGAAACACCTCAGGTACAAATGAGATCCTTTGAGCAGAATATTGTGGTATATAGGGTAAAATAATAGGTTTTCTCTACGGCATTTGAGCCAGCTTAGTAAAGCATTTAATTATGATTCATAAACTTATGTTTTTGTTTTTAAAATAGGTATTATTTTGATGCATTTTTACATGAATCATTAAGCCAAAGTAATATTTTTTTATAAACAAAAGTACCCAAAGTTTCTTAACCTTTAAATAATAAAGATTCATAAAAGTACCCAAAGTCGCTTAACCCACAAATGATATATTAATACTATATTAATATTTAATGTTTTTGATTATTATTTGATATTGTATTTTCAGGACTATTGTAATAGTGTAGAGTAACACAATAAATCATTATATACAAATCCTGTTGATTGGTCCTGGTTTTGGGTAGACGTCTCCAACTTAAGATCTCTAAAACTTTTTGCTTTTGAAGTCATACTTGACCTAAACTGCCATATGGTCAAGACAGCATTTAAACTTGCATTTAACGCTGTTTTAATAAGAATCTTACCAGCCTTGCTTGCCATCTATCTTTCTTGTTATTTCATATGAAAACAAAAGAAAAGTTTAGCTGTGTTGTTGCTTTCTAAATTGGGTCTCACATAAAACATTCCACCCCTTTCTGTTCTAAATAATCCTATCATGATTTATCATACTAGAGACGCTAAAAAAGCTGCCATATCAGATGCATGAAATTAGATATTTAAAAATATACAAAAGAACAGTAACCTAACATGGCATAATGTGAAAAACAAACACTAAAAACTTCCCCTCCCCACTTTTATTTTTAATTTATTTCAAAATAAAGGGAAAGGGGGGTATTTCTATGCTCGACAAAGAACTCGGAGGTAAATCACCAGTTTTTGGTATAAAAGTTAACACAACTTTATCTTATGTAAGTAATTCTAATTAAAGAAAGAGATAAAGATTTGTGAGAAAAAAATTTAATCTGTCTAAAAGTCCATAATGAGAAGAATAATAATTTGTGGCAATCGTCTAGTATTAAAGCTGTAGAATCATTTCTAACGTCTTTAGTATGATTAGCGCAGGCCAGACTTTCACTTGACACCCACCACAAAACCAACCCCAAACAACAACTAATTTAATTCGAAAATTTTTTCCATGATTTTAGCTGTTTTTGGGGTTTGTCTTAATGGCGACCATTTTTATATGCCCCCCCCCCCCAAAAAAAAAAAATTTTTTTGTTGTTGTTATCTTCTGCTAAACAAAAATATGTTTCTTTTGTTGTATTACAGTTAGGGAGTTGAATCCATTTTTATAGAAGCAGAAACATAATCTATGATTATGGTTTGGACCCTATAAAACTGTAATCTACCCTTCCACTTTCCCCTCTCTTGGTGAAGATATCTTCAACGCCGATACGATTTTTGAAATGTAAGATTCCACTTTCAATAGAGGCGAAACTGGAATCATACATTCATGTTTACATATCAGCGTATTCATAAACATTGATTTCCTTATTTATATCGACATAATAGTAATGTATCATTCTACTTTCAATAGAGACAAAACTGGAATGATACATTCAAGATAACATATCATATATTTAAATCGACATAGTAGAAATTGTACATATTAGTTAGTTTTTTTTTTAAATTTTTATTAGTTAGCAAAAAAAATTGATCATGTTACCTGTTAAATAATAAATTTCCGACTTTAAGTGAGACAAAGTAATTTTTTGCTTTCTTCACCCTTTCATTTAACAACTTTCTTTTTAAGGTTAATTAAAATGTTAAATGGATGTAATTTCCTTATTTTTGAAGCTAGAACAATTTTTTCAGAAAATCTTTATCTTAAAGTAAATTTTATATTAGAAATCTCAAAACATAAATTTTCTTATTCGTTTGCTTAACAACTTTGGGCACTTTTACTGAATTATTTAATATCTATAATACAAAGTAGAACGATGTCTTTCTGTCTATCTGTCTGTCCATCCGGCTGTCCCTTAAGATCTCAGTAACAACTGAACCGATCAAATTCTACTCTTCAGGTCCTGTTGTGGTTTTAAGCTATTTTCTTGAGGGGTGGGACAACCCCAACCCCCCTGGTTCTGGTGATGCTCATAAATTATGGGCGCAGCACCAGAATTTTATTTTTTTATTTTTAAATTTTTTTTTTTAAATTACCTCATGGGGCAAAGCTCCTAGAGGCTAGGGGCGAAGCTGCTAGTACTTAATAACCTAACTATTCAAAATCCAATAAAAGTCCCCAAAGTTGTTAAGCCAGCCAATAAGAAAACGTTATTGTAAAACTTTGGGGACTAGTGTAATAAACAGTCCATTGTTCACCTCTCTCTATGCTAGTTCCCAAAGTTTTACAATAACGTTTTCATTTTTGTTTGCTTAACATCTTTGGGGACTTTTACTGAATTTTAATTGGTTAGTTAATTTAGTATAGTGTCGAAACGTTTCAACCACTGATGGCAAATTACAGTAGGGGTATTTTTGGGAATGTACATCTTTTATCGGCTATTGTCTTAAACCCATCAGATCCCTGGTGGCGATAAACTTGAATTAAAGTACCTAGAGGTTTTGGACCAGCTAGGAAGGTAATTTCAGTCCAATGTTCCCTACCTCCCTGGGTACAATAAAAGTTGTATACAGGGAGGGAAAAATGGACGAAAAATTAAATAAATTCTGTCTATGATAACATGAGAAAACAGAATGAGAAGGACAGTAGCACCCTGTAATCGATATCAGAAAGTCCTGAATGTCCATTTAAAACATTTGACGAAGCTTTTTATATCATCTATAATACAAAGAAGCTTGATGTCTGTCCGTCTGTCTGTCCCTTAAGATCTCGGTAACCACTGAACCAATTGGATTCTACTCTTCAGGGTATATACCTATTGGTCCTGTGGTGGTTTTAAGCTATTTTCTTGGAGGTGGGACACATTGGTTGATGAAAACTGGCATTGTCAAAACTAAACAGCCAAGATTAGTTGTTTATTGCATCTGTTTTTCCAGTTTTGTTAGTCCTGAAGGGGCGAAGGCCCAGTCTAACAAAACTGGTGTTCATATTACAACTTTTTAATTTACTATTTGTAGAAAAATGTCTATAATACAATACATTATACAATATATGGTTTAAGTATGGATTAGACGGGTCTGATCCAGCGGATATTAATTGGTTTCGTAGCCATACTGGAAAATCATAAAAAATCATGGACAGAATGACGGACAGGCAGAAAAGTGAATTGTAGAGTACCATCGCATTTTATTCTTTTTTAGTTAGTATTCGTATCCAGAGAGGGAGGAGACAACTGACTGCTTATTACAATAGTACACAAAGTTTTACAACAATGTTTTCTTATGCATTGGCTTTGGGGATTTTTACTGAATTTTGATTGGTTGATTAAATTTTGTTTATAAACGTTGGAACCACTAATTTTAATCTACAGAAGGGGTTATTTAGAGCGTCATCATTATGGATGTGCATTAATTTATCGGCCATTGTCTTATCTCGTTATATCCCTGATATGTTTCATAATTTTATTTGTTAGCTTTACTTAAAGGGACTGTGAACTAGAATATTTCTTATCAGATTGGAGATGCGATCTCCAAATTTCAAAATTCTTTGAACGTATGAATAAGACTTTTACAGAAATGCTTCGCATCTAGTCCACTTACCTATGTATACTATAAATTTTACACCATATAAAAGTTGAATCTGAATATTTGATTGACATGCCATGGTAATTATTGAGCGCAACTCAGGCACGAGATACAATTACTCTAGCTAGCCCTAAGGCACTTTTTATATGTTTTTAAGTATTTATTAGCCTATCTTTACCAATATAATACCTTATATGGGTAACGCTAGCCTAATCATGGTAAACTGTATGTGATTGATTATTGTTATATGCTTATCAAAACATTATGTTTATTGTTAAAGTAACCATGTGACCACTTTTTTCTAGTATGTATGCCTACAACCATAGTTTGATTTACGTCACAAGTTTAACATACAAACATCATTTTCATCATTTATATAAATGATTTACCAGACATGATCAAATGTTTCATAAATCTCTTTGCAGATGACACCATGATTGCAGTAAGTGGCAAAAACAAAACAGAAATAGAAACCCTAGGAAACACTTTAATGGCAGAAATCACTGAATGGTTCAACCACAATAAACTAACCCTAAACCCCACTAAAACCAGAATTATAAATTTCAACACAAAACAAGAAATTAACATTAAAATAAACGATACCATCATACAAACTGTTAAAAGCAATCACATTAATACTCAAGAATCCTCTTTCAAATTCCTAGGATTTCTATTAGATGAAAAGGCAAATTTTAATAGCCACATCAATAAAACAATAAGTAAATTAAATACATGCAATCATATCTTAAGAAACATAAAAAAAGAGATTCCAACAAAGCAAAAAATACTATGCTACAATGCACTAGGTAAGCCTTTCATAGAATATGGAATTAGCATTTGGGCACCAAACAACACAAAAGCTTTAAATACAATCACTACTATACAAAAACGTATCATTTTAAACATACATGGTTCATCCAGAAGAATCCACACTGAACCACTCTTTAAGAAATACAAAATTCTCAAATTCAAAGATCTAATCACATACAATAACCTATTAATAGGACACTCCGTTTTCTATGAATACGCACCAACTGCAATTCTAAACTTAATAAATAATCCACATGAGAGACTACGCAGGAATATTTGGAACTTGAAAATAAACGGAGCAAACAAATCATCTATAACAAAATTTACCATTCCCAAAGACTGGAATGAACTAAATATAGAATTAAAACAAATAAAAAACAGACAAAAATTTAAAAAAGCAATACTAAAACACTTTATAGATAAATACAAACTATTCATAAACTGTAGCGATCATAATTGCAATATCTGCTACTAAAACCTACACAATAACCCTTGTACATGTCCATAAAATAATTACTTATGAACATACTCTCAGCCTTCAGCCTGCCTTGTCCTCCGCCGTCTTCTCACAATCAGCAACATGAAAATTAAAATTAAGTCATGGGTAAACCTACAATAGTATCTATTATACAAATGTAGTGCCATGATCTTCCTAGTTATATTAAATATTTTATTATTGATATTGTTTATTCAATGTAATGAACTTATATAAAAATTTGTTATAATTAGTGGAATTAATAAATATCTATCTATCTATCTAAACACTTTATTAAACAGACAAGGGCTTAGATCCTTATTAATAGTTGATGTTATAACTTGCACTTCTTAAAATATCTCAGTTATTTATTGACTCTCTAACCATCAAGTTCTTCTGGCTTTAAAGGTAATGACTTAGTTGTTTGGCATGCATTGTAGTTTAAATTTAGGACCCTCAGTACTTAGCATGAATTGAGCTTGGGTCTTATGTTAGAGATCTAACACTTAGCACAATTCAATGCTTTGGACTTGGGGCACTTTTCTGTCCTACACTACTTATGATTATTATCACTTATCCTGTAAATACTTTCATACTTAACTTATTCACTTGTAATGTAAATACACTTTATAAAACCATCTTCCTTCTTGAGTGCTTAATATACTTATATGATATAGATCGAATACCATAACCAGCCATTTATTCTTAGTTTAAAGCAATATAATACCTCGCGTGGGTCTTTGTTGAGCTACCACGGGCTCAACCAAATTCGTATTATACTTGTGGGAATAGAGGGAAAAGCATTCTAAATTGACGAACCGACGATGAGAATGTCTATGTGTATTGCAGTAAAAGTAGGATTTTTAGTAGTACTCATAGAAGAGCGATCTCCATACCATAATATTGGACAAGCGCCCCATTCGCACTACCAAGATTATCAAACCTTAACATCATCTCATTAATATAATATCAAATATAGGGCAAAACTGTCTCTGGTTCTTTTAAAAACGGCTTTTTCCGACGATTTTTACTATGTCCAAGTTTGAGGAAAAAATTTTCGGACTATATAAATGTGCAGTTAATTGTCTTTTTTTCCTTCTATAGCTAAAACTAAACTTTTTAACATAGTTCTCTATTTTTCCTAACGGTTAAGCTGACTTTTAACAATATCCTTGCTGTAAACCAATGTATAGTTACTTAAAAATTGATAAAATAAGTAATATTTTTATTGAAAACCAAATACAATAACAAAGCTAGAAACAGGTTATTTTATTAGTATCCAAGTAACTTTAGATGGCCCATCTCTCGCCCACCTTTAATTACAAATTTGTAAATAATAAAGGTGCAATATTTCTTTATAAACAGTCTGATAAAAGTGTATACTTATTCTTCAAAGTGGGTTATTTATTGTCCAACACAATAAAAAAAGGATATCATTATTTTAAATAACCTATGAGATTCAACCCTTTGTAGACTTTGAGGTATTTTTTTGTCAATAATACAAGTTTAAGATAGATCTTTATTACCTAATTACTACGTTATAAAAAAACTAATTGGCAATTTTATATTACAAAATAAATTCCTTAAAAGTAACTAAATTGTTTCAACTATATATGACAAGTTAAATACCCCTACAAACATTTTAAGAAACAAAAACGTTCAGATTTTCCTTGTTTTTTCCTTTTTCCCTTCCAAAATACCATAAAATCAATGCATTATTTCTAGATATTTTTGTTAATAGAACGTTTTTGGTTGATCAATGTAGTGAAATGTGCTTAGAAAATGTTACGATTTGATAATCATTTGGGAAATTTTTACGTTCACACTCCCTTTAAGTGAAAGCTTTTCATTACATTAAGTTTTAAGTCTTAACCCTTTACAGTCGGGCCCCTTGCTGCACCTTAATCGGTCGGGGGGGGGGGGGGGGGGGGGCGTTCAACGTCCCCCCCTATTATCTCAGTTCCTATTAGAGCTAGAGGGCTAAATTTTTTTGTGCAAGTCCCCTGTTTGATAATGAAATTCCGACCTTTTATAAGTCTATGTCAATTTTCGCTTCCTTCACCCTTTTATTTAACAACCTTTGTTTTTAGGTCTTTTTTTACTTAAAAATTTCAAACGGCTGTAATTTTCTTAATTTTGAAGGTAGAAGAACAATTTTATTCCAGAAACTGTTTATCTTTAAGTAAATTTTACATTAGAAATATCAAAATATATATTTTAGCGGCCGCAGCTGTACTTGGCAGCTGCCAGCCGCCACAGTCGGCGATTGGCAAGAAAATGGCGGCGGATCTTTATGAAATTTTTTATGTTATGTAGACATGTAAGAAAAGCTTAAGTTTAAAATTTGAAGTCTCTAAGTCAAAAGTTGCAGCCACAGGAGCCTTTTAAAGATTTCTGGAGACCTGGGGGATCAGGACCTGCAGGATCATACCTGGAACCTGAAAGTAACTTGAACACCTGTATTTCATATCAGGTTGTACTACTAGAGGATATTTTAGTATTTTGGTATGATAAATGTTTTTTTTTAGTCAAAAAATATTTTTGCTCTTTACCTGGATGACCCTGCCAGGTTTGCTGGCATCCTGTGCCCGCCAGGATGGAGATATTCAAAAAAATTCCAACTCTCAGTTGTGTGTCTTACCCATACTTAAAAAGTCACGCAGTTTGGGCTCTTTATCTATCACACACTGAAAATGAGATAGAAAAAACCGGAAGGGGGGGCGTTCAACGCCCCCCCCCCCCGACCGTTAAGGGTTAAGTATGTGTTATAACATATAACATAGGCCAAAGTTAAACTTTATCTGAGAGTGATAGGACAATGGCAGATTGGTTATCACACCTTTTTACATAAAAATGAAATGGTTTTGCAAGGGTAATTAATATTCCATCATCCTTTACCATTATCCCAAAGTTAATTAAATCTATAAGGCCTTTGAATCTAATTTATTAAGCTATTTGAAATATATTTAAATCTATTTTTACAGTTTTAAAGAATCCTGAGATAAGAATTACCTTTACATAAATTCAATCCACCTACAATGAAAGCCAAAATAGACAGGCAAAATTTCTGGATTCTATTTTGTACTTCAGTTTGAATTTTCATTGGTTTGAAATAAATGCACATTTAAAATAACCTTTGTTTATTTTTTGTTATTTATGAATCATTCCAGTAATACAGCAAAGGAATTTTTCAACCATATGATTTCTAAAAAGCTATCTTTGTCTTAAGAAATGCAAATTTTATCTCTTTCCTGTCAAAATTTTTACATGTTTCTACCAATAACTTAGCCAGATTGTTCTTCTGCAGTTATTCTATTCGGCAAGAGAGTGTTCCACCTGACCCATCCAACAATCCTGACAGACCAGCAAATGGACAAGTTGATCTTCGACACAAACAAACTGACCATCTATCTAGCACAGCACTTCAAGGGTAGGGTGTTTATTCTAGGACCCTTCCCAAGACACATCTCTCAATGCTGTGGTTTGCAAGAACACTCTGTGCTAGACAGCGAAAATCAGAGAATCTCCATGACTGGTTACACCAACCTCCTTAACCAATACCTACAGTCAAGCCTGATCCTATCTGACAGATGCGAGTTCCTGGTTTACCAGAACATTTTTGGTAGGAACTTCAACAAACACAGCCTAGTTGATGGAGTACACCTTACAGCTTCAGCCTATAAATCGTGTGCCAACTTTTTCCTGGGAGCTTTTCAGCAGAAACCGAGAAGACAAGCTGATAATACCTTGAAGATGACAACTTTCAACAGTTATCTGACCGCAAAAGGACTGCTGACCAGAAATGACACCGACAACAAAGAACCAATGGAAGGCGCAATAGATGATGCCATCAATCTAGCAAAATAAACTATTGTAATCTTTTTTTTTTACCTGATTTTATTCGTGCTTTTATTCATTATCCTATTATCGTTTTAATTAATAAGTAAAGAATTCTATACCTTAATGTTTAAGATCAAAAAGAAAACAAATAAAACATTTAGACAAGTTAACCAAATTCAAGTCAAATCACAACTGCTGCATTGATTTCACATTAAAGAAAGCCTGCAAGAAATACCACGCTTTAACTGCTAAAAGACTGCCACAAGTAGACCCAAGGCCCAAAATTTTAAGCCTTTAGCTTCTATAACAAAAAAAGTTTTAGGCGTTTTAAAATGACATTTATGTGCAATGAAAATTTTGAAAGAATCTAAATGCTAATGTTAGAAATTTTGAAATTAAACTACGTGGCCTAGAAACAAAATTATAAGCTTATTTTTGGCATAAATTTAGGTTGCCAGTAACTAATTATATTTTTACAATAAAAATATCCATTTTTATAGTCACAATCATTAAAAAAATTAAGTTTAACTCGTGTTATACCAAGTGTACTGTACCCAGTCAGAAGGCTGAATCAGCTAAGCAACCAAACACAGCTGAGCTTGTATTAGTTTACCCCTTTGTTTCCTCTATGATTTTTGTTTACAAATGCAATTTAAATTGAATTTTTTTCATAGATTTTGACTATGAAATTTGGTGTTTTTATTTTAAAAATCTAAGCAGTTACCAGCAATCTAAGTTTCTGACAAAGATAAAGTTATAATTTTTTGTCTAGGCGACGTAATTCAATATTGTTTTTTCTTTTATGAGCATTGAAAATCTTTCAAATTTTTCATTGTACATAACATGCTATTTTGAAATGCCTATAACTTTTTTGTTATTGAAGTTGAAGACTTTAAATTTGGGGTATTGGGTCTACTTGTGGCAGTCTTTTAACAGTTAAAGCGTGGTATTTCTTGCAGGCATCCTTTAAGGGTCTCAAAGTTGGACAAAAAAATTTTTTTGAAAATTTTTCAGTAGGTGTTAAAGATCGACCTACACAAAAATTGGTAAGACCTAGAACTAATCTGTAAAAACCTTTTTAACTAAGAATTGTTTATACTTTTCAAATCGGTTGAGAACTTTAAAATAGAGTTAATGTTTTTTTTTCAAAAATGACCAGAGTTGGTGGCGGGGCATTTTCAGGTAATTTTGAAAAAAAATTTAAACATGATTTATAAGGTCAATTTTTAGGTTTTCCAAAATTCAATATGGGCTTTTAAAGAATTAGTCCAAAAAGTGGGTAAGACAGTGTTTTTTTATGAAAATATTTTATTTTTAAAGAAAATTTTTGCAAAAAAATTAAAATTTCACATCTTTAAAAAAATGATTTTTGACATAGAAGGAATAGTCTAATCCTTATGAATTTTTTTGTGGATAATCCCTCTAACCTAACCTAATTATGTCTGATTGGCTGTTTTTCATTGATTTTTTTTAGGTTGAAAAAAACGTAATTGGTTTAGCCCCCCTGTGGGGTATTAATTGGTAACGACTTTGAGTCCAATTATATCAAACTTCTAAAAGTCCTAGGATAACCTGATAGTCTTTTCCATAAGCTTTCTAATGGTCTTGGTTTCATTAGAAACTATTTTCTTTCTCCAAAAACTAAAAAATTTCCAGTTTAGCCTGCCCTCATCCTAATGCAAGATAATTTAACTCTTTCATTTTGTACAAAAATAGTTAAATATAAATTTTTGATTAATTTTGAAAGAAATTGATCAAAGTTTTTGTTTATTAGGCTTATATACCAAATTATGCCTTTTGTTGATAAATTACTTTCAAGCAATCAATTAAAATTTTTGCTATTATCCAAATCATGGTAATTTTACGAAAAAATACTCATAATCAATCAATAAAAATTATTGCTAATTTGGCTCATATACCATAGTTTTGTATGGTTTTGACCTGGAGTAGGCTGAGACACTTTTCCATAGAAGTAGGGCTTTCAAGCTCCATGTTGAAGCACATTTTGTTTTGACTTGCTCTCATGAAATCTACTCCTACCTTACCCTTGCCGAATATGGCAGATGTCCCAAATTAAGTCACGGTAATGAATGAAGCTCTCCAAAGAGGAGCTTGGGTTAAGGGTAGTACTGTAAGTAAGTGAGTATTGGGTATCCAAACTTACTCAATAATCCCCTTCTTACACAACCAGGGGATGATGCATGATTAATGTTGCAAATGAGAAATTAGAGTCAACCTACAGAGAATTGAACTTGAACTCTCACCACTGTAGCTCAGTGTGCTACCACTAAGCATGACACCCCTACTAAGTAATCAATGAAAATTATGTGGCTTATATATATACAAAATCATACTATTTTTTGATAAATTACATATAAGCAATCAATGAGAATTATTGCTTATTTGGCTTATATACCAAATCATGCCTTTCTATGTTAAATTTCTTTTAACCCCTTACAGTCGGGCCCCTTGCCGCACCTTAATCGGTCGGGGGGGGGGGGGGAGGGGCGTTCAACGCCCCCCCTAATTATCTCAGTTCCTAATAGAGCTAGAGAGCTAAATTTTTTTGTGCGAGTCCCCTGTTTGATAGTGAATTTCCGTCCTTTTATAAGTCTAAGTCAATTTTTGCTTCCTTCACCCTTTTATTTTACAACCTTTGTTTTTAGGTCTTTTTTTACTAAAAAATTTCAAACGGCTGTAATTTTTTTATTTTTGAAGCTAGAAGATCAATTTTTTTCCAGAAAATGTTAATCTTTAAGTAAATTTTAGATAAAGGGTTAAGCAATCGATGAAAATTTTGCTCTTTTGGATTATATCGGCCAAATCTTCAATTTTTGTCATAAACTGCTTACAGGAAGGAAGGGATTAAGGGGGAGGGGGAAGTTCTGACACATTTGCGTAAACCTGGTGTATAGGCTTTATCTTTGGACTGAGAGGATAGGTTATTAGGGATAAAATCATTCTTATATGATGAATTTCCTCCAGATTTAAGATTTTTTGGATAGGCCTCCAGGTTCCGGAGCTCCAGGCCTCTAGGTGGTCTCTCTACAGGTAAAAATGAAAAAAAAAAATTTTTTTTAAGAGTTAGAAGTCAGCTTATGAGACAAAATATGTATGTTTTTCTTCAAATATGTGAATAACAATCAAAAAGAAGCATATTTTGTTTTATAAGTTAACCTTTAACTCTTCAAAAAAAATCTTATTTTTAATTTTTATCTGTACAGAGACCACCTGGAGGCCTTAAGCTCCGGAACCTGGAGGCCTATCCAAAAAATCTTAAATCTGGGAGAAATTCATCCTATAAGAATGATTTTATTCCTAATAACCTATCCTCTCAGTCCAAAGATAAAGCCTATACACCAGGTTTACGCAAATGTGTCAGAACTCCCCCCCCCCCCTTATTACTCCTCCTTCTTTTTCTTCACTTCAACCGATACAAGCAAATTTTACTATAAATGTCCATTTATTTACTCCATCCACTTTTAACACACAAATCATACTAAATTGTTCAGTAATTGATCAGTAATTTACCACAAAAATGCACAATTAGATAAGTAATTAACCTTTTAGTGCTTACTTACACGGTGAGAGATTACTAGGGAAATATTAAGATGAAATAAATTGAACAAAAAAATTACAAATATATACAATTGAATTAATTAATAAACGACTTTCTTAAAATAATTTTGATTACTCATTTGATACACTTTTAAAAGTATTTTTTTAAATAAACAAAACAACTTTTATAAAAGGCTCTTTGTATGTTTTGTTTAATCAATTAAGAATATACAACAATGTTTAAATTATATATAAAATCTATGCTTTTTTTCACATTTGACATAATTTTAAACTAGTATGGTACATTTCTATTATGTCGATGTTAAACAAGTAATGGAAGATTACAGAAACATAGATATTAAAAATGTAAACCATGATTCCAGTTTCGCCTCTATTGAAAGTGGAATCTTACATTTCAAAAATCATATCGGCGTTGAAGATATCTTCACCAAGAGAGGCAAAAGTGGAATCTTACATTTCAAAAATCGTATTGGCGTTGAAGATATCTTCACCAAGAGAGGGGAAAGTGGAAGGGTAGATTACAGTTTTAGAGGGTCCAAACCATAATCATAGATTATGTTTCTGCTTCTATAAAAATGGATTCAACTCCCTAACTGTATTATCCCTATCTCAGTACATATGTAGCCTAGGGTTAATAAAGAACATGAAAAAGAAAACAAACAAACAATCTGACAATCAAATAATGCATTGCAGGTTGCCTCAAAGTTTTCGTTCTTTTTAATCCTAATATGAAAGGATTAGTATGACTGTCTGTCTGTGTGTTTCCCTGTGTGTTTAGGTGTGATAACCATCAATATCATTTCAGAGGAATTTGTTATGATATATTGCGATATAAATTGACGTAAATAGTTTTAATTTTTCTATTGGTTACTACTCTTTTACATGACTGAATTCTAGACCGTAGCTAGCCGTTAAGACCTATACGGGGACGTTAAAGAGAAGCTTCGATTTTAATAAGGAAAAAGATGAAATAAACTTTGTTTCTTTTAGCCCGCTTTACTCTTCATCAAACAAATAATTATAGCCAGCCAAAAAATAAAAGGGCAGTCTTCACTTTTTCTTTGATTGAGTTTTAGCTTTTATAATGAAAATAAATATTACATTCATTTAGACATAAATAAACAGTAAATTTAGTAAATTTTGTCTTAATTATGATTTTTCTTAAATATAGGAAAATTATATCCATATGTAGGACAGTAGCGAGTTTAGTTTATTTAGAGACATAATAAAAATCATATTAGTTAGGTTTAAATTTTCGTTGTTTAGAATCTTGAAAAGGAGATTTTGATCTTCATTCAAATTGAGCTTTTTACCTGTTCAATATACTAAAATATTGAATAGTTAGTTTTACAGTATATCTAAGTAAATCAGCATTGTTGATAAGAGAGCTACACTTTTTAAAAAGTAAGATATTAAGGTCAAAGAAAAAAAAGTTTATGTAAGATCTAATTTAGAATTAATTAGAGTTAGAGGGTATAAAATCATGAGAATTTGAATGTCAAATATATTGCTCAATTATAGTATTTTTAGTATTAATATTAAGGTCACGTTTTTTTATTTCTAAGAGCAGAAAATAAGAAAATTTATCACAATCCCCCCACCCAAATAATAAGCTTGGACGTCCTTGCCCATATACAAATTACGAAATCAATTTTTAATTAAGTTTCCCTCAAAGTTACGAGTCGGGCACAGAAAATCCGACGCATTAAAAAAATAACGGATGGGGGTAGTACTCACTACTCAATGGGCATTTTAAAGGGAAGCACCTAAATTTGAAAGGTTTTTAGAATGCATTATATTTGAAATTGAATTATACAAAATTTATTTGGGATATAAAAAGTTTGAATACTTGTACATACATCAAAATAAACCTAATTTGAAATTGATGGATATGATTTTAAATTATGTCAGATCAGGAATCTAAAGGGATGAGACAATGGCCGATTAATTTATGTACATCCCTAATGATGATAAACAAATTAGACCCTTCTGTAGATTACAATTAGTGGTTGAAACGTTTGGACACTCAGCCAATCAACATTCAATAAAAGTCCCCAAAGTTGTTAAGCCAAGGAATAAGAAAACGTTGTTGTGAAACTTTGGGGACTGATTTCATAAACAACCCAATGTCTCCTCCCTCCCTGATGTCAGATGCATGGAGTAAGAAGGATAGTAAACTATGGTAATCTACACATCTGTCTTCCCCCTAATGATGATCAGCTACCAAAGCCAGAGTTTTATAATGAATAATTAGTTGAATCCCTGTATCCCTGTGTTTGATATCTACATTTTTCATATTTCAAGGAAAATATACATTTTATGTGACAAATTATATTAAAAGCTTTTTATTTTAGGACTCTCCAAATTTAAATGATTTTTAAAAGGATGTTTTAAGTACCTAAATAAAAAGAATTAACCCTGCAGGGTTATCATAATCTTTCCAAAAAAAATTACAAATATGTAAGAAAATTTGGCTTGGAAGAAGTTTAAAAGCAGGGCTGAACATATTATTAATATTTTACCCTGATTTTTTGTATTTTTTTCCGACGATTTTTGTATACCCTTTCCTCGATTTAATTACACACAGTACATGGCAAGTAATAAGAAATTGAAAACAAGACAAAAAACAAGGAAAAACCCATTATAACAAGTACATCAACATTCAACGTTGCGTAAAAATGAAATACATAGAAACAGAGACATTTACGTTCGTCTATAGCGTAGCTTTAAAAGTTAATTATGTAAAAAATGTTAATTAAAGAGAAATAGTAAACCTAAATTTAAAATGTAAAAAAATGAAAATAAAAATCATACTTTATTTAACAAAGGAGCGTAACAAACATGAATATTTAAACAACACATAACGGTTTTAGTGGTTAGAACGATATTTAGATAATTAAAACGTTAAGAACCATTAACGATATTGTAGAGAAGATGCGCGGTTTATCTTTTTGCGGAGCACGCTAAAAATTACAACATAATTCCGATATTGAAAATATGCCCATTTTATAAAACTGCCGACTCGACAAAATTTTATCAGTAATTTTGATAATTTGATAAAATCATAGAAAATATACTTTTAATTAATTTTGTACGTTTTCCTAAAATTGGGTCTCTTTTTATCATGTTTCTTTAATCTTTTAGGGACAAAATGATCTTAAAGTACAATTTTATGCATTAATTCTTTACGACAAAGATACATTTTTTTATTTTTCTAAATATTCATTTCAAATTTGTGTGATATGTTCTATTTTTTGAAAACATTTTATCAAAAATTTTGCACAAAAAATCGTTAAGCATAGTTAAAAAGAAATTTTAAGTGGATTCTTATCGCCTCAAACATTTTGCTCATAATTAAGATAAGGAAATTCAATTTAAAGTTTGATTTACATAACATTTGACTTAAATTCATAGTAGTACCCAAACATGTTCTCTTATTCATTGGATTGAAAACTTTGGGTACTTTTATACAATTACGGTTGGTTGGTACAAATTTGTAGTGTCCAAACTTTTTAACCAATAAATTTGGATCTACTGAGGAGAAATTTATTTTGTCATTATTAGGGAGATGTACATCAATTTATCTCCAATTGTCTTATACCCCAAAGTCTTGATTATAATTAGAAAAAATGTATAAATCAAATGCAATTCTAAAGTCAAACTGCTATTAAATATGTACTAATTTTATTCTATCTATAATACACAGATACATTATAAAGATAAAGAAGTAAGGTTTGTAGTAGCTTAAAACATGTATATTTACCAAACCGAATTACGAATTCTCCATGTTTGGGAAGCATTTTATAGGTACCGTGATGGTTTTAGGCTATTTTTCTGTAATTCCCAAACCCTAAAGCAGAACAGAATTGGGGCACAGCTGCTGGTAATCTAAAAGTTAGTAGCGAAGCCACCATTGTATGAATAGAATAATTTTACTCAAAAAAAGTCAAAGTGCCTACGTAATATACTCTACGTACAAACATAGACAAGGATGACAACATTCATTAAAAAATATATATTATTATATGTTTATTTGAAAATTTCTAGAAGTCTAAACAAAATTCCGTGTAAATTTGTCCTAAAATTAATTAGATACAAATTGTTCATATTGGACATACTTACATTTTAAAACTTGTTTGTCCTTAGCTTATAGAGAAGCCTCATACTGACTCTTGTACAAGTATATCTTATCGAATCAGCATCTTATTTTTGGAACATTTTTTTCTCATTCTTTCCCTTACGTAAACACAAACAAAATGTGAATTTGTTTACATACAAAACAATTTTTCCTAGAGCTCGGCAGCCACAATTTAATCTAGTTTAGGTATATACAAATATTTAATGAAAAACAGAATGTCATATTAGGAACATTTTTGTACAACCAGCTACCTTTAGATATCATAAAATGTCGATTTTCTTGCGATTTATGAGCGGCTGACGCTCGGCTGCCGAGCAATGACAGAATCTTATATAATGCAAGTTATAATCTGAAGATAAAGTAAAAGCAATGTTTTAAAAAGAAAAAAAACGTATAGAATTAAAAATCTAATTTAAATTTAAATGAACGTTACAAGTGGCGAGACTACTCTATAACTCAAATGTCTTTTTGTCCGTCTTCTGACCATTGTCAGCCATACAAGGAGGTATTTTTGTGTCACGTAAATTTCACTGACAAAATTAGCATATATTCTATTACTCACTTAGTCCGTACGCCCGTCTGTTATGACTTTTATTTTTATTGAGGAAACATGGTTTATTCAGAGAGAGACATTCGACTATAAATTGTTATGGCACCTCTATGTTTTGTTTTTATAATTACGCTCTCTAATTCGCTGGCTTTAAACTCTTATCAAATCTTGATTGGTCGGATCAAACTAGCAGTGCTTTTCAACCAATAATTTTAATATATATAAAAGGGCTTCTTTTGTACATAAACGTCAGGACGAAAACCACATCAAAATCAAATTAAAATTGAATAATTTTTCTTTGAATAGTGACTTCTAGTGGCTATAGTCCCATGTAAGCTAACATAACCTAACATTAAGTAATAAACAAACTAACTAAAAAATCACCCTTATTTTCAATATATTTAAAAAATACAGATTCGTAGCTCAACAAGGTGCTTTGAGGGAAAACACCAATTTTATGTTACACTATCTATAAAATAAATCAAATTACAACAATGTTGGAGTTGCGACCTTGAAATTATCTTGCCATTGTTTGTAATGATAGACAATGGACAGACACTATAGACATACTTTTTAGTGATAGACATAATTACACATAATAGGAATAACAGAGAGACAGACCAAGGGTATTTGTTAGACTTTGATCATGGCCCAATTTTTAGAAGAGTAGCTTCTGTTTAATGAGGCAGTCCGCACCTATGTTTTATACCTTAGAGATAACAACTTTAGTCATGTAAGAGTTGTCCTATCAATCTCAAACCCTGAAATCAGTTTTCTGAAATGGTAATGTAATGTAAGTTAGATTTGCTTTTGATAATTAATAATCATTATTGAAACAAAATGTATTATAGTTTGCTATAATTTTTATTAGAAAAAAATTGAAATTATTTCACCAAAGGAAATAAAATGTAAAATGTTCCGTCCTTTATAAAATGAGGTCTAGGTCAAGTTGAAATTGTATACTAATGACCCACTATTGTCCTAATCACCTAATTAGTCAAACAACTTTCTACGCCGTTATAAAATTGATTTTTAAAACATATATTCATAATTGTAACGCAGTATAAACTAACAAGATGTTTTGAACTTTAACATTGCAAGTGTTAAAGTATAGAGCATTTTGATTTAATAAATCATTTCATTTGGATTATTTGTCAATTAATTTTTATTATACCAGGAATAAAGTATAACCAAACATTGAAATAAATCTAAAATAATGTATAGGGGCAGGTGGAAAGGTCGTAAATTTTACGATGTGTTTCCCCTAACCACAGCTGAAAAACATATAGTCATTATTTTTCTAATTAATTTCGAAGTTGGTATAAGCTGTAATTATACAAGCTTTCGAATATAGACAACGCTATTTTAGTGAGAGACAAACATACATACATTAGTTATCAAAGCTGCGCTATTATGGGCTGTTTTATATCAAACTGTTTTTTCCTATTATATTTGCAACCTAATTAATTCTTTTGTTTTTTAAATAAAAATCTTAAGCTATAAATATTCATTTTTTTGGCAGCAAAACTTCTGCATATATTAAGTTTGTTGGTCTGTAATCCATGCGACAATGCTAGATGTGTGTAAATTAAAATCTCAGGTAAGATCTTTCCCAAAAGCATTGTATTGGAACAAGGACAGGTTTTAGGCTATTATGGCAAAGTAATTTCTTCAAGAATACAACACTCCATAAAATTATATTTCGACATTTATTTTGAACATCATTGTGCTTTTAAAATGCATATATATTTTTACAAAAAAAGTAACGATAGTAATACTTAACAAAACAAATGAAAATTCAATTATGAAAAGAATTAATCGCAATACGAATGTTCTTTTTGATTCTTGGCATATTTATAAAAAGAAAATTTACGTTTTAAAGAGAAACATTAATTTTTAAAATTATTTGAAATTATTAATTAGATAAAATAGTTATCAAATTTTCTTTTAATATTATTAAACTTTACCTTTTGTTTTTATGAGAATGTTTAAGAAATGTTTATGAATAACAAAAATATACAAAGAATGTAGCACAAAAAGAAAATTTATAAATAATTTATTCAAAGAATTAAGTATTTTTTTGTTCTGAATTTTAAGTGTGGATTTCAAAGTCAAAAGTTTTCTTTAGATTCAGCCTTTTTTTCTCTCTATCTTTTTCTAAATATTTTTGTATTTTGTATGTAAGAATAGTTGTAAAAATAAGCTAACTCAATTTTTTGGACAGTAAAATTTTACATTATAATTACCTAGTCCATTCATGTTTTAAACTATTAACAATTTACCAGTAGCTGTATATACATATTTCTAAATCTATCTATCTTTCTTTTACTCTTAATGATATTATGTTTTTTTCCAGAATGACTTCAAAACCTATTGATATCCGCTAAAATGAAACTGGTTTTCGGCCTTACTGAAAAATCAAGTACAGTATCGTATTACAGACAATTTTCTGCAAATAATAAAACATAAAATTAAAACCAGTTTTGCTAGCTCCGCGATTATAAATTTTTATTTTAATATCTGCGGTAAGCTGATATTTAATACAATGCAATAATAGTTATTTCTCGCATCGTATTATAAACGGCTTTCCGCGGATATAGAATGTACAATTATAAGATTAAAACCAGTTTTTTTAGCCCCGAGATGCCGAAGGCACGGGCTAAAAAACTGGTTTTAATCTTATGATTGTACATTTCTATATTCGTAGAAAACTGGATATAATACGATGTTAGACATAGTTTTTTCGTATGGATGAGAACCGGTTCCTATCCACCGGATTCGAATGAATACGAGAAATAATTATTCCTATTTAATCCTCTATTTTAATAGCCTTGATTATCGACATTGACACTGGATGTTTAAATACTGTACATAGAAGAATTTCAAGAATTAAAGAGATTCTCCATGGAAATTATTATCTAAAATTGAAAAAAAAGGTAATAATCTATTTTTAAAATTGTACTATTGTTTTTCTTTTGAAGAAAAATATTTTATCCTTCAAAATGATTACTACTAGCTGCTGCGCCCCTAGCAGCTAAAGATCTCTGTATTCGAAGAGGTAGGTAAAGAAAAAAAAACCCAAACCCTCCCAAGCAAGACTAAATATATTGCCTAAAATCATCCAATGGCTGATGTGAAGCGTCCCCTATCTAAATCTCAAGCCACACATAAAAAAATCCTCACTTCTTATAATAATAGGATTTCAGAATAGTAGATAGGATTTTCTTGTATGACTAATGATTAATATCCGCTGGATTAGAACCGGTTCTCAGCTATTCTGAAAAATCATGCTTAACATCGTATTACAGACAATTTTCCACGAAAATTTAATTAAAATCATAAAATACCACTTTTGTTAGCACGAGCCTTCAGTCCCCCGGTGTTAACAAAACTGGATTATACTTTTTCATTTTATATCCGCGAAAAGCTGTTTACAATACGATGCAATACATAACTATTGTCTGTTGTCATATCCCCGGCCTTGCTGTGTCGCGCCAAGGAGTCTCACACACATATATCCTTGTAATTAAGGAACATGGACTCTTATTCTATTATATAAAGTAGTATAGTAGTAATAAAGTATGTATTTTGTTCGTTTGTCGGTTAATAACTTCCTAAAAAACCTGCGTTGGGCAATTTTTTTAACGACAAGTTGCAGCTGCCTTTTGGTTTACAATATAAAATCAGCTGCGAAATCTAACAAAATTAGAATAGGACATTAAGATGACAAAAAATAGCGACTGTCGTTCAATTTTCAGTTATTTATGTTTATTTTGAAGATCTAATAGGAGGGAGGGGACAATGAAATGTACATAGATTATACTGGTCCCAAACAAGCAGTGTCCAAACTGATTAATTTTGATACGTAGAAGGGGTTATTTTGTATATCATCATTGGGAATGTATATCAATGTATCGTCCATTATCTGTTCCCTTAAATTCCTTGATATATTTGAGGTTAATACTTAAAGAAAACAACATAGAATTTTAGAACAATTTTTACAGTAGTTCTAAAATCAATGTTAATGTGTAACAATTTTAAACATTCTTTTTTGTTTACCAAGGATAAAACAACACTGCATTTTTGGTGGTGGAGCTACTCAAGATAATTCGCCCGACTAGTGTGTAATAAAATTTCTTATTTTGTAAAATTGCATCTAGGGCCTTTGTATTGTAAGGGGATGAAAATAGCTTAAAACCATATTAGAAGCTCATAATCTTCTCCAAAATTGAATACATATCAGACCAGTAGTTTTTGAGGTTTTAAAGGACAAACAAACAAAAAATCTATCTATAATACAAAGTAGCTTGATGTCTGTCTGTCCGTCCGTTCGTCTGTCCCTTAGGATCTCGGTAACCACTGAACAGATCCGATTCTACTCTTCAGGGAATGTACCTACTGGTCCTGTGGTGGTTTTAGGCTATTTTCTTGGAAAGGGACACTCCCCCCCCCCCAAAAAAAAAAATAGAATAGAAAATTGATTCTTTTATTTCTAATACAAAAAAAACAATCGTTTAGCTGCGCTACTTATGGACATAATCATGTTTGTTAATTACTGATTTGGAATTATAAAAATGTTTGTGTGACAATGAACTAAATATTATAGGCATACCCAATAACATAGACATGTCCAGGGATAAGACAATGGACGAAAAATTTATACACATGCCCTATAATGATGAACAAAATTACCCTTTCTCTAGATATAATTTATAGGTTGAAAAGATTAAACTGCTTGTTTGAACCAACCAATCAAGCTTTATTTTTAAAAATCAAAGGGCAAATTAGAGGGCATGATTGGGTACACTTATAATTTATAGTCAAATGTCCCCTCCCTCTCTAGACATACCAAATGGACAATACGCAATTGACGTTAGAAAAATTTAAGAAGACATTATTGAAGGTTAAATATTAGGCTACTAAATATTTAGGGATAGCTGCCTTGGCGTAAATCATTACCTTGCACAGTTGGGACTTTTAGATGCAATCAAAGGGTTGGTTATCTGCAATAGTTGGAACATTAGTGCCTCAGGACGTTCTATAATGGTTTAGCTTTACGTTTTTATCAAAACATTTATGACTTATTTTATGTGAAAAGTATCTTCGCTGGTAAAAAAGTAATTAATTTAATGTTTCACAAACGTTTTAATTAAAATCTTTTAAAATTTCTACACTTATGTAATCGTTTCCGAAATAAAATCAATTATAAATGTTATATAAGATTGCAGGCACAATTATAAAGTTTCACGTTTTCATGATAACTTTTGGAAAATCCCTTATTTCTAGTTTGTGGGCCATACAAATCCCCCTCCTATATTATCATATATATTTTTATTGGTTTTATGTTTAAAGCTAGGATAATAAGGAATAAGACAATAAAAGTAAGTTATAGAGCTAACGAATAATTTACAGCCCCCCCCCCCCTCTCTCTGGTTTTAAGCTAGATAAGCTAGAGAATAAGAACGGTAAAGTTACAAGTAAATTTTATTTTAACTAAATCTAAATATACTAGTATTTTTAAAGAAGGGTTTTTGAGGGGTGCTTTGTGGTCAAACTTATAGCAAACAAGGATGACAACATCCATAAAAGCGAAGCACTGAAACAGTAGGACAAACGGACATTAACACTTATATAGTGTCAGAACTGAAGAATCAGAATATAAATGTATAAGAGTCGAAGCAAAATTGTGAGTAAATTTGTTAAAAAACTGCTTGATACTGGATAATGTGTATGGACATATTTACATTTTTAGGACTTGATTATAGAGTTGCTTCGCTTATAACATTATACTTTGTTGTCCCAGGAATCAGTATACCAAAAATCAGATCAATCGGATGATTAGATCACATAAAAATTTGTTGTTAAAAAGTAAAAAAAATCAACATGTTTAAAATGGACGTACGGACATTTTGGTAATGATTATAGAGTTGCTACGCTTTCTAAATCGTACCTAACTACTAAAGGAATCATCATGCAAAATTTGAAATCGATAGGACAATTCTAACATGCCTAAATTAATGAAAAAAGCTATCCGTTACGGACGGACGGACGTACAGACGGACGTACGGATGGACCGACCCTAATTATAGAAAAGCTTCCCTTTTAAAAAGAACTGGAATTCATTAACCAGTTTTAAAAGTTCTGATAACCAAATGAAGACTTTACAATTATTTATTGAATTATATTATATGGCTTTATAAGTTTATAGTATAATTCATTTTGATATATACCTATATTTATTAAAAAAATTTGATAAATATTGTATAATTGTCAGAATTTTGTTACTTTTTGTAGAAACCAAGCTTAGTTCCTGAAAAAAATAGACAATTTTTATGGCTACTTTATTTCAGTGTTTTTATAAAGCACAAAAAATAATAATTTCTTAGCATTTTTTAAACAATTAAAGCAAAAATTTACACTTCACACACACAAAAAAAAATTTCTTCTAAATAATGATTATTTTTGCATTAGCGAAGTCTGAATGATCCAACCCAAGTTTTGAAAGTTTGTCTAAGTTAGATTAGTTTGCCTTTATTTACGGGTTAATCTTTCTTTCTAGTTAAGATATGTAAAGATACAGAACCTTCAGAAATATGGATAAACTTTCAAAAAATATATTTTGGTTGAATAAAATATTTTGTTTTAAGCTGTCGCCTCCATAAGACCTCTCATTCTTACTTGGGGATGTTAGGTTACATTGCTTTAAACAAACCAATCTTTTTTATTGCAGGGACTTTGTTCATAAGTCCTTCATGTCATGGAGGTAACGAACATTCGACTGTAAATTATACAGGTTCTCAAAGTTTCATGATTACGTTTTCTCTTTTGTTGGCATATGCTTTTGTCATATCTTGATTGGGATGTACAAACCTTTTGTGTTCAAACTTTTCCACAAATAATTTTAATCTAGGGAAGACTTGTTTATCGTCTCTGGGGTTATATAAATTTATTGTCCATTGTCTTATCAATTAAGATCCCATTTAAAAAAAAATCTTTTTCTCCGTTGCTTTAACGAGTTGATTATGGAAAAAAATGTATATCGCATCGTAATATAGACATCTCTCCAGGGATACTAAAAATGAAAAATTATGAGATTAAAAACAGTTTTGTTAGTTCCAAGGTACCGAAGGTCCGTGCTAACAAAATTTCTATTTTAGTATTCGTGGAAATTGACTATAATACGATGTTATTCATGATTTTTAAGAATGGCTGAGAACCGGTTCTAATCCAGTAGATATTAATCGGTTTCAAAGCCATACTGGAAAATTAAATACGTATTAATGAAACTAACTTTATATGACAAAAATACGATCATAAACCTAGTGAAAGACCTAAAAAAAAGTAGCAGCGCCACAAAAAAAAAGTTAAGTAACAATTACCTTGGCCTATAAAAGTTTAAACAATTAATATCAGGTATTAGACAAAGAACAATAATAATAATTATTTACAAAATTACTCCTTTTGAAGTAATATTATTGGTGAAAAAGCTTAGACACCGACAATTAAGAATCAATAGCAAATTAAAGGACGCTTATATAATTAAACTTTAGGAACCAGTATAATACAGAGTCTTAATGTCACTTCCATTTCCGATCAGAACAGAAAAAGTTTGACCTACCAGGGAGAGAGAGAACACTTCTGTAAACTTAATGGTACCCAAAGTCTTATAATCACATTGTCCTATTCGTTGGGTACTTTATAGAATATTGTTTCGTTGGTTCCAAAATTAGTATTTACAAATTTTTCAACCGATAATTAGAATCTGCAGAAGGGGTAGTGTTGTACATAAATTTGTCGTCTATTATCTTATCACTTAGATCCCTAACTTCTGCATACATAACATAAAACACAACAATAGCAAACCTTTGCAAATATAATATGAAAAGATTTTAGAAACAACCTTTTAATGTTTTTGTTTAGTAGGTTAATTAAACAATGTTTAGAAAAGTTACAGACTTACACAAATAAAAGTATACCAAATAAAAAAATATACTTATATTTAGGTAGAACTTCTTAATAACAATGTCTATTCGTTAAAATATCTTTGTAGTTTGATAAACCTAACATTTAAATAGTAACATACAGTAAAAAGCAATACAAATTTCTACTTTTAACATTTCGGTCAGAAACTAATCCCTTTTAGTCATACAATAACTCAAGGAGGGGGGGATCGGACTGAAGACACAGCCTCAGTCTTAATAACGTTGGGGACCTTTCAAAATATTCAGTGGATGGTACAAACAAACAATGTCTCATTTCATTTGAATCTACAGACAGGTAATTTTGTTTATTATAATTAGGGGTGTACTTAATACGATTGTTCATTGTCTTATTCCTTAAGAATCCTGCATTAAGACAATAATTCGTGTTGCTTTAGAATGTAGACAATATCCAATAAATGGATTGAACAAGAAAAGAACAATATGCTACAAATCTCAATTAAAAAAATATACATTAGAAGGAAGATTATTTTAACGTCCATTGTCCTAGCTTTGTATTAATGTCTAATTCGTAGACTAATCCATTTTAAAGACTTCTTTTTTTAATAATTCTAACTTTAATCAAATTCTACGTGAAATCGCACAATGTGCTTGTCGTTGCTTCGCTAATTATAGACACATTTATCCATGTACAAAATGTACTTTAAGAAAGGAAAAATAGCATAAAAAAGCCTAAACCTTTTTCTATTTATTGTATTACTGTGAATATCATTAAATTAAGACGTTTTGACACCTTTAAGCCAATCATTTTAAAATATACGACCGTGATGCAATATTGTTTTTCATATCGTGCAAAATCAAGGATAAAGTAACTGTAGAAAAAACTATACCCTTTCACCCTACCAAAAAATTTACAGTGAATTCTTTTTCCATAAAAAAACCTGATATTTAAACCTGTAAAGGCTTTAACCAAACAAGGCCCTATTCCTGCAGAGTACTTTTCCTGCGGAGCTATTTTAACCTTAATTAACCTAACCTGAAATGAGAATTAAAGATTCTTTTGCCTGACGTATTTTTTGGAGTATTTTTCCATGCCAAAGAGGTAATCTGCTGTCAATTTTGGTCAAGAGAAATGACCCTTAAAACGGAAAGTGTCTAAAAGTCAAAACAGCAAAAAAAAGAGTTTGAAATTGCCAAACTAAAAATAGACAAATTCATTGATTAGAGCAGGTGAAGTTTCCCATAAAAGAAAAACTTAATGATTTAAACCATTTAAGAATATGAAAAAATAACACATCATCTTTATAATATTTATAATGACCTTTTCAAGACAAGCAGATTAAGGTCCATTTTAAAAAGTATACATAATACCTATGTAATGTAAAAGATAATATATATTTTTAACTGTTTATAAGATCTTAAATGACAAGCAACGATAACCTAAAAGCAATATTGCGTCATTGTGTTTCTTCTTTATGTCACTCTTACACACAAACACACACACGCACAAATACACACACACTTATACACACAAAACACGCACACATTCATCCAAAAATACAAGCACGTAAATTTGAAAACGAATGATGCATGCTCAGAAAATAATGGAGGTAAATTTTCATGAATAATAATGACATATGGTTAAAATGCTGTTTAAATTCCTAGGGCAAACAAAACTGGTTTCAAGTATTATAATTTTTCATTTTATCATTCACGGAAAGCTGTTTATAATACGATGCGATAAATAACTATTTTACCATCATTCTTCAAAGTACACATGCTAAAAAATACATTCAAATTTTTTTTTTATTTTAGGCAATTTTTAAGTCATACATTTTTTTTAATTTTTAACAAATTTATCTAACTAAAAAGTCTTTAAAATAAATCAAGTTGAAATATTGTATACCTACAAAACGATTATTATATTTATATATACATTTAAGATTAAGGACGTTAAGACTGACTTTAATTATAAAAATAATTTGATTTTAAAATTATAAAATAAATTTTTTTCAATTAGTTAAATTAAATTAAAATATAATAAATTGTAAACAATGCAAAAAAAACCCTTCAGATACACTTTTACATTTTTTAATAATTATAAAATCATGCACATTCTAAAAATTGATTTTTACAAATAACTTATTTCAAAATCACAATCACTATTTCAAATCAATAAGTACAGGCATATGGCATGAGGCAGCCTAGCTCAAATGACCGTCCGATTCGAGGCTAGCTGCGGGTCTAACTGATACAGGTATAGAGAGTGTACTATAGTCTATACTCAAGTCATTCTAGCATGCGGTGTGTGTGTGGCTGTTCCGTTGCGCCGCTCTTTTTAAACGGTCGACATAGGTACAAACACACACATACACATACATACACACACACACACACACACACACACATACATACACATACATACACACACTCACACACGTATGTACATACACACACTATTATAGACGTCCTATTGTTTAGCCACTAGACTGGTTAGTTATAGATTGACTGTTTTCAGCTTTTAGCCTGAAAAATTATTTATAGAATATTATTTCGCATAGACTTATAACATATAATTATATTTTATATATGAAAATAAAGCTTTAATTATTACTAGCCTAGCCTCTAGGGGCTTCGCCCCGCGGGTGTGGTGGAGGTTCCCCTTCCATCCTCATTTATTTTAGTTTACAAAAAGTAAAAATGATTTGAGGGGGAGGGCGGCATTTTTTCTTCTTACCAAGGACCAGTATGTATATTCCCTGAAGATTATAACCCAATCGGTTACTGATATCTTAAGCTTCAGACATCGTTCTACTTTGTATTATAGATAGTTTGTCAAAAAATTCAATTTTAATATTAAAGTCAAAATTTCAGAAATTGTGAGATTTTGGTAGGTATTTTAAATTTTAGTCTAATATTACTCGCATGAAAAACAAAGCTCACGTTAATTCTTTCGCCGCCGCCAGAAAAATCGTCACAGTTAGCTGTTTTCCCAGTTGTTACATAAATTGTATCACAATAAGATTTTTTCTGAAGTGTACTGTAATTTAATGTTTTTTTTTGTTTGAGAATTGTTTTCTAGGCGTGCATAGAAATTAAACATAGTTATTTTTCGCATAGTATTATAAACAGCTTTCCGTGGATATAAAATGTACAATTATAAGATTAAACCTAGTTTTTTTTGCCCCGAGATGCCGAAGGCACGAGCTAAAAATCTATTTAGATATCCTTATATTTATAATTAGAATGAAAGAGTATAAAGGTTATTTTGTCTAAAGCTTAAGATATTTGCATTGTTTCAAATCGTCCTAGGAACCACCATCCATAATCAAGTAATTTCTATCATGTGAAAAGTATTTGATTATATAAAAATGGTACTGACTTTATTGCAATGATTATTTTGGTGATTCACTTTTAAAATTGTACCTTGTTGTTGCATGCCATAAACATGACACAAGGATACATGAAATTGTTAGGAAAACAGATAGATATAGGATATACGTGGATACATTGACAGGGGAATCATTGTCGTCAGTTTAGCTTGCTAATATGGACCTCATTTATTGGCCAGTTTGTTCATACAGTAAGATGGGGGGATGGGGTAAAGGAGATGAGGGGGGTTATAGTTATTTCAGCCAGCTATGAGCAATATTTTGAGTACATGAAAATCTGGTGCAACATCCAAGGAATAATATATCGCTTGGAAAACTAAACTAGCTATCAGGATTCTGCATGTAGAAAAGCTTTTCTTTTCAAACATATAATTCCTAATAAATATGTAAATAAGTAATTGTTATAAAGATAACATCTAAGAACTGCAACCATATAATATTTATTAAAAACAAGGACAACATTGATTCAAAATCGAATAGCTTCTTTTTCATACTAGTAGCATATCTCATAGACTCTAGGGGCATTACTTTAAGAAGGACGGTTTTTACAGACAGCTAGATAATCAACGTTTGACTTTTTAGTTTTTGGGGAAACGAGATTTTCTCGGCTCCTATAAAAGATAGAAGGCTGAAATTTCTTGTCAACATTCCCAACATAAAGGAGCACAAATAACTATAAAACATCAATGGCGGTCGGACTGCTTTTTAGCAGGTTTTAGGCTGTTTATATATTCCACATCTTTCCCCATATCTTTGATGTTTATGATCTGATTTTAAAATTTTTTTCAGTTGTAGATATTAAAATTAATTTTCATGGCGTTTTAAGAAAAGAACCAATGGCGGTCAGACTGCCTTTAGCAGGTTTTTGGCAATTTTTATGTGTTTTACATATATCCACATATCTATTTATATTTTTGGTCCGATTTTTAAACTTTTTTGCTATAACAGTATTAAAATATTTTTATAAAATCTTTGTATTTATTACAGATAGTATAATTCAACCTGAATCTTAAAATTAGATAAACTGAGGGAGGTAATGAACATTGTACTGTTAATTTCAAGGGCAACAAAAGTTTTCTAAACTTGTTATCTTATTCGATGGCTTAAAAACTCTTGTTATTTTTTATTGTATTTTTTTGGTGGTTCAAAATATTTTGAATCTAAAGAAAGGGGAAATTGTGTTTATAATCATTGTGAAAATATGTTAATCAATAATCTATCTTTAATTCAATTGTATAATTCCATTAGATCCCTGGGTAAACGAATCAACCTTTTTGTTGCCTACTTGTTTTTTAGGTTATAGATTATAATGTTTTGAAATGATCACACAATTTTATTATGGAATTATAAGAGCTATTTTAATTTGTATCTCTTGTATATGAATGACTTATAGTTATGCTATGACGCGTACAAGCCATATAAATACAAATTCCTCGGTTTTTATAATACTGAAAATCAACAACCCTATACATATATGCTTATTTATGATAGACTAAAAAGTTACTTATTGTAGAATAGCTTTGTTTTAAATATTTATGATATTATTTATATGTTTGGTAAATAACATTTGTTATAGAATTGCATTTTCTATAAATCTGCTATAGGTATATTTACATATTTTATCATATTACTTTTGTTAATATATTTATCTGTTATATTTTACTAATTCAAAGAGAAAATTTAGTAACTACATAAAATATTTTTAAAATTTTACCTATCAATTACTTGATACGGGCGAGACTGCTGTCCGTGACACATTAACATCAGGTTCAACAACCAACAATAATTTTAAGGAGCCAAATCTCTTCTTGTCTTTATACCCAGGGTATTAGATTCAGTAACACCCAACAAACAACCAACTCTTTAATTCCCCGACAAACTATGATAACATCCATGGGTTGGGTAGCATGGAACAGAAAAGATACTAAAAACAGCTAAATAGACGTATGAACAAAATATATTTTAAACTAACTGATTTTTAATTCAAAGTAAAATTGATTTTAGTTTGTCTTTTTATCTATTATAGTTCCTGAGAAAGTAGGGTGGGTTATCCTTCCCCCCCCCCCCCCCCCCCGCCATCTAGGAATAAAGATATTAAGAGCCTCTCTTAATGGGGTTAATAAGCAAATTCCCAGTTTGGATTCAAAACCGATTAATATCCACAGGATTAGAACATACTGAAAAATCATGTTTAGCATCATATTACAGACAAAGTTTTCCACGGATACTAAATTAAAAATCATAATAAAAATATCAGTTTTGCTAGCCAGAAGCAGCGGCCCTTCGGGGGTAACAAACTGGTTTAATCTTATATTTTTTATTTTAATATTCGCGTAAAGCTGTCTAAAATACGATAACAACAAAAGAAACGTTTACTAGACGGACAGACTGACGACGACATTAAAGTTTTATAGTAACTTGGCAGCTAATAATGAATGAAAATGAGGAAAAAGATAAATTGTGAAAAATAAAAGATAAATATATTATTTTTGTCCGTTTGTCAGGGATCGAAGAATAGAGAAATATTTTATTTGTTCATTTGGTGAAGAATAATAGCAACTATAATTTTGATTTATTTGAATAGGAATGTTTTGGGGGCTTTTGTGTAACAAAAGTTTATGCATTTTTTCTTTGATGTTCCACCAAATTGTCATGTATTACAATAAAGTGAAGCTGCTCTCCCCTCCTACTGGATGAACAAAGTGACCAATAAATGAGGTCTATTTTAGCAATCTAAACTGACGACAATACATCCACGTATTATGTATCCTTTGTAACAAATTAATGTTTTGTGATGTTAAAATGGATATAGCATACGTGGATATTCTGACATGGGAATTTTTGTCGTTAATTTAGGTTGCTAATAAAGTTCTCAATTATTTGGTTAGTGAAGGGGATTATCATTATATTTGCCTGCTGGGAGAAACTTTTTATTATGGGGTGCGATAATCTCTCACAATATCCACGTATTCAATATCTATTGATGTTAATTTCGATGAGTTTTTAAATTTAATTGATTTCCATTTTCATTCCATTGTATCCCTGTCCTTTTTCCAACAAAACAGAAAATGTCAAAAATGAAAGTCTATTAACAAGTTCATAAAACATTCAATCTGAACACAGTAATAGTGTCTGACTGATTATGACGTAACAAAAAAAATTAGCCAATGAGAGGCCACTATAAATTTTACCATTGGTCAATAACGGCCTCTCATTGGCTAATTTTTTTTGTTACCTCATAATCAGTCAGACACTATTACTGTGTTCTTCAATCTAAACATAATTTTTAGTAGTACAGCTACTTTACAAGTTAAACTGTCTGTCAGTCTGTTAGTTTGTTTTTTCACATATTTATTTTTTTCATTTTTCATCCTTTTCATTGCCCACTCCCTTTTATTACATGTTGTCCTATGGTGGACAGATTACAAAAAAATTCTTTTGTACAAAGTAATTCAATTTACGGAAAAGTGTTTTAAAATCTTAGAAAGGTTTATTAACATAAGATTTTATTAATATTTTGTAGATTTTTTATGTGACTTGGAGGATTTTTTTACAAAAACAATTTTAGTGATTCAACGATCCTAATACTTTTTAAGAATCTACCTCTTCTGTTCAACAATCTATAAATCATATCTACATTTATAAATCTAGATTTTTTAAAAATACTTCTGACCAACGAGCAATCTTACTCTTTTCTAATAGAAAAGATAAGTATGTAAGAGACTAAGTGAATTCTGCTAAATGAACTTGTTGCAAAATTCTGTATGACGCAATACTTGTAAATTAGTGTGCAATAACTTCCCCAACAAAAGATTCGTAACTTTAAATAATGTTGGCAACATCCATAGTTACAAACACAAAAAAAAACATAGATAGTAAAGCATTTGATAATTATCAATGGTCATAGAAAAGAGAAGAATAATAAATAGAAAAATTTTAAAAAAATAAGTAAAAAGTATTACACAATCACGAAACGTTAGTAAAAAAAAATTCTCTTTGTAGCATGACATACAGACCGACGGACCAAATAGGTTCTATGGTAGATGCTTCACACACAAAATAATCAGCATATCTTGAATAGCAGCCAAGAAAACCTTATTTCCACCATAACGTTCCAGAAAAACGGACTGACAGACAGAGTAAATTGTCTTCGCTAGTAAAAAGATAGCTAGTTAGCTAAAATTATGGCCCTTAACAATATGAAATAAATGCGGAATTGATAATTCATTTTTGTAATTACATGTCAGTCAATAAATTCAGTAAGTCTGACAAAGAAATGTTATTTATCGCATCGTATTATAAACAGCTTTCCGCAGATATAAAATGTACAATTATAAGAATAAAACCAGTTTTTTAGCCCCGCAATGCCGAAGTTTTCGTAGAAAACTGGATATAATAGGATGCTAGACATAGTTTTTTTCGTATGGTTGAGAACCGGTTCTAATCCACCGGATATTAATCGGTTTCGAATGATTACGAGTAAATGTATAATTTGCATACAAGGATCTTAAGGGATAAGACGCTTTATAATAAATTTATTTAGATTTACATCCAATTATGATAGACAAAACTACTCAATTTTTAGTCAAATGTCCTTTCCATTCCTGATATGCGTATGCTTGGAACACACCGGTGTCCTGGATAGGAAACAGGTTTTTTTTGACATACGTCTCACAAGACCTATGTAGCCATGACCGGGAGATGATGACGGTTCAGTACATGACTTTCGTTAAATCACAGCTGATCATTTTTGTGGATTTTTTTGAAAATTACTTAAATACCCAAATTTTCATACTTTTTCCCCAAAGAATCACAATTTTTTCACATTTGCAGCTTATTTAACCTAAATTTATGCAAGAAAACTATAATAATTACAACTGAACTAAGGACTGAGTTATCATCAATTACAAAATCTTTAAGAATCAAAGCTGGATGGAAAATTTGCAAGTTAGTGTATTCAAACATTGTGTTGATATGACTCATAAATGTAAGAGCAGCTATGTGACAGGGAAGCTTATTACTAGAGTGAATGTGAATGCTGATTACATGATCATAATTGGATTTCATTCAAGTGTGGGTTTCAATGGCGACTTTAAAACCCAATTCGAAAATAAAACACAGGCAAGTTCTCTGTCCTAAGCAGATCAATACTACCCTTACTAAAAGCTACCAGTATTAAAGGGACCTAGGAAGGTGTTAAACAGGAAGACCAAAATGTAGGATTAGCAAAGCAAAAATAAAGAGCAGATTGTCTATCATATGGTGTTAAATTTGAAATCATAGACCCACCTGATTTTAGCAGAGTAGGCGGAAACCATGGTGAATTTCTGAGTAATAGAGAATGAGAGGACATGAGCTCTTAGCTGAAGTAACTAAGGCAAGGAAGTCTGAAAGACCATGTAGCTAAATGCATGGCAGTCTAGGCTTTCACCCATGGAAAGATCTCTTATGACAGTAGCTAGTTCATAGGAAACCAATGAAGTAAAAAGTAAGAATACTTGAAATTTTATTCTGAATCTTGAGGTTATCCTTTCATATGGCTAAAGTCAAGCCACAAGTTCAAGAGCAAACAAGTACCATAATGGGGAGTTGAAAAGAACTTTGATGAAAGAGTCAGAAGTGTGTGAAATTGTTGATTAACAAACAAGGTCAGAATTCTAAACTGACTTCCATCAAGATTTATAGGCTGGGTAAAACATGTCAGCCAGCTAGAATAGAGGTATAGCCATAACAGGGTGGAGAGAGGTACCCTGTTTAGTGGACAGTATTAAGAGGCATACTTGTTTAAGTTAAAGGACAGGGATGGTAACTTCAACATCTTGAAACATGGATCAAGAAGTTTAACAGGTGGATTGATAGGATAGAATGTTTTTGTGAAAGAAATTTGAGGGCAAAAACATTATGTTGTTTATTCAAAGGCAAAGTCAGATAGATTGAATCATATTAAAGCCAGGTGAAAGCCTATGGAGGCCAGAAGCAGTTCTGACGTGCAAAATTGTTGAACAATAATTCAAAATAATTAACTCTTACTCAATTTCTAGACTACTAATCTTATTCCAATGATTCTGAAAGATCTTGTTATAGGTGATAGCACAATCTTCAGTACAGCTGTTACTTATCATACTTTTCTTGTGTAAATTTAAACTAACTAAGCAGGAAATGTGAGAAAATTGGGATTTTTTGAGAAAAACTATGAAATTCTGGGTAAAAAAGTAATTTTCAAAAAAATCCACAAAAATGATCAGCTGTGATTTAATGAAAGTCATGTACTGAACCGTCATCGTCTCCCGGTCATAACTACATTGGTCTTGTGAGACGTATGTCAAAAAAAACCTGTTTCCTATCCAGGACACCAGTGAACATGAAGAAATAATAAAAATAATATTTGAAGCGTCCCTTCCTTTGATTTGTACATGGAAATTAAAGTACACATTTTTCACTTTTTTGGTTATTAGAAAAGAACATCAAATCTTCCTCTATCAAAACCCAACCAAACCAGGAAATCATAAAGGCTAAACATTTTTCCCATCAACCAGATTCCAGGAATAACTCCACCCACACACAATCAAGGACAAACATAAATCCACAACCTTTTTCCTCCCTAACCCCCACTCCTCCCACTTCTTTGTCTCCTCCCATGTTTTTTCTTCTTTCTCCTCCTTCAACTAAAACTCCCCTGTCCAAAACTCCGCCTACTTCCTAACCATCCAAAAAATTCCTTTAATAAAAATTTGCCCCGCCCCTGATTAATTCAAACAAGGCCAAAGATTATTCACTACTCCTCCAAAAAATTAATGTTTTAATTCTTTTTTTCAAACTTCTCTAGTTGTCATTTGTATTTTCTAATAATAAGTTTCAAAATAATTTGTGACATTGTTCTACATATATAAATGTATGTTTAATATTTTTGATCATATTTGCTGTTATCTTATGTCTCATACCTATATTTTTTTAGACAAAATGAATTGAAAATGATTGCTAAAATCGAAATATATCTTCATGTCTTAAAAATAGGTTGAAAAATATACTAACTTTAAAATAAAAATAAAATAAAAACATGGAAATAAATAACGAAGTTTCTGTCTATTTGTCCCTTAAGACTTTAAACACGGCTGGAATGATATATTAAATCTTCATAAAAAATTCATGTATTGGTTCTTGGTGGGTTGTAACAAATTTTTCTTTTATAGTTAGCTACTAGATGCGAGGGTAAAAGTTTTTAGATACTAGGGTATACTATACACCACAAATGCTAGGTCTAGAGCTTAGATGTAAAGGTAAAAGCCATTCAATTCTAGGATAAAAGCCACAATATAAAGTGTAAAAGCCATTAAATGTCAGGGTAACATTCATTAAATGCTAGCATAAAAGCTACTTAATGTAAGAGTAAACGGCACTAAATACAAGGGTATACACCACAAATGCTAGATCTAGAGCTTAGATGTGTAAGGTTAAAAGCCATTTAATTCTAGGGTAAAGCCAAAAAAATTAAAGGGGAAGAGCTATTATAGTACAGGGTAAGAAACACTAACTATAGATGAAGAGCCCCTAAATGCTAAAATTAAAGTGGTCCCATAACAAACTCGGAAGTCCCAAACGTCGGAGTGGACACTTAACCTAACATAACCTATTTTCAACTTTATAGGTTTTTAAATGCTAAACACCTGCGGGGGGCTTAATTGTACATTCATATCTTAAACTAACCTAATTAAATTAATATTCTAAGACTCCTGCGCTTGTCCTCTCTGACGTTTGGGACTCCTGCGTTTGTCCTGGAACCATTAAAGTCACTAAATGTTACGGAAAGAGCGACTAAATGTTAGGGTTACTACAAAGATAAATAATTTTGAAAACAAAAAGCTGTGCTCTTTATCTTCATTCTATTCTGTTTTGGCATTAATATTTTTGCTTTGAAATCCCTTTTCCCTTTTTATACTGGAGAAAACTGGTTCAAATTTGTCTGCTAATATACTGGTAAGCATAAAATATCCAAAATATCAACAAATGATTGATCTGTTTTATGTAAGTATATTAAATTCATGTTTGAATCAATATTTGCCTCTCTAAAAGTGAAAGTTCTCTCTCTCCCTTTCTCTCTCTCTCTCTCTCTCTCTCTCTCTCTCTCTCTCTCTCTTACATTACCTTACAATAATGATCATGAATTTATATTCATGTATCTTTGAACTTTACAAAGCATTTGTATTTTAAAAATAAAATAGTTGTCCTTGTTGACTTAAAATTTGTGTGTTCAGCAATTTTTCTGCACAAGAAATTGTAGAGATAATTGATATATAGGCATTTTCATGTCTATATTATATCATTTTTGTCTTTATTATTGTGAATTAATATAATAATTTCGCCCTTAGCCTGTAAGGGCTAAGCTTTTTTTACATAAAAAATTTCTTAATTGATTAAGGTTTAAAATTCTTTTGTAGTGTTTGGCTACCGTTTCCAAAAGAAGACGAAACCCAAAAATGAATATTTTCCGTGAGTGAGAACCATTAGTTCTACAATTTCAATTAGACATACCCGGCCTATACTATAAAGTATAAAGGTTTATTGTCTGAAGATTAGAGTAAAACACTAGAGAGAGAAAGGGTTATTAACTGTATCTCTCCATCGCAACCTCCTTGTGCAAACTTCTTATTGGGTCATTGAAAATCAACCAATGGTGTCGCTTATATTAACACAGAAAAGTAGCAGAAAATAGTTTAGAAGCAGACGAAATAGGTCTTTAAAAAAGAAAGGGAGGTAGTTGTCTGTATATACAACTATACTATAGATTTCGGAAAATACTGGTCCGATTTGGTTGTACTTTTAGGGGGAACCTTAACAAATGTATGGGGGATGGTTCTAGACTATTTTCTTGACTTTTTCTAAAGGCTAGGGACAAAGTAGCTAGTAGACAAAAAAATATAATTTCTAATAAATTGCATGCTTGTACAATTATGTTTAATGATATGTATATAGTTTATATAAGTATCTATTCTGCAAATCGGCCACCATGGCTCAACACGTAGGCAGGTCATAGGTTCGAATCTCTGCCTGACACCGTGGCATAACAAAAGACGTTAGAAAAGGTTCCTACTGCTGCTATGTCAGTTGTACTACATAAATAGTTAGAGAAGGGAGTAATTTCTTAGCCCATAAACAGGCGCAACCTATCACCATCCACAGGTAGGACCGATCAAAGGGTTGGTTGTCTGTTGAATGTTACTACTACTAATATCCACCAGTGGGCGTTAGAGTATTGCATCCCATTACAAATGGATGAAAATGAAATCGAAGAAGAATCTCTACCCGAATAGGACAACCCCCACCCCCACCCCCTAAAATTGCCCCAATAGGTGATTTTTTAAAAAATTAGGTATATCTGGTGCTGCCATTTATTGTGAAGTAACTGCCTAATAACAATTTTTTTTGGGGGGGGGGAAATTTTCATTTTTATGGGGGGGCATACCCCAGCCCCCAAGAAAATAGCCTAAAACCACCACAGGACCAGCAGGTATATTCCCTGAATAGTAGAATCAAATCGGTACGGTAGTTACCGAGATCTAAAGGGACAGACGGACGGACAGACATCATTCTACTTTGTATTTTAGAAGACAAAAACAAGGATGACAACATACCTATAAATTAGTGAAGCAAAGAAGCATAAATAAATTAGAGAAGCCGAATAAATTATATTATATCCATATAACTTTTAATTATGCGATAACCTTTATGACGGATGTACAGACAAACGGACATAAGCATATTTGATTGGTCTATGGAAGAAGCAGCTAGTAGAGAAGATATACAGATATTTAATCAGGAAAAAAAACTTTTACATACATATATATCAAACTTTTTTGCGGCAATTGGTATTGTACCAAAAATTTAAAAAAAAAATTACCTTTTTTTGCATAAAAGTTCGAGGCCAAGTAGTTTTTTTTTCAGATGCCTTATCCCCATCCCAAAAGTATATGTGTAAGAAATAACCTTCCAAGTATAAAAGATTATTGCAAAAAGTTGGCAAAAACAATTCCTTTCATGTTGACAACGCGAAATTTATCTAAGAACTCCAGTATTTTTCTAAAAATATTTAAAATTTTCAAGTTTTAAATTATATTTGTTGTTTTTTCCATGAAAGGTCTCTTTCGATAATAAATAGCTAAGATTGTATGCTTAATTTTTCCTAATTATTTTAACCTCAATATGAAGATTCCTGTAACAGTCAGGTACAATTTAAAAAGCGCTGACCTTTAAAGCCTTACATGTTAAACGTTGCGAATCTTCTCTATAATTTAATCTTTGAAGAGGAAAAACGTCCATCAATGACATCATAAAAATGAGGGATGAGGAGTAGGAAAGAAAACCCTTAAAAAGTAGATGGATAAACCCTCGTTTTTATGACGTAACATGCTGATTTTTAAGGGACTTTATTCGTCCTCCACTCTTTCTATCTAGCAATACTGACAATCAATTTTAAATTTATCCCTTTTATTCATAGGCACTATAAAGAGCATCATATTTTTGTTTTAACAACAACAAGAATTTCTTGGTTATCAGACTTAATTTAATTTAAATTTATTGCATGAAGCCTTTTGTTATAGGAATCGCTATTTCAAAAATATGGACATAGGACATCACGTCGCATACAAAAATTATGTTAGACTTTAAAAAAAAATTAATATGATCAAAATAAACCATTGGACTTTTGGTAAGTTGCTAATATATCTAAGGTGTTTCAGACCTCTTCATATAAAGTTTTAAATCAATAGAAAAATTCAAACAGGCCTAAAGAAACAATAAAGGGTCATTAATTCCAAAAAGTTTTTCTATGAGGATGTAAGGAATCAACTAGTATATGTAAAGTAACGTTTTTCACGTGGTACTTAAATCATCTCATTTTACAAAGAAAATTAATGATATTACTAGATTAAATTACTTCTTAATGAAATGTACTGGAATCACGTTGCTTTTATTGTGCGTTTAATTATTTTCCTACTATTTGATATACTCTATAAATTGTCAGTCTGTCTGTCTGTTAAAGTCTAAGTTACTATATCAAAAAGCTAACAAGCAGTTGAATTATTTGAAACTTTCCAAATCAGTTGACCATGCGGCTTTCGCATTTATAAAAAACGATACTATATCTGTGTATTGGATTAAGGGATATTTAAGTACGCTGATAAAAATTTTCTTATGATTTTGTTCTCTTACAGATATTGTTTGATGATTTAATTACAGTTGTATTGTATACTAGCGCTTGCGCACCTAGCATCTGGGGGTTCCTTATTCGAAGGGGGGAGGGGGGCAAAAATGGCCTAAAACCATCCCAATACTTAAATTTCAAATACATTAGCCTAAAACTATCCCGGAACCTATGTGAATCTGCATTCCAAAAAAGTTAAATAGTTAGCAAGACCTTAACAGCCAAAAAAAGAACTTTACAACTTTACTTAATAATTTATGTTCATGTTCAAAGCTATTTTGCTTGTTGATGTCATTAATTTGTAATGTAAAATATCTACAATTTATTTTATTATTTTTTTTTATAAGCCAGACAAAAACAGTAAGTCTAAATTTAACAATTTTACCAAAACTTTAACCTCTTGTTTCAAAAATGTACTTATAGTACACAAATTTGGTTTGGAACTTAACAAAGCATTTAACTAATTTATTGCACGCACAAGAAGTGCTAATAAAACACATGTGAAATCACGCAATTTACTATGAAACGGGTAGAATTGCATCCATGAGCAGTTTAAAAAATTAATGTTTTGAAAAATTGAGACTTCATCCAAAGTTTTTCTTCGAATTTTAGAGCCTTTTTGGTTCTGTATGGCTTAAATACTGAACTTTAAAAAATAAAATTACTGAAATTATGACTTGAAGGTAGGAACTTAGGAATTAAAACAGATTCCCTCAAAGTGCATAGTCAGGCAATTAAACCCAATCCCCTTATATTTAGATTATTAGAAAATACTGTCAAGTCATGTTAGGTTATTGCGGGGTTAGGGAACCTCAGGTATATGCAGTGCAGGTGTAGGACCCTTCCACAAGAATTGGCACAGGGTAAAACACACATCCCCCCTCCCACCTTCATTTCAATTCATTTAAAAAGTAAATGTTGAGGAGTTCTGTGCTTGCAAGGCACTTTGAAGGATTTATTTTGCAACCAATAACTCTTCACTCATACATTAAGTTTTTTCAGGTATATTCCCCTTTGTGGTAACCCCTCTTAAGGGGCATTTTGTCTTATTTTTACAATAGCTTTTATCATATTTCAAGAACCTGCAGGGCAATCACCTAACTTAACCTAACCTAAACTAACCTCTCAAAAGCTACGAATCGGCCCTTAAGAGGCATTTCCACGAATGGGACTAAACCCATTTTTTCTTATTAATTGTCTAGGACTTGATGGGATGTTTTCTGTGCATTAACCCCCATGTACATAATACAAATAAAATTATATTCACATAGAATTCATAATTGTAAGATTTTTCAATTTTGATAATCTTTTCTTCCCATGAATTTAATTAAAGTACATTTTCTTTGTACTTAACAAGAGTTAAAGAGCAGCTGACTTCTATGAGAAAAAGAAAGAATTTTCCCTTAGGGATTTTGCAACAAATTTGTAGACATTAAAGAATCTACATGTGGTCAAATTCTAATATTTTTACTAGTTATCATGGATATTTGGATATAAAAAATAAGTGGATAATACTATGTATTTTCTGATGGAGATGTCGGTGCTTTGACTCAAAGTTTTTAGTGAGCACATAAACCCCCATCTCTTATTTGTAAAATAAATTTGAATTATGGGGGTTAGTTTTTTATGCCTACTCCTGCAAAGGGCACTAACTATGTAGTGTCCTAACCCTATTTCGCTTCCCTGAACCAAATATAAACGAAAGTTAAATACATACAGACAAAAACTACCCTCTTATTGTGTACTTGTATTATTAGATAAAATATAGAATGAATTTTCAATAAATCTATACGCTTATATTTTGACTAGGGACTGTAATGTATCCAGGGAAATAATTTAGAATAATATTGAAATTAATGAAACTATGAAACATTGAATAATTAAAATAATTAAAAACACGGAAAGAGAAAAGTTTTACTCAAAGTGCCTATCCAGTACTGAACCTCCTCCCCCTTCTTTTTAAAACTAATTGGAGTCAAGGAAGAGTATTTTTTCCTATTCATGCCTAACCCAGCATGACCTATACCTATGGGACTCTATAGTACTCAATATAACCTAAAGTATAAACAAACAAATAAATGAAAAACTACCATTCCCCCCTTAATTTTTTACCAACCATTATTATTTTAAACCAAGGAGGTGGGTGAAATTCTTACAAGGGAAATTTGCCAGTCTTAGTACTTATCACTAACTCTCTGACAATTATTAATTCACACCCTCCCATGCTGATATTAAAAAACACGTGAAAATCGGAACCAAAATCTAGAAACTGACAGTAATTACCGGAAACCTGGGCCCCGTCGCGGCTGATGATTCGGATTCTTAAAAATTTACTCAAATTTCTATTAACATTCTACTGTATAATTTAAACGTACGTACATTTTTTTTTCAAATTTTTAGTCTATTTAGAAAGAAAATAGACTAAAACCACCATTTAATTTGATTTATAAAGATTCTTTTCTAGTAGTTTCCGTCCGTCAGTCAGTCCTCCAGTCCGTAATGTTGTGGGGGAAAATGAAATACCTTTAGCAGTTATTAATGATAGAAGGCTGATTTATTGTAATTTTAGTGTAATATGCGGACAACATCCCCAAAACTTCCAAGAGGAAAGAACACACGGAGTCGGACAGACCTTAATTTTAGAAAAGCTTAACTTTTAATAAAAACAAGATGCAACTTCTTTTTAACAATATTTATTTCCATTTATTTAAAACACATATATTATATAATTAAATTATAAAAAATAATATTACACATTATATCATATCATATATTTAACCCTTAACAGTCGGGGGGGGGGGGGCGTTGAACGCCCCCCCATCCGGTTTTTTCTATCTCATTTTCTGTGTGTGAAAGATAAAGAGCCCAAACTGCGTGACTTTTTAAGTTTGGGTATGACACATAACTGAGTGTTGGAATTTTTTGAATATCTCCATCCTGGCGGGCACAGGATGCCAGCAAACCTGGCAGGGTCATCCAGGTAAAAAGCAAACATATTTTTTTGACTTAAACAAAGTATTTTATCTTGCCAAAATACTAAAATATCCTCTAGTAGTACATCCTTATATGAAATACATGTGTTTAAGTCAATTTCAGGTTCCAGGTATGATCCTGCAGGTCCTGATCCTCCAGGTCTCCAGAAATCTTTAAAAGGCTCCTGTGGCCTCAATTTTTGACTTAGAGACTTCAAATTTTAAACTTAAGCATTTCTTACATGTCTACATAACGTATTAAAATTTCATAAAGATCCACCGCCGTTTTCCCGCCGACCGCCGACTGCGGCGGCTTGCAGCTGCCAAGTACAGCTGCGGCCGCTGAAATTTATATTTTGACATTTCAAATATAAAATTTACATAAAGATAAACATTTTCTGCAAAAAATTGTTCTTCTAGCTTCAAAAATAAGAAAATTACAGCCGTTTGAAATTTTTAAGTAAAAAAGGACCTAAAAACAAAGGTTGTTAAATAAAAGGGTGAAGGAAGCGAAAATTGACTTTGACTTACTTAAGGTCGGAAATTTCATCATAACACAGGGGACTTGTACAAAAAAAATTAGCCCTCTAGTTCTAATAGGAACTGAGATAATATGGGGGGGCGTTGAACGCCCCCCCCCCCCCCCCCCGACTGATTAAGGTGCGGCAAGGGGCCCGACTGTTAAGGGTTAATGATTATCACAACAGATTACAAGATTAGGTAAGTTTTGGAGTAGAGATATTGAAATGATTATAAGTAAATCTGAGCATATGCAAAGGGGATTAAGGGAGGGGAAATGGATTGAATATTCAATTTTTAAGTCTCCGACTTTGGGTACTGGCTTAAAGGGAATGTGCACGAATTCAGCAGTTTCTGACTGACTTTGGGTACTAGCGCATCAATTTGTTATTAGATGGCTGGTTTTAACAAATATTTTTTTCTCAAGAAAATGTCATTTCATGTATAGAAATTCTACTGTGATATTTATGTAGTAAACAATCTAAGAATCCCTTGAATTTAGGTGGCAGTTAAACATATATGAGAAGGGTTGACCAAGTTCTAAGCACGATTTTTCTAGTGATTAATTACAGAATGTTTACTACATTGTGATGTATTGGTAATTTAATTTTCAAGTAAATGATTTTTTTCTTAGAACTAATTTTGTTTTAAATTATATTACCATGATCCCTTTACAATTTTGGTCAAATTTTCTGGATAAATCTGGTTTTCATCGCTTTTCAGCGAAAACTCTTAAATTGAATCAATTGCCCATTGTCCCCTCCCTTACTCCCTGTTTGCTGTTGTCATCCTAGATTGAGTGTTATATATATAGGGCAAACATCCTTAAAACTTCCAAGAAGAAAGAACACATGAAGTTTTAAAACGATATGGCAATTCTGAAATGCCTAAATTCAAGTAAAAGCTGTTTGTTATGTGCGTACGGGCAGACCCTAATTATAAAAGAGCCTAACTAAAAACAAAACGCATTTTTTTTTAACAATATTTATTTCCATTTATTTAAAACACATATAATATATAATTAAATTATAAAAAATAATATTACACATTATTGATTATATCGTATCATATATTTAATGATTATCACAACAGATTACAAGATTAGGTAAGTTTTGGAGTAGGGAATTTGAAATGATGATAAGTAAATCTGAGCATTTGACTATTATCAGAATGGGGGGGACATTCAACTATGAATTATACTGGTCCCGAACTTTTATAAAAAAAAACTTTGAAGACTTTTATTAAATCATGAATTGTACAAAACTTCAAAAGCAGTTCTTTTGGATAAAAGTTTAGTTTTAGGTATCGCAATATGTTTAGAAAGATTTAAATTATGCGAAAAGTAGTTTCATAAAATCATTTCAAACTCTCCACTATTTAAGAAAAATCATCTTATAATACAAATTATACAATTAAAATCATTAAATATGATTTGGTTTTTTTGTTAAATATTTAATAGCAAAAGAAATTATTAATTTTAAAAGGATTCTTTATTAACAATTATAAAAATATAAAAATTTTTAAATTCATGAAAAATCCTGAAGGAACAAAATTACAAAATCTGACAATTCAAGATAAATTTTTATATACATAAATTTTTATATTTATAGAAATTCAATATATTATGAAAATCTACAAATTTAACAACCTTTTCATTAAAATCTAAATATCTTATATAAAAAATGTTTAACAATATTTATTATAGCTGTCTATAAATTCTTCAAACTGTTTTATCAAAAAAGCAAATTTAATACTAATATTTATTTCTTGTTTTAAGTTATTTTTTCTTGAAATTTTTAGCTTAATAATTTTACATATGTCTTTAATTTTATTCCAAATGTCTGTTGTACTATTAATAATGTCTGCAGTTTTATTCCAAATGACTGTAGTTTTGTTCAAAGTGTCTGAAGCACTATTCAAAATGTCTGTAGTATTGTTCCAAATGTCTGCAAGTATTTACTTTACTTATCCTTTCTGCACATAAGTTTGCGCAGAATTATTCTCGCGGCATTCCTGTACTCACTGTTGAATATATTGTAGATTATTGGGTTCAGCGCTGAATTTGAGTAGGCCAGCCACTAATTTAAACAAAACACACATTAGATTTTGTTTATCACGGTAGATACAAGTTTTCAGTAGTTTATTACTATAAGAGCTTTTAATTAAAATCTTTCCCGAATTAAAAAAAGGTTTAAAAGAATACTTGAAAGCAAGGACTTTCAACAATTGGTAAAGGTTTGATTCCCCCTTTCATTTTTTTTTTATAATTTTACATTTTATTCTATTTCCCTTCAAGGAAAGGTTTCTTTAATAGTTATTTCTCGCATCGTATTATAAACGGCACCTCGGGGCTAAAAAACTAGTTTTAATCTTATGATTGTACATTTTTATATTCGTAGAAAGCTGGATATAATACGATGCTAGACATAGTGTTTTCGTATGGATGAGAACCGGTTCCTATCCACCGGATTCGAATGAATACGAGGAATAATTTTATCCACTTTCAAGTAATTTTCCTTCTTTGTCTTTTCTAATATCAACTTTGAAATAAAGTTTGTTAACATTCTAATTTATATGAAAAGGAAAAACTAAAATTATATTATTTATATTAAATATTGTATTACAAATTAATGCTTATAATTCATGACAATTAAGACGTTATTATATTGTCTTCATAATGTGATTGTAAACAGTGTAGCTATTCTATTACTGTAGTTTGTCCATACGTCCATCTAAAGAATATATTTATAACTGTATGTTCCATTTTTTTTGGAAATTTTAAGTAAGAAAATATTTATTTCAGAAAGATAATCTAAACACATTTATAATAAATGTCTGAACTCTTTTTTTTCTTTATGTTAATTATATATATAAATTAATAGAAGATTTCAACATCCATAAAGATAAAATTATCTTGTTATTGCAGCGCTTGTTATGGACATAATGTTCCTATTCTCTTATAGAATTGTTTCTAAGTCTGCAGACGTAAATAATCCCTTTGGAGCTTTTTATTACTTTACTTTTCTATTACAAGAATAATTTATAACAATTTACACGAGAAAAAATCAAGGAAAAGAGTTTTTTATAATAGATTTATTAACCTTCATGGCCAATAAAACTCAATAATCTGTCAAATCTAAAAGAAATTGAATTTTTTGTTTGTTTATGCTTAGTCACACATGCTTAAAGCCCTTAAAACGAACAAAATGTGAACTACACCTTTTTGGTCAAATTGTTCTACACATTTTAAAAAATTGGTCCCTATGTTTTTGGTTCCTTTTATTAAATTTGATTGGTTAGCAAACTAGAATTATGGAATAAACATAGATGTATATTCCTTTGTCTCATCCTTTGAGAATTTTGCTTTGTTACTGACTTTTTTGGGAAATTACACAAACTGATTCACCCTCCCCATCCTCATTTTTAAAAATGTGAAAATTAGGGGGATAAGTAGTTTTTTGTTACATTATTTTTGATACTTTGTTGTTCTGCAGGGTTAGGGATAGGGCACTACAGTGTTAGACCCACAGCAGGGCTAGGCATTTTTTCCCCTAAAAATATGGGTGGGTGGGGGGTATCAGGGCTCTACACGCTTTTTGTGTGAAAGCAACTACTATTTGCCTACACCATATGAGGTTAATGTTGTACTGTTGACTTATCCTACTTATCCAGCATACTACAATGTAATTTTATACTTAAACAAGGATAACAACATTTGTAAAAGCATGGCTTAACAAAATAAGTTGTCCAAACGAGCGATGAACATTACAGACTTTTAGCATTTATAGAATTATACATTGTGCCTCTTCGTCCTAGGAATCAACCAAGTAGAATCAAGGTTTATCTTTATATGTTTAACAGTAAACGTGAATTACAAAGTAGCTCACATTTTTTAAAATGAATGTTTTATCTTGTCGATAAAGCACTTAAATACTTTTAACTTTATCTTATATTTTCCATCCATTATATTTTCACAACAAAGTTGGTTTTAATAACACTTTTTGAGTGTTTTTAAGCAGGAATCCAAAGGGATAAGACAATGGCCGATACATTGATGTATATCGCCAATGAAAATACATGAAATACCATTTCTGTAGATTACAAATAGCGATAGAAACGGTAGAACACATAGATTAAGAAACCAACTATTCAAAATTCATAAAAGTCCGCAAAGTTTTAAGCCAACGAATAAGAAGGGGTTATTATAAAACTTTTGGGACTATTGCAATAAACAGCCCAATGCCCCTCCTTCCCTGTATACATATAATTATATGCTACTATATAAAGTAGTAAGATGCTTTTTGTTTGTACATTAAGATCTGGCTAATCGAACTATTTGAGTTCTCCACTTTAGATATAGTTTAGGCTATTCTATTTAAAAATTAGAATTTAATGATGGTCTATTTTTTGCCAAAGTCCTTCCCCTTTAAGTACAGATACCTTAGATGCTAGGGGCGCAGCCACTAGCCACAGGTAGGTTTACCCTTTGTGAGAAAGGTATGCTGACATAAATGTATCATTTTTAAAAATAAAAAAAGATTTAATAGACTTTTTTCTGTATCTCTTCAAATAAAAATGATTTCAAAGAAAATTGTTTATAAAACGAAAACTTGAAGTTTGATTAAATACTTCTTCTTTTGTTTGTTTTTTCTTAATTTGTTGGAAATAACCCATGGGACATTTGAAATAAATTTGAGTCTATTTGAGCAGATATCTTTTAAAGTTAATTATTGTCTTACTTTTAATGCCTTATTGAAAGAAGAGTCATCTAATTATTCGTAGTTTTTATCTTTAGAAAAGCATTAGGGTAGTATAAGGCTCATTTTTTTGCCCTCCACTTCTAAAGAAAAATCTCCTAGGGTCTAGGGGCTAATCTACTTTATCATATCCGGCTTATATCAATGTCCCCACTATCAAATATATTTCCGTGATCCAGTAGTCTATCAACGTCATTCACTAATTATTTAAGATTAAAGGTACAAGTACAAGTACAAGTTTTAATCCTTTCAGTTTGTTTTTGTTGTTGTTTTTAAATTAGAAAAATATTAAATCCTAAAATCTAAAATCGCACGTTAAAAGTCTATGAAAGTATTATTATTATTTAAACTGTTTCCTGATTACAAAAAAATGTACATGAATATTGGAAAAATATGTATATTGTATAGAAATATTTTTGAGAAGGAATAGATACCTAAATATTTTATTTTATATAAATTATTGATATACCACAATAGTTGAGTAACTTTTACCAGGAAAGTTATGTGATCTTTAGGGACAAATGTATTGGATATTTAAAGAAAAATTTCAAAATATAAATTTTTGTACCTTATTGAAGCAAAATTGATGTACATACTCAATGATGATGATCAAAATTACCCTTCTTTAAATTAAAACTACTGGTTAAAAAGTTTGGACACAAATTTAGTTAAAGTACCTAATGTTTTTAACTTACAAGTATGCAAACGTGTTAATTTTTGTTTTTAAGATTTAATGTGTGTTTTTGCCTGTAGAAATATTAGAACATTTTTGCTTGGGATGGCACATGTTGAACAATTCAGAATCACTAAACAATTTATTCTATTAATAATAGTTATAAAAGTTTGGATTAAGAAAATGAGAATATTGTGTACATAAAGTAAATGAAATAAAGAGAAGAAGGAAATGAAGGGAAAAGAGAGAAAGAAAGATAGGAAGAGAAAGAGAGCGATAGAAAGAGAAAGAGGGATGGATAAAAAGAGACAGGAATAGATTGATAGAGAGATATATTAAGAAATTTCGTAGAAACAATAGACTTTGTAATTTTTTATGAACGGACGGTCAGACATCCGCCAGTTATAGAGTAGCTGCGCTTCTAGCCAAGGTTAATTTGTACCTAGAAAGCATGTCCAGAAAGGTAGGTAACAGCAGATGAAACATCCAACAACAAGCACCATCACAACCAAAAGGCGTCGCTCTCTGCACAAAATAAATCCGTTAGGTAATGTTTTGTCAAGGTATGTGATTCAGCCAATTAATTCCATTTGAAAATTAAATATTTTGTTGGCGTAGAGTTGGCGTAAAACAGTTTATTTATGTAGCTAAAGAGAAGTGGGTAAGACGGGGAGTAATAACGGAAGAGGGTTGTGGGGAAATTTTTCACTTAGAATTGTTTTTCTAGATCACAATCTCTAGTCTCTGATGTTTTGTGTTTGTGTTTACTTAACGTTTATAATATGCCTTGAAACCAGCGAATAATACACTTGTTAATAATTCTGTGGGTACAATGAACAGTCTAATCCCCCCCCCCCCCCTTCTATGTATAAAATTTGTACTGATTACCTGGCTAGGGCGGTTGAAATAGCCCTCTCTCCCGTAGCTGGGTTGGCCGGGTTACGGCGACTACTTATCTTGGTCTCAACATTTGTAGCTATCTGGGTTTCCTCTCCTACAGAATAATAAAGAGTTAAAATCAGGAATCTTAATCTGAATCTTGAATAATAAAAGTATATATCCAATGATGATCAACAAAATTATCCCTTCTATGCAACAAAAATATCCTTTGTTCATTGCTAGTTCAAGGCAAAAAATAATCAAGATTAAAAAGAAAAAGCAAAAGGATTTAAGCCTATGTATGATAGAGAATGTTAGTGTGGGTAGCAGTAAAGATTACAGTCAAGCGTCCCCATTCTTTCTGAATAATTAAACTAATATATTTTGTAAAAATAATAATTCTTTTTGATTGGCAGATAGATTTGAAAATCAGATTGTTTTTAATTGAATCAAAAAAATACAATGAATATATAAAACGCGGAAACAAAATGGAAAAATACTTTTCGTGTTATTTAATTAACGCAAAATCTTAATCAATAGATTTTAATAAAAATATCTTTTCATCCCAAAAAACTTCCAGTTAATTAAAAAATGTTTCTTTGACATTTTTCTCTATTAGAAATCTTCATATACAGAGGGGGTCATTTTTTTATTGTCATTGGAGATGTACATCAATTTATCGTCTATTTATTTATCCAAATACGACAAAAATTTAAAATAGCAATTTGTTCAATGACATATTTTATGTTTTTATAAAAGTTAGTGATCTTAAAAAAAAATTTATATTAATTAAATTTAAATAATTTGTTAAATCAATAAAACTAAATGCCATTAATACTCCCCTCCCTGACCTAACTATAATAAAGACAAACATGTTGTCATGCAATCTTGACTAGTTAGTAATCAATATATTAAGGGATAAGACAATTAAAGATAAATTCATTTACACACATCCCCAATGACGATAGACAAAATTACTCCATCTAAAGATTAAAACTTATGGTTAAAAAGTTTGGGTACTACTAGTTGGGAATCAAACAATCAAATGTCGATAAAAGTACAAATAAAATGGTTATAAAACTTTGGGTACCAATGTAATTTAAAGACCAATTGTCTCTTTCTCCTTGATATAAAGACATTTACATCTTGTAAAAAAAGCATAAAATAATCATCCTAACAACTCACGCAATCTCGTTAAAAAAAAAACTAATTTCATCCTTAAAATTTAAATAATGTAGATATTGGTTTCTAATAATAAAATATCGACAGAAAAATCTTTTTCGCATTGAAAAAAAAGCTAACACGGTTCATTATGAGCCTTAAAAAGTGCCTTAGCCTTAGCCTTTTGATGAAACTAAACAGGACAAAAACAACGCCTCCGTGAAAATGTAAATCATAAAATAAATCCTTACCATGTGAGGTGGGATCTTCCTGCTGAATTGTCGTAGTGATTGTACCAGCTGCATTACAGACCACCTAAAATATTTGGCGCATTTTTTAATTGTGCTGAATTATATAGTAACAATCGGCTGAGCATTTAGTTTCTAGTTGATCAGTATTGAAATGGATAGGGAAGATTAGGAAAAAAGCCTAAAACCATCCAAAGACTTATATCTTATACATATCTCTATATATATCTCTAAAACCAATAAAGAACCTTTGTGAGGCTCCCTTATAAAGGAAAACTCAATCAGTTCAGTAGTTATTAAAATCTTAAGCTTCATTAAAAAAACTTACTACTTTTTATAAAAGGATTCTTTATATTGTCTCTAAAAACATATTTAATCCGAAAATTGATCTAATTCATCAGAAATTTCTAAATGTCTCTGATAAAGAGTTTTGCCTGTTTATAAACCATGACATTCTCTGTGTTTAAAGGTTGAACATATTCTTTTTTTAATTCATATGATAGCCTTGGACTAAGGAAACCCTAACTACTAGGCTAGCCTTAGAAATTTTATGTCAACAACAAGCCATGAGGTTAGGTTATCATCAGTGCAATTGACAACGGACAAACATTCATTGTAGAAAAGTTGTGAAATTTTTTAAAAGATATTACACTTAATATGTTATAACTTTTTATCTAATTGTTAATTTTTCTCAAATTTCATTGATATTAATTAATTGATCTCAAACGGATGTAAAGAACGTCATTGATTTCATAGAAATTATCAATTTGTATAATGATTTGTAAAATCTAAAAAAATATATATAAAGTGATTTTATAAGTAAATATAATGGAAAGAAAAAAAATATTTCTTTTGTATATTTCTTTGACTGTTTTTGGTTTAATAATTCTGAGCTTTCTATTTTAATGGATATCATCCTTGATTTAAATTGCTTAATTTCTTTACCCAATAAGTAAAAGGTGAATTGAACAGTAAAACTTCAATGATTCAGAGAGAGAGGGGGGACAATGGGCTGTTAATTACACTAGTCCCCAAGGTTTTATAATAAGGTTTCCATATTAGTTGGCTAAACAACTTTGAAAACTTTGAATGAATTTTTATTGGTTGGTTTATTAAGTTAAGGTTTGAAACATTTCAATCAATAATTTTAGCCTACAGCAGGGATAATTTTGTTTATCATTATTGGAGACGTACATCAACTTATCGGCCATTGTCTTATCTCTTTAGATCCCTGTAAATGTTAACAATGAATATGGAACTTCTAGATGATTAATTTCCTAATTGGACTTATAATAACAATCTGATCACAATATTGGTTAGAAAGTGTACACATTTTTGTTTGATTCTATTATTTAAACAGAAACGTAGTAATTTTCTGTACAAAATTTGAATGACAATTACAACCAAAAATCAATTATAGATAAAATTATGAAAGTTTTAAATAAACAAAAAAGTTTTATTACAAAAACATTAAGACTCTATTTAAAAACATGAGAAATTCAATCAAATGTACAGTATACATATTATAAGTTTAATTAATTCTGTTAAGTTTGATGTAAAATCTTCTTTGAAATGTTTATTAATTGTATGGCATGCCTTTTATTTTACTTTATTGTTTATGGTTTAAATAAACAGTGTACTATATCCCTTTATTATTCCTTTATATCTTTGTCAAAACTAGCTATCTTTAAAAGTTAAAAAAGTGCATAACATATAGATAGACTAACCAACAAAAATACTTTTCAATAGTTTTATGTATGAGAATAAATTCTATACTTACATGACAGCTTCTTATTCTACTTGAAAGGCGTTCCTTGAATGTTCTAAAATATATTTTTAATCAACAAGGATGACAACACTAAAAGAAAAGTTTAAGTGCAAAGAAAAGTATCTAAATTCATCTAACAACAATGGATATATCATTACTTGGATCTTACACCAGACTTTCATGTTCTCTAATAAATTTAAAATATCGATTTTTCATTCAATCCCCTCCAACGCTATCCACTTCTCTCCTACTGGATAAACAAACTGGCCAATAAACGATTTCCATGAAATATCAAGCTTAATTGGCGACAATTTTCCCCCTGTTATAATATCCACGTATATTCTACATCCCTTGTGAATACTAAATTCATCTAACCATTGTCAGAAAATGTGCACAAGTTTTAAAAGTACATAGGCAAATAAACAATAAAACGCTCTACCAAAAGTGGAATAAACATTGTGTTTTAAAAGTATCTTTCGTTTGGTAATTTTAGTACATAAACAATAATTACACAATATATGTTGTACAAAATCGGACAGTGAATTATCCTGTGATCCAACAAAATACTTACGTGAATATCTTGATGTAAAGAAGAGATAGAACGACCAGTGGAATAAGAAAACAGACAGCAATCAAATAATTGGCCAGCCACGTTTTATCCTCAATCTAGAAAATTATGTTTGTTGGGCATATTGGTATAGGAACAACATTTTGAAAGTTAAGCGATCCCCCCCCCCCCCTCTAACTTCATAGCTGCGAAATTTATTCTGGGAGGGAGGGGACATTGGACTATAAATCATTATTAGGGTGGGTCGATTTGCAAGCTTTTTGGAATTTTCACATTACATTTTTGAAATGCTGATTACGAATCAGAAAACCGTTTTAAAAAATATTGATTCAGTCTGAACTGATCTTCAAAAAACCTACCAAAATAAACAGTTTTGACTAAATCAGCTGTTTTAGGTACTTAATTCGATCTATTTGAACTAGGATCAATATTTTTCAAAATAGTTTTTAGATTCGTAATTTTGATATGCAACATGCCTGTGTTTGAAGGAATTATAATTTTCGGTTTTATAAGGAGGCGGGCAAATTTTATACCCACCTCGCGCCCGTTGTTTCACAGGGCTTTATATTGGCCCAGTAACCCTAGCCAATGTGTAGTAATATGAAATTCCAAAATCGACCCACCCTAATCATTATATGTCGTACCTAACCCAAAAATTTATAACTACGATATCTCAGTGATGATAGAGGTAAAATTTTCAATTGCAGAAAGAGTAATTTTATTTATCATCATTATGGGATGAATATCAACAAATCGTCCATTGTCTTATTACTCCATTTACTAAACCTATACTAACATATGATTATGAAGCTTCATAATTCTGGCCGCCCCTTTAAATTTGAAGGTTCTTGTCAAATATTTATATAAGCTGTGTATCTTTTTATATAATTCTAATCTTTAATTACTTTGCTGGAATTACTTTATCATTTTTAATTTCTGTACACAATTTTGTAGATTTTCCATGAAAACAAATATTAAATTTCCCAAATAAAACTGAACAATTTTCTCAATTTTTATAAAAGTTTTACTAAAATTTAAAGTAAACTTCTTTAAACTTTATGACAAGTTTTGAAAATTTACCTATCATTCTATAAATTTAATAGAAGCTAATCGATAATTCACCTTGTCTATATGTTCGTCCGTCTGTCAGTCCGTCCTTAACGCTAGTGGGGGAAATTTATTTCCTCGGATTCTTATTAAGATAGACTGTACTTTTGTAAAGAACCCCATTACCAAAGGACAGCGTACTAGGTCCGTTGGTCATGCTACAAAAGACAAAAAAATGTATTTGATATTTATGTATTTTTTTATTATTTATCATATCCTTCTCTTTTCTGTTTTTTTTTCTACCTTTCTTTTTAAGACCCATGAACAGCTTTATAATTATCTTTGTCCATTTCTCCATCAATTTTGGGCTACATTTCTCATGTACTTCTTATGGATGTTGTCATACTTGTTTTTATACTGTCAAACAATTTGAAAATTTCGAAGTTTTTAAGGTTGTTGTAGTTTGATATGTTAAAATAAATGGAGACCATCTCCTCACCAGCTAAAGATTAATTTTCTGCTTAAAATTTTTCTTTCTTGACAACATTTACAGTATAAAATCGTTGTTTTGATAGACAAAAGATTATAAATATTGGCTTGACAAAGTTTGATTTTAATTATTCAAAACGTCGTTTGGCCGAAAATAAACGTTTGACATATTACTTATAGAAGTTTTTCTGCTACTCTGTCAGGTGGATTACTTACCATAAAGCCACAGGTGGCGAAGTTATTTGATAGTTTGAGCATGGGTAAGCACGCCACTACGCCGACTAACCAACATACAACCACCTAAAAAAAAGGTTGAAGATTTGCCTCATTTCACATATGGATCCCCAAAAAAGCATATCTTTAGGTATTAGGTAAAGGTTAGAAGATCTCCGTAGGGATAGTACCCCTTATGTGTAGGCCCCTGCAGGGCCTACACATATGCTATTATTCAAAATGAACAAGATATATAACATATCAAATATAATCGATTTATATCTTGTAATGTTTGTTTGTTTAAAATAACTTTACTTACCCTTTTAACAGAAATGATTATACTGGTTGTCACGCTGTATGTGAAAGGACGTCTGACTGCTTCAAATCTAAAGGAAAAAAATAGGTGATCCGCGGATAATTGCTAACATGTCGGCTTACTGTCATGTAGGTGGCGGGTGGCCTTCTTATACCGCTTAAAATGGTGTGCGAGTATGATCTGTATGTTTAGCCATTTGGCAGCTAGCAGCCTTTAAAATTCATAGATTTTTGGCAATATTTGTTACCAGCAATATTTTACTGTGAACTGCAGTAGATCCAAAAAAATGTCTCATACATTGCTGCGCTAGTTTTGTTTCTGGTTTTGATTAAAAATAAGAGCAAAGAAATGAAAGAGAAGTAATTATAAAACTGATTGATTAATCCTTAAGAACGTGATTGACGAACATTAATTAACAATCAGGAAAAAAATCATCCGTTGTAAAAAACTTATTTCAACTTTTCTTGCAAAGCTACTCTATGATTCGAAAAGTCTGTCCGTCTGTATGTCTGAAAATATTAAGATAGACTGCAGATTTTCGTGAAGCTTTTCTCTGCAAATAAGCCTTGATTATATGATTTACTTTTTTCGTTGGTCTGTCGATCTTGCTAGAAAATATTTTATGATTTTATATTTTCTATAATTTTATGATCACTAAACATTTACCCGTTAACTCACTTTGTCCGTTTGTCCATTAATGATTAGTATGAATATTAGATGTTTCATATATCCTAGCTATTTTTTTAGAATGACTGATATTTTTTTTTCTAAATCACTTTGCCTAATCGAAATAGGACTCATTTAGATTAGAAAATCACCAAAGAGCTAATTGACTGTTTCAACATTCAATATTTACAAAACTTAGACCATCAGGACGTTTCTAAATCTGTTGAAAAGGAGAAAAATGATACTATTTTTTCTTCTAATGCCTTATTCTTTAATCATAATATAAGATTTAATTTTAATTTGTACTGAGACCTAATCTGGTGTACATATACATATAGTATGAAAGGTTAATTTAGTATGGCTTCTGTTTGAGTTAATATACTAATTATTTTTTGCATTAAATGATATAAGGAAAATAATCATGTACTATAAAATTAATTTGAATTTTCCGTAGCGGTTTCCCTCAAATTGTCTAGTCAAGCACAAATATAATATTGAATTTATTTAAAATAAGAGAGATGTGTTAGTATTTTTGTGTTAGTGTATAACTTTAGGTTAGGTTACATTGGGTGGAGGGGTAACCATGCAGGGTTAGGACACCCTCACACAGAAAAAAAATACTAATAATATTATCAATTATTCTCAATTGGTTTGAAAAACAGCGGCGGGGAGGGGGGGGGGGGCGGGGGTCATTACTCGTCAAGCACTTTAAGGAAAACCACTGTTATATTTTGCATATAATATCATTAAAAATATCATGTACTACATATTGTATTAAGTTGCAAAACATAAATGAAAATCATTGAATTTAAGATATAAGACAAAAGACGATAAATTGGTGTACATCCCCAATAATCATTAACAAAATTACTCCTGCTAGTTTGGAACCAATCAAAAGTTTTTAATAAAAGTTATTAAGCTGCCGAGTTAGATAGAGTAATTATACAACTTTGGAAACAAGTATAATTTAGAGTCTATTGTCCACTCCCTCTCTGTTTCAAATACAATTTTATGACAATACCTGTCTATAGCAATGTTGATCAAATTAAAAATGGAGATTGTTGATAAAAGCAGATCCATAAACAGCCAAGCCTATAAAAAAATTAGATTAAATATCAAAATTTCTCTTACAACTTGAAATCTTTAAAATTTAAATTATTAATTAACTGAAAAAAGCTTTATTGTAGCAGAATAATACTTTAATGTTTCTTAACCATTAAAGTTTGCTCGCTTGTTGTTGCTGCACCTCTAAGTATCTATGGATCTAATTGTCGTTGAAAAAAAGTAAAAAAAAATCATACCTTACAAAACTCGTCTGACATAGGCCACCTAAAAAATACAATGATTAAATCTAAATAAAATCGATATTATTTTTATCAAAGGCCTCATTAGGCACTTGAGGGAATGAAGGGGAAATCAACCCGGACCATCTATACTATCAATTTTAGTTTGAAGAAGATTTTTTTTGTTTTTTATTCATGGGGAATGATTTTTTTTATTGGCGATGTCGCTTAAAAGGGTTGAGTTATCCCCCACGACAGTATTCTGGATCTATAAGTGCCTGCAATATAAAGAAGAACCATATCAGTTAGGAAGTTAGACCCTTCGATACAAAGACATTCGGATATACTGTTACTTTTATTTTAAGATTAAATTGTCTTTTTTCATTTGTAGAACTCTAACTCTAAATATCTATTAGAGACAGTTATTGTTGTTGCTAATACCCTTGTAAGGATTCTTTTAAAGTTGCATAAATATATTGGTTTTTAATCATTTCCGCAAAATGTATATCACCTTAAAGGGTGTGCATAAAATGCACCCTTTAATTATAAACTATGTAACCAATAGTTAGACGATTTTTATCTTTTACTCGCAAGTTGCATTTTCCACCCACAACCTCACATTTTTCAACATAGCTACTAAAATACAAACAGCACAAAGGTGTTATTTATATTTCCAAAAACTAGAGCTTAGAACAGTTGTAACGTTTTATGTGTAATCTTTTGCCATTACAATAAGCTGTGCAATTTTTGTACATATCCCTTTTAATAAATTTGTTATTTTGTCTTTTAGCAAATATAAAATAATTACATATACAACTGGTCGCACACCAAACATATTATGTGTATAATATATGTGTATTATATTCTCAAATTCGGCAGGAATAGAACAATAAAAGAGATCTTCGGGTATACTCCCTTTTGTGGCAACGCCCCTTAAGGGGCGTTTCTTCCTATTTCCCTGCGTGGCCAATTGTCTAACCCTGCAGGGTAATCATCTAACCCAATATAACCTAACCTAAAATAATCTATCAAAAGCCATTTTCAAAATATGACGAATCACTCCTTAAGGGGCGTTGCCACGAAAGAGACTATACCTGGATCTTCTATTAAGATTCATCCAATCTATGTTTTTGTAATATGTTATTTATTTTCAATTCCCCACTTCCCTGGCTATTATAGATTATAGATAAGCTAATATTATTGCACAATACACTTAAAAGATGTTCTCATAACCGAGAAAAAAATATAATAGAAAAAGTTAGAGGCTATAAAAAAGAAATAATAAAAGTGAGAAAAAATAAGGGGCCATAACTAAGCAATTATCATTAGTTACCGTTGTACAGACGTACATACCTACCCCAGTTATGGAGTAGATACGCTTCTAAAAGAAATATATTATTCAAATATACTAATACTCATGCTCTTAAAATGTTATGTTACAAAGTAGGTTAATTTTATTAGGCAGGCACATATTTTTATATATATTTTGATTTAATAATCTTGTGACAAAATATGTTTATTTTAAGGAAAACTTTATGTATATATTAAAAACTATATTTTTGTAGCAAAGCTAATTTTGGTTTTGTGTAAGTCCGCTCGTCTCTCAGTCAAAGATATCATTCTTGTTTGATTACAACGACTGAAAAAATACATGGAGAAATTGAAGATGCTGATACCTTATGTTATAATAGCAGCTACGCCCCTAGAGGCCTCTAGGAGAACTTGAGGAGGTGGGAGTTGAATTGGAAAACCTATTTTCATTTATTTGAAATCAGTACCTATAAACCTTACAAGGATCGATGAGAAGCTACCATGTACAGGAGAACCTTGTCGGTTCAGTGGTTAGCGAGATCCTTCGGTACAATCACACAAACTTCCAGTTACTTTATTATAAGGATTTCTGCGCTGATTATGGACAAAATTATCTTTGTTACTTAGAAATTTATATTATAGAAATAATTAGGTACATAGAAATATATCTTGGCCATTATTACAATTATATAGAATTGATATCAATTAATATAGCTATTCAGAAAATACATTTTCGAAAAGGATGAAAACATCCATAAAAGCGAAGCTCTGAAACGGTAGGACAAGCGGACATTAACACTTGTAAAGTGTCTGAACTAAATAATAAGGATATAAATGTATAAAAGTCAAACGAAACAAAATTGTAAGTAAATCTGCTGGAAAACTGCTGGAATACAGGATATTGTTTAAGGATATACTTACATTTTTAGGATTTTATTATAGTGATGCTTTGCTTATAACTATGTGCTTTGTTGTCCTAGGAATCAGTTATTTAAAAATCAGACCAATCGGATAATTTTATCACATAAAAATTTGATGTTGAAAAAGGTAAAAAACAACATGTTTAAAATGGACGTACGGACTTTCTTGTAACGATTATAGGGTTGCTTTGCTTTCTAACTTGTCCCTAACTCATATAGGAATCATCATGCAAAGTTTGAAATCGATAGGACAATTCTAACTTGCCTAAATTAACGAAAAGAGCTATCCGTTATGTACGGACGGACGTCCTGGCCGACCCTAATTATAGAAAAGATTCGCTTTTAAAAAGGTAATAGTTTATTTTTATAAAAATCACGAAACCTTCCTTAAAATTAGTGTATTTATTCTAAAATGTTAAAAAAAGAAAAGGCCGTTTTTTATTAAATGCTCTTTATCAAAGATATGTCCAACAATGCAATGGTTAGCCATTACTACCAATCTATGCAATACATAACAAAATGCGTTTGATTATCAAAATTTCGTTCATGGTTTTTTCTGCTAAAAAAGTTTTAAAAAAATACTTACATATTTAGATACGTCTTCATGATAGCAAACGGTAGAACCAAAATGCCTAAAAAATATATAAATAAAAATCTAAAATTTTAAATAAAAGGATTAAAACAATGATATACATTACACAAAGTCTTTTATTTCAACAACAAAAAATATTTTCTTATAGTTAACCTAAAATAGATATAAAATCAAAAAGTTTCAATAGACTGAAAGTTTTCATAGAATATAACAAAAAACTTTTTAAAAATATGGATACTTTTTTTACGTTCATTCGTTTTCAAAAATATGAATGTTTTGTTTAAAACATTTTTTGAAAACCCTTTTTTTGAGAAAACTGTTTGAAACAACACCAAGCCGTACAAAAAGAAATGAGAAATAAGAAAAGCAGCTATTTAGCAGTCAAAAAGCATTCTCACATAAACGACCCCTTAAATAGTGGATGTAAATATTCTTTTTTCTCCCTGAGGTAGTCATTTTTTTTCCCTGGTATCATTTTTATCCCCGAGGTAGTAATTTTTTCCCCTGAGCATGGCAACCGGTGAACAGAATCTCAGTTCTGCACCACAAGCCTCACACGACTGAAGTTCCCATGATTTTAGAATTTTTATTAATTACTAAAAGAAATCATAATTACCTCAGGGGAAAAATGACTACCTCGGGGTAAAAAATAAAAATCAAAAACCAAAATTAAACCACATTTTAGCATAAAAATGAGTTTTTGTTTAAATGAGAATGAGTTAAATAGAAAAATTAGACTCCTATAATATCAGCAGCCTTTGACGGACATTTAAGGCTAATTTTGGGGCTACAGAATAGCTTCTCTACTAAAAATTAATACAAAAGCTACCTAAGGCTAAATCTGACACACTGAGCGAGACAATGTGGATGTTTGCTGGTATGTGCAGGTTTGGATTCAGCCAGTAACAAAACAGGATCAGCAAGTTACCTACTACCTAAAATAATATATAAAGGTTTTTAAAAAGGCCAGAATAGTTATGGACAGCTTTCCGTAGGTATTTAAATGAAAAATTATAAGATCAAAACCAGTTTTGTTATTACTATTGAACCGAAGGCATGGACTAACATAACTGGTATTAATTTTAAGATTTTCATTTTAATGCTGATGAAAAATTGTCTGTAATACGATGCTATACATGAATTTTCAGTATAGCTGAGAACTGGTTCTAACTCAGCGGATATTAATCGGTTTCGAAGCCATACTGGAAAAAGGCTCTTTGATGTCGATAATATGTCATCCGTTACTACTATAATTTTTTTTATCTATTGTCGATGTAATCTATATGAAAAGACTAGAGTTGGCTCGATATAATTATCTCCCTATTGGCTAGTTTTCTATATGCATATCTATTTCTCAATAAATCTATTTTCCTCACCCGGCATTACTATCTAAAAGAAAGTAAATATTTAATAATCTAAATGATTTTAAAAAGATTTTTTAAATTATATTTTTTTCTTTACATTACCATCACCAAAGGGTTAATAATGATGATTACAATTTTAGTTTAATATTTGAACACACAAAGTGTCGCCACAATCGAATTCTTTTAAAATAGAGTTTTCTTAAATTTATTATATTATAAATCTAAATTTTCTTTTTTATGATTAGAAATTAAATACATTGATATAAGGTAAATAGCAACATGAAATTAAAAAAAGGAATTTATTTTTAATAAAGTAAAATAATGGGTCTTATCGTTCTGGGCAATGAGAGTTTATTATGGATTATTTGAGCACTATGAGTTTTAAACAAATATTCCTTGGAAAACTTGAGCTCGTTTATAGACATTTATTTCCTATATAGATCTGACATGGATCTTGAAGCAATATAGCAGGCCGTTTTGTACATGTTAAAAATTGGAAGATTTCATTAAATAAAAGTAATCGCAAATATACTTAGTAAATAATATTAAGATAATATTAATCAATTTACATCCCCAATTATTAAACTATGTTTCCCTTCTGTAGATTAACATTACTGTTTCAAACGTTTGGACACTTTTATATTTGAACCATCCAATCACAATCCAATGAGGGTGAAAGTTTTTTTATATTCCTTTAATTATCCTATATCCTTGGCAAAGAACGTAAAATATCGCTGTGACATAACTTCCACAAAATATCATATCCGTTTTGTATTTATTATTCGCAAAATGACATCAAATTAATAAGTAAGAGTGGGTAATTTATTAGGAGAATGAGTTAAAAATAGGGAATAGGCAATTTTTGCTGATTTGCGTTTTTGGTGATTCTCATGTGATTCATGTGCGTAAGGGATTGAACACCAAAAAATAATTCTAAGAATCAATTGTATGTTGAAAGCCCATGTGGATACAACACAATGGTTTCTAATCAACGTTCTATCCAATAAAATAAATACGATTAAGGAAAGTGTAAGTCAAATAATGATAAGTATTTTACGTACATTAAAGTAAGTACCCTCCCACCATGAGATCATAATATTCTAGCCTTTCTTGGGGGGGGGGGTCTAACCCTGCGGGGCCGATTACCTAACTATGAGGGCAATCACCTAACCTAATCTAAAAAAAACCTATCAAAGGCTACTTGAAAACACGACGAAACGCCCCTTATGAGACGATGTCACGAAAGGGACTGTACCCCAAAATTCTTTTTTGTTTGACGGATTATAGTGTCTGATGTACCATCTACTAGGGTAATAAATGTATTATAAAATTATGTTCTACTTACTGTGACTACATTAACACAAATGAGAAAAGCCAAAAAAATCCACAGACCAATTCCCTGCTCCTCGTCACTACAAAATTATAATTAATTATTAAAGCGCAGCGATGAAAATACATGTAGCGGGACAAAGCGTCTCAGCCATGTGACTTGTCCTAAAAATGAGGGAGATGAAAGGAGAAGTGGGAAAGAAAACCCCTAAAAAGAGATGGATAATCACTTATTTTTATGACGTCACATGGCTGATTTTTGAGACACTTTGTCCCGCTACAAATACATAGATTTCAACAGAAATAAAATAATTATTAAGACTTAACATCCAGCTAAACAGCATTAGACTGAAGAGGGTGCCATGTTCACCGAAATATATTTCTAAATAAATCTATGGAACTAGACAAAACGCTCTATGTTCTGCATCTTTTAAATTGTTAAATAGTTTTTAGGGCAACATAGACTCTCTTTAAAAGCTGCATCTTTATTACAGATCATCAAAATTTGGTATTTTGTATAAAATGATCAAAATGACATCTATCTATAAGTAGCGAAGCAAATGGGCAAAGTAGTGTATAGATAGATTATAGAGCAGGTGTTCAGGGGTCACAAAAAAGGGAAGAAATGAAGAAAGTAAAAAAGGATATGAAAAATAATAGAAAATCACGAAACATTATAAAAAAATATCTTTTGTGGTATGATTGACAGATTGACGGACCAAATAAGTTGTATTATGTTACTCAACAAAAAAAATCAGCATCTATTTATAATAGCAACAGAGAAAATTACAATTTTCGTATATCGCCACGGACTTATTGATAGACGGAGGACATTATACAAAGATAATTATAGAGCAGCATCGCCACTAGAAAATATATCAAAGAATGACGTGGAGTAAAATATGATTTTATTATCATTGTTGTGATGGTACAACGCGGTTTTCGTTGGAAAAAGAAGCAACATTGTAATTGTATTCAACATATTTGGAGTGTTTCTCAGGGATCTAAAGGGATAAGACAATGCCAAATTGATCTGCATCTCCAATGATATTATACAAAATTTTCCTTTCTTTGGATTATAGTTAGTGGTTGAAACGTTTGAACACTAAACTTGTCGAATTAATGAATTGATGAAAACTCAATATACCTAGTGTACAAAGTTGTTGAAAACATTATTATAATACTTTGGGGACCAGTGTAATAAACAGCTCAATGTCCCCTTCCTCCCGGAGTGTGTGTTCTTTCAGGGATTTAGGTATAGGTATACGCATTTGTCACAGTGCTGCATTTTTCAGGCTGTCTGTAAACCAAAACAAAGAGGGAGAGGCCATTGGGCTGTGAATCACACTGGTACCCAAAGCTTTATAACTATGTTATCCTATTTAACAGCTACAGGTTTTTGGGGGGAGCTTATATTGAATTTTGATCGGTTGGTCCTTATTAGTATGTATAGTATATCAATTGCATTGTCTTATCCCTTAAAATTATATAAAATTCAGGTATCATAAGGGATAAGTTAATGAATGATAAATTGATGTGTATCCCCGATAATAAAATGATTCTTAGTGTGCTATAAAATAAACAATTTTTGGACATTGTTAATAAAAATTTATTTAATTTACCAAAGGTCCAAGAATGAGAGAACGTACTTTTAAAACTGTAGGTATTAGTGAAATATACAGTTCTATGTCCCATCCCACTCGCTAGTGTTCGAACCTATCACCTTCATGGTAGACAATTTTTTGTTCATTTGATAATTTCTTTAGCCCTGATTCTTAAAAGAATTATTCAAATCCACAAATCCTTTGAAACTTTTTTCTTATCTTTTTAGGTTATGTATGTAAATTTTAAATGGGGAAAAAAGATTTTAATATTAAACAGCGGAGTTTGATAACATTTAAATGTGACATTCAAATATTATGATTATTGACAGGAGCAAATTTGCTAATATGGACCTCATTTGTTGGTCATTTTGTTCATCCAGTTGGAGGGGAGGGGATGGGGTAAAGGGGGAGGGAGCATGTGGGTATCGTTATTTTAGCCAGATGCGAGCATCACTTTGCCAGAGTACATGAAAATCTGGTGCAACATCCAATTAATAATATATAAATATTCAACACATTAAATATCGCATTACCGATCAAAATCAATAAAACAACTCAAAAATTGTAATTTACCTATCTTCTTTACCCCCCCCCCCCTCCCCCCCCCCCTCCCCCTCCCAAACAAAGTTGAATATTTAAAAATATTACAATGAAGCGGATGTGAACCCAAAAGTTGCATGATCAAAACAAATTTAATAAAAAAAAGTTTTATAGGATTATATATTTGATATTTTTTTCGAAAAAAAATATTCTTTTTAATTAAAATATATATTGAATAAAGGATTCTTTTATCGACAAAATAAGATACAGATAAAAAAGTAATCATATCTAAATTCTAATTTATGATTTTTCAACGCAAATAAAGCATTTAACTTAACATAGTAGACCCTCCACTTTCCATTTATCCTTGCAAAGTAAAGACAAAAGTTGGACGTTAGTCATTTTTTCTTAATAGTTACAAACTCTCCCTTGAACCATAATACGACACTATGCATGATTTTTAAGTTGAGAACCGGTTCTAATCAAGCGGATATCAAATCGGTTTCGAAGCCTTACTGGAAATATTGTACTTACTGAGGATAGGATTCAAAATAATCTTCTTGTGTATAATTCACTACACCAGTTCTGTTTAACAAGTTCTGATAAAAAAATCTTTAATTTATTTTAATGACTTTCTTATTAAGACAATTGAAACTAAGCCTCTGGATAAAAACGATTCTGAACCGTGATTAAAAGTCTTGTATCGTATGGTTTTATATAAATTATCCACAAATAAGAAAATAAAAAGATGATCCTTTTCATATTGACCAGTACCATTTTTTTTAAATTTTCTAATCAACAGACAATTTATTATTGAAATATTTAGTAGAAAAATAACAAATCTTTTTTTATATATTTCTTTAATTATAAAAAAAATCTTCAAAGAAAGGTATGGTATTGGTATAATAAGCATTTTATTGGTAATATTGAATATTGGAATTGTCCATAATAAAGAATATCCAAAGAATATGTATAAAATTATACAAAAAAAATGTCGAGGGAAATTCATTGCATTTAAACCACATTTTTAGAAGAAAGTAACATTTTACTGCTTGTTTTGGGATAAGTTAGATTAAGTAAAGGTTAAAAGAGCCCTGGGGGGGGGGGGTGAGAGCTCTACGCAGAGGCAAGAAATGATTGATAAATAAGGCTCGATGGTCTACAAATTAGTGAAAGAACCAAAAACTTTTCTGTCTGAAAATCATTTTTTATAAAAAAAGTTTTTTTTAGACAAAATATCCCTTACCTGTACAATTTCCAATAATATTTAAATTTTATATTCTGCTGCTGGTTAATGGATATAGAATACGTGGATATTGTGACAGGGGAAAAGTCTTCAATTTAGGTATGCTATCAATCAATCAAGTCCCAAAAAAACGAAAAATCAAACCTCTTGAGGCAAAGTCCCTGGAGGCTACGGGCGAAGTCGCTGGTCTATTAAATAGAAACTAAATTATTGAGTAACCTTATCATTAATACCATCCGGCATTTGTTCACAAATCTGAATAATTCTCTGGCAATATTTATATTTATATTATAATGTTCCTCCAAATTTAAATGCTTGATTGAATTTTAGTATGCTAATACAGTCCTCAGATATTGGTCAATACATTCCTCCAAGGTCAGGGAAGGGGATTGGGTAAAGACATAGGGGAAGGATGGGGGTATCGTTATATTAGCCAGCTGGGATAAACATTGTATCAGGGTATGCGAGAATGTCTCACAATATCCACATATTCTATTTTATTGCTATTATAGTGAATGTTCAGCTATATAATTTTAGAGCGAAGCAACTCTTTAAACCAGGAATATGTCTTCCAAAATAAAATGTAAAGATTCCTCGGTTATGACAGAACTGGTTGTTGTGGCAGCGGTGGTTGTTGACAAGAGACCTTCACCGCCGATGGCTGATGCGACGGTAGACGCAACGGCGGACGCGGCTACGCCAAACTCTGGAAACGGCGGAGCTACTCGCATTTTTTGGTCTTCTGAAATAAAATTAGTTTTACATAATTTTCATAAAATATCATTATCCAAATTATAAAGCTAAAGATCTCAAAATAACTTATCCGATTGCGTAATGTTCCGTATAAGCTTTAAAACGTCTTTTATGTATTTCTCTTCCCTCGAAGTTAAGGACGAAGCAGCTAGTAACGTAAAAAGTAATTACTACAAAGGATTTATCCAGTTACAAAACTTTATCATTTTTATCATTTTAATGACCCTAATTTTATTTTTCTAATGCAAGCCTTAACTTTAAATTAAGTATACTGTTTGTAGGTTTTATCTTATTCAATTTATCAAGCTTTGGATTAAAAACTTAATGAAAGGATTAGACAAAATATCATATCATTTAAATTAATTATAATACAGTTGTTTTATAAGTTTTCATCCTTGTCACAAGTATAAAATACATAACTTCAATCTCGATCCGGGTTGTTGTAAATAATGAACAAAATATGCAAAACCAAATTTTATATGCAAACTTTGTTCAAGAAAATGGACAAATTTGCATTAATTCTATAACAAAATTATTATAAAATGTTAAAATAAGACTAATTAAACAAGGACAATAATCCGATTAAGAAGCGCAGCAATATTATGTTTTAATATTTCAATAGATAGGAATAGATAGTTATCGCAGCGACAGCTTTCCGCGGATATCAAAATAAAAAATTATAAGATTGAAACTAGTTGTAATAGGATGCTTTATATGATTTTTCAGTATGAAACGAAACTGTTCTGTTGTAATTATATTGTTTTAATTATTCAGTTCATTTCTATATTTCTTTGGCATAAAAGTTTAAATATGTAAAAAGTTTGACATTTCCAAAACTATAAAACAGACTTCCGAATTTTGAAAAGAATCTTGAACGGAGACTTGTAAGAGGAGAGGAATAAAGATTTGTAATAATCAGATACAGATTGGGGTAAAAAAAACATAGGCTTTGATGAAATTAAATTTTTTACTTAAAATTATATTAATAAGTGAATATCCCTTTTAACCCATAAAAATTCTATTTAAACCCTAAATCCTAGGCTTGTCTAATCAAAATTTGCATAATATTTGGCCCCATGATTTATGGAATTTGTTAAAGCGGCATACATTAACATTTCTTTGAAATCCAAATAAATTAATGAAATTAGTTTTTGTTCAATATTGTGTCCCTTCCATTAAAACTTTATCGAAAACGGATAATTGTTGATGACATTAGACGTCCATTAACTTCTTCAATCAAATTACTTTTCAACCCGTTAAATTTATTTTGTAATTTCATTGTAAAACTGTAGACCTACTATTATTGTTACTAACGGATACGCCCCTAGAGGGGAGGCCCGGGAGGGGGGGAAGTCGACCCTTTACATAAACATATTTAGTAAGGGAGGTATTTTTTTTCAGAAGCAATTTCCTTTACCCAAATATACCTATAAAAAGCTTCAGTGTAAAGAAGAACCATATCCGTTCGGCAGTTACCGAGACTTTTTGCTACAAAGAGACAAACAGGCGCGCAGAATGACATCATGTTATTTTACATAATGACTAGCGGTTTCGCCCCCTAGAGGCCTCTAGGGGCACTTGAGGAGGGGGGGAGGGGTATTTTTTTCTAGGGGCGAGTTATCTCCACAAAATATTTATAAATCTTCCCTGGACCTATAAGAAGTTTCACTGTAAAGGAGAACCATATTCGTTCAGCAGTTACCGAGATTTTTTGCTACAAACAGGCGCGCAGAATGACATCGTGTTATTTTATATAATGATTACTAATGTATCTAAATCGTAATTCTTGATCAATTGAATATTATCTAAACTAAATCTCCAGGTTTCTAGAAAAATAAACACTAAATTCCGCATAAATGAATAATAATATTTACTTTACACAGCAAAGTTTTGCACAATTGACGACGTAAAATAAACAAAACATAATTTGCACCTTTACCGATCATAAAATAAACAATTAACAAGGATGATTTTATTTATATTAGCGCAGTGTTTTTTAAAATAAAATTAACAGAAGTGTTTTAACACGTATTTAATTAATAGCATTTGAAATCTTGTTTCATTATAAAAAAAGCTCGGCTGCATCTATATTTACAAACGGACGTACAGACAATGATTTAAAAATAATAAAAAATTAGCTTCGCCACTAATAAATCTCTTTGCGGTAAATATTGTTGTTGTATATGTGTTTAATGAGTCATTCTAAGCTTTTTTAGATCTAGTCGAATATATATCATTCTTATAGCAGTTTCATGTTTTTTCAGGTGGTAAAAAGCCGGTTATTCTCATACACGGCCTTAGGCTGACAAATTGCGAAAGATTTGTAAGCGCATTTATTACAAATAGAAGAGGCATTAGGCGCATACTTTTTGTACGGCTTTTGGTAAATTATAATGATTAATTTATAGACCGGCTGCTTGTCTTATTTTAACGAACATTTTCAATTCATATTTTATTAGTTTTTTTTACATAAAGTTTGTGTTCGCTATCTAGTTTATTAGAATTGGAACGTAAAACTTTGTTGGCATTATCTTTGTTTACATTATATGGATGTTAATGGCAAAATGATTGCATTTCTACCAAAGGCGTGTGGGAGGAGGGTTTAGGGTATGCGCGAATGTAAACAAACCCCATGATAACGATGAAACTAATTATTTGTAAAACTCATTCTTTTAGTTGGACAAAGACCAAACTGCATTACTTTTGTGTCGCTATTGATTCCTTTGACGTCATAAAATGAGGAAATGAGAGGAGAAGTGTGAAAGAAAACCCCTAAAAACGATATGGAGAATATGACGTCAAAAGTGGTGCAAAGGTAATGCAGTTTAGTCTTCGTCTTTTAGTTGTTATGGACTTTGGGCACTAGACCCAACGCAACTTTGCTTTTCTTGTTTATTTTCAAAATTTTGAGTATAAGCGCATAATGCCGCTAAATTTGTTATTCTCCTAGCAGACCTAAAAACCCTCCAGCAAAAATAAATTGCTATTGTGTTATACCCCTTCATTTATTTTTCGCTATCAATTTATAAAAGTTATATTAGATTGTTATTGCTGCACTACTTGTTTTGATTTTAGAATGTATATATCTCTTCTAGGTTTGCACTTATATGTTTATTTTTCCAGGGTTCACAAGGGATAAGACAATGGACGGAAAATTTATATTCAAATAATTGGTGGAAAAGTTTATACACCTTATTATATTACTCTATAGGCCAACGAATATAAGAATGTGTTTATAGTATAATTAATAGTCCAATGTCCCCTCCATCCCTGCTATTTTCCCACCTGTATATTTACATTTGATGATGTATCAAACGCTTTGTTTATATCAAACTGCTGTTAATTCTCTATTTTAAGTTACACTTAACTTTTCTTGTTAATTACCCAATCATATAATCCGACGCATGCACGAAGCGCACAGAAAACTTGAACCCCCTGGACTTAAGTTCATAATATATGTAACTAAACACTCAAAATTAAAAAAAGCACAATTTTACCGTCAATTTTTTGCCATGTCAAATTTGATAATTTTCATTATAAACATTTCCTTATACGGAAAATTTTGTATCTTTATGTAAATTTGTACGCTTTTAATTTTTAGCACTATTTCTTTTTTAAATAATAATAGTTTTGTGTGTGTTCGTTACGATGAAGAAGGAATAACTAACGGAGAAATAATGTTGAAAAGAAACTATGAACCCAAGCAATTACACTCTTCTCTCTTTCTTTACTTTGTCCGTTTTTTCTCTCCTCCTCCCCCCCCCCCCCCCCCACTTTTCTCTCTATTTATCTTTCATCTCTTCCCCACTTTTCTCTCTTTCTCTACTATATTTCCCTTTCTCGCTCTCTCTCTCTCTCTCTCTCTCTCTCTCTTTATCCTTTTTTACTTTTATTTCTCCTTTTCGCCCACTTTTCTCTCTCTTTTGCTGCTAGATTTTTAACCGATGGCTTTTATAATTAATCTAATCATTACATAATATATTTATCGTTTTCAAAATGCCAGTAAAAGTGTTTTTTTTTTACGATTTGGGTTTACACTTCTAAATAATGTAGAATGTCAAATGCATTGCAACTATGTAATTTTTAATTTTCGTTTGCCCGATTATCTGATTTATTTTGATGCGCTTACATTAATGTTTTTATCCTCGTAAAAAAAAACAACGAAGTGCAACAGTCTTAGACGCCAAATTAAAAGTCAGCCGTTGCCGCAGCCAAGCTACACCTCAATTGTGCGGCTGCCAATTCCTTTGTATTTGTACTGATATGACAAATATTCATATTCATGAATAACGTTTCCATTCATGATCCATTCAAGAGCGACAGTACAAATGTGGTTATCCCGTAATCATTCCGGTATTTTCTACGTTTATAAACACCTTGGAAAGCAACTTTTTTTTATATATACCTTCTTATATGACAAGTCTTAGGAATCTCAATTTGAATGTATGTTAAAATAGCCCAATTGATTGTTATATTTTTCAACATTTTCCCAATTATGAATTATAAAATGAAAATCTGGTGTAAAGTTCAACTGAGCTGGATCTTTAAATCATTTCAGTGGTGAGCCAGATCGGGGTGAGCCAACTTTCCACCAATGAGAGCACAGCATTTTATGAAATGCCGCTCTGTGATTGGCTGAAATTCGCCGCACCCCGATCTGGCTCACCACTAAAATGATTTATAGATCCAGCTCTGATCATTTCTAATAACTGTTTTTATAAATCCATGTAGGAATTTTAGCTTTCTATAAGGTTTCTAAATGTACTAAACAGAGAGTTTTACAAGACCTCTACAATAATACAATCTGTTGTCCTTTATGATTAATTGTGTACCTATTATTATATTATCATCTTTATTTGCATATGTATTAGCTTCATTAGTCAGTCTGTAGAGAAAAACAAGGATGAAATCATCCTTAAAAGCGAGGCTTAACAAATCAAACAAACAAACATGTAGTAATAAATTTTTATTTTGAGAAATCGAAGCAAAACTTTTATTTAAATTGGTCGTTAAATAGCTGAAATATGGGATAATAATCATATAATCTTCGTGGGAATCAGCAAAAATCAATGAGATATCCTTATAATAAAGGAGCAGGATGTCTGTCTGTATGTTTGTACCCAAGGATCTCGCTAACGGCTAAACCGATATGATTCTCCTTCACAGGTTAGATTCTTATAGGTTCTGGGAAGGTTTATATCTATTTTGTGGGAGGGTATCACCATCTTCCAAAGGGAAATCGCCTAAAGAATAAAAATAACCTCCCCCAAAAAATATTTTTTTTTTTCAATTAAATTTTAAAATAGGAAGGGGGGAGATGTCGCCAACCCCTCCCCCCCCAAAAAAAAAAAAATATTTAACCTCTCAATTTAAAAAAAAATAGGTGATCGAATTTTTAAGTGCCCCTAGAGGCCTCTAAGGGGGCCTATCCACTAGTATCTAAGAAATCAACATGCTTAAAACGGGACAGTTTTATAAAGAATACAGAGTTATGCTTTTTAAATTGTACCTTAATGCTTAAAAAAGCATAAGCAAAGTTTATTTTTTGGGAGATTTTATCGGACAAACTATATTATGAAAGCTTTACACATATATATTTATTAACATATTTTTAAAGTATATTAATTTTTTCAGTGCATTGATGTTAAAGTCACATAACAACAAATATTATAATAAGTTGCATTATGTTCTCTGCATTTATAATCAACAAACGGTATGAAAAACAAATGTACATATATACAGATAACTACCTGCCCCCTTTTCCAAGGACCTTTTTCGTCTGTTAGCAAACTGTTTTCTGCTACTTGGCTGTGTTAATATTCCCGATACTATTGGTTGATTTCTAAAGACCCAATTGAGAGTCGTTACAATGTCCTTGGGATGGGGACATACAGTTATTAAATCCCTTCCCACTCTAGTGTTTTATTCTAATGTATGAAATACATTTTATTTTAATATGAGCCTTTCAATGTACTTTTTTTTATTTTCATAACTAGTTCATTACATTAAAAACATATATATTAAATTTTTACATATTTTCGGTGCTTTTACACAAATTGCCTGTTGAGCACGGAATCTCCATTGCCATATTTTTGGAATAAATAAAAAATAAGAGAGGGGGGATCCTTCTCTTAACTCCTGATGGAGGTCCTAACCTTGCGGGGCTACACTAGCATCTCTTATTTTCAATTCTTAAAAATAGGGGGTTATCAGTGTTCAACGAGGTACTTTGAGTGATAGCGCTATAGATTTCAAATACTGCGTTATTGCACATTATAAAATATATTTGTTATTAATAATAACTTTGTAAAGATAAAAATTAGGAAAAAGTTTGCAGCATCGCTTCGAAACCGCTGGATTAGAACCGGTTCTCGGCCAAACTAAAAACTTATATGTAGCATTGTATTATATCCAGTTTTCTACGAATATAAAAAAGTACAATCATAAGATTAAAACCAGTTTTTACTCCGTACCTTCGGGGATATAAAAAAAACTGGTCTAAATCTTATAATTGTATATTTTTATCCGCGAAAAGTTGTTTATGATACGATGCGATAAATAACTATTACTTTATAAAAGTAAAAAAAACCAAAATAAAATCTATAAGGTATAACCAACTAGCAAATAATTAAAAAAAAGAGGGTAATATATTCCACGAAGATGAATAAGACTAAAATAAGCTACTTTATACATTTTTTAATTAAATAATATAAAATAAGTAATCTATATCAATATCAACTCTGTATTTTTTATAAATTTATGCGGTGATTACTATCATATTACAAAAGGACCTCAAAAAAAAACATTTTGAAAAGACGGTATATTAGTTTAGGTTAAATAGGGATAGAAGGAGCCCCACAGGAATAGGAACCCGTAGGTATACGCCTCATGCAAGGAACTACACATATTTTTAGGGAGTCCGGCGGCCCATTTAAAGGTATGGATGAAAGCGCCATTAATACTACTGCTCCATCTTCTCAAAAACATAAACAGGTTGATCTCCATCATTCTTCAACTGTTTCCTAGGATCTGAACCTAAAATAGATTCAACCGTTTTAATAGAGGCTTTTTATTTTTTATAGTGCCTATAAAAAATAACGTCATATTGGCCTTCGATTGGACAATTAAATGTATACTGGCCTGTCATTGGTAATTTAGTCTGTTTATTGCCCTATCATTGATGATTTGCATTATATGACATAATTTTTATAGGCACTATAAAGAGCTTTGTTTTACTAAAGAAGCTGGGTTTGTGATTCTATATACATAAGATCTCGAAAACGAAAGTAGGTCTACAATTTTTAGGAAAAATGGTAATGAACCAGCACAATAACGGGAATGAATTGACGCATAATAGATGCAACACACTACAATTCACAGACAAAGGTCAAGCAAGCAAAAGGCTGAATGCAGTCGGACTAGATTAAATCCCTCTTCAAATCTATTTATTCATGAGATAAAGATTATGAATATGACCTTACACAGTTACATAAATTACACGTATTGTCTGCATGCTAGAAAACTCCAAATTGCCTAACCTCTTGAAGAAGTAACAATTTTTAGTCAGTCATATGGTTAAGGTTAAAAAAGGACCTTACACATTCAGATAAAAGTTGAGCAATCAATAACTTGGTTTTCAGCATGCTAGAGGGGTTTTGAGGACAGAACTCTAGTTAGACATAATATAAAGAGAACAAAACCTTACACATTTAGACAAAGGTCGGCCAATTAAAGGGTTTCACTCACCTCTTGAAGAAAGCACAAATTTCCAGTTAGTCATGAGGTAAGGATAGAGAACAGGACCGTACACGCGGTGAGCGTTCCATTCCAGCTTGTCAAAACTTCCAGTCGGCACTCCGATAACCATCTAAAAGATGCAGGGATCTTAAGCGATAAGATAATGGACGATAAATTGATATACATCCCCAATAATAACGATAAGAAAATTAACCCTCCTTTAGATTAAGGTTATTGGTTTTATTATTGGACACTACTAGTTTGGAACAAACCAATCAAAATTTATTTAAAGTACCCAAAGTTTCTCAGCCAACGAATAAGATAACAGGGATAAAATTATTTTGGTTTCTATTGCAATTACAATCCAATGTAACCTCTCGCCCTGAAAAGAGGGTTTTTTTAATACACTGCTTCTCTTTAACAAGGGAATGTTCGTCCGTTCATAAATTATAACCGTAGGTATAATTTTGAAAGAGATACAACGTGAAAATCGGTGCATTACCTTTAAACATTTTATTTCTTTAGCTATTTTTCACAAAATTAAAAAGGAAACGTTATTGTGAAAATGGTAATGTCTAGGACGATTAAGTAAGAAGCACTTTAAGTTTTTTTAATAACATATAAAATTCGGATTGTTGTTGAGAATTTTGAAAAATATTCCAATTCTTCAAAATTAATAAACCTAAAACTTTTAACTGTAAATATTCATTCGTACGATTTTCTTAATTGTTAAGCTTCATTAATAAGAATGCTTGCATTCTTTTTTCATTTTTGTACCAAACAACATTTAGGATTATGTAAAGAAGACAAAGTTTTTCCGCAAAAGGACCGAAATTACCTTCCAAATACTTGACCTAATTTGGGCTATGTATGAGCTAGAATTGATATCAAGGAATCTATAGAAACCTCTTAACATGCTTAACAAATAACTCAACACGACCTAAATGTGTTTAAAGCCAAATTTTGAGACGTTTTACTCATGCAAAGTGCATAGTATTGAAATATCAGAGACACTAGGTTGTATCGAGTTATTTGAAATGCATATCATGACGATTCTTTAGACACATTAACATCGAAAATAGATCATACCTAGTCTATCTGAGGTTAAATCTTAGGTAATTTCTGCGCTTTTGCAGAAAAACTTTGTATTCTTTACATGACCTAACATTTCAATTAAGATGTGGAAATAAATTTCTAGCACTCTTGTTTTTCTAAAGTGCCTTTTGTCTCAAAATAAAAGATTAAAATAAAAAATTCCTTGAAATTGCAGATAATTTTTTACCTATAAAAAGTAAGCTCTACAAATCAAAATCAAATAAAATATTTATTTTGCGACACAAAATGCTGTTACATTCATATATAAATAGAAACAAGGATGACAACATCCATAAGTAACGAAGCTCAAAAATTATGGATGGATATTTAGAAAAAATTGAACTATAGAGCAGTTTCATAAAAAACATTAAACTAAAAAATAACGAAACCTTGTTAGATTTTTAACGTGAAAATCTAGGAATCTATCTAGCACATCAACCAATAATCAAATCTTAATGAAACTTTGTGGGTATATGTAAATTGTGAACTTATTTAATCCCTAAAAATATTAGCTATCTATCTCAAATAGGAGAAAAGAAAACCATGAAAACTTAAAAATCTATTAATCGAACTAGCACCCCAACTAATAGGCAAATCTCAATAAAACTTTGTGAAAGTATGCAGAAAATTAATGGATTAAATCCCTAAAATTGCAGTCGTCTATCTTGAATAAGAGTTGAGAAAATCATAAAAACTTTAAAAAGTAGGAATCGATCTAGCACCCCAATTAATTGACGAATCTTAATGAAACTTTGTGAAAATATGAAGAATGTTAACATATATAATCCCTTAAAATTTCAGCCTTCTATCTTTTATAGGATCCGAGAAAATAACGTTTCCCCCTTTCTGTCTCTGACAGACGGACGACATTTCGATTTATAGAGTAGCTTCACTACTAAAAAAAAGTAAATTACTATTGTTACTAATCAATTGGCGTGCCGTAACAGCCATGCTTCACGCCCAACGCAACAATATACAACAATTCTAACTCTAACTTTGAATTAAAGCTTTAAATTCCAATATTTATTCTTGTTTTATTTGTTTTTATTGTAAATATGACTGACATTAATGCCATCATTAATATTAATTTCAATAATCAAAATAGTTTTCACTTGAGAACAAAAGAAAAAAAAAATTGGGGTTTAACTTTAGGTTAATCACATATTAGAAGATAAACTTTTATGATGATGTCAAAGAAGTTTTTGCGTTTAAAAATGTAAAAAAAAAACTATATTCATTTTTTATTTATAATTATAAATACAAAAGGACCAAACAAAAATTAAGTATATAACCATTTATACTTAATTTTTGCAAAATAAATCATAGGTGGACAAACGGACAAAGAGCGTTATATAGCAGATATGCATTGTACATTCATAGATAAAGATTGTAGGATGTGCAAAAGGAAATTTTAAAAATGTACGCATTTCTTTTTGCACATATATAGTTCATAGTGGTTCTAACATGTTTCTACTATTAACACTAGCTGCGCAATTATAATTTAAGAAGGTCAGCTTTTTTTCTCTTTTGTAGCATGACTGACGGACCAAGTAAGTTGTATGCTGGCTACACATTGATACCAAAAAAATCAAACATAAATAGACTAAAAATCACATTTTCCCCTTAGCTTTGTGGAAGGACAGACGAACGGATAGACATAAAGATAATAACAAAGAGGATGTTTGTTTATCTATTTATGCTTTGATAAATCAATAAAATCTGAAGTTAGATAGAAGTTTTGCTACTAATAAGATCTTATTCTAAATTTATACAATATAATCATATTTATAAAGATTATAATGCCCTACAAATGTCTAAGCTTATCTCGGTTGATTACGTTGTTAACAGGGGTTATAGAAATTTAAACATCAATCAAACAAGAATGACAACATCCATAAATAACGCAGCAGATGGTAGAAAAGTTTGCATAACGACAGACGGATTTAGTGAGTTGTAGAGCATTGATGATCAGTAGCCAAATGAAACTTCACACAAAATTTCAACAGTCTATCTTTGATAACAACAAAGATATTAATTACGATATTGATGTATAGACCGATGAAATGATTTAAAGAGAAGATGTACATTTCCCTAGAGAACTTTGATGTCCTATAGTTTCGTGATTTTTTATCGAATTAATTTCGTTGTTGGAATAATCAGCAAAAGAATTAATGTTCCCCCTCAAAAGTTTCATACGGACATACCAACGAACATTTGGAATTCTAAGAGTAGAAAAAGTTACCTTAGCCAGTGGGGAGGAGACACACCAGGCCCTGGCAACTGTCAAGATATCCCCCCAGGGGTTCAAAGCATCACCATATCTACCTAAAAATATATATGGTTACTTTTCTAATTTTTAATTGTTTAGCCAATCCCATGTACCTGCCGGGCTTATACCTGTGGTGCCATTACCCTGCGGGACAACCCAGTACCCATTATAACCCAACCTAACCTGTACGATATATATTATGTATTTCATAATACATCCAAGATTATAATAAACAAAATAACCTCTTCTGCTTAAGATTATTGAATGAAAAGTTTTAAAAGTTTGAACACTAATAATTATTTGGAGCCAACGAATAAGATAACATTGTCAAAAAACTTTGGATACCTGTCTCATACACAATCAATTTTCTCCTATCTCCCTGGTCTCAAGAAAAAGTACTATTTTAAACGAGGGCTGTTTTATAAAGAAAAAACTAGCGGCTACGCCCCCTAGAAGCCTCTAGGGGCACTTAAGTTAGGAGGGGGAAAAGTCGACCTCATCCCATATTAAATTTGAGTTTCAAAAGAATTAAAAAATATTTTGTGTAATTAGGTAAAGAATTGTAGATTGTTTGGCTTCAGATAACCAGTATGTTTTTAATTGGTCTATCACACTAAGTTATTATGACATCTAGTGAGCATTCTTTTAATCACTTTATCTAGCTTATTCCATGTCTAAAAAAATTGGCTACTTTTTATGAATTTTGATTGATTGGTTACTAATAACTTAAATCTACAGAAGAGGTAAGTTTGTATGACATATCTAGATTGGGATGTATTATGCAATATTGTATATTTCGTTCATTGTCTTTAAGATCCTTGCTTTAGACTCAACATTGAATATAATTAATAGAAAAAAATAGAAAATTAAAATAGATTTACTCCTTCCCTAATTATAAATTATGGGTGGAATACGTTGGACACTTTTAGTTTGCACCGATTAATCCATATCAAATATCAAACAAATAATTGAACAAATAATTTAATTCTACAAAAGTGGTGATTTGCTTAATCATTATTGGGGATGTACATATATAAATCTATCGTCCATTGTCTTATCCCTGAAAAATAACTGGCACTTACCTAGTCCTGAGTGCTCTACAGATGAGAAAGTGAAGACATAATCAAATTTTGGCAGGGATCCATCAATATAACGCTTCCTGAAAAAGTAAAATGTTTATAAACCTCTTAATAATTACAGTCGATTCATTCTTTAGGTGCAGATGGTTATTATTATTTTTTTATGCAAGTTAGAATTGTCTTGTCGAATTTCAATTGATATGAAGATTCCATTAGATGTTAGGCATAATTTAGAAAGAGTAATAACTCTAAAATTATTATCAAAAAGTCCGTATGTCCATTTTAACATTAAGATTTGGTGCCTCTTTTGAAAACTTTTTTTTATTCCGCTTTTACATTACAGGTGCATCTAGAGAATAAGAGCACATTCTGGTAATTAAAGAAATATATTATTATGTTTTATAGATAGTTTTCCGCGGAAGGGAACATTATTTTTATGCGTTTATTTTTTACGTGACTAAACACTTTTCCTTGATTTTTTGTATAGGGATAAAGAATATTGGAAAGATTTTTATTTGGGAACTGATCCTACGTAAAAAGAGTCCTTAGAACATTCATGGAAAAATACACGGCAACGTTGTAGAACATTTATTTTTGACGTTGAAAGATAGTTATGTTTATAAGTAGCGCAGCATTGGAAGTTAACAATAGCTTGGATTAAAAAAAAGAACAGAAAAATGTAAATTTGGAAGTTGGTAAAATTGAGAATATACTAAAGAATTAAATAAACGAAAAACGAAAAATTCTAAATAGAATAACGAAACCTTGAAATGATATACAAATAGATTTATTATTACTTGGATCTTTTACAAGATATTTATGTCCTCGAATAAAGTGAAACATGCAGCGTTTCATTCCTTCCCATCCCTTTACCTCATCCCCTCCCCTCCTAATTTATAAACGAATTGAACAATAAATAACAGTGGAAATAGCAACCTAAATTGACGACTTTCCCCTGTCATAATATCCACGTATTTTTTACATCCTTTGATTTACAATATTGTTGGAAGATTGGGGAGAGTGAGAAAATTGCACATATTTTTGCAATTGCTTAACGGGATGTATGTATGTAGACTAATTAGTTATAGAGTCGCTGCACTGGAGAAATATAATCTCATAATAATAGTAGGGTTTTCAGATTGGAAATTTTCGATGATTTTTAAAAAAATATTTTTGTCGATACTAAAATCTAAATATAAGAAAATCTTAATAAATGCGATTAAAAAAATATTTTACGTAAAGTGATTCCTTTTTTGTATACGGACTACAACAAAGTTGTCCATAGTTGCGTATTATGAAAACGCTTTATTCAAAAGTAACCGGTTGTATGTGTGTCTGTGTGTCTTACAGTCTATATATAAATGCCTGTTTGTGTAGCGAAGATCTACCCTCCCAAGAGAAATCACCTAAAATGTTGATGGTCTAACATTACCCCTTCCACTTAAAAGAAAAAAAAACATTTTAAATCCGACAGTAAAAAACTTAGTCAACAAATCATTTCTATCAGTTATAAGTGTCTTATAGACAATGTTTTAAAGCTAGTATGTTTTTCAACCTATTTTTAAAAAATACACTATTCTAAGACATATTTTGATTTTAACAATTATTTTCAATTCATTTTGTCTCTTGTAGAAGTGAATCAAGCAATATTAGCTTGGTCGTTTTAGACAGACAGGCCACTTCCCCCCATCTTAAGAGTAGATATGCTATCAAAATATTTAACTAATGACTAATTTTTATAACGCAAAAGATTTAAGAAATATGTTTTTTATGATATTAACCCATTAAGATATTTAATGGTTTCTGTCTAAATGTTTTCAACGCCTATAGAAAGGCAAACATAATATTTTTCTTTAATACGTTTTTGAGCATATAAATATAATTCTTACTAGTAATAGTTATTTCTCGCATTTGATTATAAACGGCTTTCCGCTGATATAGAAAGTACAATTATGAGATTAAAACTAGTTTTTTTAGCCCCGAGGTGCCAAAGGCACCGGCTAAAAAACTGGTTTTAATCTTATGATTGTACATTTCTATATTCGTAGAAAGCTGGATATAAAACGATGCTAAACATAATTTTTTGGAATGGATAAGAACCGGTTCCTATCCACCGGATTCAAATGAATACGAGAAAATCATTTTATAACCATGGATGGTACAATGAAATATGAATTAATTTACCTCTCATTATGATAAAAAAAAATGACCCCATGTTATGGTCAAGATTATTAGACAATGATGCTTTGTATATTGAAATCAACTTAGACACCCAAAGTCTTTAAGGCAACGAATGAGCGAACGTGATTATAAAGAATAGAATAATTTGAAGGACTTCCTTCCGTTAATATGCAGAGAGGGAGGGGACAATGTACGATAAATAAATGCACTTGCACACCCACAATGATGATTTATACAATTACTCCTTCTGTAGACAAAATTATTAGTGTTAAAGTTTCACAAATTTGAAACCAACGAATAAGGGAACGTGAGTACCAGTTTTTTTCCTATTTCCCATCCCTTGCCTCTCTATCTTTAAACTATAAACATTATTGAAAATTTTTCATTAAGAAGAAATATTGCATTTATTTTCACAAATGATCATATTATTTATCATTTAAAGTTAATCTTTTTTTAATTATAATAAGTAATTAATTATTAGTAAATGCAGGAAGAAAAATTAAAACCATAACAAAAATGAAACATTTACTATTTTTGTAGCCCAAAAATTAATATAAGGAAAAGAGAACAAACTTAACTTTACATCTTTCTACTTTTGAATATAAAAATTTCTAACAAGGACGTCCAAGCTTTTTTATTTGGGGGTGGGGGCGTAAAAATTAAAAATTGCAGGTGCCCCCAAATTCATTTGGTGATGGGGGGTAATCACTCATTCCCTTGGACATCCCTGTCTAAATTGAATCATTGTGATAAAATATAAAGATTGTTTGCTAGAAATTTCTTTTAGGTTATTTTGTCTTACAGCCCATCTAGGGTAATAGAGCAACCTTCCCCCTTTCCCTTTCAATTCACATCATATTGACCGCTTGCCCTTCATTTTTTGTACATCCATCTTAAAGTAAACATATACATATTTGTTTCTTAGTGAATTGTTAGTACCTATTTAATGATTTTTATTAAAATTATTTGTTATCAAAGTTAATTTTTACCTATAAAGAATAATTTATATTATAATAAGTATTTTTTACTTGAAATATATTATGGAATAAACTTTTTTCCTTTAGAAAGATTTCTAACAGATTGTTTTTTAAATAAAAGTATTCTGAATTTACCTGAAACCATCTGGTTGTATGAATTCCAGTCCAGGATATTCACTGCGGAACCTAGAAAATTTAACATGTTTTAAATACAAGGACAATAAATGTATAAGTATTTTCCAGACAATTATCTACCCCAAATAGCAAGGACCCTTATGTTAGGAGACAAAAACGATTTTCATTTAACTTTGTTGTATAATATTTTGTGTGTAACTATCATTTTTTTGGTTAGTTTTAAACTGAATGGTTAAAGTTGTGTCAACTCTTTTTCTTTTCGGTTTTATAAGATCGACAGATAATTTTCGAAATATTTTGAAATCAATAAACAATTAAAAAGTATTAATTCAGATTTTTTCAATTTGCTTTTTGTTCTTTTGTGTGGAAATAGCTGCGACTTTGTTTACCGCAACTAATAAATTTTATACTTACTTTCCATATTCCAAAGTAAGAACATATTTTGGAGACCTAAAAAAATTGGGATTGTTATGATCATTTTTTTAGCCAGAATTTTAAGCCTTATAAGTTCAAAATTGATTTTCTTTTATACTGCACTGTACTATATATATTAAACTAGAGGCTGTTCCCCTAGCATCTAGGTGCTCTGTTTTTAATCTGTGAGAAGCATCCCTAAAATTTAGAAGCCAACCAATTCAATAGTTATTGATATCTTAAGCTACAGACAAAACAAAATCTTACTACAATACATATTTTGTAGGATGGTAGATTTTAATAATTTTATATGTTGCATTGAAGTTTTAAAGAATTTAAAATATTCTACAAGTACTATGATGTAAATAAAATCGAGTAATCTGGAAAAATCCATTAAAATTTTGTGGAGCTTCTCTAAAATTGACTTACTTTGTGAGTATGATAGCTTCTAGCCATGGCTGTTGGGTTCCTATTACAAGGATGTTTGCACCTTCTAAGCTCATACCCTCAATGGCCTGAAAAATCATTTAGAATGTAAGAAAAAAAAGAATATTTTTTATGAAAACTGGTGCCTTTTTAGTTTAAAAAAGACAAAAAATTACATAAGACGTCTAGATATAGTTTTCCAGTATGGCTTTGAAACTGATAAATATCCGATTCTCAGCTATACTGAAAAATCATGTATAGCAAATAAATACAGAAAATTTTCCTAGAATATTAAAATAAAAAATTGTACTTGTTACCAAGTAAATTTATTATGATTTATGTTTTTTGAGCATAGTACAAATTTTCATATCTTCAAAGACAAATTTGGTTCTGACATATTTTACAATAATAATTAAATCTTTACATACATATATCTATACGAAGAAAACGTTTAACTATTCAAAATATTTGTACTCTTAGTAGCGAAGCTACTCTATAATTCATTTTGACCGTCCGTCAGTCAGGAGGAATGAGATTTTTTTCCGAATGTTACTTAAGATAGACGACTGAATATTCTGTAAAGATCTCATATAGCAATGAGCATCAAGTTTCTAATTTACTTGGTCCGTCCGTCTGTCAGTCTTGCTACAAAAATATGAACATGCACGCTATGAAACATTTTGCAAAAATTTTCCCAAAGTAAACTTATTATTGACCAATGAGCCCCGTGTCAGTATTTTTTTGCTCTGTAGCCAAGAGAGGTGGGGCTGAGGCATTGTTGATGTTGATCCTGATCTTGTCTTGTTAAGGAATGTTGCTGCTGATGGTGATGGTGACAGAGATGATCTGGTAGAGTTCAGAGAGGAGGATCAAGCAACACTAGAGTTGGTCAACTGTGGATAAATGTCTGGCACTCAAATCCCCAACACCCTACCAAACAAGGGTTGAGCTTGAGTTGGGAAGCTTGCAGGTATGTAAAGTTTAATTTATTAGTGTTAAACAAAAGAATCTTAAGTCAAGTCTTTAAAATAACTGTTGATTCATCATCATCATCTTCCAGCTCCTCAAGTATATCTATTTTAGAGCTGCAGCTGCTGACAATCACAAGCAGACAAGGTGCACCAATTGACAAAGGAGCACCCATTGACAAAGGAGTACTAGAGGATGAGACAAGAGTTGATTGCTGATGATCTGATGATCTGATCAAGATAATAATATAGTTGATGATGATACCAAAGATGATGATTTTTTAAAATTAAGGCAAAGAGTTATATTATTTTACTAGCGGCTGCGTCAACAACATTTTGGGAATCTATATTCAAAGGAGGAGAAGTAAGGGGGCAGACCAATAGCCTATAATTAACCCAATACTTATACTTAGAATTAAGATACTAGGACCTACTTAAAAAAAAATAAAATTGGTAAACTCAATTGGTTCAGTCGTTAGCGAGGTCTTTAGAGACAAACAAAATTTCCCTAATTTTAATAAAAATTCTTTTCAGAATAATAATTTTGTAAATGGTCTAAAACCATCCCAATAACCATATTTAGAATTAAAATACTGGGATCTACGTGAAGCTAACCAAAAATGGAAAACTCATTTGGTTCATTTATTAGCGAGATATTAAGGGACAAACAAAATGAAAATGATTTTAAGAATAGTAATGTGTGTCCTTTACATAAATACTTCTTACACAAACGTTTTATTTTTTTTCAAATTTTCTTACATCTTATAAAACTTTACTGATTTTGACATTATTCATAAATGAACATTACATATAGTACATTTTGTAATGTTTGCCTGACGTAATACATTGCATTGAAAAGGACAGAATTTTTATAAATAAGTGCCCCCTAGAGGCCTCTAGAGGCACTTGAGGAAGGGTGGGGTGTACCCTCCCTTAAAATAGCAGTAAACCTTCCAATGACCTATGAGAAGCTATATTGTAAAGAGGAACCACATCGGTTCAGTGGTAGCAAGATTCTCTGGTACAGACAGACAGATAAACACACATACACAACGTGTTACTTTATTATTAGTGGCACAGAAAATGTTTGTTTTTTTTATTTTAAATAACTAATTTGAGAAATAATTTGTCTATGTTGCGTTCAGGTCTCTACGCAAAAAGCGAGAATATTTTTAAAATGTACAATTTTTGTGATTTCTCTTGTGAGGGTGGTGGTACCCTACCCCAAAATAGTTATAAACCATCCCGGGACCTACCCTGTTAAAAAGAACCCGATCGGTTCAGCGGTTAGAGATCCTTCGGTACAGACAAACAAACAAACATTATGTTACTTTATTATAAGCATATGGATAATGATTAAAATCTAATATATAAATATGGAAAATCTTGACGCTAATTTTCTTAATTTACCAATAAAAACATAGTTTGGCCATTACTGAGATAAAGTTACCTTAGCAACATCTTGACTGCCACCTGCATAGCTGTCATACGGATATCCAGAATTATATGCATCAACTAACAAATTTTAATTAAATAAATAAAACATAATTACTTGGATTGTTATTTGGTAAGGGCAATGTTTAACTTATTTTTCAATTATCATCTGCATTAAAAACTGATAACTTATGTTACTGGCATTTAATTTTTTCAGAGAGGTGAGGGTACCTTCAAGCTAACTTTTTGGAGGAGAGATTTTAAGAGATATTATATAGACAGACAGTCATCATCTTACTATTGTAAACAGGATTTGGGATTTGAATTTTGTTAGGTAATTTTGACCTAAAGACAGCATTTGATACGATTCATTTTTCTAATATCTTAAAGGTTTCGTGATTATTTATTGTGTTTTAACTCCTATTATGCGGTTAACAATAAAAACATCAAACACTTTTATTGCAAGACGTATGTCTATAAGTCCTTAATGTAAGCTTTTACTACGCTTGCTAGCAGCAAAGCATATTTTGTAGGGATAGGCAGCCGCTTGCAAGCCTCGGAGGAATTAACTTTTTACAAATTTAAAAATTAGCTGGATGTCTAAACATGACCAAAATATGAGAATCCCTCTTCATTTCTAAAATTATTAAAGCATCCAAACGGGTATATATTTATATTTTAAGTTTCGTCGCGGCTGCCGAGAACTGATATTTTAGCAGGAAAATCAGCAATTCTCAAAAAAAAACTGTACTTACTATAACTCTGAACAGAAGATTTAGAGAAGACATATTCGGACCTTCCACTTCCGTCCCCAGAATTATCTGGAAAAAAACAGAATGTAATCAAAATATTTATTTCAGTCAACATATAAAACCAATAATAGTTATTTCTCGCATCGTATTATAAACGGCTTTCCGCGGATATAGAATGTACAATTATGAGATTAAAACTAGTTTTTTTAGCTAGTTTTTTTAGCCCCGAGGTGACGAAGTCACCGGCTAAAAAAACTAGTTTTAATCTTATGATTGTACATTTCTATATTCGTAGAAAGCTGGATATAATACGATGCTAGACATAGTTTTTTCGAATTCGGATTCGAATGAATACGAGAAAGATATATTCTTTGTTTTCATTAAGTTTCAACAACTAATTGTAATTTACAAAAGGGGTAATTTTTTTTGTTAATGTAAATTAATTTATCGGCCTTTGTCTTATCCCTTAGATCCCTGGGAATGGTCGTCTGGGGGGTAAAGGGGTGATTAACCCCCCCCCCCCAATAAAAAAGCTTAGACGTCCTTTTCTATATGATATAAAGATTACCCCCCAGAAATGAATTTTGTACTTTAAATTCCCCGATCCCCCCCCCCCCAATTGAAAAAGCTTGGACGCCTTAGATCCCTGGGTTTGTGTATGATAGTTTGGTGTTGTGGTTGTTGGTGGTTATCCTTTAGCCGATTCTTGGATTACAATTTCTAAGAAACCACTTCAGGTATACCAGAGGCGTGTAGAAATGGGTGTAAGGGGTGTAATCACCTCCCTGGCAAAACTAATGAAAGTTGTTACACCACCATTGAGTTTCCTTCCTCTACACCCCACTGGTACCCCTTTTTCTGCAACCAAAAATCAGCTGAAATAATGAAAAACAAATTTTATTTCTACAGCTTGGTTATGGAAAGAAAAAAAATAAATTACCTAAAAACCATTCACCAATCTTCACTTTTCCATAGTGAGTATATTCTCCCTAAAATAATTTTAAAAATGTCTATTCTGTAACAAAAATTATCTCCCTAAATTTTATATAATAATTCTAAATATTTAGCTTTTTTATTAAATGATAACCTAAGTAAAAAGAGAATTTTTGTCTGCAGAAAAAAACTATTTGGCCATAAGAACATACCCTTGATATAAAGAAGCTGAGCTACTAAAAAGTAAAATAACAAAGTTGTTTTGACTGTCAGAAAAATTATAGGCAAATAAATAGAAAAATAACCTTCAGTTGAATAGGAATATCATGCCAATCCAGAGGAGCATGGCCGCTCGGCCGGTCAATCTCATCACTGGCAAATATACTGTCACAGTCAACCTAAAATTAAAATATTTGTTTTAAAAAAAAGGAATTTTAAATTACAGTTTTAATGTTATTGGAAGAATATTATGTTGTATTTGTGTTAAAATGCAGAAATAAGGTATAACCAACAGCGTTTTCGTGATTTTTCTTTCCAAATTAATTTTGTTGTTGGTATAAGCTGGTTATAATGTTGTTTTAAAAAGTAAAAGATATTTTAATTCAACCTTAAAGTATAGAATTCAAACAGAATTCTTTTTAAATCTTGTTTTTAGATATATTAAAAAAAACACCTTTTCTCAGTTTAATGTTATTTTTGCAAGGATTAAGTACATATAATTAGTATTTTCTGTATTCCTTCTGGTTAATTAAGATAATAGGAAAACGCAGTTTCATTTCAATCACCCTGTATTGTTTAATACGTTAAAGCATGAATTCCATAAAATTTACCTTTGAAGTGACCGTTCCAACAATACTGCCAGGTAGGATTGGTTTACTCAGGTTGCACAGCTCTCCACAAAATTCAAGAATATTTTTATGTCGCACGTCTAAATATAATATCAACTAGAGACATCTGTTAATAATAGACTAATTTCATAGTCATCGAAGAAATTGCCTTGTTTTATAAAAACAACGCAACTTTTCTCATTTTAGCTAATTTTGAAGACTTTTGGGGAAAGCGCAGAATGTCGTTATACATGTTTATTATTAAATGTAACAAACCTAACTTGTCTCTTGTAACTTCTGGTGGGAAAAGGTTGTAAATTTGTTCAAAATGGCTCAAGTATATCTGAAAGTAAATAATCTACTTATATGCCACTAATCAAGGTTTTTAATAGTTTATGTGAGGTCCAATAACATATCTAGAGTATAGTTGTATATACAAACAACTACCTCCCTTCCTATTTCATCGACCCTTTTGTCTGCTTCTTTATTAATTTCAGCTACTTGGCTGTGCAGTGTTAATATAAGCGACACCATTGGTTGATTTTCAATTACCCAATAGAAAGGTTGACGCGATGGGGAGATAAAGTTATTTAACCCTTTCCCCCTCTAGTGTTTTACTCTAATGGTCCAATTAGGTATCACTTAAACAAAATTTTTATTAAAAAATCAATTTTTACCTTTCTTTCTGAAATAATAATCATGGACCAAATCTGTTTCACAATTACCTAAAATAAACAATATCAATTTTATAAGGTGAAGTTTAGTTTTTAAAAAGGCAAGATTTAATAAAAGTACCCAAAGTTTTCAAGCCAAATAATGAGAGAATTTGATCTTAAACATTTGGGTAAAAGGGTAATTTTACATGTGTGTCATGTGTATTGGCCAGATTTAAGGCTGTTTAAACTAAAATTATCATCATTATGTCATCCTTGTTTTATTGAATTTAGATGGTACTTTTTTATGTAATAGATAGAAGCCTTTTAATATAATTAGTTTATCCAATTTATTTTAAATTATAATTTGTTGTTTAGACAGTCACAACACAAAAACATAATATCAAAAGTTCCAGGGATCTAAGGGATAAGACAATGGCCGATACATTGATGTACAAACTCAATGATTGTACACAAAATTTCCCTTTTTGTAAATAACAAGTAGGGATTGAAACGATTGGACACTCAATTTAATTAACCAACCAATCAAAATTCGAAATAAAAAGTCCCCAAAGTTGGCAAGCCAACAAATAAGAAAACGATATAAAACTTTGGGGACTGGAGTAATAAACATCCCATTGATAAATATCTCTTTGATTTATTTTATACTTTATGAACATGAACCCAAAAAAAATATAGAACAAACGGACAAATATAGACTATTCAACCTTATTAAAAAAACCTGGCAAAAATTCTGTATAAAAATATCAAAAAGTTAATTGAATTTAGGATTTTTTAATATGGACATACTGACATTTTAAAACTTTATTAGAAAATATCCAATCAAAATTCTATTTACTTTTGACTTATAATAATAAAAATTTACCAAAGATAAAAGAGCCCCGACCAGTATGTAGCAGATTCGAGTCCCATTTCCCTTCAGTATTCTCATATTTTTGCCGTTTAATAATCCAAATAGCATCTGAAAACGATGATACAACTTATTATTTGCCGCTAAAATAAACCAATCACATTTCTCCTATTTAAAAGATATATCCAATAAAATGCTCGTATTTTTACATGGTGAAGAGTGATTGGTTAATCTTAGTGACAAATTCAGACAATCGTTAATAGCAATGATGTTTAACCAACAACTAAATTAATTTAAACGGGGGGGGGGGGGGGTAGCTATCGAAGTAAATACTACATTAACCCCTAAAAAAACAGCTTATTGCTTATATTTCAATCAAATTATTTTTTTAATTATCAGGATGGTTATAAAGGATGGTTTTAGGCCTTTTTTCTACCCCATTTTACATTTAATTACAGAGCACTTAGATGCTAGGGGTCTAGCCAATAATAAAATATGATAAATTTTAATGGAATTATAATAATCAAAATCAGTTTTATATTTGAAAGCTTTAATATAAACACAACATAAATTCTCAACGTGAAATATTACATGGCAATTTTATGGATGGATAATTACAACTTAAACAAAATTTATCACTATACGATCTTTTTAATAGCTGTTGCTACAATTAAATATTACGACATACTGAAGTACCGTAGTGAAGTAGTTTGTTTGGCTTTTACAAACGCACTAAAAACGCACGCCTTTTTCCCCTACGATTTTTACTACTAAAGTTAGCAGAGGTTATACGTGTATGAATAATTACTTAAGTGTTTTTCTAGTATGGATTCGAAACCGATTAATATCCGCTGGATTAGAACTGGTTCTCAGCCATACTGAATCATGTATAGCATCGAATCATAAATAATTTTCACAAATCTTAAAATAAAAATCAAAAAATTAATTAGAGTTTTGTTAGCTCAGGTCTTCGGCTAACAAGACTCGTTTTAATCTTATAATTTTTGCTTTAAATATCCGCGGAAAGATGTCTATAAAACGATGCGATAAATATTTATCATAAAGTTTTATTTCATCCTACTTTTGTATATGTATTCAGATTTTAATTTCATGATTATCAAAAATTAATTAAATTTATAAAGATTCTTATTTATGAACTAAATATTATTTAAAAACAAAGACAACAACATCAATAAAGAAAGCTTAAGTAATCAAAATATTAGACAAACGAACAACCTTATAATAAGGTAACAGGATGCCTTTCTGGCTAACCGCTGAACCAATCGGGTTCTCCTTTGCAGGGTAGCTTCTCATAGGTTCCGGGAAGGTTTAAAACTTTTTTGGGTAAGGGTACCACCACCCTCACAAGAGAAATCACAAAAAATGGATAATATGTAAAATATTCTCGCTTCTGTGTAGAGACTTAAACGCAACATAGACAAATATTATTTCTCAAATTAGATATTTGAAACAAAGAAAAAACTTTGTCTTAATCCTTAAGATCTATAACGAACAAACTCCCTGAGTAAAATGGCTAATAATTTCACTAGTAAACATCAATCCCGCAAGCTGCTGTGCTTAATTAAACTATAGTACACCTATAAGCCTCACTAATAAATGGTTCTTAAAATCATAATGTCATCTTCTACTACAACAGTTGTCATGCTAGTAAGAAAAAAAACTTTAAATCAAAAAAATGTTTGTCCATTTTATTATTTTAATTATAACTTGTTTCTAAGCTTTTTACAAAATAAAATGAAAAATTTTTAAGCACAAGTTATTTATATTTTTGTAAAATTTATATACAATGTTTAAACACAATAAATAATGCTTATAAGTACTGCAACAATTATATGATAAAGAACAGCAAAGTCTATAGATGTAATAAAGCAGGAAGGATATGACTAAATTTCCTCACTTTTTTGGACGGAGGTGCTGAATTGTATGCGGACAAACCATAATCATAGAGAAGCCGCGCTGATAAAGACATTTTTTAAGGAGCGCGATGACTTGCAATTTAATACTTCCCTGTGACAGGCCTCTGGTGTTCTAACATTCCTCCTAATAATTTTTGCTATTTGTATCAAAATAATTAACTCTAAGCAACAATAATAATGAAAAACTAAATAGCCTAACTAAAAACATCCCAAGAATTTAATAAAGCTTCCATAAAAAGAATAACTCAATTGGTTAAGTTGTTAGCAAGATTTTTAGAAACAAGCCAAAAAAACTTACTACTTATGCAAAAATTAACATTTTTCTTATTGAATATGACAGTCGTACAAGTGTACAGACGTGAAGATGTGAAGACAAATATTACATTGAAAAAATATTTTTGGCTAATCTAAAATTTTAGCGGAATCGTAAGATACTCTAATGTAAGCCAATACTAAGCCAAAAGCTTTAGATGAAAAAATTGCATCCATAAAAAATATCTGGTTATGCTGTGTAATTTGAAACATTTAATGTTCAAATACTATCGATTCTATCTCTATATAAGAATAACAGGATGTATATCTGTGTGTCTGACTCTTGAGCGTAAGATCCAAATTGCTAAATATATATAACTAGATGCTAACCTGGAGTTGTTTTTTTTTTTGGGGGGGGGGGGGGGTAGGTATTTTTTTCTAGGGACGGTTTATCTTGGGCGAGTGGTGTTGCCCTCCAAAACATAGTTATACATTTTCATTTTCATCTAATTTAATGATTATTTGTATTAATTGAACGCGTTCAAACATCGTTTTACATTTTTAAAAGCTTAAAGTAAAATCAAATGTACCAGTGAAACCCTCTTGATTTGATATTTTCATGTATGATTGCTTTTCTAAAATTAATGCTAGTCTTTTTCATCAAGGATGACAGCATCCATAAAAGCGAAGCTTAACAAATTAAAAGGTCAAAATGAATATAAACATATAAATGTGTCTGAATATAACAGATATGTCTTATTGTTAATTAGAATACCAGTTTTAGTAGTCCAGGCCTACGGCCTCTCGAAATAACAAAACTTGTTTTAAATTTTTATTTTAATATCCGCGGCAAGCTGTCTATAATACGAAGCGATAAATAATTATTCCATCTTTTTCTTCTTTCAATTGTTTCATATTTTTCCAAGTAAATCAATGATTTTTTTGTTGCATCTACCGCAGCCACTAAAAATACCCAAAGCGGTAAAATTTAGGTTCAATCGTAGCTTTAGCTACGCGGATAAAGGTGCAGCTGCCGATCCCTGCTAAAAACTGTCCACCGATCAACAAATAAACTTGTATAACATAATTTAAATTTGCTTCAAAGAGTACAAAGCCGCTATTTTTAGAAATAAACAGAATAATGTTATTATGGTAAATTTGCATATTATAATGAAAGATTGTTTTTGCTATACCAAATATAAAAAAATATTATAAAATGAATGCAATTTATCAGAGGCGTCCAAGCTTTTTTATTTGGGGGGGGGTGTAAAATTTTGAAAATACAAATTTTGGGGGGGGGGTAATCTTTATTTCATAGAGACATTTTTTTTATTCGGGGGGGGGTAATCACCCCATTACCCCCCCCCCTTAGACGTGCAATTTATGACAATATATTAGATTATTATCATATTATTTTTTAAATAAATTAAAATATTTAAGTGTAGGTTTTTTTTTCCTATGCTTAACCATATAGGAGGGGGGGGGGGGGGTTCTTTACCTGCGGAAACCTGCTGGCTACTCTGATCCCAGTATAACCTACCCTAAGCTTTTAGTATATTATGTGCAATATAAGAGAAACCACAATCTATTTTTAAAAGCGAAGCTTTTCTATAATTAGGGTCGGTCCGTACGTCCGTCCGAGACAGATAATTTAGGCATGTTAGAATTGTCCTATTGACTTCAAACTTTGCATGGGGTATTTAGTAGTTAGGTATTTAGAAAGCGTAGCAACTCTATAATCATTACCAGAATGTCCGTACGTCCAATTTAAACATGCTGATTTTTCTACTTTTTTAACAACAAATTTTTATGTGATCTTATTGTCCGTTTGATCTGATTTTTGGAATATAGATTTTTGGGACAACAAAGCACAATATTGTAAACGAAGCAACTCTATAATCTAGTCCTAAAAATGTAAGTATGTTCATTGTCCATTGTCCATAAACATTATCTTGTATCAAGCAGTTTTTCAACAAATTTACTTTTATATTCTGATTATTCAGTTCTGACACTATACAAGTGTTAATGTCCGTTTGTCCTACCGTTTAAGTGCTTCGCTTTAATGGATGTTGTCTTCCTTGTTTTACCTGAGCTTTATAACGGAAATACTTCGTTTCGTATAGTATATATAGTAGGTTATTTAATGACACAGCTAAATATAAAGCAATAACTTGCTTTACAGTATGGCCTCCAAACCGATTTATATCCGCTGGATTAGAACCGGTTCATAGGGTTACTGGAAAATCATATATAGCATAGTTTTACAGACAATTTTTCACGAATATTAAAATGAAAATGAAGAAATAAATACCTACCAGTTTTGTTTAACTGGACCTCTGGCCCTTCAGGCTAACAAAACTGGTTTAAATCTTATAATGTTACAATTTGATATCGATATTGATTATGATGCGGTACATAACTGTTGATAAATCATTTATATACCTATTTGCACAATTGCATTGGTTAAATAAAAAAAATATTATGAAATAAAATCACGAAACCTTGGGACATTGCCTGCCGACTTTGATCATAAATTTTCAAAAAGACAATTCAACCTGTCTTAATAGAACTAGATGTTTTTGATTTCTTACGAGACAGGCCAGTATGTCGTCATTTTTTCTGGACATACAAACACGCATACATCTAATTACTTTAGTATATAAATATTTATCGGTTTCGAAGCCATACTGGAATGGTTGTTATTATCACTTATACCTTCCAATCTTGATCTAGGGGTAAAAGAAAATGTAAAAATTGTAAGGGGGGTCAAATTTTCAAGAGGGTGATGGTACCCTTCCCCAAAATAGTTATCAACCTTCTCTAAGCTACACTGTAAAGGACAATTATATTGGTTTAGCTGTTAGCGAGATCCTTTGTTGCAGACAGACAAGCAGTCTCTTTATTGAGGATTAAAGATTAGAATATTTGTCAAAATTCTCGATCTTGATTTTAGATGGAGTTAAATAGTTAAGCTTTCCTTTAGAGCTACTGATACTTAAAATTCATTGGAAATAATAAGTAAGGATTAATATTAAATAATAAATTGGCTTCAGATGGATTGAATAATTCATTAATTAAACCGTAATAGAAATAATAATAAAAATCACTAAATTGTATAAGTTATACGGTTACGATGTGACGTTTTGTCGTAAGGACATAAGAACTAACATCAATAAATAAATTTAAAACATTTTAGTTCACATTTATTTGTGTTCTCTTGCATACACTTGACATTATTATAATTCAAGAAACTTGAAATTTTACTTTTCCTGCTATCAGCTGATTTTCAAGGACCCTATACAAATTCGTGACAAGGTCTTACAAACATTACCTGTAGGATTGGCTTCCTTTATTCTATTATTTCAATATACACAAATCTAAAAAAATAAGGTATGATATGCCTAACTTTCATATTATTCCATTTAATATATCCTATATTAGAGCTTAATTGGTCTAGCGATGTAGTGACTGTTAGCGGCATATTATCATACAGACATACAGATCTATAGATTATCTTTGCTCGCCATCAGTGAATCCACTCAAAGTGTTATTTAATAGGTGTTGTAACAATGACGTCATACAATACAAATGTCAAATGATAGGACAATACACAGACTAAATTACCAATGACAGGCCAGCATACATTTTAATTGACAAATGGTAGACCAGTAGACATCATTTTTATAGGTTCTATAAAAGCTACAAGTTAGATGTCTGCTGCTTTATGTGTCCAGTATGATCCCTAGAAAGTTTAGAGAAAAAGAATTTATTTTTTATTTTTAAGTAAATAGTCTGAGGTAGCTCTCAACTTAGACAGTATCAAAGAGAAGTTTTCTAAAAATTAATGCTCAATTTTAGTATTATTGTAAATACACTCTTCTTAGATTTTCATCTTCTATCTTTGTAAAAGGACAATGAATCTAATCTACAGCTCTCTCTTTCACCAAAAGAAATTAAGGTAAAATTTGAGGAGGATTGATTTTTCGTCCATTTTCCTTGCCAAGGTGCAGGGAAGGTTTTTTAAATATTTGTGGAAGTGTAACACCATCATCCCAAGAAAAATTTCCCATTGAAAAAAGAACCCAGCCCAAAACTTAAATCAAAAATATCCAAGACGATTTCATCTCCCCCCCCCCCCCTCCCCCTTTAAGTTTAAAGTGCTTCTAGAGGCCTCTGGGGGGGCGTAGCCATAGTGTAAATATAAAGCATTCTTTTGATAAAAAAAATAAATCCTTATTAAAATACAATAATAACCTTTATCTAATCCTAAAGCTTCCTCAGTTTAGGTTATTAACAGATTTGTTTAAGGACATTATGCTTAAAAGGACAATCGATTATTTCCCAGTATCGCTTCGAAACCGATTTATATCCAGTGGATTAGCACCGGTACTCAGCCAGACTGAAAAATTATGTACAGCATCATATTACATCCATTTTTCTACGCATATAAAATTGTACATTTCTATATCAGCGGAAAGCTGTTTATAGTACGATGCGATAAATAACTATTATTCAATTTGAGAACGTTTAAATTCTTTTTAGTGGGTGACATAAAAAGCTTTACTGTAAAGGGTAATCTTGTCAGTCCAGCGGTTAGCGAGAACTTAAGCTGCAGAAAGACATCGTGTTTATTTTATATCTTTTATATAAGGAGAAAGAGATCATAGAATGTCCCTTTTAATTATATAAAGCTGTCTAATGCTCTTTTCTATATTTCCCACCCTGCTCGTTGGTCACTTCCTATACCCCTCCCCCCCCCCTCCCCGAATCATAACTACCTTCATAAAATTATTGACGCATCTACTCTATAATTATCAGTTTTATTTTAGTTTTGAAATTTCACTATTCACTTATTTCACTTATTTCTTATATTGAAATTACATAAATTTAGTGTCAGTGTATTGACATCTAATTTCAATTAATCTAATTGTCAAGACTAACATATACCTAAAAAATAATTATTGGAAGATATGTTTTTTTTTGCATTACATACCATTATGATTCATTTTGGTTCCAAAATGTCTCTGCAGTTTTGACAAACGAACAAAACAAAACTTAATAAGTATAATATTAATGCATAAGTCTAAACAAAATTGTAGGTAAATTTGTTGCAATACTTCTTAAATACAGGATACAGTATAGGGACATTTTTAGGACTTGAATTTAGAGATGCTTCGCTTTTAACCAAATGGCTTCCTAAATCATACCTAATTGTATGATCAGCATGCAAAGTTTGAAATCGGTATGACAATTCTATCATGTTTAAGTTAAAGAAAAGAGCTTACTGTCCGTGACAGAAGTACGGACGTACCGTCCCTAATTATAGAAAATCTTCGCTTTTGAAATCTTATCATCCTTGTTCAAATAAACCAAATGTTCCTTCCTTTCCAACCTATTTGTTTTAACCACTAAGAAATACAAACAAAATGGTAAGCAATCATTTCCGGTTGTTGACACGTCTGCAAAGTTTTTTTTCATCTATTATGATAATAACATGGTGTCCGTGTGTTTTTCTGTATTTTTTTGCGAAGTATCTCGATAAATGCGAAACTAAATTGATTTTCTTTTATTATAAAACAAGTTAAAGGTACAAAGAAGGTATAAAACTATTTTGGTAAAGGGTATATCTAATCTATCCTCCCAAAAGATATACCCGGGTAAAAATATCCCCCCCCCCTCCACCAAAAAAAAAGCGCCAATACACTGCGCCCAAATCCAACATTTATTTCATAGTTACCCTATCGCAGAAGAATAAGAACGAAAAGAGGTAGTTTGAGCTGTTTTAAAAATTTCCACTTGAAATGTTATATGAATGTTTAGCGGATAATTTAATAATAAATAATGTTATACGTTAATCGGAAGCGATGGCACAACTTACAAAATTGATTATGAGAAATAAGAAGATTAGAAGAAAAAAATATGGTTTGGTTTTATTTAATTAGGTAAAAATTTAGATTTGTTTTTACATTGTATCCTGTTATATTTTGTTGCAGACAGTTTATCAACATATTTTAGTATATGAATTAATAGTAGTTTTATTGGTTTGCGTATAGTTAGGAAAATAGCCATAAACCATATTAGGATATTAAAGAAGACTCCTGTAAAAGCACAATCTATTCTGACCAGCATTTCCTGATATCTTTATCTTGAGACAAAAAAACCTTACTACTTTTTGGATTGCATTATATAACCATCTTAAGCTTTTCTTTTAAATGCTTAAAAACACAATGGCACTTCCCACCCCCTCCCCATATTACACTTTCCCAGATATCTAAAGGGATAAGACAATTGACGATTCATTAAAGTGCATCCCCAGTTAGGATAAACAAATTATTCCTTTTGTAGTTATTAAATAAAGAATAAATACAAGTATCTAAAGTTTTTTATACAACTTTAAGTACCAAAAAAATTTACATCCCATTGTCCCCTCCTTCCCTGAAACTTCCTGTTTCACAAGATGGGGGGTCCTGGACACCCCCATTCTCAAGCTTTCAACCACCTACAGCCACTTCCTTTAAATGACCCATAATGAAAGGGAGGTGGGGGGGGGGGGGGTGTGTAAAAGCCCCTAATTTTTATTGTGTTACAGCGTGAACAAGAGCTATTAATACAACCCTTGTTAGATAGGCAAGGATTGTTAACTTAAAGATCAAAAACCCGCAATTAAATGGTTGCCACTGCTGCAAATAAAAGTGAGTATCTAAAAGAGGGAAATGGCTTGACCTTTAGACAGACGAAGTTCATTACCGTGTACAGTAAGTACTTTTACACAAATGTCGCGCAATCAAAGAGTCTCTAATTATTCAATATTATTAAAATATGAAGCTTTGATAAAAAATACAGGTATCATTAATATGATTGACGGTTATAAGAATACACAATCAGACAGATATGAAAACATAACTTTTATATAGAATAGACGCACTGCTAAAAGTTTCCTTCGAGCCAATGGATGTAGAAAACACGTGGATATTATGTCGGAGAAAATTTGTCGCCAATTTAGGTAGCAATAACCCCTAGCATTTATTGGTCGGGCTGTTTATTCAGTAGGAGAGGAGGGGATGAGGCAAAGGAGGGGGATTGGGGAGATCGTTATTTTAGCCTGCTACAGAGTTCACTTTACTGCAGAACATGAAAATCTGGTGTAAGATCCAAGGAATAATAAATCCATTTATAAGCCATATTTTCAACTTTTTAGAATATTAGCCTTGATACTCATAAAATAAGATTCTTTGTTTAATGTACATTAATGAACTTCCATTTTTTCATGGATTCTTTACAAAACGGTTAACAAACAAGAAAGTTTTTAAACGTTTTTATAGTGCAGCTACTTTATTATCAGGATAAATAACCATCTCAACAGTCCGACACGTTTTTCTAGAGTTTTTGATCCGCCTTTAGAAAAGGGCGGGAAGGGTCAGAAAAACCTAAACCACTCCTAGTAATTTCAAAGCTTCCCTGAAGGATAAAACCATAACAGATCAGCTTTTTCTGAGATATCTAGCTTTAAAAAACAAACAAAAACTTATTACTTTATATAATAGGACTAATAATTACAAAAACCTTTCCTGTATAGCTTACAAGTATTGGAGAAAATAATGTTTTGTAGATTATTATTTATTCCCGTTGTCTCTCCCTTCCTGATTGCCCCTTTTTCCAACCTTTACAAAAATAACCCTTATTGAAACCCAATGTTTTTGTATTTAAACAACTTTAGATAATAAGCTTTAGATAAATATCGTTTCCTCCTAAAACTTGAATAAGTAGATTAAAATAAGTAGATATTGTTTATATATGTATGGGTTTAATAGTTCTTTAAACAAGGATAACAACATCCATAGTAGTGAATCTACACTAATGTCCCCTTTCACCCTGATCTAATTTAACTTTAATTCGTTAGCTTAAACAACAAAATTGGGTTCGATCATTAAATCTTGATTGGTTGGTTCAATATAGCAATGTCCATAACTTTCAAGAAATAATTTATATCTACAGAAGAATTTTATCCTTGGAATTGTACATAATACACCAATTAATTGTTCATGGTCTTATCCCTTAAGGTACCTGAAAAATATCTATTCTACTTTTGAGAAGTTACAGATGGACGGAAAGACGGAAAGTCCATTAATTGGTTAGTTAATTGATAATTAGTTGGTACAAATTTTCTCATACAACAACAAAAGAAAGCAAAACCCACTTCCTAAGATTTAAGAACGGGGGGATATGAATCATGAAGATGAAAAATAATTTTGCTTCCGTTAAGTAGAGAAACGTCGATTTGGTTATAAAAATCAATGAGTTAATAATACAGTTATACAGATAAAACGTTTTTATTAAATTCCAAATTCCTATATATAATACTTAGGTTCTCTATTTCTTTTTATTTCAACAATCTCTTCAGTTGCACATTTCTTACGTTGATAAGTTATATTATATGTAAATTCGTTGATTGAAAAGTTTGGATACTGAAGACATCCTTCTCAAGATTTAAGTACCCAATGTTTTTGAGCCAACGAAGAATATTTTACATTTGAATGATATTGAATGCATAGCAGCAGTTAAACTAACTCTCCCCCCCCAAAAAAAAAAAAAAATTAGTTAATCCTGATTTCATTAAGACTGTTAAATTGATAATTATTCTGTTACAAATTTTCTCATGTAAGACAAAAGAAAGCAAACCTACTTCCTAAGACAATTAAACAATAGACATGCTTTTAGAGTGTGCATAACTTATTTCGATTGTAATATTTTTATTTTATCGAAATATACAAGTCAGCCTATTAACATGATAAACAAGAAGATTAATTTCATAAATTGACTTGCGGACAATTACAAGGTTATTGAGAAGTTTTGCTTTTGAAAATGAATTTCAAATACATAGAAAAGTTCGAAGTTACTAGGCATATTTTTTTTATAAGCCCTTATAGACAGCCTTCCGTGGAAAATAAATAGAGTTAAACCTGTTTTATCAAAACTTGTATTAATTTCAAGATTTTTATTTTAATACTCGTGAAAAATTGTCTGTAATACGACATTATACATGAGTTTTCAGTATGGATGAGAAGTTATATTCTTTTCATAAATTGATCTACCGTTTTCTAGATCTTTCCGAAATCACGAATATTTTCCGTATTAGTCTAATACTATTTATTGTGAATGCCCTCAAATAAAGGTCGATGACAAATTAATGCCACGCTGTATCACGGGATGGGGGCGTGATTGAAATATGTAGTATACTCCTTTGATTAAACTCAATTTACGGGTTTTTATATAATTGCAACGTAGTTATAAGACTTTTGGTAGCAATAAATTGAGACGTTGGGTATCCCTCTAACTGAACCGATTTTTGATTAGTCAACGGTCTAAATTTGTCTCGGCCAGGATATGATTAAAAGCCTAAATCGGCCAAGGAATAGCCGAGTACAATATTTTTAAACTTAAAAAAATTAAAAATAAAGAGCTAAATGATTTATTGTGTCTTTCTCTTTTTATCGACAGACGCACTTGGATATATTATTTTCATAATTAATTATATGTATTTCCCATGTTAACGTCACCTTATGTGTAAATTTGGTGAGCCACAGTATTGAGTAGCGTTGTTAAGTTAGGGTGGAAGAATTTTGTAATGAAAGCAAAAGTGGGGCAGAGGATAAGGGATGGGGTAAAACGGGTTATCATAATGTTTTATTTTCTTGACTTTAAGTTAAACTCTATCCAAATAAAACCCTTAAATTTTTCAGGGAGGGGAGAGAGACATTGGGCTGTTTATTACACTAGTCCCCAAAATTTCATAATAACGCTTTCTTAACAATTTTGGGGAGTTTTATTGAATTTTAATTTGTTAATTTATTAAGTTGAGTGTCCAAACGTTATAACCATTATTGTAATCTACAGAAGGAGTAATTTTGTGTATTATCATTGGGGAGTTATATCAATTTATCGACCATTTTCTTATCCCTTTAGATCCCTCTCACTCAACGCTTCTTTTGAGAAGGAAAACTGTGACAGATATCCTGTAGACCAAGAATGTACACAGGTTTTAAAAGTACTAAATAAATAACTAGTTTTTCTTCTAAAAATTTGTTGCTTTTATATACTTTAGCTAAAAACCTTTTTAGAGAAATATTCTTAAAACTCGAAGAAGAAATAACACATTTACTAGATATGTGGTGCGCTGTACAGGATAAGGCCTTTATTTAGCCTTTCATCGGGAAAATACATCCTGAAAAAAAATACCAAAACGAAGCACTGATTGTATGAACAAATCAGTGGCGTGCGAAGCACTTTGTCTAGGGGGGGGCATTTTGAAGATTTTGTAAAATTTTGCCCCCCCCTAAATCAAAGTGCCCCGGGGGGGCACTTTGCTTTAGGGGGGGGCATTTTGATTATATATACTAATTTTAAATAAGGGCGTTTTAAGGGGTGGGATTATTTGATTATGGGCCTCCTAGTCCTTATCCCTTCTTCCCCATCCCTTCCCCCATCCCTATTTCCCATTTATATCCCCCACCTCTCCCCCCCCCCCTCATCTCTTCCCCCTCATCTCTTCTCCCCATCCCTTCTCCCCACCCTGCAATGACCGAAGGGAAGGAAGCTAGAAAGCATCTTCGAAAAAATCTCCCCCCCCCCCTCCACCACAAAACATTTTTAATGGGTGGAAGGGGATGTTATAAAATCTCAGCAGGAAGGATGAATGACCCCATTAAGAAAAATTGGGGGGGGGGGAAATTGGGCGTTTTGGTCGCTAGGGGGGGGGGGGGCGATTGCCCCAAATGCCCCCTTCGGTTCGCACGCCACTGTGAACAATGTTCTGTAATCAAAGGGCTGTCTTTAGGACGTTTCCTAATAAGCATGCACATATTAAAACAAAACTTGAAATAGTTATTTATCACATTGTATTGTAGACAGCTTTCCGCGGATACGAAAAAGAATTAAAATCAGTTTTTTTAGCCCTGGCCTATCATTCGTGGAAAATTATCTTTAATACGATGCGATAGATGATTTCTAATCAAGCGGATTTTAATCGGTTTCGCAGCCATACTGCCACTGGAAAAGCAATACTGTATAATAATCATAATAATTTTTAGTAATAAATAAAAACTTACGTATATATTTTAGGACAAATATTGGTCATCATTAAAAACATGATTTTGTTGTAATAATCAAATCCCAAACCAATTTTTGAAGCTTATTCTTAATTATCAGTAATGACCGGTTGTTACTGTATCCTGGCGGTGTGTGAACATTGCAGCTAACTTTTTCTTGCTTATTTAAAGGAACAAGCAGAGTGTATTGTGAATCTGGAGGTTTGTCTTTACCAAAAGATCTCTATAACCGCTGAAATAATTGGACTTTAATTTACAATAAAGTTTCTTATATAGGTTCTTACACTTTTTTAATCTGAAATAAAAAAATATGAAAATCTTTTGGTACTGACACAGAATTGAAAGAATTACATGTTTTTGTTAACCCCTTTAGCTAGCTGCTGCTGCGCTTCTTTTAAGTATAACTAAACATTTTCATTTGTTATCATAAAACTCCAGATTATTTGCTAGTTTGCTAGGACACCTGTCCTGAACTAATAAATGCTGTGTAAATTATGAGTTTGATCCCAGGAAATCAGATTTCCGGTTATTTTAATGAGTGCCTCATCATTTAATAACCTGTCCCCCCCTCCCATTTGCTAGCTAGGGAGGGAGGGGACACTGAACTGTAAATTATACTGATACCCAAAATGTTTATGGACACATTCTCTTATTCGTTGAATCGTCAATTTGTTACATCTTGATCTGTTGTTTTAAACTAAAAATAGTCCAAACTCTTTAACCTTTATTTTCTTTCTACAAAAGTTAGAAGGTTTACAAAGTGTCTCAAAAGATCAGCCGTGTGACGTCATAAAAATTCATCTCTTTTTTAGGGGTTTACTTTCTCACTTCTCCTCTTATCCCTCATTTTTATGACGTCACACTGCTGATCATTTGAGACACTTTGTAAAGTTTACAGAAGTGGTTATTTTGTAAGGAATGTACATTGTACATTAATTCATAGTCAATTGTCTTATCCCTCAAAAGTTTTATTTAGTGCAGTGAAAGGTAATTTTTTTCTCGTTTTTTTTATCTAAAATATATCTGTTTGCTTCTATTAATGATTATATATTAACGGCTACAATAACAGTAAAATAGTCTAAAACCATCTAGGGCCCAGGGGAGCTTCCCTGAAACAAATAATTAAATCGGTTCAGTGCTTAGCGCACAAACAAAAAAACTTACAACTTCATAAAAATAAAATCTAATTCCGGGATTGTATATATTTAATTGATATTTAATGATTTAACTTGAATATGAGATAATAATATGATAAGATCCTGATCATAGCAATTATCTTTCTCGTATTCATTTGAATCCGGTGGATAGGAACCGGTTCTCATCCATACGAAAAAAATATGTCTATCATCGTATTATATGGAATTTTTCTGCCAAAACTTTCTAAACTTATTGCCTATAGAAAAAGGTATACATTTGAAAACTTTTGGCCAAAAAAATCCAAATTATGTCTTATTATAAAAATGGACTATTTTAATATGACGTCATTTTTTAAACACCATAAAAAGCTTCGCAAAGCTCATCAAATCAGGTAGACAAACGAACATTTACTTTCTCTCATTCATTTTTTGAACAATATCTATAAGTCTAGACAAAAATTCCGTGTAAATTTATCCTGTGAAGTGAAGGTCCTTAAGGGTAGTTATCTGTATATACAATGATACATATATAGTATATACTATAGATCTATTGGGGATCAGTTTATCGTCCACTGTCTTATCCCTTCAGATCCCTGGTCTAAGTGGTCTACTATATCATGTTACTGATGGATCGTAGATTTTTTTTGATAGCAAGTACCTTCGTCGATACAAAACTACCAAAATTCAATGTTCGAAGTCCAAGGGGGTTTACCCACCTCAAATATTGAAACCCATCATTTTATCCCTCAACTTTAAAAAGAATTAAATTAGATTACTCCCTAAAATCTTTGAAACTTCTCATTTTACCCCCTAAAGATTAAAAGCTTGGGTGTCCCTGGTATGTGACATTGTAGCCACTTAACTTTTTGATTATGTTATAAATATTTTTTTTAAAGTCCTGTAACGGAAATTAATGTTAATAATCTAAAAATAAAATTAATACTTACCAAACATAATCCAGCCTATATTTTTTATCCTAAATTTTTTGGTTCCAGTGTAAGAACATTAAGCAGAGAAGATTAAAGAAAAATGATGGAGAGAGAAAAATATTAACTTAAATTAATAAATAATAATAATGATATTAAATTAGGCAGCAGATTTAAGTGCCAATAAAAAATGACGTCATACTGGCCTACCATTGGTCATTTAAAATCATATTTGCCTATCATAGCTCATTTGTATTGTGTGAAGTCATTTTTTATAGGCACTTTAAGCTGTTTTAAAAATTAGACAAATGCAGAATAAAAGAAAATCAAGTATGAAAAATATAAAAATAAAATTATGAATGCAACATTTTAAATTGATAGGGTGATTCTTACTGACTATGATTAAAGAAAAGCTTTGTTCAAAAAAAAGTAATAAAGGGGGAGGGGGCTACTACTCCTGCAAAGAAAAAGAAGCATCCTCAACATCCCTCCCCCCCCCCCCCTCCCCCAAGTCTGAAGTCCATCAATTTACTCCTAATTATTTTGCAAGATCTAATCACCATCTCTAGCTACAAGGATAGGAATTAGTATTCTGGTAAACAAGAATAATTGAGTTCATAAGTAGCACAGAATTGGAAGTTATCAATTGCTTGGATGAGAAAAATACAGAGATCAAATTGCCTATAAATTAATGTTCATCCCCAAAGATGATACATAAAATTACCCCTTTTGAATATTAGATTAGTGTTTTGGACACTCAACTTCAAGAACAAAGCAATCAGAATGCATAAAAGTCCCCAAAATTCTTAAATCAACAAATAAGAAAACGTTATCAAAATACTTTGGGGACTAGTGTAATAAATAAACATTTTACTCATCATTCCTGGGTAAAATGTTGTTTTAAAATAAACAGAAAGTTGATATATTTTAATATCATGAAACCGTGTTATTTAGCTTATGGAGTGATATACTGACAGTAGGACGGACGTACGGACATAATCTTATTAAAGATTATTTCTTTTATAGAATAATTATCCTGAATCATAGATGTTATAATTTATAAAGTTAAACCAGGGATCTGAAGGGATAAGACACTCAACGATAAAGTATGCCTAGATTATGATAAACAAAATTGTTCCTTTTGTAGATTGTACAAATATTGTAAGCCACTGAATGCGAAAGCGTTTTTATAAAACTTTTAGGACTAGTATTGTTTACAGTGCAATGTCATCTTCCCTTCCTGAGTTTAACCCACTTCTTTATCAAGATAAAGAAAATTATCTAGATTTTTAATCCTATTTAATTGTCTAAACTAAACTGACAAAAGTAAGGGTTGAAGAACAGATCTATCTATAATACAAAGTAGAATGATGTCTGTCCGTCCGTCTGAAGCTTAAGATCTCGGTAACCACTGAACCGATTGGATTCTACTCTTCAGGGTATATACCTACTGGTCCTGTGGTGGTTTTAGGCTATTTTCTTGGGGGGTGGGACACCCCCAACCCCCCAAAAAAACAAAAAAAAACCTTATTTTTTTTTTTTGCAGAAGATTTCCTTGGTTCTTTTTTTTTGCAGAAGATTTCCCTGGTCCTTTTTTTTGCAGAAGATTTCCTTGATCCTTTTACGAATTTCACCTTAATTTTTTTTGATCACCTCTTGGGGCAAAGCCCCTAGAGGCTAGGGGCGAAGCCGCTAGTAGTATATATGTGGATACAGATAATTACCTCTTTCCCTTTTCCAAGGACCTAATTCGTCTGTTGGCAAATTGTTTTCTGCTACTTGGCAGTGTTAATATTCCCGACACCATTGGTTGATTTTCAAAGACCCAATCGAGAGTCGGCACAAGGTCATCGGGTTAGGGAAATACAGTTATTTAACCCCTTCCCCCTCTAGTGTTTTACTATAATGGTTAAAGAATAGATGTAGAAAGTGTAGATGAATAATCCCTTAGGCCGGTCCAATTGTAACACATCGCTGTGCAGGACCACGTACATGATTGATACTAAAAGTGTCAGCTTATAACAACAAGTTACAACAATATTAATTCGAAAAAATCACGAATCCTATACGTGATTTTCATCTGTCGCTGGGGGCAGATATTTCGCTTGTTGGCTACTTTATTCCTGAGAAAGTGTACTCAAAGGTGTTTTTTTTAGATTCTTCTCATAAAATAAGTCTGTCATACTGTCTGGATACTTTGATACTTGAAAAATTAATAAAATACCTGGCATACATGTAAATTTGGAGAATATTGTATATTCAGAAAATCTGTTTATGTGTGTGTGTGTGTAGCAGGGGATCTCGCTAACCACTGATCCGATAGGGTTTTTTTTCTTAAGGCGATAGATAGTTCCAAGTAAGTAGAAATCTCTCCAAAAAGATTCACTTCATAAATTTGCATTTTTTAAAACCAAATGTGAATTTAGAGGGTCTACATTCCTTCAGCCTCACCTTTCGAAGCCGCTATTTAATCATAAAAACACTTTAATATAGTTTCATTAATTATCAAAAATTACTTTTTCTAATTTTTACATGATATTTTCGTATTTTTTAACGGATGTATATGAAGTCTCTTATGTTATTTGAGTACATGTAAACAGATACCGTAGGTCAAAGATGTAATAGGATAGATGATAATAAGATGTTATATTGATAATAACAAGGATGGTAATATAAAAAGAATAAAGAAGCACAAAAATATACCATCAAATCAAAATAAAATATTATTTTGCAAACAAAAAGCAGTTTCATACAATAATAACATTATTCTCTTAGAATTTTTTTTTTCAATTTTGAAAAGGACCAATAAGAAGCTTCATTGAAAGAAGAACCATATCAGTCCATCGATTAGTGAGATCTTTTATTTTGAAATTTTAATGGTTTTAGGCTAATTTTCGTAACTTTTCTACTACTCGGAATAAAGAGCTCCTAGATGCTAGGGACGCACTGCTAGTTATATATATGATATATTTTACGTACATAAAGCAGTGAATTTGTAGGTTGAATTATTATAATATAAATCGGAAAATATGTTAAATTAATCTTTTTTTATTTTTTTTTGTCATGCTGCTTTGTTTGATAAACTATTGGCATACTATGCTTTACTTGATGAAATATTTGCATACTATGTTTTACTTGGGGGAATATTGGCATACTCTACTTGACTAGGGGAATATTGGCACGCTCTGTTTTACTTGTTGCCATTGGCACACTCAGCTTGACTTGATCCGAAGAAGATTCTTTGTTAAGAATTCGCACTTCTGTACTGATTTAGTTCTGCATTTTACGGAGACCTCACATAGGTATTGTTTTTTTTGTGACTTTCTGAAAAATTACGTTTATTGTGTTTGGTTTTCTTATTCAAATTTCATTTCATTTCTGCATGTTATTACCGTATTCGGTTTTGTTTTCAAAATATACTTTATTATATACAATTTTTGCAAAATTGTTTTTAGTAATAAAATGGATATAATGTCGTTTTTTAAACTATTGATCCATAGCATATATTAATTTCCAATAAAAAAATGTTTTTTAAATAACATAACAATTTATTTCCCTTTTTTGGAAGCGTGCATTTCTAAAATTATTTTATCAAGAACTAAATAGTTTGTTTTTTTCATGCTCTATAACGGCGAAACTACTCTATATTTCGAAATCTCCATCTGTTAGTCAGAAACCTGTTTTTGATAAAGTATTTTAATCTATTAATTACTTGGTAAGTTGACCCCAAAAAATAAATATTCCAATTTCCATATAAAATTGTTTAATGAAGAAAAATATGGACATAAGTTCTTTTGGGTAATAATATTTTCTATGCAGGGATCTAAAGAGATAAAACAATGACCGATAGATTAAAGTAATTCCCCAATGATGGATACGCAAAATTGCCCCTTCTATATATTGAAAATAGTGGTTAAAACGTTTGGACACTCAACTTAATGTGCCAACCAAACAAAATTGAATAAAAGTTCTCAAAGTTGTTAAGCCAACAAATAAGAAAATTTTATTATAAAACTTTGGGAATAAACAGCCCAATGTTCCACCAACCATGGTTCCTATGCGTGTGCTAAATATAGAAAAGCCTTGCTTTAAATAATTATTTAATACCACACACGTTCACAAAAATGTGTCTTTTCAAATAAAACTAAAAAGACCTAAAAATCCTCCAGTAAAAATGTTTAACTACAAATTTTGTTCAAAATATGTCACATTTTGGTAAAATATTGTAAAATAATTCCTTTTCTTTATTTTTAAACAAGAACAATTTTGTTTAATAGTAGGTTGGAAGTTTCTTAGAAAGATAAAAAAATCTTTGTTTTATAAATTGGGCTATTACAAAAAAAATCTATTTGCCCAAGCAGGGGCGTCCAAGGTTTTTATTTTGGGGGGGGGTAAAATTTTTTTAAGAGGGGGGTAAATCGTTTTTGGGGGGGGGTAAAATGGCGCGCGAAGCGCACCGCAAATTTTTTTTACCCCCCCCAAAATTTTTACCCCGGGGGTAAAATTTGCTTGAAGGGGGTTATTACCCCCCCTGAAACCTGTTGGCAGGGGTAAATTTAGTTTACCCCCCAAAATTTACCCCCGGGGTAAAATTTTTGGGGGGGGTAATTTAAATTTTATTGAATATATAGTATTAAAAATGCGCGCGAAGCGAGCAAAAATTTTTTTTATTAGAGATTTTTTATTTTGGGGGGGGTATTTACCCCCCCAAAATTGTTTGGGGGGGTAAATTTTTTATGGGGGGAGTAAAATGAAAAAAATTTTGGGGGTGCCTACGGCACCCCCAAAATCGTTTGGGGGGGGTAATCGCCCCATTACCCCCCCCCCTTGGACGCCTATGTGCCCAAGACCTTTTTAAAAATATAGCACAAACACACCAAAGTAACATGATGAAAGAAATATAATGTCCTATAGTTCGCCATGGTTAAAAATAATTTTTCTTAATATTTTATTCACTTGTTATCTTTTAAACTAAAATCTAAGGCGGTGTTCCTATTCCCCTTCTTTTCCTCGCTCATTAAGTTAGTTGAAAAGGACAAACGGACTTTTTTATTGTTGATCAAAGAGCTGCTACGTTTTTTTTAATTTTGAATATTAAAAAAATTAGCATGCCAAATTTCAAGTCTTTCGACAGTAGGACAATTCTAAAATTAATAATTTAAAGATAATAGCTATCCGTTACAAACGTGCGAACTTACAGATGGAACCTAATTGTATAAAAACTTGGCTACTAGAAAAACAGTACGCCTAGCTCTCTTGACCTTTTCCTAATATACACTACACCGGGAAAAATCCCCTGCAGCCATAAAAGGAAAAATAAATAAGCTTTAAAAATCCTTATATAAAAGTAATTGGATGTATGTCTGTCTGTGTTTACCGAATAATATCATTAAACGCTAAACCGACAAGTTCTCCTTTACAATGTTGCTCCCCAAGGTCTTTGGAAGGTTTATAACTATTTTTGAAGAGGATACCACTAACCTTCCAAGAGAAATAACAAAATAATCAAATCCCCGTTTCATTCAACTAGAGAATCTTCATGTGTTGTTTAATTTTTTTTGAAATAAAATAGTACTAAAGAATGTCATATTTAGGATTTACTAACAGCATTAGTGAACTCATTAATTTAAATTTTATCTTTTTGAAAAATTTTAGATTGAATTTATTGTTATTATGCTACTGTGGACATATTTCCTATTTTTAAAGATTTTTTTATACATTGATAACTTTCCCTCCATCTCTAGCTGTAACTAATCTAACATATAAATTATGGAATACAAAAAGAGAAATTTATTTGAAAATAATTTTATTTAAACCTTAAAATTTAATCTCATAGTTTAAAGCAGCTTATAGTGCCAATAAAAAATGACGTCATACAATACAAAGGCCTAATGATAGGCCAGAATACATTTTCTCGTATTCATTCGAAACCGGTGGATAGTAACTGGTTCTCATCCATACGAAAAAACTATGTCTAGCATCGTATTATATCCAGCTTTCTACAAAAAAAATGTACAATCATAAGATTAAAACCAGTTTTTTTAGCCGGTGCCTTCGGCACCTCGGGGCTAAAAAAAACTGGTTTTAATCTTATATTTGTACATTCTATATCCACGGAAAGCTGTTTATAATACGATGCGAGAAATAACTATTACCATTGGTCAATTGCAATGTATACTGGCCTATCATTGGTCATTTGTATTGAATGAAGTCCTTATTTTATAGGCACTATAAGCTGCCTCAATATTTTCTTTGGCATGAAAGAGAATTAACCTTTTTCTAACCAAGAATTAAGACCTACATATATGAAGTCTCTAAAAAATATCCTTCAAACACCTTTTATCGATATTTTAAAACCATATTCAGCTTTTTTATTAATTTAAGCCATATTAAACGCTTAGCTTTTAAGTTGTTGTTACAATTGTTTTGTTTTTTTTAAACAAGGATGTCTACATCCATAAGTAGCAAAGCACAAAAAAAGTTATTTAAAACCTATATAGATTAAATAATTTATAATATGAAAATCACGAAACCTGTCACATATAATGAAGTATTCTTATTAACAACTTACCAAAAAAATTATACTAGCTGTTGTGCCCTTACCTCATAAGGGTCTGATTCAAAGATTAAGTGGGGTAAAACTAGACTAAATCTATCCAAATTCTCAGCCTAAAACCATCCGTGGACATATGTAAAGCTTCTCTAAAAAGGAACCAATCCGTTCATTATCAGTTATTAAAATCTTATGCTTCAGACAAAAATTAACCTTACTACTTTATACTCATAGGACATCAAATTAAAAAATCAGCTGAGTAATAACGTTTTCCCTAAATCTAGCAGACAAACGGAATTATAGAGTAGCTTCGCTCATCAGCAATTGGAATAGTGCAAGGGACAGTTGCATGAAGTGCATTTAAAAGTTTGATTGCAAGCATAAGTTACAAGACTACTATGTATACATATATAGTTTTTTATTACAATAAATAGCAATCAATTTGGCACCACAAAAATAGTCATCAAGCTGTTTTCTGATAACAGGACAGCTATTTATGTTTCATATATCCAAAAAATATGTTTTTCAAGTCATGATATTTTTTAAACTACCTGGTAAAAATTAAAATTTTTCAAATAAATGTCCTTTAGATGTAGTTTAAAATATTTAAGTGAAAAAAAATGCAGTTTACTAAAAAGTTTGAATGCATTTCGTGCAACTTCCCCTTTACACAAAAAAATCCTTGGTAAAAAATATAACGCTTTATACGAACGGACGGTCTGGCCGTAACTAATAGAATATTTCACTATCCAAAAAAATACAAAATATAAATTGAATATATTTATTTATTTAATTTATTTGAATAAATTTTATCACATCACAGAATGGAGCATTTTAAAAATATATAAATCTAACAATTATTATACAGAATGAATAACAAATAAAAGTTGGAATCACTTTAAACATAGGCAAACCAGAAGATAAGTTTACCTACAAATTTATAATTAATTGATTCCAACAAATCAGAATCAGAATGAATACAATTATGATTTTAAAATTTGTTGGTTTTCAAAAATTGTTTTTCATAGGGATGAGATAGGATACATTGTAAATTACACTGGAACCCAAAGTTTTAAAAAGTTTTTTATTCGTTTGTTTTTAAACATTGGTTATTTTTGTTTGGTTGATGTACATTTCACCGTCCAATGCCTTAACCGTTTTTTTTCTCACTTAAATTCTAAAACAATTAATATTCACACAACAAATTAATTTTAAAAACATTGATTGAACAGCTTACAATGAATCTTGTAAAATCTCGTGGGATCATTGTCTATAAGATTATTATCACCTTCAAACTCAACAACATTATCCTGCAAAGTATCTTCATACTTGGAATAACTAAAGGTGATCTGTTTATCAAAGTCTTTTATGGATCTTAATGGCTCCAAATGACTGTGAAATAAAGATACTTGAGTGAGTGGAATTTTTAATAAAATCTCCATAAGATATCCCATAGTGACGTCATCAGGTAAACGGATTGTATCTGACAATTCTTGAAATTTTCCATCCACAACAAACGGCCGCATTTTTTCGGCGAGGCCGCGTGAGATGCAAAATCCGGCTCCGCCGGTAGCAAACCAGAATTTTACAGTCTTTTTCTCAGGTAGCTGCAGTCGGTCCAAAACCTCAAGCTTTTTGGGGATAGAAACCTTGCCCAGGTACCAGGGCTGGCTGGATGGATACCTGGCCAGCATGTCCAGCAGAGCGGGTGTGTTCAGGTAGTTATCATCATCCAGATGGCAAAACCAGTCTTTGTTATCATGTTCAGCCATCAAAAAGTGACCAATTTCCGCCTCTAATTTACAGGACAGCGCCGTACGACTGTGATCCGATGGACAATCCGTGACAATCAACGGATTGCGGCCGCTAACACTGGCCGCCAGCTGTTCTGTCTGCCTGTCGGTGGCATCTGTAAAGAAATAGGTAGACTCTGGAGCTGTGTGGTACCAAGTATTTAAAACTGGCTCCAGGCGGGTTTTGTGGAATTTAGCCGTTGTTTTCACTGCTATAAACACTCTGTCCGGGCTAACCTTACTGGGTAAAGCATATGTAACGGCCAATAAAAAGGCTTGTATGATAAAATTCACAAGTAACATTATTGATTACAACTTAAAACCCAAATCATAGGCAAAAGTTTCAGTATTTATGTCTTTACTCTTTAATGGTAATTTGAAAACTAATGGAAAAATTAACCAAAATGAGAAACTGCTTTATTTTAAGCTCGTGCAATCCTTTCCCATTTTCAGGGGTGTGATCCTAGATTCCCCTTTGAGTTCCCCTTTGAATCCTAATATCCCCTTTTCAATGTCCACCTCCTCCACCCACCTCTAAGTCACTTACACCCTGGGGTGCATTTCAATATTTGGGTATTTTCATGATAAAGCTAAGTTTACATAAAGCAAAATTGTAGATTCATAATTGGAAATCTTTTTGAGTACAACGGAAAAATCAGAATAAAATGGCTTTTTTCGTCAAGGATTTTAAAAGATTGAAATACTCAAGGAGGGAGGAAACATTGGAGTGTAAATTATATTAGAACCCAAAGTTTTAGAAGCATTTTTTATTAATTCTCTAAAAAAACTTACACTAAGAATGTCCAAGTTAATCCACCAATTATTTATATTACAGAAGGGCTTAATTTATTTATCATAATTGGTGGTGTTTATCAATCTATTGTTTATTGTCTTATCCCCTATAACCTATGGTATTTATGTAAAGCAAAACACCTTAGACAACCAGCTTCTTTTATATTAGGGCCTGAGTTAGCAGAAATTATGATGGCTTCCTATTTTTTCAGTTTTGTTGTTTTAAAAATCATCCAATATTTGAGCTTAATGAAAATAGGCGCTTTGGTTCTGGGGTAACCTAAAAGCTTCAATATAGGAAGGGAAGGTAAAAAAGGATTCTAAGGGGAATATTAATGAGATGAAAGGGATGGGGGGGGGGGGGGTAGAAGTGGATTAGATAGATGGGTTAAATGTAACTTATACATAGGCTGGAGGGGGCGGGGGATATGTTACAAGGGGTACAAGCACATCTAATGGTAATCTTATATTCCTACAAAATATGAAATCTTAAATTTAATATCTATTTCATAATGAGGTGGTTTTTAAAAAAAGGATGACAACATTAATAGAAGCTTAGCAAATTATTTAGTGAGGCAAACGAAAATTAATAAATTTAGATTAGCAATTCAATAATCAAATTTATTTAAAAGCTTTAACAGTATAAATGTTATTCCAAATAACCTTAAAATTGACATTATTACATTTTAAATTTAATAGAGATCTTTGCTTAAAACAGTATACATAAGGTTCATGTCTTATGTTATCTTAGTATGTGCTTTAAGTTGATTTCTTATATTAGTAAGTTTGTGGGGACATATCATCAAACGGTCAGAGATATGGCTTGAGGCAGACAAGAGTTATTGGCTCCCTCCACAGGGGGGGAGGGGAGGGGGTGGTTGAGGGTTGATGGATCCCCCCATGGGGATCCTATAAAGTTGACAACATTAACAACAGCGCAAAAAGGGGTGGGGAATTAAAGGGGTATAAATTAGTGTAAGGATTGTGGAATAGAAGGGGAAGGGAAAAAAGGGGAATTTGTTAATTTTGGGGAATGGGGCAAGGATAACAAGAATATAAATCTGCTAAGAAATACAACATTTTTATCTATTTGGAGGGGGAATATATGGCACCGTTCAAATTTTTGTTTTTTCTCTTCAAAAAGTTTACTCTCCATCATTTTTTATTGGTAGGGGGTGGGGATGAAAAAAAAACATAATTAAGTATGAAATGTTAAAAATTTGATTAAATGTAAAGGCATAAAACCATGGTGTGAAGATACCTAATAAAAAGTAAACTATATAGAGTCACTTCGCTTCTCCATAGGGTAAATTGAAAAGGGGTTAAGGGGGAAAATAAACTTAAAACAAATGGGGTAGAAGAAAAGGATAAAATATTATGAAAAATAAATGAAATATGGATGAAGTACCACCCTCCTCCGCGAAAAAAACGAACCCAAGCCATAAAATTTTACTTGTTTAAAAATGCATGACAAAATATATGAGTGGCTCTACCCATATGTAGGATTATCCCTGTGGGTCTCCTCTAACCTTTACATAACCTAACCTAAATTAAAAAAGCCTAAAACATTAATTTTATTCTTTTTTTTTGCTTAATGTCCTCCACTGCGGGGCTTTAACTCTTTCTTCGGAATGCCTAACCCTATCACTGGCATGTTATAAAGGGTGTTGGCACAAGATGTCTAGTGGTTTTACTAAGGGGGATGGAAACCAATAATCAGACATTTCAGAGCCGTATCAGCCAGGGATCAATGGGTTGTTTATTACATTAGTCCCCAAAGTCTTATAATAACGTTTTCTTATTCGTTGGCTGAACAACTTAAGGGACCTTTAGTGAGTTTTGATTGGTTGGTTTATAAAGTTGAGTGTCCAAATGTTTCAACCACTAATTTTAATCTATAAATGCGTATTAGCACAAACAAGGACAATCATAGATACATAGGTAGCGTTGCATTACAATCTAAAAACTTTATTTGTAAACAAAAGAAAAGTAATGGGTTATGCAATAAAAATAAATATTTTCCATAATGAAGTTTTTTTTTGGTGATGAAATTAATGTAGAAAACACGTGGATATTATGATAGGGAGGAAATTGTCGTCAATTTAGATTGCAATTTTCTACATTATTTATTGGTCAGTTCGTTCATCCAGTAGGAGTGGAGGGGATGGGGTAAAGGTGGGTCGTTAAATTAGCCCGCTACAAGTTTTACTTTATTAGAGTACATGATAATTGGTTTTCAAGTAATAAAAAATCAATTTACAAAAGTGTCTCATAAAAAAATGACAAATGTTACAACTTGTATGAAAGATTTTAAAATGAGTAATACGACTGTGAAAATTTGAAATAATACTAAGATACAAGTACGTTTCTTAGATGATTGACTGTTAACTAAATATTTTAAGGGTTTGCTTTAGGGGTGGAGGCATTCTCAAATTTTAAACTTATATATTCTACTACAGGGAAAGAGAAACAGTTAGGTTAGGTTATGTTGTATTGGGTGTAAGATAGCCTCGCAGGGTTAGGTAACCACAGTTATAGGCAGTTTAGTGGGGATTACGCATATAGAAAAATAAGTTTCCTATCAATTTAAAATTGCTAGATTAGAAATTCAAAAACCCGTATTTTGTCAACTATAACAATAACCACATCAATGTTATTTTATAACTGTATTTCTCTATGATTTAAAATTATCTAAATATTCAAATATTATTGCAGTTTAAGTTTAAATACCAGAAAAAAATATAATAAGATACATAAAATCAGTAAATCTTAATAACAAAAAAGTTAAAATTTAAAACCTGATTACATGTTCCTACATTATTGAAATTTAATAATAATAATATTTTAGGGGGAGGAGATCTTTGGTGAAAATTTTGGGAGGGTAAGATGGAATCGAAGGGTGGTTACTGCTGGAGATGGGGGGCGGGGGGGTCTTTAAATTCAACCTGTTGCTCTGTTATACAGTTAGGGAGTTGAATCCATTTTTATAGAAGCAGAACTATAATCTATGATTATGGTTTGGACCCACTAAAACTGTAATCTACCCTTCCACTTTCCCCTCTCTTGGTGAAGATATCTTCAACACCGATACGATTTTTGAAATTTAAGATTCCACTTTTGCCTCTCTTGGTGAAGATATCTTCAACGCCAATACGATTTTTGAAATATAAGATTCCACTTTCAATAGAGGCGAAACTGGAATCATGGTTTACACTTTTAATATCTATGTTTCTGTAATCTTCCATTACTTTTTTAACATCGACATAATAGAAATGTACCATACTATTTTAAAATTATGTCAATTGTGAAAAAAAACATAGATTTTATATATAATTTAAACATCGTTGTATATTCTTAATTAAATAAAGAAAACATACAAAGAGCGTATATAAAAGATGTTTTGTTTATTTTTTAAAAAAATACTTTAAAAAGTGTATCAAATGAGTATTTAAAATTATTTTAAGAAAGTCGTTTTTTAATTAATTCAATTGTATATATTTGTAATTTTTTTGTTCAATTTATTTCATCTTAATATTTCCCTAGTAAACTCTCATTTACTCATTTAAAGTATAAAAAAATTTACCATCAAAACAGACAATGCAGCGTTCAAATAAAACCAAGAGACATTTAGAATCCATTGAGAACGAAATACTAGCTGCTCCTTCTTGGCAGATATTTCATTTTCAAGATTTGAGGTGAAAACACCAAATTCAACGAATATACAAGGCAATTCTACTTTGAATACAGGAAGATAAGATGTGCTTCTGTAAATTGTGCTCAGTATACTTTTAGATACTTTTGTAACAAAAATAAAAACTTATTAATGTGAAATCAATGCAGCAGTTGTGATTTGACTTGAATTTGGTTAACTTGTCTTTGTGTTTTATTTGGTTTCTTTTTGATCTTAAACATTAAGGTATAGAATTCTTAACAATCTAGCTAAGTTATTCGTAGAAATATGTAAAAATTTTGACAGGAAAGAGATAAAATTTGCACTTCTTAAGACAAAGATAGTTTTTTAGAAACCATATGGTTGAAAAAATCCTTTGCTGTATTACTGGAATGATTCATAAATAACAAAAAATAAACAAAGGTGTTTATCTGCTAGATTTAAGTTTTAAGTTGATGGATTATAGGACCAGTTTGACCAAATCGATATCCTTTTTCAATTGTGCTAATATATGACTCTACAGGTTATCTGATTCTTGACTGTAGGATAAATATTCCTATAATTTTCTATATATTTCTAATAAACTGCTAAGTAACAAATTGTAATTAATCTGTTTCTATTAAAATTTTTGAATTAAATTCATTAATAAATGGAAGACCAACTATTAAAGGAACCCTGCAAGAAATACCTCTCTTTAACTGCTGAAAGCCTGCCATAAGTAGACCCAATACAAAAATTTGAAGCCTCTAGCTTCAAAAATAAAAAGTTAAAGAAGTATCAAAATGATTATTTTAGTATAATTAAAATTTTGAAAGTTTTTCATTGCTTATAATAAAATTTTCATTATTAAAATATGTCGCCTGGAAGCAAAATTAATAGCTTATCTTTGTCAATAACTGAGACTGCCAGTAACTGATAACACACAGTAGGATCAAATGACAAATACTTGGACATTAAGAGTAGACAAAAGTAAACTTCAATAAATAGGCTTGTATTTGAAGTAATGGTGTAATTTCTTTTGCTTTAACTCAGAAATAACTTAATTTTTGCCTCTGTTAACTTCTAATGTGCATTTGGTAATTATGTCTACCTGTTTTGGAGGAGCAAAGCTACCCTATTTTTAAAAAAATTATAAACCTTCATAACTTAGGTTAGGATAGGAATTTTTTAACAAAATCAACGTCTATGTAAATATTTCTTCAATGCAAACAATGTTTGTAAACAAGAATATAGTGGCAGGTGCACCCAGTTCGAGTCCCGGCATTTTTAGGTAGGCCCAGAATAAGTAAAATAGGAGACTTGTAAGGCATGTTTTCAAATATTTTTTTTACAGATATAAACAACAATAACATAATTTTCAAAACACTTTTGATTTTGTGCAATACCTTTATTCTAATTGTAGTTATGTTCATTTAAAGTTTGTATAAGAATATACACATAATTACTTATATTATTTTCTCTCAGAAAATGCATATTGCTCTTTCTCTCTCACGCATATATAAGGTTTTGCAAGTATAATAAAAAATCCCCCAAATTGAATTTCTGCTGGATCAAAACCAGTTAGAAATACAATTTTTTAAAGAAAACATGAAATATAGCAAATTTAGTTGCTAAAATAAAAGTATTTATAAAACAGCTATTTAACGACTCCTTTATCCCTTAAATGTCCATTAAAACCGCGGGAACGGCAAAAATAGTTAAAAATCATGTCATCAGCGGCAAATAACGGTGAAATGGTTCGCCAGAGGCAAAAAATGCAGAAGTAAAGAAAGATCCGCCTCTAAAAGTTTTAAAATATTGCAGAGATGACTTTGGGCTCTAAAATGACTCCTTCCCCCTCTAACGGGGGAAAATTTAGAATTAACAAGAACAAAATTATTTAAGTCATGCAATATAAAACGCTTAATTACTCAAAAACGGCTGGGAGGGCGCACATATTGAAAACTGTTTTATACACAATACATGTTGCATATTAATATTATTATTGCAAAAACCCCGCCCTCCTGGCGGTTTTTGGTTAAAATGGAGAAAACTGATTTTTTGGGTTAAAAATCTTTATATTTTTGGTGAAATTTTCTTACAAAATGTCAATTTACACGCCAAAAAATTTTTTCTTTAATTAGACAGTTCTACAGGTACCTGAAAAGTACCTCAACCAAAAAATATTTTTATAAGATGAACATAAATGTATTTTTTATTGCTTTGAAAAAAGTGGGTAAAAAATCTGGAAAATCATGAAAACTGACAAGAAGTTTTTCACTGCCCTTTTTATAAATGGCATAAATCCGCCAAAAATTAATATTTTTAAAAAAATTTCTTTTCTAGCTGTTTACTTACAGCCATTATTAGGTCCTAGAATAGATAAAAGTTGATTTTAAATTTTTTAGATGTCCCGCTTTTTGTTAAAAGATCCCACTGTGTAACATTCTTACAATAAAACACCCTTTTCTATAGTCAAAATGTCTTTTAAAAAATTTGTTTTAAATTGCGTTTGAAAGCGTAAAATCAAAGCAGGAAAAAATGAAACTATTGTAAGTAATACAGATGCTCAGCTGTGATTGGTTGTTTAGCAGACTTAGCATGGACTCAGACTTCTGATTGGCTAGAAATACTAAAGGCTGGCATTCTCACGCTACATTACTCTCAATACAACACAAATTAAACTGATTTTTTTTTTATTGATTTTGACTATAAAGGAAGGTGTTTTTATTGTAAAAATGTTATCAGTTACTGGCATCCTAAGTTTCTCCCAAAAATAAGCTTATAATTTTCTAGGCGACGTATTTTAATAATGAAAATTTTATTATTAGCAATGAAAAACTTTCAAAATTTTCATTGTACTAAAAATATGATTTTGAAATGTCTAACTTTTTTGTTTTTGAAGCTGGAGGCTTCAAATTTTTTGTATTGGGTCTACTCGTGGCAGTCTTTCAGCAGTTAAAGTGGTTTATTTCTTGCATGGTTCCTTTAAGGGTATTAATTTGCCTTTGCTACAAGTAACTTTTTCTTATATTAAGTTCTCTTCTATATTAAACTACTGTAAAGCTTTCCACTTAAAAACAAAAACACTGTGGGAATATGAATCTTAATATATGGAGGTATAGATTCTTCTAAGTGTGTTCTACTATACTTTCACAAGACTTTAACTGGAATAATTATTCCTGAAGCTGGTATGTTTGATGGCAATAAGCCCCAACCTACAGCATCTATAAGTTCTTGTTCCAGATATGGTTGAATCAAACAGCAACTTTTGATTTATATTTGATCTAAGTAAGTAAAATTTTTTTGGATAGTGATTAAATACAAAGCAATTTGATTGTTTCAGTTCTTCAGACACCCAGAAATTCATTGAAGATCTCAATCATGTAAACATTGCCACAGCACAGCAAATGCAAGTCTTGTAGTTAAAGACCCCTTTTCTAACATAGTTTTTTTTTCAAAAGGTTTTCATGGTACAACTTTCAAGTTAAAGCTTTCTTTAATAAGCATGAATTTCTAGGAGAAACAGAAATTCATTTGGTAATAAAGCTGAGGTTTAAGTCAATTTGGCCAGCAATCTTTCTTTATTGCTGGTAACTTAGATAATGTATGTTATCATGCAATTTTACTAAAAGCTAGATGAACTTTTGGGTCTTCAAAAGTTCCAATTTTTTTCAAGCTAGCTAGGCAAAATCTTCTACATGGATTCTATCTTATACTTTTTCTTCTTTGAAGCTAACAATGAAAATTATTGCTCATTTGTCTTATATACCAAATCATGCTATTTTTTGATAACTTATTTATAAGCAATCAATCAAGATTACTGCTTATTTTGCTAATAAACAAAATCATGCTTCTTTTTTTGGATAAATTACTTACAAAAGTAGAACGATGTCTATCTGTCCGTCTGTCTGTCCGTCTGTTCCTTAAGATCTAGGTAACCACTAAACCGATTAGATTCTACTCTTCAGGGTATATACATATTAGTCATGTGGTGGTTTAAGCTATTTTCTTGGGGGGGGGGGGGTGGGACACCCCCAACCCCCCCAAAAATGAAAATTCCTCCCCCCCCCCCAAAAAAATTAATTTTCTTGGGAACACATTAGACTATGAGCAGCACCAGTAGTACTTTTTTTTTATTATCTCTTGGGGCAAATCCCCTAGAGGCTAGGGGCGAAGCTGCTAGTTACATATAAGCAATCAATGAAAATTATTATTTATTTGGCTTATATAACAAATTATGCTATTTTTGATAAATTACTTCCAGGTAATCAATGAAAAACATTGCTTATTTGGCTTATATCAGTCAAACCTTATTTTTTCATAAACTGCTTACAGGAAGGAAGGGATTAATTATTACTCCTCCTCCTTTTTCTACACTTCAAAATTATATAAGCCATTTTTACTATAAATGACTGTGTATTTAAAGTGTGCTACCTTTTTATATGTTTCAATATCATTTGGCCACATTTTGGTCAAAAATGCTCACAAATCAGACCTTTTTCAACCAAAGATACCTTAAATGGTTCCTTTACAAGCCCAATCAATCAGTTTTAAGATATCTTTATATTTCAAAGAAAATACCAAAAAAAATTGGGTGTTTCCTTGGTAATTTTTTCTTTTTTAAAATTTTTTTTATCAATTTTAAAAATTTGGGTACCCTCCCTCCCAACAACAAAATAATTTCTTTCTGTAAAATATTATTATGTTGGACAGGAAGGAAGGGAGGGGTGGGAGGGAGGGTAAGTGGAGACATTATTCCCTAGCATTAGTCTATTAGTCTAGCATGGCAACCGGTGAACAGAATCACAGTTCTGCACCACAAGCCACGGGCAACTGACAATAAAATGTCCATTCAGCTTATTTATATGCATCTGAAAAAAATTTATTGAATTTATGTAAAGGTAATTCTTATCTCAGGATTCTTTAAAACTGTAAATAATGGTAAAGGACGATGAAATATTAATTATCCTTGCCAAACCATTTCATTTATATGTAATAAGATATGATAACCAATCTGCCATTGTCCTATCACTCTCAGATAAAGTTTAACTTTGGCCTATGTTATATGTTACTAGCGGCTTCGCCCCTAGCCTCTAGAGGCTTCGCCCCATGAGGTAATGGAAAGCCAACCCTCCTATAAGAATTTTTTAGAGTTATATTTTCAAAAAAGTAATTCTCTGCCAAATTACTCTTTGGTAAAATTAAACCCAGGTTGTGCGCCGTATGCACAAAAATTTCAATTCGTAAAAATTAAACCCAGGTTGTTCACCGTATACACAAAAATTGAAAACTCTCCTCTGTTAATTTTATTTAATACCTATATGTGCGACAACTCTTAAACAATGTCAATGTTTAAAAATTACAAAAAGCTCAATAATTTTTTTAGGGGGGGGGTTTCATGGGGGCTTTGCCCCATGGTGCAGTGGGGTTTCCCCAACCCAATTACTGGTTTTTGTTTACAAAAAAAAAAAAAAATTGGAAATTGGGATTTATTTTTATTTTTAGGGGGGTTGTTGGGGTGTCCCACACTCCTAACAAATAGCTTAAAACCACCGGAGGACCCGTAGGTATATTCCCAGAAAAATAGAGCCCAATCTGTTCAGCAGTTACTAAGATTTTATAAATAATGTAAATAAATTTTTTTGTGGGGGGGTTGGTTTTTTTAGTTTTTGGAGGGATTGAGGGTGTCCCACCCCTCAGACAAATAGCTTAAAACCATCACAGGACCAGAAGGTATAAACCCTGAAAAGTAGATCCCAATCGGTTCAGCGGTTACTGAGATCTTAAGCTTCAGACGGACAGACAGACATCAAGCTACTTTGTATTATAGACTAGCAGTTTCGCCCCTAGCCTCTAGGGGCTTTTTTACCTAAAGTTTCAATGGAGAATTTTAAAAAATTTGTTTACATTTTTTTTTGTTTTCTGTATGTTTTCTGTATTTTATAACATTTTATAACTCTTTATAATTCTTTAAAACTTTTTATATTTATTTAAATTGATTTATATTTTTTTAAACCTTCAAATTTTTTCTCTTTTTTAATGTTTTTTAAAAAAATTTTGTTATTAGCCTTTTTATAGCTTTGCCCCTACAGGAGAAGTAAGGTTTCTCAATCTTTTTAATTTGATAAAACAAAGTTTAAAAGAAGAAAAGAAATTTAAAAAGAAAAAAAAAATTTAGATATAAAAAAGTATAAAAAGCATAAAAAAATATAAAAAAATATATAAAAATATAAGAATATATAAAAACATAAAAAAAATTTTAAAATTTTTTCTTTTGGGGGAAATTTTCATTTTTGGGGGGGTTGGGGATGTCCCACCTCCCAAGAAAATAGCTTAAAACTACCACAGGACCAATAGGTATATGCCCTGAAGAGTAGAATCCAATCTGTTCAGTGGTTACCGAGATCTTAAGCTTCAGACGGACGGACGGACAGACAAACAACAAGCTACTTTGTATTATAGATAACACATACTTAAGACTTAAAACTTGATGTAATGAAAAGCTTTCACTTAAGCAAAGCTAACAAAAAAAAATTATGAAACATATCAGGTATCTAAAGAGATAAGACAATGGCTGATAAATTAATGCACATCAATAATGATGACGCACTAAATAACCCCTTCTGTAGATTAAAATTAGTGGTTCAAACGTTTATAAACACAATTTAATCAACCAATCAAAATTCAGTAAAAATCCACAAAGCCAACAAATAAGAAAACGTTATTGTAAAACTGTGTGTACTATTGTAATAAGCATTCAATTGTCTCCTCCCTCTCTGGATACTAACTAAGAAAGAATAAAATGCGATGGTACTCTACAATTCACTTTTCTGCCTGTCCATCATTCTGGCCATGATTTTTTATGATTTTCCAGTATGGCTACGAACCAATTAATATCTGCTGGATCAGACCCGCCTAATCCATACTTGAAACCATGTATTGTATTATATTATAGACATTTTTCTACAAATAGTAAAGAAAAAAGTTGTAATATGAACACCAGTTTTGTTAGACTGGGCCTTCGCCCCTTCGGGCTAACAAAACTGGAAAAACAGATGCAATAAACAACTAATCTTGGCTGTTTAGTTTTGACAATGCCAGTTTTCATCAACCAATTAAGATTAAATAAAAGTAAACAAATTTATAAATCCAACAAATGTTTATAAAACTTTGGGTACTACTGAAATTTAAACCCTCCCTTATTTTGCTGAGAGTGAACATATTAAAAGACATAGTTATAGAAACCTGCAAACCATAAGAGGGATTTTTTTTAGACATACAGACTTCTACCAACCCTTTTTGTAGAAAACGTCGCTTAGAAGCAATAACATTTTGTATGTATCTTATCAATTTATATTGTTATAACTCTTAATATAAAAAGCTTCGTCAAATGTTTTAAATGGACATTCAAGACTTTCTGATAACGATTACAGTGTGCTACTGTCCTTCTCATTATGATTTCTCATGTCATTATAGACAGAATTTATTTAATTTTTCATCCATTTTTCCCTCCCTGTAGACAACTTTAATTGTACCCAGGGAGGTAGGGAACATTGGACTAAAATTACCTTCTTAGCTGGTCCAAAACAACTAGGTACTTTAATTCAAGTTTATCACCACCAGGGATCTAAAGGGATAAGACAATAGCCGATAAATGGATGTACACTCCCAAAAATACCCCTACTGTAATTTGCCATCAGTGGTTGAAACATTTCAACACTATACTAAATAAACTAACCAATTAAAATTCAGTAAAAGTCCCCAAAGATGTTAAGCAAACAAAAATGAAAATGTTATTATAAAACTTTGGGAACTAGCAGAGAGAGAGGTGGACAATGGACTGTTTATTACAAGTTTTACGATAACGTTTTCTTATTGGTTGGCTTAACAACTTTGGGGACTTTTATTGGATTTTGAATGGTTAGGTTATTAAGTACTAGCAGCTTCGCCCCTAGCCTCTAGGGGCTTTTCCCCATGAGGTTATTTTTAAAAAAATTTAAAAAAAATAAAAAATATAACAAAAAAAAATTCTGGTGCTGCGCCCATAATTTATGGGCATCACCAGAATTTTTTTTTTGGGGGGGGGGGAAATTTTCATTTTTGGGGGGATTGGGGTTGTCCCACCTCCAAAGAAAATAGCTTAAAACAACAACAGGAGCAATAGGTATATACCCTGAAGAGTAGAATCTGATCAGTTCAGTTGTTACTGAGATCTTAAGGGACAGATGGATGGACGGACAGACAGACAGGCAGACATCGTTCAACTTTGTATTATAGTAGTGGTTAAACCAACCCATCAAAATTCAGTAAAAGTCCCCAAAGTTGTTAAGCCAACGAATAAGAAAATTTATGTTTTGAGATTTCTAATATAAATTTTACTTTAAGATAAACATTTTCTGAAAAAATTGTTCTAGCTTCAAAAATAAGATAATTACATCCATTTAACTTTTAATTGACCTTAAAAAATAAAGTTGTTAAATGAAAGGGTGAAGTAAGCGAAAAATGACTTTGTCTCACTTAAAGTCGGAAATTTATTATTTAACAGGGAACATGCACAATTTTTTTTGCCATCTAACTCTAATAGGAGCCATGATGATATGTGGGGGGGGAGCGTTGAACGATTAAGGTCCGGAAATGGGCCTGATTGTTAAGTGTTATAAGCAACCTTTATTTTTAGGTCCTTTTTTTCTTAAAAACTTCAAACTAATAAAAATATAAAAAAAAGACTAACTAATATGTACCATTTCTACCATGTCGATTTAAATATATGATATGTTATCTTGAATGTATCATTCCAGTTTTGTCTCTATTGAAAGTAGAATGATACATTACTATTATGTCGATATAAATAAGGAAATCAATGTTTATGAATACGCTGATATGTAAACATGAATGTATGATTTCAGTTTCGCCTCTATTGAAAGTGGAATCTTATATTTCAAAAATCATATCGGCGTTGAAGATATCTTCACCAAGAGAGGGGAAAGTGGAAGGGTAGATTACAGTTTTAGAGGGTCCAAACCATAATCATAGATTATAGTTCTGCTTCTATAAAAATGGATTCAACTCCCTAACTGTTATAGGTTATAGATCACTTTAATAATAATAATAATAGTGACCATAGAAAACCGCCAAACTCTTTGAAAATAAATTAGCTTCCAATTTATAATTTTTAAAAATATTTTTCTTATCTGTGCATTTAATCCAAAAGAAATAAATGAGGTACTTTGAGTATTTGGTATTTGAGCCGTTTATCTAATTAATGGCCTAAAACTGGATTTTATAGTAAGTCCTACCATCGTATATTTAATCCCTTTATATATGAAGAGCCGTTAATAAGATCTTATAGAACAAATAGAATACCAGCCATTTAGAGAGATAGGCCTGAAATTTTATCTGAAATGTTTTAAGCGCAAGCATAAAAAAATCGGCTGTATTGTGAAACAACCAATACTAAATTGGGCGTCTTTATTCCAATTTCTAAAGAACAAACCTTTTTATTTAATTTTTATTTGTGTGTAAAGAGAGTATTCAGTCAATACATTTCACATTTTGCAGCGAATAATAGATAAGCCTTATATTTTAACAAATGTGGAAAAAATAGTAAACTTTTGTTTGACACTGGGCTGTTTATTACACTAGTCCCCAAAGTCTTATAATAACGTTTTCTTATTCGTTGGCATAACAACCTTGGGGACATTTATTGAATTTTGATTGGTTGGTTCATTTAGTTGAGTGTCCAAACATTTCAACCACTAATTTTAATTTGCAGGAGTTGTAATTTTGTGAAACATCATTGTGAATTTACATCAACTTCTCAGCCATTGTTTTATCCCTTTAATAAATCCATGAGTTTACCTCCTTACATAAATCATACAATTAGTTTAAGCTAATTCTAAAGTTGATTACAAATCAATTATTCTTAAATATCATCTCCTAAATGACCCCTTTTAAAGCGGGGGAGGGGGTGGAGTTATAATTATTATAGTTATAACCATAAATATAAATTAATAATTATAAAAACAAGGGTCGCTCCTTTTGTCTCGCCCCCGCCCCCCTTCAAAATAAAAACACATAAAATTGAATATTACTACAAGCGTCTGATTTGGTAAATTATCTGGATTATGGATAAAAGGCTACAATTTTACAACCGAAGCTACTCTATACAACGTAATATCTCTAGTGTCATTCAAAGGGAGGAAGTGGACATTAGATTGTAAATTATAATAGTCCCCACAGTTTTATAAATATGATCTCTCATTCGTTGGCTTAAATACTTTAGAGACCAATTGATTGGTTTGTACAAACATACAGTTCCTAAACTTTTCTACCAATAACTTTAATTAATTTAAGGGGTAATTTTGTTTACTGTATTTGGGATTTAGGGACATAATCTATATCTTAAAATCCCTGTCTTTAAGTAAGCTATCCTTGATTTGTTAATGATTAAAACTGCAAGAGACATAATTGAAATTCTGAGCCCAAGGGATAGAATCAAATTCTTCTACCTAATGACTTTAAATTTCAAATTTCAATGTTATGCCTAACTTATTATTATTCTTCTATTTGGTTGTATTTCATATAATAAATATTATTTAGAAAAATAGAATTATAAAAAACCGAAGATTGTAAAGGCTGGGTAATTGTTTTTGACACATTTTTAAGTTGGTTTTTGGTATAAGATTTAAACTGAATTCATTCATTTCTTATTTTACTATTATATAAAGTAACTAGCGGCTTCGTCCCTAGCCTCTAGGGGAAATTTTTATTTTTGGGGGGGTTGGAGGTGTCCCACCACTCAAGAAAATAGCTTAAAACCACCACAGGACCAATAGGTTTATACCCTGAAGAGTAGAATCCAATCAGTCCAGTATAGTTACCGAGATCTTAAGCTTCAGACGGACGGACAGACATCGTTCTACTTTGTATTATAGATAAGGTTTCTTTGTATGTAGCTTTAGATCTCGATAATTACTAAATGGATTGAGTTCCCTACTTTATTGAAGCTTAACATAGGTCGCGGGATGGCTTTATGCTTTTTTACTATAAATTAAATCCTTGATTTCTAAACGTATTGAGTTATCCTTTTTAGGAAAGGTCCCGGAATGGTTTTAGGCTAATTTTCTGTCTCCTTCTTTTCCCTTTGAATATAGAACCTCCATAAGCTAGAGGTGCAGCCACAAATAACTTAATAAAGTAGTTCTTTTTTGCATAACCTTGGTCTTAAAGTTTTTAGTCCTAATGAGTTTCTAAAAAATAATGGCATGCAATGGCAATATATTTCATTGACATTTTTTATATTAACTACATATATAGAATTGAATCCATGCAGTCATGGATGACATACTATCAACTGCTATGTTGAAAGAAAGAAAATGTTCTAGACAAACTAAACTATCAATGTTCTCTCCCTCTCAGATTATGTTAATAGATGTAGAATACACGAGGATATTATGACATGGGATAACTTAGTTTTTTAATGTACACCTCATGTAATGGTCACTGTCAGTTCGTTCAACCAGTTGTAGGGGAGTGGATGGTACAAAGGAGATGGATGGGGTGTCGTTAGTTTAACCTGCTTCAAGTTTCACTTTAGAGTACATGATAATCTGGTTTAATATCCAAGTAATAATAAATCTATGTCCAATTTCTTGATAATCTGCATCTAACAACGCGATTATCACAGCTCCTAGGCCACAAGATTATCACAGCTCCTAACCCACAAGATTGATTGTGTTTACCAACAGTTTTATAGGTGTTTTTTCCAACCAGCAAATACTAGTTTTAAAGTGTCTCTTTATTGAACAAATACCCAAGGATCTAAAGGGATAAGACAAGGGAGAAATTGATGATCCACATCCCCAATGATGATACACAAAATTAACCCCACTACACAGACTAAATAACCAATGGTAGGGTAGTTTACATTTTAATTGACCAATGGTAGGCCAATATGACGTCAATTTTTGTAGGCACTATAAAAAGCATTATTATATTTAATTTAAGACTTGGGATAGTTTTAGGCTATAATGTTTACAAGATATAAACATGAAATCATCAAATGCCCATATTAAAAAAAAATCCACCAGTTCATATGAACACTTAGCTCAGATTTGAAAGTTTGCATCATAATAATAATCAGGATTGTAATGTATATCATATAAGTATTTATTATAATGCAGTTTGGGCTTTGAAATGATATAGGATATACTAGAGGACATAGTTTAATCGATAAAAAAAATCTTTCTCATATTTCTTCGGTACACACATTATATACTTTGTATGGTACAAAAACACGTATATTATTTTTTCTTGTGATTTACCATCTTTTGTTGTTATTTATTACCAGTCATCATCTGCTCTATAACTCACCTTGTTCGTTTGTCTATCCAATCCATGCTTATTTTGTTCTTTGATGCGTATGGAAGTTGACATCCTTGTTAAACTTATTTTCTTGTCCAATGAAATAACATTCGGCATCAACCTAAGCTAACACACAGACACACGCCAGCGGTAAATTAATGAGTAAGTAAGATGCAGAAATTTAGGTATAGGCAATAGGGTGGGCCCATTTCCCCCTTTTTTTAGATTTTACTGTTATCATAAGTTGTGGAAGTCGTATATATGTATGATAAGCCCCATTCAAGTTTCAAAAGTAACTTGTCTCTTATGGCTGCCGGCGCGCGGGGGGTATAAAAAGCGCCCACCTCTTATAAATCAAAAATATAAATTCCTTCAAACACAGGCATGTTGCATATCAAAATGACCGCATTGAAATGCTGATTACGGATCTGAAAACCGTTTCGAGAAATATTGCTCCTAGTTCGAATGAGATCTCATTAAGTACCCAAAAACAGCTGATTTAGTCAAAATTGTTCATTTTGGTAGGTTATTTGAAAATTATTTCAGACTTAATCAATATTTTTCAAAACGGTTTTCAGATCTGCAATCAGCATTTCAATGCGGTCATTTTGATATGCAACATGCCTGTGTTTGAAGGAATTTCAATTTTTGGTTTTATAAGGGGGTGGGCACATTTTATACGCCCGTTGTTTTTGGATTAAAAAACCTCTTTCAAGTTTCACAGGGTTTTATATTGGCCCAGTAACCCTTGCCAATGTCTACTAATGTGAAATTCCAAAATCGACCCACCCTAATAGGCAAACCAAATCAAAATATCTAGAATTTCTCCACCTCATATAATTTGGTATCTAAAGGGATGGGTGTTGTTTTAATCAATGTTTTCCTATGATAAAACAAGACATGTCAGATAAATCTATACAAAAAAAAATCTTATTTATATTCAACAAATTTGCCACTTTGTTATTTTGACAAGACGTCCAGAAGTTTGGACAATCTCACTTTAATTACAAATTAGCTGCCATTTAAAAAATCTGCAAATTACATTTCCCTACATCCATAAAAGTCCAATCTCCAACTGTAACAAATATCAAAATCAAACTTTCTCTCCTTGTAATTTACATATTATATACATTGGGTGTATATTATATTTATACTATGGGTGTCTTATCAAAGCAACCATTTTTTTTGTAGCGCAGCTACTCTTTAATTAGTTTATGTCTGTCCCTCTGTGAGCCTTTTCTCTATTCATATCTCTATACAAATTACTTAAAGACTTGCGCTTACATCAAAGAATCTACATAACTATCTATCTATCTTTAAATATCTGTCTAGCTATCTATTTATATATTTATCTATCTATTTATCTAGCTATCTATATATCTATCTATCTATCCATAGTTTTATCTATCTATCGACCACAATTCAAGATGAAAAATACAGGTCGTTTTGCATAATTGATTAGACATTTATGTGATAATATTGTGAGAATGATGTCCCTCTCATAGTTCATACTTCTATATTACCTAAATATAGGTAGATATTGTCTCTAAATCATTATATTCTACCATGTAGTAGTCTATTCTGTGTATACTTTGTAATACTATTGTGAGAATAATGTCCCTCTCAGAGTTAATACCTCTATATTACCTAAATATAGGTAGATATTGTCTCTAAATCATTATATTCTACCATGTAGTAGTCTATTCTGTGTATACTCTGTAATACTATTGTGAGAATGATGTCCCTCTCAGAGTTAATACCTCTATATTACCTAAATATAGGTAGATATTGTCTCTAAATCATTATATTCTACCATGTAGTAGTCTATTCTGTGTATACTCTGTAATACTATTGTGAGAATGATGTCCCTCTCAGAGTTAATACCTCTATATTACCTAAATATATGTAGATATTGTCTCTAAATCATTATATTCTACCATGTAGTAGTCTATTCTGTGTATACTCTGTAATACTATTGTGAGAATGATGTCCCTCTCAGAGTTAATACCTCTATATTACCTAAATATAGGTAGATATTGTCTCTAAATCATTATTTTCTACCATGCAGTATTCTATTCTGTGTATACTCTGTAATAATATTGTGAGAATGATGTTTCTCTCATAGTTCATACCTCTATTTAACTAAATATAGGTAGATATTGTCTCTAAATCATTATTTTCTACCATGCAGTATTCTATTCTGTGTATACTCTGTAATAATATTGTGAGAATGATGTTTCTCTCATAGTTCATACCTCTATTTAACTAAATATAGGTAGATATTGTCTCTAAATCATTATATTCTACCATGTAGTAGTCTATTCTGTGTATACTCTGTAATAATATTGTGAGAATGAATCCCTCGCGTGTTCACACCCATTCTATATTGATTTAAAGTGAGCAAATTAACTTTGTATTCATAAAACACCTTTTTTATACACATATACTTTAATATTAGACAAATTAATAGTAGACTAAACATAAAAAGTTTAATGTTAAAATCATGAATAAACAATTTATTGGTCTGTAATTAAACTTTTTGATACAGAGATCTTAGACAAAATTATACTCTAATACTGTGTTGGTATGATTGGTGGAAAAGTTTGAACACTGCTATTTTGAACCAACCAATCAAGACTTGATAAGGAATATCTAGAAGTTTTTAGCCAACAAATGATTTTTAAAGTTCTAATGTTCTGGTTTCATTGTAAATCGACAATCAAGTATTTTTTTTTTATTTTGATTGTTCTACGTTTATTAACTCCAATAGACCAAATGGCATATGGTTTTATGATGAGGTTCAATAATGCAGCGCGAAAAATGCGCATATGTACTTGAATAAAGTTGTAAAAAGTAGGTTGTGCCCGCCTATGAAAAGCTGAAACAAGGAAGACAAAATCCAAATTAACGACGATTAATAAACATTTTATCATAAACAGATTTGGTAGTTTCTCTTTAGATTCCATTCGCCAATTATCAAACTATTTCAAATTAAACTTCAAGAAATGTTTTATGTTATTTTTAAAAATTAACAAATAATATTCATAAAAAAGAAGTATAAAATCTTCACCCTTATGTTGGGCTGTTTCTAGTAACATGTAAATACATTAATTTAAGCTTCTTTTCTTCTTGATAATGGCATTCTTGTTGCTTCTAAATGACAAATGACATATTTGCTAGAAAAACTAAATCTTATTTACATTTGCACTTTTTTTTTATTTCTTTGTTTATTTATTGTTTCAATGTTGTTAATTTTTTGGGTAAACAATTTTATGTTTTCCTTCTTTGCATGCAATATGCCCTGTTGGTCGATACAATTACAATTTCATTTGTTATGTCGACTAATATGTTAAACTTACATTAAAGTCAACATTATAGCCAACAAAAAGATTTAAAGAACTAAAAGATATTTCCGTCAAAGGGCTAGTAAAAAACAAAACCCCAAATATATTTAAATAAGGTAAGGTTAGGTTAGGAAGTTAGGCGTAAGGCATAAGAGTAAGGGTAATGAAACAAATAATGGCTCTATCACTCTAAGCATATGTTTACAGTTCATAATGTATAATTTAATTTTCTTATAGCCATAAGAATAAAATATCAGCACAATAGGTTAGCAGGGTGGAGCTATTTTGTTACAACATACAATATGTTTTTTGTTTTATACATTTTTTGTTGTTTGTTGTATTATTGGCTCAATTTCTTGAAATGAAACTTTAACCCTTTGCAGAAGAGCAGGTTACAAATCAAGGTAGTTGGAAGTATTCACATTTTAAGTAATGTTGAATATTTAAGGGTTAATAACTTCACCCCCTTTTAAAAATTATTTTTTATTACCTAATCTATAGTAAAAAAAACTTTTGGATCATGTTACTTGTAGGTTTAGTGCTTATCACATGTTACTTGTAGGTTTAGCAATATCCCCCGTCCATACCCTATAGAGATACCAATATAATTATGATTAGAAACAATTGAGATGAATTATTTAGCTAAACATTTATTAGTAATGGTATTGAATAGATGCAAAAATTTCTCAGAATAAAAAGAGTGGGTGGAGTTTTCCTAGTTTAATTTGGTTCAAGATAAAGGAAGTTGTTTGGGGTTTTGAAGTTCTTTATAAATGACAAAAAAGCTTATTTTCAATAAAAATATAACTAACATTGTCTGCCTATCTCCCTTTAACATGTTACTTGTAGGTTAATCAAAGTTAAACATGTTACTTGTAGATTTAGTGCTAAACTTACAAGTAACATGATCCAAACTTATACATTAAATGTCAGGATTTACAAAATTTTAACTTATATTTCAGGGATGAGATTTATTTTTTTAGTTAAACAAGTACGTTTAATTCGATTTCTTTTATTTCAGGATTGGAGGCCCTATGTAAAGTAAAGATTAAGGGAAAAAGAAAAAAAATCATGCTTGTCTTAATTAGCCTAATCCCCCAAAAATGAAAAAAAGAGGGATAGGAATTTAAAGTTTAAATACCAAAATTCAAAATGTCTTAATGGGGTTGTTAATAAATCCCTATCGCATTCAAATAGAAAGACTAATTTTGTGCTTAGTAAGGATAATGTGGTATAGTCCCTTTCGTGACATCACTTCTTAAGGGGTGTTTCACATTAGCTTTTCTCCTTTTTCTAGCTCCAGCGGGAGGCTCTAACCCTGCGGGACCAATTGTCTACCCTATGGGGCATCATCTAACCTAACCTGAAATAGCCTATCTAAAGCTACTGTGAAAATACAACAAAGAGCCCCTTGTCACAAACGGAACTTTACCCGGATAATGCTACATTATCCGTGTTCATAAGAAAAAACAATAATTAACAATGTAAATCTAATTAACAATATTTCCTAATTAACAGTTAATTTACAATTTATATATGAGGATGGTTATAAAACACAAATGATGTAAATAGCACAAAAACAGTCTGATTATGTAAAGAAAGAGAGAAAGTCAAACCCTTTTAAATATGATTTTGAAAATCTTTTATAGATGTTGTTCATTAAAAATACTTTTTAATAATAATTCTACAGGAAAATTCCTATTTATTAGACATTTAGACTTTAGGCTTAGAAAAGATATGAGTAAAAGATTTAATTCAATTTGATTATAAAATAATTTTTTATCAACTTAATTGAAATCTGGATAATTTAAATAATCACTTTTTTTTAATTTTTAAATTCTTCTGTACCTATAAAAGTTTTGGATGTTTTCTTTTTTTTGTATATTTCATCCCACCTTAATTTAGACCCCAAATATGCTAGAGGCACAGTCTTTTAATACAAATAAGTAATGCATACTATAAAGGATATCATAAAATTTAAGTTCTTGACATTAGTGGGATTCAAAATGTGTCTTAAACTTAAAAACTATTTACAACCTTAATGAAGTTTTGTAAACCCGGGATTAAAGGGTTAAAGTCATCAGACACCTGTAGCTTTACTCCTCCTCTACAACCAACCCCTTACTGATAGGAGAAGAAGATATTCCCCAACTCTTTTTCCCTTCCTTAAATTCCTCCCTTGGCCCCTACCCTAAAACCCTTTTCATGTTGTAAATATAGAACTGTAAAAAAAATATATGACATTTCTACATAGTTTTTAGACTTTGGCATTCCATCAATATAAAATTTACAAAGCTAGTTAAATGTAATCGATATTTAAGAGCGAGATATTAGGACAGGCACAAGTTTTAAAATATTTTCGCTATGATTTTTAAAATATTTTGCTATTTTGCATTTTTAACTGGAATGGAAATTCAACCCCCAACCCTAGTATTATTGAGCTCATATAGAGCTCTAGCCTCATGCGGCTATTGAAAAACATGTAAAAAAAAAACACATTCTTTCCCTGAATGCTTTTGGATTGATTTATGCTATTGTTGTTAAGTCAGAGTAGGAGATATGTCTTCCTGTTTTATTGCCATGTATCTCTACATACTTCTCAGGGAGGGAGGGGATATTGGAATATAAATTACACTTGTACCAAAAACTTTATAACCATATTATCTTATTCGTTGGCTCGAAAACTTTAAGTACTTTGTCGAATTTTGAAAAAATAGATTTAATGTCCAAACTTTTTATCTAAAAAAGAGTAGTTTTGCTTGTCATCATTGGGGATGTACATCTGTCTTAACCTCTTGTCGAGGAAGCTTTGTGTTTATCAAGTTCGAAATTAAATTCCTTATCATTAAACCAAAAACAAAGCGCAAATGTCGTCTTTTAGGGCTTTCCTTTCATAATGTGGCGCGGCATAGAGTGTTTGTTTATTTTGGATGCGCACGTTCTTTACTTTTGAATGAGATATGAGAGTGTGAAGATTTCGGAGAACAAAATTGGGCCTATCATTGGTCTCATTGAGTGTGAACGACCCTAGTATATCAGGGATTTGAAACCATAAGAGCTTCAGGTAGAATTTGTTAATTTGATTAAGAAGTATGGTGTATAGGACGATTATATGTAGTTTTAAAAAAAGGCTTTAGCCAGCTAAGCATGAAACTTAATTATGTTTAATATATGTTTTAGTAATTTTTATGTGCTTTATTGTTGCATTTAACAATGATTTATTAAACCAAATAATTTTCCTTTAAAGCCAAAGTTTCCAAAGATTTTTTACCGTAGAGAAAAATGATTTTAAAAAGCAAATAAGATTACGTGGTTATAAATAACTGGAATTATGAACTAATTGATATTGTAATTTCAGGTCTTTGAAATAATTTCATCAATAAATCTATATTCAAACCTGCTGTTGAAACTTGATGGTTCCTGGTATTGGGGGTTTGTATGTTCGCCAACTGATCTCGTGAACTTCCCGCTAATTCGGAAGTCAAGCTCAACCAAAGTGTCATGGTTGAGACAATTTCAAAGTATCTGATGAATAGGCGTTAGCATTCATCAAGAGATCAATAGCATCCAGTGAATTATTGATGCAATAAACTGTGACAATTTTTCTGTGAAATAAGTACCTAGTGAATCAATATGCCACTAACCAAAAAGCAGAAAATTGAGCGAGCTATCGCTATTGGCAGTGAAAGGCTAGAAGTTTTTGATGAACAGTTAAAAGTGTTTTATGACAATCTAAAAGCCTGCCAAAGTTTTAGTTCATGTGAAAATGTGACTGTAAAATCAATTCGTGACATTTTTAGTGAGGTCAAGGACCAATCTGACCTAATAAAAAGTCTAAAACCTGCCGTGGAGACTAGTGAGCTGCGCGAGTTCAAGCGTGATTTGGATGAAGCTAGTGAGCAGAAAACTGTTGCAGATAAAGTTTATGCGTCGTTGGAGCAGTGTACAAAAATTCTGTACTGGCTTGACAATGATTCAGATGACGCGAGGTCAAGCACTGTCGCCAGGAACCTCGACGTCATTGAGAAGGTGAAGATGGACATGGGAGTGCTTAAAATTTCCGTGGAGTTGCGCCAAGAAGTACGTGATATGTACCGAAGGCTTAGAGAGATGGAACGTCGTTCATCTAATCTGGATGAGAGTGGGACACCTGCCATGCTCTCCAGAAGTATGTCTGCTGTGGATATTCGGAGTTCCAACCCGCAGTATGGGCGCTGGGACAACAGTTTGTTGCCGTCGTTCGACGGTACTGACACGGATTACCCAAACTTTAAACAGGTCTTTAAAGATCTATGTTCTGGTTATGGATTTGCTGACCAGAGGTTAAGTCTGATGTTGTGTATGGAGAAGGTGATAACCAACCCGGAACTACGCAAGCAAGTGTCAGCGATTAGAGATCATAATGAACAATGGGCGTTTCTTGATCAGATGTTTTTATCAAACACTCGCCGGTTCATGAGGATTTTAACTAAGTTGAACAAGATGAAACCTGTGGATAAACCTGTGGACGTGGTTAGCGCAATTGCTACCTTCAAGAGCATGATGCAGGAGGTAGAAGCCATCGTTGGTTCGGCAGCTAAGGATTACAACCACCTAACTCTCATTCATATTTTTAAAGACAAGTGCCCTGAAAATTTGAGAGACAAAATTATGATGGAGCTAGGTAGCATGAACCAACCAAACATCCCGAAGATTGTTGAACTGCTGGAGAGGACCAGGGGTGCCATGTTGGCCGGTGATATGTCCTATGACAGTGGCGCCGGTAAGAGAAATCGTGACAGAGCTGCCGCCGCGCAAGTATCTGGCCGCAGCGACAATAAGAATGGAAAGGCTGGGAAGGACAAGGCTTCCAAGTGGAACAGTGCATGTCCTGTGGAGAGCTGCAAGGAGAAGCACCCGATTTTCCGTTGCCTCACGTTTAAGAAGATGGATGTGGTTGACCGCAAGAAAGTTGTCCAGCAGAAGAAGTTATGTGAACTCTGCTTGTGTGACGGCCATACTGCTGACAAGTGTAATAAATCTGATAAGCTTGGTGTTTGTGGTACCAATAATTGCGACAGATACCATTCCAGGTTACTCCATGAGGCTAGTGCTGGTGTGAATACAGTCTACAAGTCAAGTTCTGCACCCAGCCCCTGTACCTTCTTACTTCAGTTAGTTCCTGTTGTAGCACCTGGCGGCGGCACCTGCCACGCCACGGTAATGTTTGACTCCGGGGCAAATTTGCCACTTGTGTCTGAGAAGTTATCCAACAAGTTGAAACTGAAATCTACTGGCAGATATACAACTATTTCTGTAGCTGATGGCAGTGAGTCTTCCTGCCGCAATGTTGTGTTTTATCTGAAGGATAGGGACGGCAATATGAGGGAGTTTGAGGCAGCTGTCATGCCTACCCTCGGCGGGGCCAACGAGATGCGCTCGGTCCACCCCGAAACTGCCGCCGAGATATTTAAAATGCCGCCTGAAAGGTTTACATATATTAGTGGAGGCTTAGATATCATCATTGGAAATACACATCCTGACGTGTTTCCTTCAACCTACCAGAAAGTGGGCCAGTCTATGTTGTGGCGAACCATTTTTGGTAGTGGTTTTATCTGTACAAGTGCTGATGGTGGAGCTGAAGATCAAAAGTCAGCTTATAAGGCTGTCAGTGTCAGTGGAGGCACTTTGCCAGACTTTCTGACGTCTGAATCGTTTGGCATACAGCCGCAGGCACTTTGTCCAGGATGTACTGCTTGTCAAGAGTGCAAGGCTATGGCCGACGGCACTACCTGGGACCAGCGTGAGAGGCAGAGGATAATTGAGGCAGGTTTAACACTAGACTTGCAGTCCAACAAGTGGACAGGTCAATATGCTTATATTGAAGATCCTCACACTTTACCCTACAATGAAAGTTTAGCCCGCAAAATTGCTGAAAAGGATCGTGCCAGGATGGTCAAGGAAGGTACCTATGGAATGTATGTGGAGGTATTCAACGACGCCATAAGAAGAGGCGTTTTTCAAAAAGCCACGCCTGAAGAATTGCAGTATGAAGGACCTAAGTCTTGTTCATCAATAGTGGTTGCTTTCAAGGAGGATTCAAGTTCCACACCCATGCGTTTGTGTGCAAATAGTTCTCTGACGTTCAAGGGTACCAGTTTTAATAACATAATGCTGGGAGGCCCGCCGCCAATGCAGAAGATATTTTATCATTTGATGCTTTTCCGCGGTTACAAGGTTGGTATAACCGCGGATATCTCCAAGTTTTATAACTCCATCCTGGCCACAGAGTTCGACAGCCAGATGAAGAGAGTTTTATTTTCCCCGACGCCAGATGGTCCACTTGAAATTTACCTGACCAAAGTTGTAAATTTCGGCGAGTTAGCTGCGGGAAATTTGGCAGTTACAGCCCTGAAGTTGACGTCCCGCCTGTTTGGCGGAAAGAGTGAAGCAGAGGTCAAGGAGATGTATGGAGAGGGACAAATAAACGGTAGTGAAATTGTTGCCAAACCTGAATTATGGAAGGAGCCACAAATACCTACCTACCCTGATGAGGAATTCAAGTTACCTCAGATTCCAGTTGCAGTCAAGCTTGAGAAGCACAGCTTCATAGATGACGTTATTTCGGGAGCAGGATCGAAGCCAGAAGCCAAGGAGATGATGAAAGAGGCCGACAGGATTATCGGCAAAGGTAGTTTTTCCTTCAAACAAGTCATTTATTCTGGAGATGATTGCCAGCCTACCAAGGTTCTCGGGCTGATATGGAAGCCAGCCACCGATGTGTTGTCCATCGCCACAAGAGTCAACCAAGATGGTAAAGTCAAGGGAAGGAAGGTGAAAGAGGATGCTGATTTGTACAACCTCCAGGACGCCTTGGACGAGAATCTGACAAAGAAGATGGTCCACAGGTTCGCCGCCCAAACCTTCGACCCGATCGGGCTTTGCAGCCCTATTCTGTTGAGAATTAAACTTGTCCTGCGGAAAACATGTTTGCTGAATTTGGGCTGGCAAGATTTCATTCCAAAAAGTCTACGGGATGAACTTGTTCAGTCGCTGGAGGACAGAGCTGAGGTCGCTAAATTGGAGTTTGACCGTTGTGTGGTCCCGGATGAACCAACTGGCCTTCCATCCTTGATGATGTTTTCGGATGGGTCATCAGAGGCTTATGCATCTAATGCATATTTGAGGTGGCCAACTAGACAAGGATTTGAAACGTTTCTGCTAGCCACCAAGTCAAGAGTTGCGCCGGTCAAGTGTGAATCAATTCCACGCCTTGAATTGATGGGGTGCCAGATGTCCACAAGGTTGGCAAAGTCCGTCAGAGATGCCCTGCCTTTTGATATTATCAGAGTGATGTACTTTACTGATTCATCATGTGTTTTATCACAAATAGTTTCCAACAGTGCTATGTTGAACACATTTAATTCTCATCGTATTGGAGAAATTCAATCTGCGACCAACAAGGATGACTGGAGGTGGGTCCCGGGGACGCAAAACGTTGCAGATTTGGGCACCAGAAGCACCTGCAAAGTATCAGATTTGGGACCAGGTTCCAGGTACAGATTGGGCCCAGAATGGTTGCGCCAGGATGAAAGTGCGTGGCCGGTGAAAACTGCCGAAGAAGTCAAGCAGGTTTTACCCCCAGAGGAGTTGAATACCAAAATGGTTAAGTTATGTTCAATGAAAGTTGCCGGAGAAACCGCTGAAGATGTCTTTAGGTTTAAGCACAGGAGATCATTTGGACAGGCCAAACGTATTATGGCAGCTGTCCTGCAAGTTGCGAACACCTGGTTGAAGAAGCTAAAGAGCAGACAAGAAGGTAAGGCTACAGCCGCTGGTAGTCATGTAGCAGTCGCAGATTCTGTGTACAAGCCGTCTTTGTACAATTTTATGGCGGCGGCGGAACTTTTCATTGTGTCACGAAGCCAAGAGGATGAGTGGATAAATGATGCTAAAGGCAATTATGCGTCATTAAATCCATTAGTGCATGAAGTATCATTGACCTGGCCTGTCGTTGGTCCCGGAGGAAATTATGTGACCAGGGAGATGAGGATTCTTAAAATGGTTGGTCGTGGACAGCCAGTCATTGACGCCATTACTGGCGGCCGTAAAATGATATTTGAAGACATGCCAGGTTTAATAATTTTGGAGCCTGGTAATTGGTTAGCTGCTGTTTTTATGAGAGAAGCGCATGTTGAGCTTCACTCTGGTGTCCGTGGAACTTTAGCTGAGAGCCGCCGTTGGTGCTGGATTGTGAAGGCAAGGAGGTTGGCCATCATGGAAGTGAAGAAATGTTGGCCCTGCAGTGTTGAGAGGGCTAAGGAATGTCGTGCTACCATGAAGGAGGTGTTACCTGACAAGTTGGTCCCGAGCAGGCCTTTTGAAGCTGTGCAAGTCAACCTGATGGGTCCGCTGGTTACGAGGAGAGCTGCCGCCAAAACGAGGAGTCAGACAGCAACGAAGAAGGTGTGGGTGTTCGTGGTGGTCTGCAGATTCTCAGGGGCGTTGTGGTTAGATGCCTTGGAAAAGTATGATACCAGCAGTATCCTGTTGTCCCTGCGCAAGTTGGAAGCTGTTCATTGTCTGCCGAAGATCATAGTAAGCGACATGGGCACACAATTATCCGGTGCTCGCAAGGTTTTAGAGCAGAAGTTGGGCAGCCAGGTAGAGTTTTCGGATCTACTGCAGTTCATGGTAAAATATTGCTGGTAACGAATGCTTCTTGGTTTCTGGCAATATTACAAGATTCCTGGATCCAGCAGCACGCATATTCCCCTAAATTCTAGGTTCCTGTTAGCTGGCAATCTGCAAATTTTCCAGGTTACCAGCAATGAGAGAAGATTACTGGCTTACAGGAGTTTTTACCCCATACCCCTTATCACATTGTCTTAGGGGGTAAACATCAATGATTAATAAGGGACAGTTGCTTCAATTATTTTATTAATAAAGGTGAGGGAGGGATATAGGAGAGTTGGGTCTTTACCTATAAATTTAACTGTTTCTATCTTAATATCCAATTTTGCGCCAAATTTTAACGCGCCTTTTTATTTTTATAATATATTGAAAAGTGGGGGAGATAAATTCGTAATTTTCATCGTATTAATAAATTAATTTTTTTCTAAGTGAGGCTCAGAAATCAAACAGTAAAACCAACGATTTTGAACGCCTATGCAAAGCAAAACTTAATACCAGCCCCTGTAACATAAAATAACCTAATTATAAAAAAGTGCTGCGGCCAGGTTTGATGGTTTAGTTGGGGGGGAGGGGGGGACCAAAATTTACGGTTTTTAATTTACTATAAATTGTTATAGAACGGAGCAAAATTTATACCTTATCCTAACTCCCACAATTAGTACAGAGAAACACCACTACCCTCCCTCCCAAATCAGTCAAACATGCCAAAAAGCCACTTCGAGTAGAGTGAATCTTATAAACCTCTAGTTGTGGGGTAAGTGTATTAAAAGGGAAATGGGAATTAAAAAGGGAAATATTGCTTTTTAACAGGAATATTTCAAATATGCCAGTGGCCAGGAATATGCATAAATTGCCAGCAACCAGGAAAGTTAAACATTGGTAGCTCCAGCAATATTTCTTGTTATGCTAGATCCAGGAAGCTTCTAATATTGCCAGGAAACAGGAAGCACTCGTTACCAGCAATATTTTACCATGAACTGCAGTAGATCCGAGTTTTCTTGGTCTCAGATCCCGGCCCGAGCCCACCATTATATTGGGCAGGCTGAGAAAATGGTGGGATTAACCAAGAGATTGCTGTCCAAGAAGTTGATGAATAGTTCTGTTAATTTCAACGAGCTCCTGGTGCTGTTGGCGGAGGTCAGCAAAATTATGAATAGCAGACCACTGACGATTGAAGCTGCGAACGACGTGGAGAATTGGCGGCTGATTACCCCTGGCCAGCTGCTGGGAAATGTTGACCGCCAGCCGTTGTGCAATGTGGCGATGAAACCGGAGGACCAAATTTCCTCCAGGTTGAAGTTGTTGGAGGATTTATCTGCCCAGTTTTGGACTGCCTACCGCCAGGAGATCCTACCGAAGATATTACGGATGTCCAAGTGGAAGGATGAGATGGCGGAGCCACTAGCTGACGGAGATATAGTTCTGGTTACGAGTACCAATCCACTGATGAGATGTTTGAGGATGGGCCGAGTGACGAGAATTGAGGATGGAAGAAAGACTGCAAGAGTCTTGTTCAGACTGACAGATAAATCTCCCCTAGAAGAACATGCTGTATCAGTCAGGCAGTTGTTAAAAATTATGATTAATAATTGATTCTTATTTTATGGAAATTGAGATTTTTTTAGTAAAAAGCCACATTTTTCATATGCCTATTTTTATGCCTAAAATAAGAATCAAATGAAATGCGATTAAATATTCTTCTATTTCATATGCTCAAATTTAATTTTATTGAGTTTAATTTCTTTTCAAAAGTACAATTCATTTTAAAACTTACCTGAAAAGTTTAACAAAAAGGAATAAATGTGTCGAGGTTGCGTGATTCGATATTTATTCTAAGAAAAAAAATCAAGTATTTTTTTAGCAGATTTTTTTTTAAAAATTATATATGAATTTCAATCAAGTAAAACATTTTTATTCAGATCAAGGAATGATTGAAAATTCATATTTTAAGTCTCATTTTTTTTTTACAAAGAAAAAATTGGTGTTTTTTTTATAATTCCGAAGAAAATTCTAAAGAAGATATTATTATTTGCTATTCTTTAAGTATTAAAAAGTTTTATTGTTGATTAAGATATTACAGTTCTTATTCATTAGGTTTGAAAAACTTTCTGCCCAAGGATTTTGAAAAATTTTTTCTTACTACTCTTTTTGATACTTAACAAATTTAGTTTTAAGTACCTATAAATCTTAATTTTCTTGTCTAAGATTTATTTCGTTTTATTTTTACATTATTTGTTTACATTTACATTTCAACCTGATTTCGTAGGTACTTATTGATTATTAATAATGATTTATTGCCTATTGATTATGAAATGATTATTATTTAGTATAGTTGTTATATTACAACATCATGATTAATAGGATTATCCATTTTAGGATTGTGTATGTGATCTTGTGATTGTCATGTGCATGGAATGTTGTATGGTACAAACCAATCCCCATCCTTCTATCCTAAAATGTGAGGTATTATGAGTCCTAGTGAGGAGTATAATATTGTGTATGCATTTCACGGGGTTTCATTTAGTTAGGAGCAAAATTGTCACGTTTTCGGGATGTGGCCATTCTCATGTGATTATGGTGAGTTGAGTTTAGTGAGAAATGTTGCTAGTGCTCAGCGCGAAAAAAACCTTGAATCTCGTTAAGGAAGTTAATTTGACTTTCAAACGGGGGGTGTGTCTTAACCTCTTGTCGAGGAAGCTTTGTGTTTATCAAGTTCGAAATTAAATTCCTTATCATTAAACCAAAAACAAAGCGCAAATGTCGTCTTTTAGGGCTTTCCTTTCATAATGTGGCGCGGCATAGAGTGTTTGTTTATTTTGGATGCGCACGTTCTTTACTTTTGAATGAGATATGAGAGTGTGAAGATTTCGGAGAACAAAATTGGGCCTATCATTGGTCTCATTGAGTGTGAACGACCCTAGTATATCAGGGATTTGAAACCATAAGAGCTTCAGGTAGAATTTGTTAATTTGATTAAGAAGTATGGTGTATAGGACGATTATATGTAGTTTTAAAAAAAGGCTTTAGCCAGCTAAGCATGAAACTTAATTATGTTTAATATATGTTTTAGTAATTTTTATGTGCTTTATTGTTGCATTTAACAATGATTTATTAAACCAAATAATTTTCCTTTAAAGCCAAAGTTTCCAAAGATTTTTTACCGTAGAGAAAAATGATTTTAAAAAGCAAATAAGATTACGTGGTTATAAATAACTGGAATTATGAACTAATTGATATTGTAATTTCAGGTCTTTGAAATAATTTCATCAATAAATCTATATTCAAACCTGCTGTTGAAACTTGATGGTTCCTGGTATTGGGGGTTTGTATGTTCGCCAACTGATCTCGTGAACTTCCCGCTAATTCGGAAGTCAAGCTCAACCAAAGTGTCATGGTTGAGACAACATCAATTTATCTTGACTATAATCCTTTAAGATCCCTGGTACTTTTAGATTCATATTCAAAATGTTTTTTGCTTAAATTCAAGGTTTTAAAAATTGGTAGGTAAATTCTGCATAGTTTTTGTAAGCTATAAGTTATATTGTTTTTCGCGCCCTTGCTTGGGGAAGAACGGTGGATTTCTCTGAAATAGTCTAAGACATTTTGGAAACTTTCCTGAAAAGTACAACCAATTTAAGAGATCTTTAGTTTCATCAAAAAAAACCTTACTACTTTATATCATAGTATACTGAGCATCAGACTAAAGATTTTCTATATTAAAGCTTCAATTTAATGATTTAATTTGTCTTTGTGATATCAATAATCTTCAAATAGATCTAGCTATGCGCACTGACTTACAGACGGACGTACAAACATATGGAAAAGATTTGAAAAATACAAAAATTGTCTACCCCTTCAATCCTTTTGACCCTACTGCTAAATCTTTGTTATTATCCACGGAGATTAAAAAGGAAGCTTTTACAATGGGTGTTCCTTCTTTTCCGCTAATTATATCACATTATCAAATCGGAAGAATAGCAAATTACTACTACAGTACAACCTGCTCCTTTTTACTTTGCTTCACTATTACAATTAATTATTAAACACATCCTTTATTTCTTTGCTACTAGCGGCTTTGCCTCTAGGGGTAGCATCCCCCGAAATTCATTTAAACGTTCTTTGTGACTATAGGATTGCTCATAGTTAAGAAGAACAATATCGGTCCAGCGGTTAGTAAGGTTCTTCGCTACACACAAACATCCTATTATTTTATATAAAAATTGTGTCTTTTTGCAAATATAAGTAACACTTTATGACATTCTGCAGAATTGATAGCACATCTTTTTTACAATAGGTGGTGTTCACTAGTATAATACTCAGATTTACATGGATGATTTGTAGTAGCGAAGCTACTCTTTAATTCGAATGTTCCAACCGTCTGTAAGTAAAAAAAAATGAGTGACCATGAAACAAACAATATATAATTTACTTGGACTGACGGTAATGCTTTGACGGACATTAGATTCCTGTAGGAATATTTTTATTAGCTCCTCTATCCTATAGATTTTTGTAATTAATGAGCATCTAATGGATATATCATTATTTGGATAATTACACCAGATTTTCATGTTCTAATAATAAAGTGAACGCTGTAGCTGACTAAAATGACGACCTCTCCCTTCCCACTCCTCCTACTGGAAAAACGACCCTACCAATAAAAGCGAAGGGAAATAGCAACCTAAATTGACGACAATTTTTCTTCTGTCATAATATCTACTTATATTCTACATCCATTGAGCATCTACTATCTCACAAAATTTTTCATGACTATTCTTCTTAATTGTATGTACATTGAAGAGCTTCGCTATTTGTGGCTGTTGTCATCCTTGTGAAAAGTAGTAGCTGCACAAATAGTTTTATACAATGAAGGATTTAAAGGACGTTTTATGAAATGAATGTAGGGATTTATCATCTGAAGAAATAAACACTGTCCAATTTTAAATATTTACTACGATGTTTATATCGATATGCTATCGTTTTTCGCGAAAATTTTGCTTAACATTACTTCGAAAATATGAAAATATGATATAAACATTAGACACCAAAAATTTATTACAGACAAAAAAGGGAGTTATTTTATTTTCAGGTGGATAGTTACCCCCCTCCCCCCCCCCCTGGATGTAACTAACATCAAAAGAACATATACACTTCTATTCAATACGGAAAGAGGACAGGCACTTATAGAGATGCCACGCATCTAGGAAATTCAACTGTATGACTCTTCAGAGATGTAGGGTATTTTGGGCTGTTTATTACAATAGTCCACACAGTTTAATTTATAATATTTTCTTATTAGTTGGCTTAACAACTTTGGGGACTTTTATGGAAATTTTTATTAGGGGGTTAATTAAGTTGAGTGTCCAAACGTTTCAACCACTAGTTGTTATTTACAGAAGGGATAATTTTGCGTATCATTATTGGGGATATACACCAATTTATCGGCCATTGTCTTATCCCTTTAGATCCCTGATGACTCTTCTTTTGAAATGAATGGTTGTAATAACAAAAAGATAAAGAGAGTTTAAGATGAGTTCTGATAAGAAACTTGTATTACATACTTTATTATGATTAAGTCAAAAATTCTGTATCTAAAATATCTTTAGTGGTAAAACTTTTACAACATAATATACTTAAGTATTTCTATTTTCAAGCGTAGCATATCTTGAATATAATATATGTCAAATAGTTAGCCTAGTAAAAGCTAAAATTTATATGTTGATTTTTAAAAACGAGTATTAAAATCAGCTAAAAAAGAATTTATAGTCCTATTTCTTTACCATCTTATAGCGACTGAAGGTCGTATGTTCAGACCTTATTTATTGAGTAGTATTGCTACCATATTACTAACCACAATAGTAAATTACTGTTTGTCCTTTTAGTGCTATTTTGATGACAAATAAGGATGTGTAAAAACCAGCAATTAAAACACTAATACCCAAAATCAAACAGTGAGGGTCATGAGTGAATTAATGTGAACTTGAGCAATTTGTAACACAATTGATTTTCATTTTATAAAAGTATGAGAATTTTTAACAATTAAGAAAGTGATTTATTCTAATCTTTGTCCGACCCGCGTCATAACTGACTTTAAATGCAGTTCTTAATGTTTATAATGGCTTGATTACATGCACAATTAGGTATAATGTACAATCAAAGAGTTGACTATCGTTGTTAGATTAGATAGATAATACCACGTTTTATTATTGCTTAAACCCTGCAGGGCCCTGCTTTCCTGTACATAATTAAACCTAACCTAGGTTAAACTACTGATAAAGCCTTAGTACCCATAATACCATTTTCATACTACATTTTTCTTGTCCTGACTAAACTTTATTTAAACCATCTTTAAATAGACGAAATATACGAGCAGTAAAAAGTTCGCTCAAAAAAACTAAATACACTGATACCAGTCACTGTCAGGTTAACAGAACGGAACCATGATTTTGTTTTTTAAAAACATTATTGTTTTACTATTATTCTACTTGTTGTTATTTTCATTTAAACTTTTCTCATACTACACGCAGCATTCAAAGCTTAATAAAAGCAGGATGTTTCATTATAATAATAAATGTGTGTTTTTAGGTTTTTAGTGTTTATGTAACACAACATATTTTTGTTGCTTCTGTCAATCAATGTTCATTGACTATTTTATGGGTTTGAAAATGTTGTTGGCAGTTTATTGCAGCGCTGCTTATGAAAAAGTTATCTTTGATTGTGATAATCAAACCAATGGCCTTTCAATAGAAGTGCTAAAGTTGTATATGGGAACACCACCGGACAACCAGCAGACAAGTTAAAGGCAACAGGCTTTAGCTATTAATATTATTATTGGGCTTTGTAAAGACACCGAAACAACAAGTTTGATTTGAAGTGTATGGGAACGACAAAGTTTGATTGAATGGCTGGAAGAATGCAGCTAGAGAGAGAGGGGACAATGGGCTGTTTATTACACTAGTCCTCAAAATTTTACAATAGTATTTTCCTTTTGGTTTGCTTAATAACTTTGGGGACTTTTGATTGGTTGGTTTATTAGGATAGGTGTCCAAACGTTTCTACAGCTTCCCTGAAAAGTCCATTCGGACCAGCAGCTTTTGAGACAAAAAACTTACAACTTTATATTATAGGATGTAAAAAGAAATGGTTCATAAGGGAAAAGTATATAGACGATAGATTGATGTTCATTGTTCAACCACAAGTTTTTAACAACAAAATTACCATTTCATTTTTATCGGTGGAAAAATTGGACATCGCTAGCAAGTACGAAAAATCAAGATTTAATAAAAGTACCCAACGTTTTAAGGCAAACGAATGAGTGATCGTGTTAATAAAATTGTGGTGATCAGTAAAATTTACATTCAAATGTCCCGTCCCTCCCTGTGAGTTTATTTCTATCCCAAAATTTCTTTCAGATTAGAGCAAATTATAAATTCATTAAAATCCTTTTTTGATTTGACCAACTAATATCGTATTGTCATGCCTTTATTCCTGGAAAACCATAAAAATATCCTGTGTACTTTATTTGTTTCTTCATTATAATTTTTGAATGACATTTTAATTAAAATATATTCCCAGGATCATAAACGACAATAGGACAAAGGTTTCAAAATCAACTAATAATCATTGCACATGTATAATTTCCAACTGATCTTTTATAATTTCATTAAGTTTTGTGTAGTTTTGTGTTGGAATTATCACTTTTTAAAAATGATTTTTAGTTTAGATGCAGGCAGTGGCGTGAACAGAGCTTTGCAAGGAAAGCAGGCCTTGCCAATTTTACCTTCAGAGGGGATGTTGACACCGCCTCAACTATTTTTTCACATTTTACAAGTTCAACCTCCCCCATGACAAAATTCTGTGCACACCAATGATTAAGATAACTAACTAGCTAACTAAACTTGACATACAGGCGGACAAACCTGTAATATTTTATAGAGTACCTATACTATAACTATCTATTTATATAAATGGTGGTACAGGCAGGGATCTAAAGGGATAGAACAATAGCCAATAAATTGATGTACAATTATGATACACAAAATTACCCCTTCTGTAGATTACAAAACGTTTGGACACTGAACTTAATGAAAAAAAATCAAATTTTCAATAATAGTCCCCAAAGTTCTTAAGCCATCTAATGAGAAAACGGTATTATAAAAACTGTGGGGACTATTGTAATATATATCCAAATGTCCCCTCCCTCACTCTGGGGTACAGGACAGACATGATATGACAAGCGGCGCCTGAGAATTATGCAAAAAACGCGCCCCCTGGGGAGCTCAAAAATAATCTTGTAATAATCAAAAAATCTTGTATTATGTTTTAATTATTAAAATAACATCTCTTTATGCTAAGCCCTTTATCTCATAATATTACTTAACTAAAAATAGTTCCGACAAACAGAATTTTAAGCGGTTTCCCTCAAATTGGTTAGCTGAGCATAGATCCCTCTCTCCCTTATTCAATTATAAAAATGGGGGGGGGGGGTGATGAGGGTTTCGTTTTTAGTTTGTATGTTTATTACTTTATGTCGGGTTAAGATAAATTACATTTGGTACAGGGGTTATGTATAGGATAAATGGTCATTTGGCACCATGATGAAAAGCATCAAAATTTAAAAAAAAACATAAATTCATAGTTTGTTTCATGTTTACCTCGAAATAAATTATATAAAAACAAAATAAGCATAAAAAAACGTTTTATTAAGTATTTATTCCATCATATTTTAGACTAAAAATTATAATTTTAATTGGCCCCGAAAAGACCTATCCCAAACAATTACTGATATTTACGTTTATCTGTTTTTAAAACTAATTAAACCATTACTAAAATTTTAAAATACGTAAAGATTTAATTAAAATAATTATATTATGATTATTTTCCCATCTACGTAGAAAAGATATTTTTGGTTTTAAAATTGATAATAATTGAGCTAAATCGATCTATTTACTTAATTGTATTTTAAGCTTTAAAGCGAAGCTTTTCTTTATAAGTTACGGCTCTGATTAATACAATCAACTCTCTAATATTTGTCAAAATGGCACTTTCAATTGTATTCACGTCCATAAACATGTATGTACAAATTAGTAAGATTTTTTGTCTGTGGCGAAGGACCTCGATGACCTCTTATCCGATATGGTTCTCCTTTACAGTGAAGCTTCTTATAGGTCCAGGGAAGGTTTTAGACTATTTTCGGGGGAGGATATTATTATAAATATTAATTAAAACTCAAGTTGAAAATGGGGAGGGGAATGTTGACAATTCCCCCATTCATACTAAGTGTTCCTAGAGGTTCTAGGGGCGTAGCCGCTAGTATTTTTATATGCTCTTTTATTATCTCTAAAAATACAACAAATGAACAAAATTTTCATGTTTAGGTCGATTCTATGGATGTTATCACCCTTGTTAAATGTTATAGTTATTAAGATATTAAATAAAAAAATTTTAAAAAATAAAATTATATTAGTTATTGATTGCCTTCAACTTTTCCGCTATTGAATCTAAATATTTTCTTTGTTAGTATTGATCATAACAAGGATTTAACTTTGTTAAAATTATGGATGGACAATTGAACAAAGTAAATTATAAAGCAGATGTTTAGTATCATAAAAACCCATGGGCTACCTAGAAAGTAAAACCCTTGTAGAATTACTGAAAGACTGACGAACCAAGTAAATTATATTCTTGATGCTCATTGATAAAGGAAATCTATATATATGTATAAAAGTAATCAGCCATTTATCTTAAACAGTAGCCGAGAAAATTAGGTTTATTACAGACGGGTATTTAAAATTATAGAAAAGTTTTGCCACTCAAAATGTAAGTTAAAACCATTTTCAAGAAATTGATATGTAAATTATGGCAGATAGAGACTCCCCAAAGTTTTAAAATAACATTTTCTTATTCGTAGGCTTAACAACTTTGGGGTCATTAGTGAATTTTGATAGGTTAATTCATTAAGTTGAGTGTTAAAACGTTTTAAAAATAAGTGTTTAATCTACAGATGAGGCAATTTTGTGTATTGGGGATATACTTAAATTTTCGATCCACGTTATTATGGTCTAAAGATTAACAAATTCACAATTAAATGCTTATTACTGTAATCTTTATCTATCAATCAAACAATAATTTCGGATTAACTTCATTGGCTTAAAAGATAATTAAGAGTTATTTAAAGTAGAAAAGGGATTAAGAAGCCATTAGGCCAGGTTAAGTTGGTATGTATAGACTCATAGAGGCTAATGAGCAGGGAAATGTATTCTGTATTTTAAGCAGGAAACAAAAATATTCAAAAACACACACATTTTCTTCCAAATTAACTGACTTTTTTTGTAAACTTGTTATGCAATTAATAGGTTGTATAAACCATGATAAAGTTGTACCAGGTAGTAGTGTCTAAAATTTTCCACCAATAAATGAAACCAATGAAATAAATATTTTAACTGTTAAGTGAAGTAAGGTAAACGTAAATAATGGGAAAGGAAGAAAGGAAGGAAAAGCTTTAGTGGGGGGGGGGGGGGAATAAAGAAAGAAAGGTAAAGAAAAGAAAGAAAAAGGGAAAAGGGAAAGAGTGCTTATTAGAGAGTGACGCGCGTAACCTGAGTTGACCGTTCATATTACCAGGTTAGAAACACAGTGTTCCCACTAAACGACAATAAAGATAAAAGATCATTGAATTATTAAAGAAAAAACTAGTAAAAATTAGTGCAGATAATTTTTACAATATAATAAGTTATACAGTGGATATTCATTGATGCATAACAAATAAATACAAACATTTATCTTTAATAGTAACCAAACTAAAACCTATCCTCTACGGTCCTATATTTTTTGAATTAGTGATGAACAAGTTAAAATATACTAGTAACTTTGCAAAATAAAGCTATCGTTTCAAAAGAGAATATGTGTGATTTGGATAGAACACTAAAAATAATAATTGACAAGTGTTAATCTAAAAGTAGGAGGGGTAGAATTATTAAAATCATCTAGCACTTACTAATTATACACAAAAATAATCATGGAAAAATGATAAATATTTTCCAAAAAAGAATTAATAATTGTTTTTAAAAATATATCACAGTTTCTTACAATAAGTTTAACTATTGCTACACACCTAGTCTCAAATGGCTTGTATGTAATTTAAAGCTCCAACTCTTTAAATATTGAAATAAAATATTTTTTTGTTCTTTATTAGGTAGATATTTTGAGACAGGTTAAGGTTTGGTATGTTGGTTACTAGGTAGCTTCGCAGGGTTAGGGCTGCCGCAGAGGTTAGATATAGGAAAATCTTTGTTTTATATAATCAAAAATGATGAGGCCTAAAATGAAGCTTCTCTGGCAAAATTTACCTATCCTTTTACCCGATATTGTCAAGATTGGGTTATAATTACTTCAAAGAGATATCTATCAAACCTCTTTGTTTGTGGGCGGTACAGAGGATCTTATTTCAATTTTTTACTAAATCTAACATGTTATTAACAAAAATCAGGGATAATGATAAACAAAATTACCCCTTCTGTAGATTACAATTAACAGTTGAGACGTTTGGACACTTAACTTAATGAACCAACCAATCAAATTAAATAAAAGTTCCAAAGATGTTGAGCCAACGATTAAGAAAATATTATTATTAAACTAGTATAACTATCAGCCCAATGTCCCCTTCCTCCCTGAACAAAATTAGAATAGTCCTAGTTTTATTGACTATTTATAAGCTCCTAATCTATTGTAGATTATAGAAGATTGATTTTCTAATAAATACATGCTAAAACTTTAGGTTTTTTCAACAATTAACAGCCGCATTTTAAAAATTGCTTGAATTTAGGAACTGTATACATGCTTATATTTACAAACTTGGTCTTAGTAATGCTGTTCTTATAACATGTTACCTTGTTGTCAACGAAATCATCACTAAAAAATCAGACGATTTTAATAATTATACATAGCATATTAAAAATTGTTTTCAAAAAGTTATCAAATCATTATGCTTTAAATGGTCTACTGTAACGCCTAAATCATCATGCCAAGTTTGAAATCGATAGGACAATTCTAACAAGACTAAATTAACGATAAGAGTTATCCGTTACGAACACACCTACGGACGGACCGACCCTAATTATAATAAATCTTTACATCGAAAAAAAAACTCACCTTTTAAAGGCAAAAAGAGAGCAAAAAGATGAAGATAAAGATCTAGCTGAAAATGAAATAGTATAGTTGTAATTTAAAATGTTTATAACCTAAAATTTTAACCCAAACGTAATCAGGAAAAAGGATTAACATTAATAATTATAAATTCTTTATAGCAAAGTTTTTTGACTGCAATGGTCTACAGGTATTATGCATGGAAAACTTTTATTTATTCTTTTTATTTTTAAAAATTACCCCAAGGCTTCAATCTAAAAGTAAAGTAGCTTAAAATCATCACGGTCACTATGTAAAGCTTCCTTAAGAAGGAAAACTCAGTTCAGTATTATTTATTGAAATCTTAAGCTTAGGACAAACTAAGCTTCATTTTACACCCCCCCCCCCCCCTCCCCACCCCATTTAAGATTTACCCCTACCCTGGGGGTGCCGTAGGCACCCCCAACCATTTAGGAGGGGGTAAATACCCCCCAAAAAAATATAAAATCATTTTACCCCCCCCCCCAAAAAAAAAACCGAATTACCCCCCCCCCCCTTAAAAAATGTTTACCCCCCAAAAAAAAAATTGGACGCCCCTGCAAAGCTTACTACTTTAAAGGATTGAAAATGCAAAGACATATATTTTTTAACTTTTAATTTATACATGTATATTGGAACTTTTGATCTATTGTATTCCATAAATGAAATAGTAAAAAAAAACCAGTTGTGATTATGAATGTAATACTTTATATCACAGGATATATTACTTTCATTATCCACATTGCATTTTAGAGTGTTTATCTCTCTCTCATTTTATAAAAAAGAGAAAGTAAGTTAAAAATGGCTAAATTAGGCTTGTAAATCTTTTTCTGAACTTGTTTCAATATTGAGTCTAATTACACAGGGAGGGAGGGGACAGTGGGCTGTTTATTACCCTAGTCCCCAAAAATTTATTATAATGTTTATTTGTTTGTTGGCTTTCTGACTGGTAAAATTATTAAATTTTTATTGGTTAGCTTATTAAATCGAATGTCCACTAGTTGTAATCTAAAGAGAGGTAATTTTGTGCAGAGAGAGAGGGGACAAGGGGCTGTTTATTACACTAGTCCCCAAAGTTTTATAATAACGTCTTCTTGTTCGTTGGCTTAACAACTTTGGGGACTTTACTGAATTTTTATTGGTTGGTTTATTAAATTGAGTGTTTAAACTTTTCAACCACTAATTTCAATCTACAGAGGGGGTAATTTAGTGTGTCACCATTGGGGATGTACATCATTTTATCGACTATTGACTTATTTCTTAATAATATCATTAGGGATGTATATCAATTTTTTTGGTCATTTTCTTATCTCTTAATATCCCTGCTAATTATACCCTTTGATTACAACATTACAACAGATTTCTTTCTGAAAAAAGCTAAATTTTCCATAAGATATAGACTGCTGCAATTGTTTAAAAAAAAATAATTATAAAAAAAATAACAAAAACCATATTTAAAGAACTTATTCAAATAAAATTTCAACTTTTAATATAGCCAATCTATGAAGCAATGTAAAAATACCTTCTACAATGCAATAAAAGTGAAATACAATAAATATAGATAGTCTAGATCGTCAAATCTTCAATTGGGCCAACAGGAACAGAGTGTAAGAAAGAAAACAACCTCATAATTGTTTGGAATTGGGGAAATTATATCAACGACAAATTTTTTTGCTCATACCAATAACTTTTGTCTGCTATATAATTTTTTAAGTTGGGCGGATTGACCATCTAATGTAATAAATCTAATGAAAATACAATTAAAGTTTGGTTTGTCTGTTGTTTCAAAACAAGAAAGAGTAAACCCATAAAAGGCATGGAACAATGATTCTAAATCAAATCAATAATTCAAACTACCAAAGGTAGAATTTTGAAACAAGAGAATTCGTCAATTGTATTGAAAGAAAATATTGTAACATTTTAAAGCAATTTATCACTATTTTTTATGTTTTTAAAAAAAAAAACAAGTAAGTGGTAGCTATGCTTCCTAAAAAAGAGATTTATTATGCCTTATTTAAACATCAAAGTACGTTAAACTAGTTAAAAATTGTATTTAAACCTTTTACTTGCTTTATCCCAGGGATACAGGGATGGGACAATGAAGCTAAAATTCATATTTCTAACTGTTTTGAACTTTGGGGACTGGAACTGATTTCAAAAATCATATAGGCCTTGAAAATATCATTACCAAGAGAGGAGGAAATGGAATCATACATTACAGTAAAACGGATATAGAATAGGTGGATATTATGACAGGGGAAATTATAACAATTTAGGTTGCTACAATGTTCCTCATTTATTGGTCAGTTCATTCATCCAGTAATGGGGTAAAGGGGTGGATTGGTGTATTCTTTGTATTATATATAGTTGAAAATAAGGATGGCAACATCCATAAATGCGAAGCTAAAAAATTTAAACAATCAGACAAACATTGACAAATATCTTTACTTCAGTGTGTTTTTAAATAGCTTAAACTAGTGGATAATTAGGAGGTTGAATATTTTTTTTTTAGGGGGGGGGGGTTGACTATAGGGGCGTCCAAGCTTTTTATTTTGGGGGGGGGGGTAAAATTTGTTAAGGGGGGGGTAAAGGTTGAATAGTCAACATCTCCCCCCCATTTTTTAAAATTTAATTTAAAAAAATATTTTTTTGGGGGGAGGTTATTTTTTTCCTTGGGGCGATTTCCCTTGGGAAGATGGTGATACCCTCCCACAAAATAGTTATAAACCTTCCCAGAACCTATGAGAAGCTAACCTGTGAAAGAGAATCATATCGGTTCAGCCGTTAGCGAGATCTTTCGGTACAAACAGACATACATCTAGTTCCTTTATTATAAGGATACACTGAAATTCATATTGATAGGACGATTCTAATATGCCTAATGTAAGAGCAGACTGACCGACGACCCCAGTTTTAGAATAACTTCGCCTGAAAAAAAAATTTGTTTTGAAATTTGAATTATAGTATAAATATTCAAAATTGAAATAAAATGTGTAATAAAACACCTGAAAAAGATTAAAAAAGATTATGAGGAAATGTAAAAATTGTTTAGCTATTTTTAAGATGTATGTCTTAAATTTGTATAGCTTTCTGTCCTTTAGTTCAAAAAGCATAAAAGATAAATTTTGTAGCGAAACTTCTCTATAATTCTGTTCATTTGTCAGGACTTTTAAAGACTGGTTATTATTTTCGGATATTGTCATTTTTGTTATTCTAAAAAATAGCGACTTGTTTGCGGTTTCAATCGAACACTATATTTTTTATCGTAATGAGTATTGTGATAAACAAAGGATTAATAAGAAGGGGGGGGGGAGAGGACATTAGGCTGTTTATTGGAAAAGTCCCCAAAGTTTTATATAAACGCGTTCTTAATCGTCAGCTTATCAACTTTGGGGACCTTTCTTGAATTTTGATTGCCTGGTTTATAATTTGAGTTTCCAAACGTTTCAACCACTAATTGTAATCTACAGATGGGGTAATTTTGTTTATTATCATTAGGGATGTACAAAAATTTATAGTCCATTGTCTTATCCCTTTAGATCCCTGATTATTAAGAGACCTTCATTTAGAATAACAATACAATTTGGTAAGTAGTTATTATCAATATAATACCTCACCCCGTCCCCCCCCCCCAACACCCCATTATGATATTATTCTTTTTTAAAGTGAAGCTTTTCTATAGTTAGATCCGTCTGTCCGTAATGCTAGCTACTATCGTTACTTTAGGCATATTATCGATTTTAATCTTTGCATGATCATCTTTTAATAGTTAGGTACGATTATGAAAGCGTAGCAACTCTATAATCGTTATAAAAAAAGTTGGAACGTCTATTTAAAACATGCTGATTTTTTACTTTTTTACAACTAAATTTTGTATAGTAATACAATAATAAAAAAAAAACATCTTGTCCTAAAAAATAAAGTAGTAAGGTTTTGTGTATGTCCGTTAAGATCTAGATTACTGCTTAACCGATTGAGTTCTCCAATTTGGGGAAGCTTTATATAAAACCGGGATATGTTTATATAACTGCGCCCTCCAAAACTATTCGAATACAAAGACCTAAGATGTTAGGGGCGCAACCGATGGTTTATTTTGAAAGTTAAAGAATCAACACGTTAAAATTGGATGTACGGACATTCTGGTAATGAATATAGAGTTGTTACGCTTTCTAAATCGTACCTAAATACTAAAGGAATCACCATGCAAAGTTTGAAATCAATATGACGATTCTAACATGCCTAAATAAGGAAAAAAGCTATCAGTTACGGACGGACGGACCCTAATTATAGAAATTATAATCGCTTTAAAAAATAAGTTTTTTTTTACATAGAACACTTATATAAGCTTATAAGAAGTTGTAGAAAAATATTATTTAAAGTTTTGAGTATTTTTTTAGCAATTTACAGTAAATTTTTAATGTAAATTTAATCACCTAATATGCAGGTTAAAATCGTTCTATTAATATAAACATTTTTTGCATAAGATGTTACAAAATTCAGGGATCTAAAGGGATAAATTAATGTACCTCTCCAATGATGATAAATGAAAAACCACTATTGTGGATCACAATCAATGATTGAAACGTTTAAGGACACTCAACATTATGTACCAACCATTTAAAATTTATAAAACGTTATTATAAAACTTTTGGGACTATTGTAATAAACAGCCCAATATCCTCTACCTCCCTGTATAAGTTTAGTGTGCTGTATTAAAACTACAATTGACAACATTCATAATGGAGCGATTCCCAAAAAAGCACCAAGAATATATATGAAATTAAAGTCAGGTGGTATTGTTATAAATATATGTTTATCTTCTATTTCGGGTAAATGGGATTTTTATTGAATTTGTTTACATGATAATTAAAACCAGGAATTTTGTTAAAAGTAATTTAACAAAAAAATCAATCTATAAAATTATAGTTTCCTATCTAGGTGCCTTAGGTATATTAGAAAAGGGAGGAAGGGAGAAGAAAAATTGACTAAAACCATCCGAACACCCTTATTTAGCTGCCTTTTTAAAATTAGGAGCTAAACGTCTCAGTGATTGTTGACATCTTAACAAACAAAAATTTACTGCTCCATATAAAAAGTTTTTTTTTGTCGCTGTACTACTTATGCAATAAGTTAATCTTGTTAACACACAAAGCTTGTTCTCTCTAACTATGACTGAAACTAGGTAACTCTATGAGTATGTATATTTTATATTGCAAATAGTTTACTGCTTTGGGGGCGAAATGTTAAGATTTTAATAATGTAGTTACAACTTAAAGTTCCATAAAAATTAGTTCATCACAAAAACTGGTACCTTGTTAGAATGATATATCTATGTGCTACACTTTGTATATATTTCTACATCCCTACAGTCTCTACAAATACATATATGCAGATGTGTTTAAATGTAGTAATACTAATACCACCAATCTATTAAAACGGGTATGGGGGTGTTTCATTGAAGAAGCTTAAGATCTCGGATAATGCTGGTCCAAATTAGGGAAGCTTTGTAAACATATTTAGGTGCTTTTTCTTGACACACCACCCCCCCCCCCCAACCTTTCCGTCCCCACATTGAGTCTAGGAAAGAAGCAGTAAATAAGATATAGCAATAAATCATATATATCACCATAATCATATCAAAGCAATAAAGTTCTATAAAAAATATTACTTTTTGGTGGTTAAAAATTCCTATAAATAGAAATATGACTATTTATATCTTTTAATGTGAAAAATAGGTCCTTTTGTAGACTTCATTTAACACCATTCCACCAAAGAGAAGGGGTTAGGTGCAGGTTTAATTTTGTAAAATAAAGGGTTGGTCAATATTCTTTTATTGACCACTACGTGGTCCTATTGATCTGTTTTTATACAAATTACCATTACATTGAATATTAATTCTGATAGATCGGATAGGACAATGATGAAAGATTTATAAATGGATATATGATATATGTGGATGTATTGACAGAGGAAAACTTGTCGTCAATTTAGCTTGCTAATTTTTACCTCATTTATTGGTCAGTTTGTTCATCCAGTAGGATGAGAGGGGTTGGGTTATTTGGATTTGATTAATAAAGGGTATCGTTATTTTAGCCAGCTGCGAGTATGAAAATCTGTTGCAACATCCAAGTAATAATATATTCATTAGCATATTCAATTTACTTGATGGTAATTTGAGAAAATTAGATAATAGATTTTTTTCTGGCATCTTACGTTTATCAACATGGGTTTTGATAAACTTATAGAAATTCTAATCTGAATAACAATTAGTCTATGAATCTGCCTGGTTAAATACATACATAATAACTATTAAACTGCAAGATCTATAATACGTTTTTTCAATGTGTTACAAAACAACAAAATAATTAACTTAATTTTAAAAAAGATATTGTTTGATAAAAACCTTACACTTGGACCTTTTAATTGCACGACATTAGTTAAACTTAAAATTATGCATAGTAATGAATTATGCCTGTATACTTCCGCGACCGTGGCTCAACACGTAGCGCATCCGCTAGTTGTCGGGGAGGTGATAGGTTCCAATCTCGGCTAAACACCATGCAATGTTAGGACTTCTAAGACAAAGGTCGTGCCATCAAAGAGTTGATTGTCTATAGGGCGAATGGACGCTTAACACCGAAATTAAACGTGGAGTATTTTTCAAGTGAGACCTAGAAATAGAGGCGACACCAAACCCCCTTGAGGTCATCAAACCGTGTAGTCAACTTTTGCTATTTTAATTTATTTGGTATTTTGTAAGATTACCAACATAGCAATGCTAATTATAAGGAGGGGCTTATTAACCATAAAACAAAATCCGTTACTAAATAATAAATATACAAGGTTTTCTGTTTTTCAATAAAATCGACAATACCCTATGATTAATGCATTTGAAAACAATTATAATGTGTAAAATTTAGTTTATTTTGTGTATATTTGTTATGGTTATAAACAAAGGATTTAGGGTTTTCAATGTTTTATATTGTGGTTTTAAAAGATTTTAAACTTTTAAAGATAAAGTTTTCATTTAAAAGCAAAATTTTATAAAGCAGAGTTAAACAAAGATAAGGTCAGACATAAAATTTGTAGGTACAAATCTTACCCTAAAATATCTACTTAAAATATAGGGTGCCTAATAACGACATACTTGCATTTTAGGGCTTTATATAGAGATGCTTCGCAAATATCATAATACCCAATAGGCCTAGAAATTAAAAATCAAGTGATTGGACCATTATAATTTTATAAATATTGTTTTTTTGAACGCTTTAGTTCAGCATGATAAAACAAACATTTCTTCTATAGGTATGATCATGCCAAGTTTTAAAACAAAAAGACAACTCTGTCATATCTAAATTAACGCAAAGATCCGTTACGGACCATAGAAAATTATTTAAAACTCATTTTGAAATTTTTAAAGTTAACTAGACTGATGTCATCTAGCTATATATAAAAAAGATGTGTATATTTCATGCATTACTGGCAACCAAAAATTCCAAAGTAATCTCATTTGAGAAAATTATGTTTAAAAACGCTGAATGTAGCAAAGCACGTCTTCAACTAGCCATGTCCTCCATAGCATTACAGATAAACCAACGGACCAAAACGCAAGAGTATCTTATAATTGGTCAGCAGAATTTTCATTAAAGCCGAGCAAATCACATTTCAGGGTCTTATATACTGTGTATAAGGGGATCACATCATTGAAAGGAAATCTTCACACAAAATTAGTCGTCTATTTTCAACAGAGTAAAAGGTTCCGTGATTTTAGAATATTATTTCTCGTATTCATTTGAATCCGGTGGATAGGAACCGGTTCTCATGAATACGAAAAAACTATGTCTAGCATCGTATTATATCCAGTTTTCTACGAATATAGAAATGTACAATCATAAGATTAAAACCAGTTTTTTTAGCCGGTGCCTCCGGCACCCCGGGGCTAAAAAAACTAGTTTTAATCTTATAATTGTACATTCTATATCCGCGAGCCGTTTATAATACGATACGAGAAATAACTATTCTCGTATTCATTCGAATCCGGTGGATAGAAACCGGTTCTAATCCATACGAAAAAACTATGTCTAGCATCGTATTATATCCAGCTTTCTACGAATATAAAAATGTACAATCATAAGATTAAAACCAGTTTTTTAGCCCGTGCCTTCGGCACCTCGGGGTTGAAAAATGGTTTTAATCATATAATTCTATATCCGCGGAAAGCCATTTATAATACGATGCGAGAAAGAACTGTTCTCGTATTCATCCAGTGGATTAGAACCGGTTCTCAGTCATACGAAAAAATTATGTCAAGTTTTTTACGAATATAAAAATGTACAATCATAAGATTAGCCCTAATAAAACTGGTTTTAATCTTAAAAGTTGTACATTTTATATCCACAGAAAGCTGTTTATAATACGATGCGAGAAATAACTTTTCAAATACTCCGTTCTTGTTGGTATTTATAAAAAGCTTTTAAAAATTTGAATAAAATATATTTACATATAAATATATAATAAAATAACTAGATATCTACAATAAATAAAATTATTATATCTATATGACATATGGCACTCCTAAAAATGAGGTAGATTATTTGACTTTTCTTTCTCTAATCCTAAACAAATAATGTATCAATAAGGCATTAAAGTTCACATTAGTTTTGTTTGCATCTGAAAGATCCTAATAAATTGGAAGCAAATCAGGATATTCATGATTCACACTTTGGCTTTGAGATTGTCTATTTGTATTTGAAGTGGAAACACTTAACATTGTTTTAATAGAATCCAAGCTTTCGTGTATATCTACACTTTCGTTTATACTTTCTTCATTCTCCACTGCTACGTTGTTGTTTTGTGATTGTCCCGGGTTGGTAGCTTGGGATTGACCCAGCGAGTTTGTGATAAAATCTACACTAGCCTAAAAACAAAAACTATAGATGAAAAGTCGAGTTGCTATTTATGAAATTTAAGAAAAGCTGCATTATGTAATGGGGAGGGAGAGAGGGAAGAAGAGGGGGAAAGTGATTTTTTTTTATCACCAAGTGTGCCTAAATTAAATCTAGAGGGATAAGACAATGGCCGACAAAGGGTGGAGTAGGTTGCGCTAAAAATCCGAAAAGGTTATGAGTTTTAAGTTAAAAACAGTAGTAGAACGTTAAAATTTAAGTTAGCTTTAAAAAAATTTTGTCTATAGTTTTTTTCAATAAGAAATACACAAATATAGTTAATTTTTATCGTTCTATTACTATTTTTAAGCCTTAAAACTCACACCTTTACGGATTTTTAGCGCAACCTACTTCTCCCTTTATGTACATCTTCGATGATGATACACAAAATTATCTTCTGTAGATTAAAATATTTGTCATTTGGACACTCAACTAAATAAACCAAATAAAATTTTAAGTTTTAGAGCAGACTTATTTCACCCAAAAAAAACTAGACATTGAATTGTTTATTAATTAAGGAAAATTAAAACCTAGTAGTTTCTGATGTAAAATCTTTTAAAACATTTTACCTGGACATTTGAGTTTTGGGCACCTGAACCACTGTTTTGACTGTTGGTGCTCTGAGACTGATGTATATGATTGGGAACTAAGGACTTCCCTAAAGGCATTCCTCCTAGTATTTGGCCAATTGAATTAATACTGTCTTGAACATCACCACCACTTTGGCTTTGACTGTTCTGAGTATTGATATTCTGTGTCTCGTCTTGACTGGCAACAACTTCAATTTCCTCGTTCACAGTTTCTGTCTCAATTACAGTTTCACTGGCAACTTTTACACTGGATTGTCCACCGGATCTAAAATATTCAACATATATATCTACGCAGGTCATTCAATAAGAGTTGGGGAACCTGTACGTACACAGTATTTTTATTCTTCTCAACTTTTTGGAGATCAAGAGCCATACATATGAGTGGAAAGCCAGGGAACTAAACGGATATGACGATGGATGATAAATTAATGTTAATCCTAAATGACGATGTACAAAATTAACCCTTCTACAATAGGTGGTTGAAATGTTTGAACACCCAACTTAATGAACCAACCAATCAAAATTCATTGAAAGACCCCAAAGTTGTTAAGCCAACAAATAAGAAAACCACCAGATCTTACACCATATTTTCATGTTCTATAATAAAGTGGACTATGTAGCGGGCTAAAATAACGATCTCCTCTAACCCCCTTCTTTACCCCATCGCCTCCCCTTCTACTGGATAAACGACCTGACCAATAAATGCGAGGGGAAATTGTAACCTAAGTTAACGACAATTTTTCTTCAGTCATAATATCCACGTATATTCTACACCCATTAAAATATATCAATGCCTTTTTTAAAAGTTGCTCAATATCTCACCTTTCATCGATTGTTCCAACTTTAATTTCCATTTCTTCAGTGATGATCTCCTCTTGATTAGAATTGCTTTCATTTTCTCCGCTGGATGTCGCACTAGTACTCGCGGTAGCGGAAAGCTTTTCCTCCGCAATGAAAGCCTAATAATTCATTAAGACGGTTACTTATCCTTAAAATGAAGTAACATGATTCCTATCTGTGTGTTTGTATGTTTGTACCGAAAGATCTCGCAAACCGCTGAACTGATATGGTTCTCCTTAAAAGGGAAGCTTCTCATAGGTCCTGGGAAGGTTTATATGTATTTGGGGAAGGGTACCACCACCCTCCAAAGAGAAATCGTCCCTAGAAAGAAAAAATATCCCACACAATCCAAATTTTAAAATCGAATTTAACTCCCCCCTCCTCCTCAAGTGCCTCTCGAGGCCTTTAGGGGGCGTATCCGCTAGTAAACTATAGGGTACTATTTTCCTCCATAAAAAATTTTGATGTATATCAAATTAAGTTTAATAAAAATTTGCTTGTTTAGTAAGTTTAAATGTAAAGTTGTTGTGTAAGCAAAGAAAAAGTAAGTTTTCATAACAGACTTTCAGTGACACAGTTCGACAGTTAGGACCTAACATTATAAAGTAGCTTTGCTACTAAAATTAAAACCCACCTTAAATGGATCATATGTATCTTTTGGTACTTGAACAATGGTGGCTTTGGTAGGCAGTTGAGCTGTAACTTCTTTATACTGGCTTAAAACAAGTGGTGGTCGTTGGGTAATATCCTGAGAAACAAGAAGAGGCGTGCTGTCTGTTACATAAAATATTACATTAACTGGTTTGGCACTTGTAGTGGCTTCTGTAGTTGTTGTTGTAGTAGTTTTAGTGGTAGTTGTAGTAGTTTTAGTGGTGGTTGTAGTAGTTTTAGTGGTAGTTGTGGTTGATTGTGTAGTTGGAAGCGTTGTAGGTTTAGTAACCTGTTCTGTAGAAGTTGTAGCTGGCTTTGTAGCTGTCGTAGATCGCTCAGTTGTTGTATCAGCGGCTGTGGGTGGTTCAGTTAAAGCACTTTGTCCAGTTGTAATTGCTTGCTCAGTAGTCATAAATTGCTCTTCTACAGTTGAAAAACCTTCCATTACTGTTGTGGCTTCCTCAGTTGCAGTCATAGCTATTTCATTTGTAGTAGCTTCTGTGGGGATAGAACTTTGTTCAGATGTTGTATTGTCTTGCTCTGTAGCAAGTGTGGTTTGCTCAGAAGTAGTTGAATCTTGTTCAGTGGTAGTCATAGCTTGTTCAGTAGTAAGAAAAGCTTCACTCGAAGCTGTTATCTCTTGCTCCACTACTGTTGTAGTTTGCTCGTAGACTGTAGTTGGTACCTCAGATGTAGTAACATCGTTTTCAGTTGCAGTAGAGTCTTCTGTTGTATATTCTGCATCTTTTGTTGTTTCTTGCTCTGTTGTTGTAGAATACTGCTGTGTAGTTGTAAAGGATTGCTCTGTTGTTGGTGTGTTCATTGTTGTCCCTTCTTCTGTTGTTGTTTCAACCTCAATTGTTTTTATAGTTGTTGTATAATCGGCACTATTTTGTGATAAGAAAGCAGCATCTGGTAGTGGCTCTACTCCTTCTGTTGTGGTAGTTGCAGTGGTAGTGGTGGTTGTAGTTGTAGTGGTAGCTGTGATAGTAGTAGTGGTAGTAGTTGAAGCTGAATCTTGTATAATTGCTGCGGAGCTATTCTGTAGAGGATTTGTACATCCAGGATATGGTCCCTTAAAATGACATTAAAACTATTTGATTATTATTTGATTTACATTCTACTAACAGAGACGAAAGGTTAAATATTATGAAAAGTTCACATTAAAAAGATTGCCCAAACTTCAGAGTGTGATGGAAAAAATATTAGAAGACTGTATTGCCTAGGTAACAAGCATGGTCAAGTAACTTACTAAAGACAAAAGGTGATTTATTTGTTAAAATAGGGGAAACTACATCAGAGAATATTAAACTTATTCATGGCTTCCTAGGAGCCTCTAGGTTAGTTTTATTTCTTTTTAAAATAAAAAGCTTTTTCCAACCTGTAGGTCTGTAGCAGTATAGACCAGAGCACCATCAGCTTTACATTCATCCTCACAAACACCCCAATTATGGTGCAACATAAATCCATGGTCATCAACTGCAGTTGGACACCAATACCATTTCTAAAAACATATAGCTTTAACTAATATATTAAATGGGGGGAGGCGATTGCGACACTTTTTAAAATAAAACTGAAAGTCAAAGGAAATCAACTAAAAAAAGAAGTTACATCACTGAAATTTGGTATGGCACACTATGTTCCTGACAGTGACAAAAAATCGATTTTTACATTTTGGAAAATACACTTTTAAACAATTGTTTAGTAATATACACAAGTTTTTGGAAATAAAGCCGAAAGAATTAGCTCTTTACTATAAAAAATAAGAATTTGATGTGTAATTACACCAGAGGCTTGGAATTAAGTTCCTTTTAATCATAGTAAACAACTATTTTTTCGGTCAACTAAACTACATTTCAAATCAGTGTGGACCCTTTATTTTTAAAGCTATTTTTGAGTATTATATATTTTTGGAATCGGTATATAATAATTTATACGTTTAGCCTTTAAAAGAAGTCAAATCTCCATTTTTTGTTGTAATTGTAGGTACTTTTCTAGACATGCCCGTTTCTTGTAAGATAAACAATTTTCTTGAAATGAAAATTTTACGTTTGGGTCCAGAACTAAAAATGGCAAAGGATGGCAATAAAATCCTCTCGTATGAGTAAATTAGAACTATGTATAATATCATAGAACCTTAGCCTAATCTTCCGAAATCTTGCGAAGTTTGCTTTTTTAAGCTCTTAAGTAACTAGGGTCTACTAAAAAAATAACAATTTTTAATACAAAAGTAATTTATATTTCTTATTATTTCAAACACCTATTCAATTAAACTTAAAGTACATAAAAGATTTATAATTAAATTAAAGATTATCCATTAATGGATAAGCTATTATCTGAACTATCATACCTTTTAATTGGGGGGGGGGGGGGGGAGGGGGGTCTGCTATATATATACTAATCTTGAATCCCATTAAAGCTAGAAGTCTAAAAATTTGTATGTGTTTTCCTTCATCAAGAAAAAATATTCTGATTTTATATTTTTAACATTATATACTCCCTTTACCCTTTTATTGAGCAACCTTCCACAAAAGGTTCTTTCATACTTATTAACAAAGAAGAGTAGAATTTATGTTGATTAAGATAGAAACTGTTTCCTTTAAAGTAAAATGAAAATAAAAATTAAAGTCTTACATATCTATGATCTAAAGGGATAAGACAATGGCCGATAAATTAATGTATATCCCCAATGCTAATACACAAAATTGCCCCTTCTATAAATTACAATTAGTTGTTGAAATGTTTGGATACTCAACTAATAAACTAACCAATCAAATTAATAAAGTCTAAAAGTTGTTATGCCTACAAATGAGAAAACACTATTATAAAACATTGTCGACTAGAAAAATAAACAGCCAATTGTTCCATCCCTCCCTGCTTAAAAATACACACAGAAAATAAGTAAGAAATTGACTGATCTGTATGTAAACTTTGTATTAGAAATCTCAAAATATAAATTTCAGGGGCGGTGGTCAGCGGGAAAACGGCTGCAGATTTTCATGAAATTTTAGTTGGTCGTGTAATGTTGTTAGAATAGCTTAAGTTTAAAATTTGAAGTCTTTAAGTCAAAAAATGAGGTAACAGGAGCTAATTAAAGATTTCTGGAGACCTGCAGGATCAGGACCTCCAGGATAATACCTGGAACCGGAAATTTACTTGAACAACTATATTTCATATTGGGATGTAGTATTATTGGATATTTTAGTATTTGATAAGATGAAAGTTTAAGTCATGAAAAAATATTTTTGCTCTTTACCTGTATGATCCTGCCAGGTATCCTGTGCCCGACAGTTTCAACTTTCAGTTATGTGTCGTGCCCATTTTAAACAAGTCACTCAGTTACAGCTCTATATCTTTCACACACAGAAAATGAGATAGAAAATACCAGAAAGGGGGGGGGGGTAGTCCCCCCCCCAGACTGTTAAGGGTTACCAAACATTGTTTATTAGGTTGTGCAATATCTTTTGATATAATTCCCGTCAATGTAGCTCAAAAACAAAGGAAGTTACAGCTTCTGATATGTGCTTATTAGACTATCTTTACACCCCCCCTTGACGCCCTTTGTGTAAAACCCCTATCATAAGTATTTTTCACCATTATTTTAAAAGATATATGTATACTTATTGCTTTTTAAATAAAATTTCATCAAAATGTTCAAATATACACTCTCTATGATTTTTTGTCATTTTTCTGGATTTCTGGAACACAGTGTGGCAGTTGCTTTAAAGAGGTACAATGTGGAACTGTGAAGAAACGGCGGCGGAACCGCCGCTATCACCATTTTTTTTTGGCGGGGAACGGCGGCAGCAGCGGTTACACCAACTTTTCTTCACAGTTCCACATTGTACCTACCTCTTTAAAGCGACTGTCATTTCAAATTTTAGTGCTGTAACTCTTTTTTAAGTTGAATTCCTGAAGCTTTGGTAAAGTGTCCCAAACGCTCCCTACCTTTGTAAAGAAGTGAAATTAGCTTCTTCAAGAAACCTAGTATCAACTGCTTCCTAAAACTTTTGTGGATTTAAAAACATAAGTAAGGAGGTCAACAGTATAGCTTTCTTTGTGGTAAAACCTTACCTGAATTGAAGGTACTCCAGCTTGAGCACAACTCCAGTTTAGCCTGTCATTATGCTAAAACTAACCTGAATTGAAGGTACTTCAGCTTGAGCAAACATCCAGTTTAGCTTGTCATTATGCTAAACTATACCTGACTTGGTGATACACAAGCTTGAGTACACCTTCAGTATAGCTTGTTATTATGGTAAAACTATACCTGACTTGGTGATACACCAGCTTGAGCACACCTCCAATTTTAGCTTGTCATTATGGTAAAACTATACCTGACTTGGTGATACACCAGCTTGAGTACACCTGCAGTATAGCTTGTCATTATGGTAAAACTATACCAGACTTGGCGATACACCAGCTTGAGTACACCTCCAGTATAGCTTTTCATTGTGGTAACACTATACCTGACTTGGTGGTGATACACCAGCTTGAGCACACCTCCAGTATAGCTTGTCATTGTGGTAAAACTATACCTGACTTTGTGATACACCAGCTTGAGTACACCTGCAGTATAGCTTGTCATTAAGGTAAAACTATACCAGACTTGGTGATACACCAGCTTGAGCACACCTCCAATTTTAGCTTGTCATTATGGTAAAACTATACCTGACTTGGTGATACACCAGCTTGAGTACACCTGCAGTATAGCTTGTCATTATGGTAAAACTATACCAGACTTGGCGATACACCAGCTTGAGTACACCTCCAGTATAGCTTTTCATTGTGGTAACACTATACCTGACTTGGTGGTGATACACCAGCTTGAGCACACCTCCAGTATAGCTTGTCATTGTGGTAAAACTATACCTGACTTTGTGATACACCAGCTTGAGTACACCTGCAGTATAGCTTGTCATTAAGGTAAAACTATACCAGACTTGGTGATACACCAGCTTGAGCACACCTCCAATTTTAGCTTGTCATTATGGTAAAACTATACCTGACTTGGTGATACACCAGCTTGAGTACACCTGCAGTATAGCTTGTCATTATGGTAAAACTATACCAGACTTGGCGATACACCAGCTTGAGTACACCTCCAGTATAGCTTTTCATTGTGGTAACACTATACCTGACTTGGTGGTGATACACCAGCTTGAGCACACCTCCAGTATAGCTTGTCATTGTGGTAAAACTATACCTGACTTTGTGATACACCAGCTTGAGCACACCTCCAGTATAGCTTGTCATTGTGGTAAAACTATACCTGACTTGGTGATACACCAGCTTGAGCACACCTCCAGTATAGCTTGTCATTGTGGTAAAACTATACCTGACTTTGTGATACACCAGCTTGAGCACACCTCCAGTATAGCTTGTCATTGTGGTAAAACTATACCTGACTTGGTGATACACCAGCTTGAGTACACCTTCAGTATAGCTTGTCATTATGGTAAAACTATACCTGGTGATACACTAGCTTGAGCACATCTCCAGTATAGCTTGTCATTGTGGTAAAACTATACCTGACTTGGTGATACACCAGCTTGAGTACACCTTCAGTATAGCTTGTCATTGTAGTAAAACTATACCTTCTTTGGTGATACACCAGCTCAAGTACACCTCTAGTATAGCTTGTCATTGTGGTAAAACTATACAGGGGTGATACACTAGCTTGAGCACACCTCCAGTATAGCTTGTCATTAAGGTAAAACTATACCAGACTTGGTGATACACCAGCTTGAGCACACCTCCAATTTTAGCTTGTCATTATGGTAAAACTATACCTGACTTTGTGATACACCAGCTTGAGTACACCTGCAGTATAGCTTGTCATTATGGTAAAACTATACCAGAATTGGCGATACACCAGCTTGAGTACACCTCCAGTATAGCTTTTCATTGTGGTAACACTATACCTGACTTGGTGGTGATACACCAGCTTGAGCACACCTCCAGTATAGCTTGTCATTGTGGTAAAACTATACCTGACTTTGTGATACACCAGCTTGAGCACATCTCAAGTAAAGCTTGTCATTGTGGTAAAACTATACCTGACTTGGTGATACACCAGCTTGAGCACACCTCCAGTATAGCTTGTCATTGTGGTAAAACGGGAACACACATTTACCACCTAAAAAAATTTAATCATAGGTAATTATTCATTATGAAAATTTAAAAAATACAAAAACTTTTATTCATGAAACGTTTTCGAAATTTTCAATGCAACTAAAATATTCCTGCAAAAAGAAATAAGAATGAAAAGCGGATTTTAAAAAAATCCATAATTCAAAACAATTACAGCATTCCTCTTAATTTCATTTAATTAGACAAGGATATCAACATATGATACAAGTACTAGATGAATTTTTATTAAAATAAAAGCTGAACTGTCAAGCGACAGATTGTAATAGAGAACCTATATGGTCATGGGTCAGGGATCTTACGGGATAAGACCAAGACCTTGACAATCCACATTGGATGATAATGACATTATAATTTACTGTATAATGTCCTCTCCTTCCCTGAAAAAATCGAATACAAAACATTAAATTTTTATTCTATTATAAATAAGATACGGGATAAGACCAAGACCTTGACAATCCACATTGGATGATAATGACATTATAATTTACTGTATAATGTCCTCTCCTTCCCTGAAAAAATCGAATACAAAACATTAAATTTTTATTCTATTATAAAAATGAAATCGAATCCAATTATAGTAAATATCAAAAGTCTGTCTTAATATCAGAAGATAAAGTGAGCTCTGGAGTAGCTTTATTAAGAACAATTAAGTTTTCTGATCTAACTGGAATTTCTTAGCTTAGAAACAAAATTTGGAGAGCATTGTATGCATAAACTTAACTGGTATTTTTTTACATTAACATGTTTAAACTTGCTAGAATATATTATTATATACTGGTATTTTTCAACATTAACATGTTTAACCTTGCTAGAATATATACCGCCAAATGTATAGCGAAGGAAACGATTACAAAATTAGTATGACTTCATTAAAGCATTTGTGTTTTTAAGTTTTGATTCTTTTCAGTTTTTGTTTTATAATCATACAAATGTCAAAGTCTAATTTCAACTTACCAAGACCATACTTCCAGGGATTTATATTGATATACAATGTACATTGTACAATACATCCCCAATGATGATAGACAAAATTACCTCTTCTGTAGATTACAATTAGTGGTTAAAACGTTTGGACATCCAACTTAAAGAACCAACAAATCAAAGATCAATTCAAGTCCCAAAAGTTGTTAAGTCAATGAATAAAAGAGCGTTATTATAAAACTTTGGGGACTAGTGCAATATACAGCAAGTGCCTATGTATATCTAAATTAGAAAACTAAAAATGAGAAAGAAAAAAAACATCTACTTATAACTTATATTTCCAGTACATGACAATGAGGTAAATATTCGGTAATTAATCACTAGAAAAATCGTTCTTAGAACATCTTCATCCCATCTCCTATATTATTAAATTCTACCAAAATTCAAGTTTACACTAAAAGTTTTTAGATTGTTTTTTACACAAATATCACAGTAGAGTTTCTAGACATGAAATGACATTTTCTTGAGAAAAAATATTTGTTAGAACCAGCCGAAATAATTTTATACTATATAAATTGTTTGTCTACTAGAAATTGTGTTAATTGTCTGTTTTATTTTTATTTTTGTATGCTAGATTCATAACAAATTCAGCGGCAAGGTGTGCGCTAGTCCCCAAAGTCCCCAAATTCAGTCTAAATACTTCACGAACACTTTAAGATGGGCCCCAAGGTTTGTGACCCTAAAATATTGAATATTCGATCCATTATCCCCTCCCTTCCTCCCTGGGGGATTACATTAATTTTAATTTATCATACATTGTCTTGTCTATTAAGATCCCTTGATATGCCCTAGTTATTAAGCAGTAGCTGCGCTACTTAAAGTTTACCTTTTCTTGGTCCAGCCACGACACGACAATCTGACACATCCATGACCGGACAAGTTACATGACAGTATCCCCATTTACCAGGAATATATTCTCCCTAAATAAAACAGTAGGTATAGTTCCATTAGTGGTATTCACTCAGTTCAGCTACTTAGAATAGAAATTCTTTAACAATTTTGTGTTGAAAAAAACAAACGTTTCTTACAATATAATTCTCCTATAGATTTAAAACTTTTTATGAATAGTCCTGTAACAGTTAGGTTCAATTTAATTTTACAATTTTAGCTTTCGTGAAAACTTTTTTTAATATGATAAATATCCTATCCCCTTGATTTCTGAAATATTTATTTTTAGGACGATTAGTTAATGGAATATTTTCATGATATTATAATCAGTCTAAAAGTGCTTAATTAATTTTGTATATTTTTACATTTTAGAATGAATTTTAATTAAATAAAATAATCACTGAATTTTCTTGAATACAATGTTACTGAGAAAAACAAGGATGACAACTTCCATAAGTACCGAGCTCAACATACAAGATGGGCAGCCTTTTTTTCTTGATATATTTGGTTTCTTTTACATAGGGCAAAATGATTGAAAAAAGTTTAGGTTTATCATGGTCTTGACAAAAAATTTGAAAATGTATAAGTTCATATTGCAAACCATCAATTTCTTACAAAAGTACCTATATTTCTTTGATGAAAAATGTATAATATTTAGTAAAAGGAGTGGTAAATTGTAAAAATGTATTGAAATCAATGATCAATGTACTTTTACATTTTACAGCATTTGATGAAGTTTAGTCATGAATATTTTGTACTTTGAACTCAACAAAACATTTAATGACATTTCTTCAAAAAATCGCTTAACATTTCATTTTTTTTCATATAGAACCATGACGAAACTCTTTTTTTATATAAATATATCTAACAATAAGCTACTTATATTCACCCAAAAATTACTCAAATTCACTAGGGTAAGGGGGGGGAAGTTTCGGTAAGGGGCTATTCTCGGTAATTTCGACCTACCTTCATTAAATGACCTTTTTCTCCATGTTCCTTTCAAATGACAGAAAAAAATATAAAAGCAAATTTGTTCCTTATTAAATTGCCTACAAAAAAGTATAAAATGAATTTTTTGTGAGATGAATATTAAGGGTACTTATTGGGTCTCAAAGTCGGACGAAAATTTTTTTTTTCCAAAAATTTTTTAGTAGGTGTGTAAAGATCGACCTTCACAAAAATTGGTAAGACCTAGAGCTGATCTGAAAAACTTTTTGAACTAGAAATTGCCCGCTTTTTCCAAATCCGTTGAGAGCTTTAAAATCGGGTTAATATTTTTTTCAAAAATGACCAAAGTTGGCGCCGGGGGAAAAATCGGTAATTTCAAAAGAAATAAAAATTCAACTTTTAAGGTCATGTTTTCATGTTTTCTTTTGTCAAATCTATTATTCCATATGGACTTTTTAAGAATTAGGCCTAAAAATGAATAGAACAGATAAAAAACAAAAAAAAAATTAATTTTATTTTTTGAATCAAAATTTTGCGAGGAAAAAATCAAAATTTCTGGTCCTTTGAAAAAAAAATATTTTTGACATAGGAGGAATAGTCCGATCTTTATGAATTTTTTTGTGGTTAATCCCAATCACCTATACTAATTATGATTTATTACGCTTGTTTGGTCGTTTGGCCTTTTTTCATCGATTTTTTTAAGGTTAAAATGTAGTCAAGATTTTTTGCAAAGATGACACTTTTGCTTCAAATTCAATTTTTGAGGTCAATTTTTAATCAATTTTCATGTTTTTTGGGCTAAATCTATAGTTCAATGTGAGCTTTTTTAGGATCAGGCCTAAAAAGTAATAAAATACGTTTTTTTCTTATATTAATTTTAAGTTTTTAAAAAAAAAAATTTCGAAAAAAAAAATCGAAAATTCGCGTCTTTCAAAAAAATTCATTTTTAACATAGAAGGAATAGTCCGATCATTATGAAACTTTTTGTGGATAATCCCTATAACCTATACTAATTATGATTATTTATGTTCGACTGGCCGTTTGGCCGTTTTTCATCGATTTTTTTTAGGTTGAAAAAAATTACCGATATTTCCCCCGGTGGTGGGGAAATATCGGTAACTTTTTTGTGGTCAATTTCGGCCAACTTCTAAAAGTCCTAGGATAATGTCCTTTTAGGACCTGATAGTCCTTTCCGTAAGCTTTCTACTGGTCTTGGTTTCATTTGAAAATATTAATATTTACCCCATTTTTTTTCAAAAAAACCGAAAAAAAACCCGAAATTTCCCCCCCCTTACCCTAACGGAAGTTGCTTAAAATTAGTTGCTCTCGTTCTTCATTCAAAAAAAATTTATCTATTTTGAGGACATTACATAATAAAATGAAAACCAATTAAATAATAAAAATAACAATTATCATATTTTCTTAAAAGACCTCTGTTACTAGGTATTTGAATATTTCTGATTAAAAAGGGAACATTTTTGATAGACAAGATCCTGGAAAAAAAAAACATATTTATATGTACATATCTCTATTAAGAGCAGATTTAGAATATTCAGCCCTTAGAAAGGCATATGGAAAAGGTGAAAATTTGGGGTCTCAAGCGCCTTAACTGTCGCTTATCAGTGAACTTATAAGTAATTTTTTCAAAGGTTGCCATTTTTAGTTTTTTTTAGATTGTTTAGACCTTCCCCCTCTCACCCATACAAACTTTAAACTTGGATCGAATTTTAAATTCAACGATGTACCTACAATGTTTCTATCTGAATATTTTTAACTTGTAGAAGCTACGCTAATTATGTACAAAAAGATACTTGTTATACTTAAAATTGAAAAGCTTAGTAACAGACTTGTTAAAGTTAATGATTAAATCAATATTTTCACAATAATAATAATTAAGTTCATAAATATAAAATCAATAATAAATTGATTATGATATCATCCGTTTAAAAATTTCTCACAATTTATCAGATATCCGGCCAAATTACTAGATATTGAAGTAGCCAACAAAAAAAATTCTTCATAAACTGAGGTTTTATGATATAAAATTAAGGTCAAAACTTAAAAATTAAGTAACTAATAGATTATTTTACTTCTATGCAAATAATCTACTGAACTATTAATACCCTCAATCTGCAATATTAACCCCTAACGGTTGGAGGGTGGGCGGGGAGGTGGCGTTGAACCACCCCCCCTCTATGTTTTTTTTCTATCTCATTTTCTGGGGGGGGAGGGTGAATTTTTCATCCGCTTTTAATGATACATTTATTTTTTGTGTAGATTCCCTAGACCAATGTGAACTCAAAATGTAATTTACTTGGTTCATTTGTCGGTTGGTAATGCTCATATATTCCAGTATGAAATTTTGTGATTTTCTAATCTTCTATTCAAGATAGACGTTTTTTTTAATGTAGATTCCCTAAACAAATGAAGTTAACGTTTAGTTTTCTTAATACTTTGATTTGTCATTCATACAATAATAATACTTATTCTTTTCTTTAAAAAAAAACCGGTTTCGTAATTTCTATGGTTAATACATTTTTAATGACCAATGAACAACTGCGCTTTAACTAACGCTGTCTGTTTGACCATCCATTATTTATTTGTTCTTAAGATACTTAATGATATTGTTTGATATGTCAATTAATATCTCTGAAACGGGAACTTTACCTCTTCATCAACTTCTGTAGAACACCATGCGTCACGTAAACCAGAACTGAAATTGAAAATTTTAAAATCATTCGTTCTAATTTTTATTTTCACAATCCTAATTATATGCTACGACCTAATTTTTAATACCTAGGAATTTTTTATGTTCTCTAAAAGTATTTAAAACCAGTTTCAATTGGTAAGAGTAAAATTCTTTTCTATATTTTATTAACTCTTCTTGAGAAAAATATTAGGTTTTTATTATTTAAATTAAAGAAAATTCTTTTACATAGGAAATAAACATGAATGGGAGATGAATCGTTAATTTTACTGTATAAAGTAGCAGAGTTTTTTGTCTGAATCTTAAGATCTCTAAAATTGCAGGTCCGAATGGGTTGTAATTTCAAGAAAGATTGCTTAATGTAATAGGGTGGTTTTGGGCTATTGATAACCCCCCTCCCCCCTAGAGTCTAGTCGCCATACTAACTAATCAACTAATATAAAGACTTATAGATATGTTTCGCCTATGCTATAATACCTATTCATCCTAGGAATAAATATTCTAAACATTATAGAAATAGAATAAAATTCATGATATCAATATATATTCCTATTATTCTATTGAGTGCTAGATATAAAGAAGGCTTTATTATTATAAATGCAGTAGGCATTTTATGAGAAAAAGGTTTTTTGAGATGGGCGTTTTTTGAGATAGGCGTTTTCTGAGATGGGCACTTATTGAGATGACCCTTTCTATTTACTTTATTTGTACCAAACTATTACAGGAATGATCAGTATCATTTAAGTGTTAAACTTGTTCATAGAAACTCCTCACTATAAAAGAAGACCTACATATGTATATACTTTCAGTAAAAATTCATGAATGTGTTTAATGTCAGGGATCTTAAGGGATAAGACATTTCATTGACAGTAAATTATAACCGTTCCCATTGATGATTACGCATTGTGAAAATTTATATTATTGATATAAAAGTTTGAAAACCGTAGTACGCCAAAAGTACTACCAAAGTTTTCGAGACAACAAATAAAAAAACTTGTTAATAAAACTTTGGGTTCCAGTTTATTTTACAGTCCAATATCCCCTCCCTCACCGGTTTACGAGTATCAAAATAGGTTTGGTAAATTTTTATATCCTTTTATAAAGTATATAGTTAGGTTTTTTGTTAGTTTGTTTTGCTAGAATCCTACTAACTTCAGAACCTACTGAGACCACCATCTTAAAGGAACTTCACATAGGTCCTTGTGACGGTTAATTGCCATATTTCTACCCAACCCTCCCTCCTTCTTCTAATCTCTTAGATGTTAAGGTATTCAATTATGATTATTGACTTTAAAATCCTGGATCTTCATAAACCTATACCGTATAATTGAAAGAAATCAAGTCAGGGAAAGAAAACGAAGTATTGGGTTTCGTCGCATTTTCACAGTTGCTTTTCTCCTATTTCTGGTCCCTTCGGGGGGCTGTAACCCTGCGGGACAATCATTAACACTTACCTAACCTAAAATAACCTTTCAAAAGCTACTGTGGAAATGCGACGAAACCTGCTACTTCGTTTTCTTTCCCTGACCCCATTTCTTTCAATTATAACGTATAGGTTTATAAAGGTTCATGATTTTAAAAGTTAATAATCATAATTGAATACCCGAAACTTCGTTTTCTTTACATGATCCACGAAATCATATTTGTTGAGAGCCTTTGCTTTTTAAAGAAGTACAAGACTTAAGTTTCATACTTTAACTAAATGAAAGATACAAAGCAGATGCGTGCAGAAGGTGTGTGTTTTCACCCCCCTGGTGCACCCTCCTAAAACACCCCCCTTAAAAATTAACAGTGGGGTGAAAAAAGTGACGTTTACCTACTTTTTACATAGCCTAAAAAATCTCAATAACAAGCTCAAACAAAAATATTTTTATTTCTTGAGTGTATGAGGCTATTCTACTCTACATTAAATCTTACATCCCCCACCCCCCCCCCCCCACCCATGCAAAACCCGCAAGCCACTCGAACAAAGAATTTTAAAGAGTACGGGACTATTTCATACTTTTACTAAATGAAAGGTACAAAATATCCAGTATTAATATTAAATGTCTGAATAGAATTGAGGTTATTATATTCTAAATAAAAATTCTTTGATAAAGTATTTCTTTTATGTATTATTGTAACAATAAACAAGGATGTCAACATAATTCAGTAGTGAAGCTCGTCATCATTTGATATTTGACCAAAATAAAAGACAAGCGGAATTTGTAAGTTATATTGTTATAAGTTAAGTATATATTTATTGGTCAACAGTATCTTAAATTAAGCTGATAGTAACGTTTAAGAAAAAAAGGTGTATTTAATGAAGAATCTAAACAACTAAATTTAGCCATACATTTTTACCATTACCTCGTAAGGACGGGATTCTCCTTCGATTTAAGTGATCATCTAGAGAATCCAGAGCATCATCCACGTGTAATGGGATGCGATACTCTAACACCTAAGGATATAAGGTTAAGTAACACCCATTACACCAACAACCCTTTGATTGCACGACCTTTGTCTGAGAAGTCCTAACTATGCATGGTAGTGAGTTGCACCTGTTTAATTTTATGCTTCAAGACATTTCCCCTTTTCTTACTATTTATGTCGCACACCTGACATAGCAGCAGTAGGAACCTTTTTAAACGTTTTTAGTTATGACCAAGTAAGTCAGAAATAGCCGAGTGTATCCTATAACATTAAGGACGGACAAACAGACAAACAATGTGATTTTTAGAATAACTTCGTCCTACTAAAAATCCAGGATACAAAAATTCTTTTAACAAATTATTGTTCTTGAGAAGTGTTGAAATTAAGCGATGCTTTTCACCATTTATCATTTATGATGAAATATTCGTAATCTGTCATTATCACTGTATTTTGATATGTTGAATGGAATTTATATTTGATGTTGATAATGTTGACGTTGATGTTCATTTTGCTTATATGAAATACTATGATCTAGATCTATAGTTCAATGAACGAAAATATTCATGTTCTAACACTCTTGTATAATAAAATACAAATCATTTTTGTCTATTCAATTTATTTAGCAGAGGGGAGTGGTAATATGTGATCATACTTATAATAAAGTAAAAGTAGAACGATGTCTGTCTGTCCGTCTGTCCGTCTGTCTGTCTGTCCCTTAAGATCTCGGTAACCACTGAACCGATCGGATTCTACTCTTCAGGGTATCTACCTATTGGTCCTGTGGTGGTTTTAAGCTATTTTCTTGGGGGGTGGGACACCCCCAACCCTCCGAAAAACAAAAAATCCCCCCCCCATTTTTTTTTTTTTTTTTTTTTTTTGAAGGAGATTTCCATGGTCCTTACGATTTTCGCCATAATTTTTTTTTATCACCTCTTGGGGCAAAGCCCCTAGAGGCTAGGGGCGAAGCCGCTAGTACTTATAATAAAGTAACAGGATGTTTGTGTGTCTGTGTGTTTGTACCGAAGGATCTCGCTAACCGCTGAACTGATCGGGTTCTCCTTAACAGGGTATATTCCCATATGTCCCGGGAAGGTTTATAACTATTTTGGGGGAGGGTACCACCACCCTCCCTAGAGAAATTAATTTTTTTTTTAAAGGGAGAGGTCATTTTCTAGTAAATCCCGTAAAGGTGTGTGTTATAAGGCCTAAAAATAGTAGTAGAACGATAAGGTGCTCTAGATATATGTATTTCCTATTGAATAGAACAATAGGGAAATTTTTATTTTTTTTTGATAACCGTACCTGGATTATCTAAAAAAAATACGAAATTTCTATCAAACGCTTTGTTTGGCTCAAACTGACAAAAATTAAAAAAAAATATAATTATAATAATAATGTTTTCTATAGGTACAAGGTAAAAGTTAAGAACAATCTATACCATTAAACAAAGGAAGAAGTCATTCTTTACAGGTTGATTTATTATAATTATATTTTTTTTTATTTGTGTCAGTTTGAGCCAAACAAAGCGTTTGATAGAAATTTCAGATATTCCAGGTACGGTTATCAAAAAAAAAAAAAAAAATTTCTTCCCTATTGTTCTATTCAATAGGAAATACAAATATATAGAGCACCTTATCGTTCTACTACTATTTTTAGGCCTTATAACACACACCTTTACGGGATTTACTAGAAAATGACCTCTCCCTTTATCGATTTTAGAAAGAGAGTTCAACGAAAAATAAACGTCAAACGGTAAATAGCTATATTTTGAATATAAATAAAAACAATTAAAGTGCCACTAGAGGCCTCTAGGGGCGTAGCCGCTAGTGTGATCATAAAACAGTGTACTTAATGAATGTACTTTTAAAACATTGATCTCAACAAAACATTTCAGGTGATTTGTACAAAAATTTAAAAAGAATATATTTTTGGAGTTTTTCTTAACGCGTTAGGTTAAATTAACCTTTCCAGGGCCTGTTGTAAAGTTGAATGGAAAGAAGATCCATGAAGGAACAGCGATTAGCAAGATCTTTAAAAAAAAACAGACAGATAGACTCACAAACACACATCTAGACAGATACGACGGACATACATCCTGTTACTTTAAGATTAAGGATATTAACACGTATGTTTGAATATTTACAGTAGCTGAGCTTCCAAAATAGTTTTATATCAGCGTTTTCCCTCAAAGTACATTTTCGGGCACAGAAGCCCCTCACCATCTCATGTGTTATGGGTAGCCATGCAAGGTTAGGGCATCGCAGGAATAGGCCGAGAAGAGTTAGGGGCCCCTGTAGGGAACGAATATCCGCCCCCCCCCCCTCCTTATTTTCAGTTTATTTATAAAAGAGAGGAGGGAGGGTTTGAATGCCCGATACGACTATCAAGGAAAGCACCAAATAATGACCTGTGTACACATCTATCATAAACACGTCCATGATATTTGAATGGGAAGACACAGGGCTTGTACATCTCTACTCCGTGGGTTGTGTGACATCCTTAACAGATAAAATAGTAGCTCAGCTTCTAACAAACTTGCAATACTTGTTGGTCTGTTTGTCAGTCCTTGCTTTATAGTATACTCCCTTATTCCACAAATTACACAAGAACAGCCACACAATAAGAAAATGGCCTAAAACCATTACACCATAGTATTTAGATGTATGAGACCTACCTCAAAGGAATAACCTAATCAGAAAAGTAATTACTGAAATCTTTTGCATCAGACAAAAAAGTTTACTTTATATTATAGGGCTTATGATTAATGATAAAGGTAAAAGCATAACAGGTTTTCTAAGTTACATAAGTTGATAAGTTATATAAAATCAAAAAGTTTAGGTTACAATTTATAGTAAAACAGAACTCAATTTTATAAATAGAACATTTAATTAAGTTTGATATAAATATCTTTTATTGTGTTTTCATCATCCAATGGATATGGAATACTTGGATATTGTGACAGGGACAATTTTTGTCGTTGCTACAATGAGTCTATGATCCTCATATTTTTGTCAATACGATCCTCTGTGGCCAGAGGTAGTCATAAAAGGGGGGATGGTAACCTTTTATTAGCCAGCTGGGACAAACATTTTATCAGGGTTGTGTGCGAGAATCTTTCACAATTTCCACGTATTCTATATCATTATCCCTTCATCTAACACTCATGGACGCTATATATATCCTATCTTATAGTTTGTCCGTTAAGATCTCGCCAACCACTGAGTTAATTGAGTCCTCCATTTTAGGAAGGTTTATATAGCTTCCATAATGAAGAAGCTTTTTTACACCTTATAAGACTTTTTAAAATGTTATGCTCACGAATAAACAATTACATAATATCTAATGATTATACTAGGACTTTTAATTAAGTGTATTATTACCTTTTTGAGTATCAATTGTGCTATTCTTTTCTTCATGCCAATAGGATGTTCTGTAATCTAAATTAAAAACTTATTACTTCAGATTCTTTAATATATTCATTATTTTACTAGAATGTTTACCTAATTAAATTAATTTGTATTTTTTGTTTTCGAATTTATTTCTATAATAACTTCTGTCAGAGGGGGGGGGGGGAGTTTTGACACATTTGCGTAAACAGTCACAATAGGCTTTATTTTTGGACTGAGAGGACAGATTATTAAAAATAAAATATTTTTTTTAGATAAATTTTTCCAAGTTAAAGATTTTTTTGGGTAAACCTTTAGGTAGTTTCTGGACAGGCAAAAATTAAATTTTTTAAAGAGATAGAGGTCAACTCATAAAAGAAAATATGCATCATTTTTCTTCAAATATGTAAATAACATTCAAAAAGATGCATAGGTAGGTATTTTGTTTTATAAGTTGACCTCTAACACTCAAAAAAAAATTTTTACATTTTTTTTCCTGTCCAGAGACCATCTGGAGGCCTGCAGCTCCTGAACCTGGAGGCCTATCCAAAAAATCTAAAAACTTCAAAATTCATCATAAAAGGTTGATTTTATCTTTAATAACTTATCTCAGTCCAAAGATAAAGCCTATAATCACTACTTAGGCAAATGTGCCAAAACTCCCCCCCCCCCCCTCTCTCTAAAGTAGATAATTTTAATTCTTAAAAATTCTGCCCAGTCAAAGGGATGTATGGACCAACCATAATCATAAAAAATCAATTTGAGATATAGAAAAATTGTATCTAACCTGTTTGTAAATGGAACACAGGCCCCGTGTGGATTTTTACTAAAAAAGCAAGGATGACAACACTCAAAAGTAGCAAAGCACAAAAATCATGGATTGACAATCGGAAAAAGTGTAGGTATTAAAAAAGTTTAGTGGTCATTAAAGAGGTGTAGAAAAAATAGAAGAAATTTTAATAAGGAATAAACATAATAAAATAATTTTTACCTTCTGTGGTGCATCAATAGCGTTTCGGAATGACGGACAGTCAAGGTGAATTATAGAGTAGCTTCGCTACTAACCACTTATCAATCTATCTTACCAAATTTTTAAACTTAATAAAAACTACTTTATAACTTTGATATCAAATGCTTTACGTAAGTCTGAACTACCTACTCAATTAAAAATCTGCTTAATTACATACACTTTCTTTGATTATCAAGAGAGGGATGGGAACATATATAAATAAATATTACCTGAAGTATCATCATCATTACTAGCTGTTTTGGGTGTTGTTGAATCTGTTGTTGAACTTTCCGTAGTAGTAGTGGAACTATGGGTAGTTGCGACTGAACTTTGGGCAGTGACAGCTGAATTTTGGGAAGACGTAACAGTTGAACTTCGGGTAGTAGTAGCAGTTGAACTTTGGGTAGACATAACAGTTGAACTTTGGGTAGTAGTAGCAGCTGAACTTTGGGTAGTAGCAGATGAACTTTGTGTAGTAGCAGCTGAACTTTGGGTAGTAGCAGCTGAACTTCGGGTAGTAGCAGCTGAACTTTGTGTAGTAGCAGCTGAACTTCGGGTAGTAGAAACAGTTGAACTTTGGGTAGTTGTAGCAGATGAACTTTGGGCAGTGACAGCTGAACTTTGGGAAGTGGCAGGTGAACTTTGGGAAGTGGCAGGTGAACTTTGGGAGGTCGCAGCTAAACTTTGAGTTGTAGCAGATGATCTTTGGGTTGTAGCAGCTGAACTTACACTTAGAGTTGCACTTGGGGTAGAAGTGGTAGAGATAGGACTTGTAGCGGATGAACTTTTAGTTGTTGCAGCTGAACTAGGGCTAGTAGCGGCTGAAGTGGAAGTTGTAGTAGTTGTGCTGCTTGTTATTGGCTGATTGCCATCAAGCCCAAGCATATTATCATACTCAACGCTAAAGAAATCTCCTTCATCTTTATCAAATTCAATATCATGAATATTAATTTCGATCTCACTAGCGGCTTGCCCATTTACTTGATTGCCATTACCAATTCCAAATTCAAACTTCAAAGAACGCACCCCAGGTAGTTCACCTGTAAATAAAAAAAATCAATATTGTCTTACATTTGCTTAAAAAATTGAAAAATATGAAAAAAGTACCATTTTCCTTGACACTGCTAGTTTGCAAAGCAAATCATGATATAATAAAAGAAATATTTTTTTTAAGCTTACGAATACAAATACATGTTTGTAAAACTTTGGGTACTAGTATAATTTATAGTCTGATGTCAAATACCGCCCTTTGCATGTTGCACTCAGTCTCCTGTTAATCATTATAGGTATAAAAGTAACAAGATGTGTTTGTGTTTATCAAGGATCTTGCTAACCGTTGAACCGCGGTGGTCCTGGGAACTGTTTTGGGGGATGGTATGGTATCCAAAACATCTTTTTTAGATGTCTCCCCCCCCCCCCGCTATTTAAATATCCCTGAAGTGGAGAGTGGAGCCGCATAATAGAGAAAAATTCAAATAACAAATCTCCAAAAATATCCATAACTATCGCTTTTTTGAAACTTTATATTGTCCCTGCTTATTACATATTATGTTGAGTACCTACTCATGATTGTTCCACTATTGATATATGGTCAATAAATTCACCTGTCAAGGAATCTGTTGCATTTGGGGAAGTATCAGTTGGACTTGGGGAAGAATCAGTTGCACTTGGGGTAGAATCAGTTGCACTTGGGGTAGAATCAGTTGCACTTGGGGTAGAATCAGTTGCACTTGGGGTAGAATTAGTTGCACTTGGGGAAGAATTAGTTGCACTTGGGGAAGAATCAGTTGCACTTGGAGTAGAATCAGTTGCACTTGGGGTAGAATCAGTTGCACTTGGGGTAGAATCAGTTGCACTTGGGGTAGAATCAGTTGCACTTGGGATAGAATCAGTTGCACTTGGGGTAGAATCAGTTGCACTTGGGGTAGAATCAGTTGCACTTGGGATAGAATCAGTTGCACTTGAGGTAGAATCAGTTGCACTTGGGGTAGAATCAGTTGCACTTGGGGTAGAATCAGTTGCACTTGGGGTAGAATCAGTTGCACTTGGGGTAGTATTAGTTGCTCTTTTGGTAGTAGCGGTAGAGCTAGGACTTGTAGCAGTTGAACCAACACTGGCAGCAGTTGAACTTCTGGTTGTTGCAACTGAACTAGAGCTTGCAGCAGTTGAACTTTCGGTAGTATTTGTTGTTGTATAAGTAGTTGTGGTAGTAGATATGCCATCTTTGACAATTGTTGAGGATTCCACATTTGATCTTGTCATGTTTGTTGAAGAAGGCCGTCTGAAGGGAAGACGGATCACAAACATATTCATATTCGCACCTAAAATAATAAAACAATGAACATCATTAAAAACCCTTAAAAATAATCCCTAAAGAACATTCCTTACCTACTCGTTTGTGATTCATTTTCAGTTTTCAATAAAATCTCCAAACTTAAAAAGGGGGGGGGCGGATAATTACAGAGATCTTGAAATCAACGTAGTAAATTCCTAATGATTTAAAGGGTTGTCACGAAGTTAAATTTCAAAGTCATTAGGTATATGTTTAAAAATCAGTAATATTAACTATGATATCATACGCCTAGCTTAAGTCTACACTACAAATCATAAAAAAAACCTACTTTAATCACACTTTCTTTAAATACAGGGTGTCCCTCGTAAACTGTTTTTTTTTTTTTTAACGCTTATTACTCCCTTAATATTTGAGCTATCATAGTAAAATAAAAAGTATTTTGCAGCCTACTACTGACCATTTTATGATATAGTGATGAAAAATCCGCAAAGTTAACAGAAAAAAATCTACAAGGTAATACATAACAGGCTGATTTTAGTGAATATAAGACTAATTCACAAGAAAATATGCCTTAGTTAACTGTTAAAGCAGCTAGTGGTCAAACAGTGGATCACAAAGACTTACTCCATACATTATAAGAACTGGCATTGTAGTCTAATTTAATTATCTGGTATATTTCAGGTTCTTGTGTGCATTTGAAGCGAGCTCACATGAAAAATTAACGCAGAAGATCAATATTGTGCTTATTTTCACATATTGTTCACTTATATTACACTTCAGATTCTTGAATATTGGGAATTTTTGGTTTGCCATGTCAAACCAGTTCTATTAGTGTGCTTAGAAAGTCTGAGCGACCAGCTGTTTGGCCCCTAGCTCATCCTAAAGTTCACAAAGCAAATATTTTCTTCTGGGCCGGTTAGTCTAAATTTGATAAAATGAAACTCTTATGTAATACCTCGTAGATTTTTTCCTGTTTATTTTGTGGATTTTTCATCATGATCCCATAAAATGGTCAGTAGTAGGCTGCCAAATACTTTTTATTTTACTAAGATAGCTCAAATATTTAGGGGAGTAATAAGCGTTTCAAAAAAAAAACAGTTTACAAGGGACACCCTGTATTTAGAGATCGGAACATTAAAACGTCAATATTACCTGTAGTATTATCATTGACATCATACAAGTGACCCATATCATCATTGTTAGTTTCTTTATTGGTGTCATCAGGAGCCACAACACTAGACTGAGCTGTTATGGATATATAATTTGATTGTTCAGTAGTTGGAGATGGCTGAATGTTGATTGATTCAAAGGTCTGATAAATTGCAGAGGTTAATGGTCGTATGGGTCTGTATGTGCTAGTAGGGCGAAGTTGATTTATGGTTGAATGTATAGGCATGAAAGTATTTCCAGCAGAATATGACGGGTTGTTCAATGGATAAGAAGATATTGTTGGACTATTTATAACAGAGAAATGTGGTGTTGTTGTAGAATCATGAGCATTTGTTGGATATTGATTATTGCCTGTAATAGAATGGCTGCCAGATGACTGGGGAATTGCACTATCATATGTAATAGATGATTGGAGCATAGCAGCTGATGGAATATATTCATTTCCTAGATTCATTGACAAGTCTCTCTCTCCAGATGGTAGTAAACTCAATGAGGGATGCATACTTGTAACAGAGGAGAATGGGACTGACATTGCCTCATATGTCATCGGGGAGTGACTTACATGAATGCTCTGTGTGACAGTAGAGTGAGGCGATGAATATAAATGTGTTGGTCTTGGCCGAAAGTATGTTGCATGTGATGAGGGACTTCCTGTTGAAGGATAATGATCTTCAGAGGGGTGTACAGCAGTTGTAAAGTGACTAACTATTGATGGATTAGGATCTTCATATAAGTAGTCAACTGTTGAAGATTTAATTGGATCTTTATATGCTGGTGTTGGGCCATAGTGTGTGACTGATGATGGATACTCATTGAAAGAAGGGTGCACCGTTGATGGGTTCATTGCTGGGTAACCAATATATGATGAGGTTGAATGATATGCGTGGTGAGTGGTTGAAGGTGAATGAAAAGGAACAAAGGTTGAAGTGGTTCGATGTCTAAGGCCGTCTTCAGTAAATCCAGGTTCAGATCCTGTTAGGGTATAGGTATATGGATGCACCTGACCGTGTTCAGTAAATTTAGGATCTATTCTTGTTAGGGTAGGGGTATGCATTTGGTCATGTTCAATAAATCCAGGTTCTGATTCCAAAAAGGTGGGGGTGTTGGTAACAGGATGCCACTGGCCATGTGCAAAAAAACCAATTTCTGATTCTGTAAAGGTATGGGTATATGGATGCCAATGGCCGGTTTTAATATATCCATGTTCTGATCCTGTGATGGGTGGGGTATTGGTAGATGGATGCATCTGATCATGTTCAATAAATCCTGGTTCTGATCCAGATGCCATCTGGGCAATTCCTAAAAAATACAATGTGTCTAAAAAAAAAGCATTTTCCAATTTTGGGAATCAACCAAAAAGAACATGAAAAAAATAATTATAGGTCCATATTCTCTGAAAAAATGTACATAACATTTACTTTAGGTGTTTTTCGATATCTCTAAAAATGCGGCAGTACTAATAGGTACATGTAGGGTAAAAATGCTTGATCCTAAATCTGTGATAACAATTAGATTCAATTAACTTATTTATTTTGCAACATAGAGGTTTTAAAGTACAATATTAAATTAATAAAAGGTTAAATCATTGTCCCCATTTGAGATTTTTTACATATTTTTTTTGCTTCATGCAAGGAGCTTTTTAGATTATTCAAAATTTTGTTTTTCCTATTTCTCTATGACAAAGTCATTTTTATTTTAAAAATCTCTTAATACTGTGCGCATTGATAAATAAAACAAGTCACTTTTTATTCCATTTCAATACCTAAAAAATAAGCAAGTTATCTTTGTTTTAAATTGTTGCTAAAAATGCGTTTTCTTAGATTAACTATGTTTTAAGAGTTGATCTGCCATGACCTGTTAATCCAAATTTAGATATTAAGAGATTATAGAGGGAGTGATGAGGTACGGACATGAGAATTTGTTAATACTAAGAATACAGATTCAAGCAAACATAAAAATTCAGTTTTGTTTTCAAAAAAGACATTTTAAATTAAATTTTAAATTTAATTTTTAGAGTATTTTGTTATCCATGCTAAAATGTAGTTTTCAAGTAAAAAGAAGAATTTAATTGATCGGTATAGCCCTAAATTCTTCAAGAATAGAAACACACATAATTTTGAAATCTTTAAGCTCTAAAAAACGCTATTGTTTTAAAATACATTAAAACCACCTTTTATAAAATTGATCCATATTTTTATAGAGAATAATAATATATAAGGGGCGGGGGGAAGTTTGTACAGTTAAAGGAAATGAAAATTCAGTATCAAATTTTGCCCTGGCCGTTTGGGCTTGTTTTTATAGTTATCAACCTAATTCTTTTTGTAGACTCTCTTATATGATTGGATCTACCTGTAAAACTTTAAAAATTGAATTTTGGGACTTTCCTTCTAGGGGCTAGTGGAGCAAAAGACCCCTCCAAACACTAAAATGTTATGTTATGAGCTCATTTTTTAAGATATCGAGCTGATTTTTTAAATGGAACCTTTTATTAAATAGATGAGTTGATTAGCCACCCCATATTTCATTTTTGCACTTTACTTCTAGGGGCTTTTGGGGTAAAACAACCCCCCCAAATACAAAATTTTTAAGTTTTGAGCTTACAAACCCCTAGAAGTAAAGTACAAAAATGAAATATGGGATGGCTAATCAACTCTTTTATGTAATAAAAACTTCCATTTTAAAAATCAGCTCGATATCATAAAAAAATAAGCTCCTAAATAAAAATTTTAGTGTTTGGGGGGGTCTTTTGCTCCACTAGCACCTGGAAGGAAAGTCCCAAAATTCAGTTTTTAAAGTTTTACAGGTAGATCCAATCATAAAAGAGAGTCTACAAAAAGAATTAGCCTGATAACTATAAAAACAAGCCCAAACGGCCAGGGCAAAATTTGATACTGATATTTCATTTCCTATAACTGTACAAAACTTCCCCCCCCCCTTATTTTTTTCATACTCTTACTGGTTGTTTCCCAAAACCGGAAAACGCAGTTTTTATTGAGACACCCTGTAGATATCTATAATATTAAACTGAACAATAGGGTGAGGGTGTGTCCTTCCCATTATGTCTTATGGATTCGCCACTAGATGCTTTAAATGTATATTAAAGTATCATGTTAAATGGCCGGCAGACCAATGAATCAGTCAAACTATATACTGGATGCTAATAATAGGTGAAGGAAAATCTCCACAAAAAATCAGCCAATTATCTTCAAAAGGATCCGAGAATATTGCGATTTCCTAGAAAGTTTCAGACAGACATACAGACGAACAGTGTTAATTATACATTGGCTTCACTTCTAAAAACAAACTAACTTTTTTTCATTAGGTAATAGTAATAACTTTTTCTCTTATAAATTAGAATTAGCATTTTAAATCTCTCAGAAGGAATATCATTTGCATATCATGAATTGTATAAATAATCTAGTGGCTACGCCTCTAGAGCCATCTAGGGCCCTTAAAGGGCGAATATAGGTTGAATATGGTATGGGCTCAAAAAAACCGTGCCATTCCTTAGATTATATATAACTTAAAGATATTGACATATCTAATTGTATAAGTCTGTTTATAGCTTAAAACCTGTCAAACTCAAGATAATATTATGTAATTAGTGTGGTTCCCTAAGAACTCTAACACCCTAGTATCACACAAGGCTTCGTGGCAAGGTTGAATTAAAAAGCTTTCGTTAAAGGATAGTCGTAATAACGTGGAAACCAATTAATCAGGGGTAAATATACCCATCTTCTACCTTCATACAAATTATATAAAGTAAAATATTTAAAAGTTTAAAAAAACATCAAATAATGTAAAAAGTAAAAAAAAATAATCGATAAAATTTTCTTGGAGGAAGAATAATTTCAAATTCCTGTTTTTTTAAGGTTCGTGTGTGTGAGTGTTGAAAATGCGTACTTGAGGATATTTATATTTTCCAGAATTAACCAATGATCTTTGTACAGAAAATAAACTTTAAGACGTATTATTTACCCTAGTCAATACTATTGGCGCACTTTTACGCAAATTATTTTTACGCTTTTTAAAAATTGAATTAAAGAGTATATAATCTAAAATAATAAACATTTAAATTATCATTTAAGATGCGTGCCATTGTAATAGTCAATCAAACTTAAGCAAAATAGTCAAAAAAAAGTCTTGTAAAGGGCTAAAATAAACGGTTTGTCATCAATCTGATTTATCATATGTTCAATTGAAACAGAAAATTGCAAAATCTACTTAAGGATTTTTTTGAATTTTTAAATTTGGCATAGATATTCTAAAAGTATGAAATTGCCCTTTCATATAAGCTCATATCATATCGAACCTATATTCGCCCTTTAAGGGTGGGTGGAGTGGCTGTTGTTAACCCCTGCCAATTTTCAATTTCAGTCTTAAAAAAATTTTGTGGGGGATTATCTTTTTTAAATTAACGATTTCTCTTAGCAGGGTGGTGGTTACCTCCCACAAAATAGTTAAAACCCCCAGTGGATCTATGAGAAGCCATATTGTAAAGGAGAGCCATATCGGCCCAGCGTTTAGTGAAATCCTTCGCTACAGACAAAAAAAAGCATTACTACTTGCCAAATACATATTTGACCTGGTATCTGATTCATAATTTGCTGTGGAACCAGGCCAGATGGTACCATGGTCTGGTTTCCAATCACAAAAACATAAACATTTGTCTGCTTTCCACAACATCCAGATCTTTCTGCTAGAAAATGTGTTGATTTATTAAAGTTTTTATCATACCTATAATTGTACATTTTTATATTCGTAGAAAACTGAATATAATATGTTGCTAGATATGATTTTTTTCGTATGGATGAGAACTGGTTCTAATCTACCGGATATCAGTCGATTTCGAATGATAACGAGAAAAAGTGTTACAGGTTTTTTGTCAAAGTTCCTATAAATCGCAGACCCACTAGCATTCTATCCGTTGAAATAAATTGAAAATCAGAGGGATAATTTTGGTTTTAGGTAGACCCGCTTGGTTAGAGCCCCTAAGGCACTCGCAGGAGTTAGGCACGAAGAAACAATATCAGGGGGGTGGGAGGGTTAACAAAGTTTTTCTACAAACAAATTTCATGAGATGGTAGGGATTAAGGATAACAAAACAAAGAAAAGAATTTGCACACCATAAGAACAGTTAAACCCTAACCAAAAAAAAATCTTAAAAGCTAAAATAGTAGGTAAGTATGCAATAAAGTTCGATTTTACGCGTATTTTCTAAATTTCATTATTTTTTATAATTCTCCTAAAATGGAGAACTCAATTGGTTTAGTGGTTAACGAGATCTTAACGGACAAACTAAAATACTGACCATCGCTATGTGAATAATATTGAGCCAATTCAAATAACACATTCCTGAAGAATAATCTTGAGCCAACTCCATAGCCCTACTGAACAGATCCATGCTAATCTTCACCATAGAATTGTCTTTAAAATCAATCAATATCTTGGCACAATTAGAGGAGGCTAGTTGGAAACGCAGATTTAAATAGCTGCCATAGTCGAAGGAGTCCCTAGAAGATTGCATAGTCTTCTGTATAAACTCTTTGAAGATATTAAAAAGAGGGCTTAGATTGTTGTGAATCCGTTGGCTTATCTCAACCTAAAGAATGAACGATATAATATTTATTTTAAAGTAAAATAAATATTTCTTATAAAAAAACCGTGCATGGAAGGGGATATGCCATGCACACAGTGAGCTCAAAGTTTCAAAGATCATCCCAATTAAAAACATTAGAGTGAAACACTAGAGAGGGAGAAAGGGTTTAATAACTGTATCTCCCCATCGCAACCGCCTTGTGCAACCTTTCTATTGGGTCATTAAAATCAACCAATGTGTCGCTTATATTAACACAGCCAAGTAGCAGAAAGTAATTTAGAAACAGACGAAAGAGGTCTTACAAAAGGAAGGGAGGTAGTTGTCCGTACATATATCTATTCAAAAACTAGTAAATTGATAATAAACAAAAGTACTTCTTTGGTATATTAGATTTATTAGTTGAAAATTTTAAACACTCCTAGTTTTTTTACAAACCAATCAAAATTCAACAAAAATACCTAAAGGTTTAGGTCAACGACTATGAGATCATGTCCATTGTCCATATACATAAGGTACCACCAGTAAAATTTACACTTAACATTACAATCTCCCATCCTCCCAGAAAGTTATCAAGTATCTATTTACCTCTCTAATAGGTTTTTAAAAAATGAGATCTCTCAAAGAGATTTAACCTGTTAAATCAAGAGAAACAAAAACAATTACATTCAATAGAAATGAAGCTGTTAAAAAACATACAGACAGACTTGCTCTTACCTTATAAGTCATCTGTTGATTTTGAAGAGCTCTTGTGAGTGATGAAACCAACTGCTTAAGATCATCCCTAGTCTTTATAGACTCACTAACAGAGTCCACCAGCTCCTCAAGAAACTCTTGGTGCTCGTGTTTAGCTTCTGATACGTGTGACTCGTAATTATTTATGGCATTGTATAACAATTCCTAAAAAGAAAAAAATACTTATATAATATAATTATAAAACAAATTTAAATACCTAAATTGTTCCTTGATAAACCAGACTAATGAAATGGATATAAGATAAACGTGGATATAATGACACAGGACACGTTGTCGTTAATTTAGCTTGCTAATATTATTTGCTCATTTATTGGTCAGAAGGAAAGGAGGGGATTGCGTAAAGAAGGTGGTTATTTTAGTAAGCTGCGAGCATCGTATTATCAGAGCACATGAAAATCTGGTGCAACATTCAAGTAATAATATATCGATTACTAATGGGCATAGATTTATAGAAAGAAAGAAATGGAGGGAAAATGTGCGTGTTTGATTAAAAAAGCAATTATTACCTTAACGCTGTCAGCCCACCTGTCCATGACCTCAACAACCTCTTTATTGTCTATTTCTCCAGTATTAGACTCCAAAAGATGTTCAGTGAAAACAAAAGCAGCATCATAAAAATCCACCACAATTTTATCCAGAATATTTTGAAGTTTCAAGTAGAAAGGGTCAGCAAGGCGCAGCACATTATCAATATTGATCACATTTTGTGTGAACTGCTGATTTTGACGGTATTGCTGACATAGAGACAGAATTTCCTTCTTATGAACAGCAAACAACTCTTTTAGTTTGTCAATACTCTGCTCTTGAACTCCTTCAAATGTATCATCAATGTGTTGGGATACTGTAACAGCTGTTTGAAAATTATCGTGGTCCAACATTGACATATTATTGATTATTTGCTGTTTGATTAAATCTTTTTGAATGCCAAAATCAATAAGAGTCTCATTAACAGCAATTTCTAGGATATTATTTGTATTGACACCATGATTGTTTAAAGATTCATCAACAAAATCAGAGCCTATTTCATGTTCAGTGTTAGAATTATAAAAAGCAACCAAATCTTCAAATACTGCATTGATAACGTATAGCTCGTCAAAGACTGCAAAGCCCGGATTTATTCTTTCACTGTTGATTGTAGCAGCAAGTTTATTACCTACACCCTCAACAAGGAGTTCTCCAACAGCTGACATTTCATTAATAGTGTTTTCCATGTGATGATTGACTTCATACGCGGCTGGTAATATGACTCTCAGAAGTTCAAAGGCAGCTCTTCCCAAATGCCCTTGGATAAGATCAGTATAAATTTCCTGTGGCGTAAAATACTTATTTTAAGATTGGACAAAAGAAAAAAATTGTGATCTTCTAACTTAATAAAATAATAGGTATTTTTGCTATCTTAATTTTCATAGAGTATGGTTAAATTAAACTTAAAATAAAGTAACATAAAGTCTGTCTGTCTGTACCGAAGATTCTCACTGACCGCTTAACCGATATAGTTCTCCTTTACAGGGTAGGTTCTCATTGGTAATAGGAATGTTTATAACTTTTTTTGGGGAGGGTACTACCACCCTCCCAGAGAAATCGCCCCTAGAAAATAATTACACCCCCCCCCCCAAAAAAAAAAAAAAATTATTTTTTTTACTTTTTCTTTTTACTAGTGGCTTCGCCCCTAGCCTCTAGGGGCTTCGCCCCATGAGGTAATGGAAAGTCAACCCTCCAGAATAATTTTATAGTTATATTTTCAAAAAAGTTATTCTTTGCCGAATTACTCTTTAGTAAAAGGGGGATGTGGAAAATAACCATTTGGGCAGGGGGGGGGGGGTTTACTCGAGAACCCTTAGAGCTAGAGGGAGCTAATTTTGGATATAAGCTTCTATGGGGCCAAAGTTACTTTTAAAATTATCGTCGACCCCCCACCCCCCCCCCCCCCAATTTTTTTTTTTTTTGGGGGGGGGGGGCGGGTGGATTATACTATAGGATGTTTCTCATAAACGACTTGAGATAAATGGAGCAAACCTTGGGATACAAGTTTTGTAGGCCTATATTTGATTTTAGAATTATCGTTGACCATCCACCCACCCCCAAACCCCTAATTTAGGGGGGGGGGGCGGGTGAATTATACTATAGGGTGTTTCTCATAAACGACTTGAGATAAATGGAGCAAACCTTGGGATACAAGTTTTGTAGGCCTATATTTGATTTTAGAATTATCGTTGACCAGCCACCCACCCCCAAATCCCTAATTTGGGGGGGGGGGGGTGAATTATACTATAGGGTGTTTCTCATAAACGACTTGAGATAAATGGAGCAAACCTTAGGATACAAGTTTTGTAGGCCTATATTTGATTTTATAATTATCGTTGACCACCCACTCACCCCCAAACCCCTAATTTTTTGGGGGGGGAGGGCGGGTGGATTATACTATAGGGTGTTTCTCATAAACGACTTACAGCAATTTTATTTTGGGTGCTACTCCCTTAGTTTTAGAGATAATTGGATGAAATCTTTTGGGCTGGGTCACTAATTACCCCAACTATTGGCATCTTTAAAAAAACGGCTGCGAGACCGCCGCTCCCGCCGCCCGCCGCCGTTTACCGCCGCCACCAAAAAATTTTTTTTTATTGCATTTCTCGCCGAATTAGGCAGTTTGGAATCATTTGAGACCATGTTATTTTTTTCAAAAATTTCCCGCCGCCGTTTTTTTGAAAAGATACCAATAGTTGGGGTATTTAGTGATCCAGCCCAAAAGATTTCATCCAATTATCTCTACTACTAAGGGAGTAGCACCCAAAATAAAAGTTGAAACAAAATTGTAAGTAAAGGGGGGGGGGAAATGTGGTGACTCGTTACACGACATACCAGCAATTTTATTTTGGGTGCTACTCCCTTAGTTTTAGAGATAATTGGATGAAATCTTTTGGGCTGGGTCACTAATTACCCCAACTATTGGTATCTTTAAAAAAAACGGCGGCGGGACCGCCGCTCCCGCCGCCGTTTACCGCCGCCACCAAAAAAAAATTTTTTATTGCATTTCTTGCAGAATTAGGCAATTTGGAATCATTTGAGACCATGTTATTTTTTTCAAAAATTTTTCGCCTTACAAGCAACCCTGCGGGGGATTTAGTCATTTTTTTCAAATTCTCAAAAAAAATAACATGGTCTTAAATGATTCCAAATTGCCTAATTCGGCGAGAAATGCAATAAAAAATTTGTTTTGGTGGTGGCGGGCGGCGGGAGCGGCGATCCCGCCGCCGTTTTTTTTTAAAGATACCAATAGTTGGGGTAATTAGTGACCCAGCCCAAAAGATTTCATCCAATTATCTCTAAAACTAAGGGAGTAGCATCCAAAATAAAAGTCGAAACAAAATTGTAAGTAAAGGGGGGGTTGGGAAATGTGGTGACTCGTCACACAACATACCAGTAATTTTATTTTGGGTGCTACTCCCTTATTTTTCGAGATAATTGGATGAAATCTTTTGGGCCGGTGTCACTAATTACCTCAACTATTAATATCTTTAAAAAAAAACGGCGGCGGGACCGCCGCTCCCGCCGCCCGTCGCCGTTTACCGCCACCACCAAAAAAATTTTTTTTATTGCATTTCTTGCAGACTTAGGCAATTTGGAATCATTTGAGACCAAGTTATTTTTTAAGTCCCCCGCAGGGTTGCTTGTAAGGCGAAAAATTTTTGAAAAAAATAACATGGACTCAAATGATTCCAAATTGCCTAATTCGGCGAGAAATGTAATAAAAAAAAAATTTTTGGTGGGGGCAGTAAACGGCGACGGGCGGCGGGAGCGGCGGTCCCGCCGCCGTTTTTTTTTAAAGATACCAATAGTTGGGGTAATTAGTGACCCAGCCCAAAAGATTTCATCCAATTATCTCTAAAACTAAGGGAGTAGCACCCAAAATAAAATTGCTGGTATGTCGTGTGTTAAGTCACCACATCCCCCCCCCCTTTACTTACAATTTTGTTTCGACTTTTATTTTGGGTGCTACTCCCTTAGTTTTAGAGATAATTGGATGAAATCTTTTGGGCTGGGTCACTAATTACCCCAACTATTGGTATCTTTTTAAAAAAACGGCGGCGGGACCGCCGCTACCGCCGCCCGCCGCCGTTTACAGCCGCCACCAAAAAAAAAATTTTTTATTGCATTTCTCGAATTAGGCAATTTGGAATCATTTGAGACCATGTTATTTTTTTTGAGAATTTGAAAAAAATGACTAGGTCCCCCGCAGGGTTGCTTGTAAGGCGAAAAATTTTTTTGGTGGCGGCGGTAAACGGCGACGGGCGGCGGGAGCGGCGGTCCCGCCGCCGTTTTTTTTAAAGATACCAATAGTTGGGGTAATTAGTGACCCAGCCCAAAAGATTTCATCCAATTATCTCTAAAACTAAGGGAGTAGCACCCAAAATAAAATTGCTGGTATGTCGTGTGTTAAGTCACCACATTCCCCCCCCCCCCCATTTACTTACAATTTTGTTTCGACTTTTATTTTGGGTGCTACTCCCTTAGTTTTAGAGATAATTGGATGAAATCTTTTGGGCTGGGTCACTAATTACCCCAACTATTGGTATCTTTAAAAAAAAACGGCGGCGGGATCGCCGCTCCCGCCGCCCGCCACCACCAAAACAAATTTTTTATTGCATTTCTCGCCGAATTAGGCAATTTGGAATCATTAAGACCCGCCGCCAATTACCGCCGCCACCAAAAAAAAAATTTTTTATGTAGTGTGTTAAGTCACCACATTTCCCCCCCACCCCCCTTTACTTACAATTTTGTTTCGACTTTTATTTTGGGTGCTACTCCCTTAGTTTTAGGGATAATTGGATGAAATCTTTTGGGCTGGGTCACTAATTACCCCAACTATTGGTATCTTTTAAAAAAACGGCGGCGGGACCGCCGCTACTGCCGCCCGCCGCCGTTTACAGCAGCCACCAAAAAAAAAAATTTTTATTGCATTTCTCGCTGAATTAGTCAATTTGGAATTATTTGAGACCATGTTATTTTTTTCAAGAATTTTTAGCCACCATTTACAGCCACCACCAAAAAAAATTTTTTTATTGCATTTCTTGTCGAATAGTTGGGGTAATTAGTGACCCAGCCCAAAAGATTTCATCCAATTATCTCTAAAACCAAGGGAGTAGCACCCAAAATAAAATTGCTGGTATGTCGTGTGTTAAGTCACCACATTTCCCCCCCCCCCCTTTACTTACAATTTTGTTTCGACTTTTATTTTGGGTGCTACTCCCTTAGTTTTAGAGATAATTGGATGAAATCTTTTGGGCTGGGTCACTAATTACCCCAACTATTGGTATCTTGTAAAAAAAACGGCTGCGAGACCGCCGCTCCCGCCGCCCGTCGCCGTTTACAGCCGCCACCAAAAAAAAATTTTTTATTGCATTTCTCGCCGAATTAGGCAATTTGGAATCATTTGAGACCATGTTATTTTTTTCGAGAATTTGAAAAAAATGACTAAATCCCCCGCAGAATTGCTTGTAAGGCAAAAAATTTTTGAAAAAAATAACATGGTCTCAAATGATTCCAAATTGCCTAATTCTGCAAGATATGCAATAAAAAAAAATTTTTTGGTGGCGGCGGTAAACGGCGACGGGCGGCGGGAGCGGCGGTCTCGCAGCCGTTTTTTTTAAAGATACCAATAGTTGGGGTAATTAGTGACCCAGCCCAAAAGATTTCATCCAATTATCTCAAAAAATAAGGGAGTAGCACCCAAAATAAAATTGCTGGTATGTCGTGTGTTAAGTCACCACATTTCCCCCCCCCCCCCCCCCTTTACTTACAATTTTGTTTCGACTTTTATTTTGGGTGCTACTCCCTTAGTTTTAGAGATAATTGGATGAAATCTTTTGGGCTGGGTCACTAATTACCCCAACTATTGGTATCTTGTAAAAAAACGGCGGCGGGACCGCCGCTACCGCCGCCTGCCGCCGTTTACAGCCGCCACCAAAAAAAAAATTTTATTGCATTTCTCGCCGAATTAGGCAATTTGGAATCATTTGAGACCATGTTATTTTTTTCAAGAATTTGAAAAAAATTACTAAATCCCCCGCAGGGTTGCTTGTAGGGCGAAAAATTTTTGAAAAAAATAACATGGTCTCAAATGATTCCAAATTGCCTAATTCTGCGAGAAATGCAATAAAAAATTTTTTTTTGTGGCGGCGGTAAACGGCGACAGGCGGCGGGAGCGGTGGTCCCGCCGCCGTTTTTTTTTAAAGATACCAATAGTTGGGGTAATTAGTGACCCAGCCCAAAAGATTTCATCCAATTATCTCAAAAACTAAGGGAGTAGCACTCAAAATAAAATTGCTGGTATATCGTGTGATGAGTCACCACATTTCCCCCCCCTCGTTACTTACAATTTTGTTTCGACTTCTATTTTGGGTGCTACTCCCTTAGTTTTAGAGATAATTGGATGAAATCTTTTTGGCTGGGTCACTAATTACCTCAACTATTGGTATCTTTTAAAAAAACGGCGGCGGGACCGCCGCTCCCGCCGCCGTCTATAGCCGCCACCAAAAAATTTTTTTTATTGCATTTCTCGCCGAATTAGGCAATTTGGAATCATTTGAGACCATGTTATTTTTTTCAAGAATTTGAAAAAAATTACTAAATCCCCCGCAGGGTTGCTTGTAGGGCGAAAAATTTTTGAAAAAAATAACATGGTCTCAAATGATTCCAAATTGCCTAATTCTGCGAGAAATGCAATAAAATAAATTTTTTTGGTGGCGGCGGTAAATGGCGACGGGCGGCGGGAGCGGTGGTCCCGCCGTCATTTTTTTTAAAGATACCAATAGTTGGGGTAATTAGTGACCCAGCCCAAAAGATTGCATCCAATTATCTCTAAAACTAAGGGAGTAGCACCCAAAATAAAAGTCGAAACAAAATTGTAAGTAAAGGGGGGGGGGGGGGGAAATGTGGTGACTCATCACACGACATACCAGCAATTTTATTTTGGGTGCTACTCCCTTAGTTTTCGAGATAATTGGATGAAATCTTTTGTGCTGGGTCACTAATTACCCCAACTATTGGTATCTTTAAAAAAAACGACGGCGGGACCAACGCTCCCGCCGCTTGTCGCCGTTTACCGCCGCCACCAAAAAAATTTTTTTTATTGCATTTCTCGCAGAATTAGGCAATTTGGAATCATTTGAGACCATGTTATTTTTTTCAAAAATTTTTCGCCCTACAAGCAACCCTGCAGGAGATTTAGTAATTTTTTTCAAATTCTCGAAAAAAATAACATGGTCTCAAATGATTCCAAATTGCCTAATTCGGCGAGAAATGCAATAAAAAAAATTTTTTGGTGGCGGCTGTAAACGGCGGCCTACAAGCAACCCTGCAGGGGATTTAGTAATTTTTTTCAAATTCTCGAAGAAAAAAAACATGGTCTCAAATGATTCCAAATTGCCTAATTCGGCGAGAAATGCAATAAAAAAATTTTTTTGGTGGCGGCTGTAAACGGCGGCGGGCGGCGGGAGCGGCGATCCCGCCGCCGTTTTTTTTTTAAGATACCAATAGTTGGGGTAATTAGTGACCTAGCCCAAAAGATTTCATCCAATTATCTCTAAAACTAAGGGAGTAGCACCCAAAATAAAAGTCGAAACAAAATTGTAAGTAAAGGGGGGGGGGGGAATGTGGTGACTCGTCACAGGACATACCAGCAATTTTATTTTGGGTGCTACTCCCTTAGTTTTAGAGATAATTGGATGAAATCTTTTGTGCTGGGTCACTAATTACCCCAACTATTGGTATCTTTAAAAAAAACGACGGCGGGACCACCGCTCCCGCCGCCCGTCGCCGTTTACCGCCGCCACCAAAAAAAAATTTTTTATTGCATTTCTCGCAGAATTAGGCAATTTGGAATCATTTGAGACCATGTTATTTTTTTCAAAAACTTTTCGCCTTACAAGCAACCCTGCGGGGGATTTAGTCATTTTTTTCAAATTCTCGAAAAAAATAACATGGTCTCAAATGATTCCAAATTGCCTAATTCGGCGAGAAATGCAATAAAAAAAATTTGTTTTGGTGGTGGCGGGCGGCGGTAGTGGCGGTCCCGCCACCGTTTTTTTTTAAAGATACCAATAGTTGGGGTAATTAGTGACCCAGCCCAAAAGATTTCATCCAATTATCTCTAAAACTAAGGGAGTAGCACCCAAAATAAAAGTCAAAACAAAATTGTAATTAAAGGGGGGAAGGGGGAAATGTGGTGACTCGTCACATGACATACCAGCAATTTTATTTTGGGTGCTTCTCCCTTAGTTTTAGAGATAATTGGATGAAATCTTTTGGGCTGGGTCACTAATTACCCCAACTATTGGTATCTTTAAAAAAACGGCGGGGGATTTAGTCATTTTTTTCAAATTCTAGAAAAAAATAACATGGTCTCAAATGATTCCAAATTGCCTAATTCTGCAAGAAATGCAATAAAAAAATTTTTTTTGGTGGCGGCGGTAAACGGCGACGGGCGGCGGGAGCGGCGGTCTCGCAGCCGTTTTTTTTTAAAGATACCAATAGTTGGGGTAATTAGTGACCCAGCCCAAAAGATTTCATCCAATTATCTCTAAAACTAAGGGAGTAGCACCCAAAATAAAATTGCTGGTATGTTGTGTGATGAGTCACCACATTTCCCCCCCCCCTTTACTTACAATTTTGTTTTGACTTTTATTTTGGGTGCTACTCCCTTAGTTTTAGAGATAATTGGATGAAATCTTTTTGGCTGGGTCACTAATTACCCCAACTATTGGTATCTTTAAAAAAAAAACGGCGGCGGGACCGCCGCTCCCGCCGCCGTCTACAGCCGCCACCAAAAAAATTTTTTTTATTGCATTTCTCGCCGAATTAGGCAATTTGGAATCATTTGAGACCATGTTATTTTTTTCAAGAATTTGAAAAAAATGACTAAATCCCCCGCAGGGTTGCTTGTAAGGCGAAAAATTTTTGAAAAAAATAACATGGTCTTAAATGATTCCAAATTGCCTAATTTGGCGAGAAATGCAATAAAAAAATTTTTTTGTGGCGGCGGTAAACGGTGGCGGGCGGCGGGAGCGGCGGTCTCGCAGCCGTTTTTTTTTAAAGATACCAATAGTTGGGGTAATTAGTGACCCAGCCCAAAAGATTTCATCCAATTATCTCTAAAACTAAGGGAGTAGCACCCAAAATAAAATTGCTGCAAGTCGTTTATGAGAAACACCCTATAGTATAATCCACCCGCCCCCCCCCCCCCCTTAAAATTAGGGGTTTGGGGGTGAGAAGGTGGTCAATGATAATTCTAATGTCAAATATAGGCCTACAAAACTTGTATCCTAAGGTTTGCTCCATTTATCTTAAGTCGTTTATGAGAAACACCCTATAGTATAATTCACCTGCCCCCCCCCCCCCAAAATTAGGGGTTTTGGGGTGGGTGGGTGGTCAACGATAATTCTAAAATCAAATATAGGCCTACAAAACTTGTATTCTAAGGTTTGCTCCATTTATTTCAAGTTGTTTATGAGAAACACCCTATAGTATAATTCACCCGCCCCCCCCCCCCAAATTAGGGGTTTGGGGGTGGGTGGCTGGTCAACGATAATTCTAAAATCAAATATAGGCCTACAAAACTTGTATCCCAAGGTTTGCTCCATTTATCTCAAGTCGTTTATGAGAAACATCCTATAGTATATTCCATCCGCCCCCCCCCCCAAAAAAAAAAATTGGGGGGGGGTGGGGGGTCGACGATAATTTTAAAAGTAACTTTGGCCCCATAGAAGCTTATATCCAAAATTAGCTCCCTCTAGCTCTAAGGGTTCTCGAGTAAACCCCCCCCCCCCTGCCCAAATGGTTATTTTCCACATCCCCCTTAAACCCAGGTTGTGCGCCGTATACACAAAAATTTCAATTCGTAAAAATTAAACCCAGGTTGTTCACCGTATATCTCGTACGTGGTGAGCATAAGCGAGTACCCTGTATGCGGCGCAAGCTCTGATAGTCCCACTGATTGGACCACATATACACAAAAATTGAAAACTCTCCTCTGTAAATTTTATTTAATACCTATAATTGCAACAACTTTTTAAAGATGTCAATTTTTAAAAGTTACAAAAAGCCCAAAAATATTTTTTGGTGAAATTTTTTTTTTTTTTTTTGGGGGGGGGGTTCATGGGGGCTTCGCCCCATGGTGCAGTGGGGTTCCCCCAACCCAATTACTGGTTTTTGTTTACAAAAATAAAAAAAAATAAAAAATTTGGAAATAGGGATTTTTTTATTTTTAGGGGGGTTGGGGTGTCCCACCCTCCTAAAAAATAGCCTAAAACCACCAGAGGGCCAGTAGGTATATTCCCAGAAGAGTTGAGCCAAATTTGTTCAGCAGTTACTGAGATTTTACAAAAACAAATTTGGGGGGGGATGGTTATTTTAGTTTTTTGGGGGGTTGGGGGTGTCCCACCCCCCAGGAAAATAGCTTAAAACCATCACAGGACCAGTAGGTATAATCCCTAAAGAGTAGAGCCCAATCGGTTCAGCGGTTACTGAGATCTTAAGCTTCAGACGGACAGACAGACGGACAGACAGTCAGTCGGACAGACGGTCAGACGGACAGACATCAAGCTACTTTGTATTATAGATATCTAAGATAAAAAATTGGTTTATCGAATTCAACTTACAAGGAGGACTCTAGGGGCGTATCCTAGTATGGAATAATAAATTTGTATTTGTTTAAACGCCCTTTGTCTGGAAGAATTAATTGTGTTGAATTGAAGAAGGGAATTATGGGCCAAGGCATTCCTCCAACTATCTGTAATAGTTTTACACACCAGAGATACAAACAGAAACTACCATTTTCTAATTTTTCCCCTATTTATCAAGGCCTTTATTAATATCATCTTAAATAATATATTTCCTCAGTCATCATTCTACTGTAGCATTTTTGTTCTTCACTTGTAGCCAAATGCATATTCCCAATGATATGCCCCATTTTAACATAGAATGGGTGCACTAGGGCAGGATGTACCGTGAATGGTCTTGTTAGAGAGATCCTAGCGGTGGCATTAAAAAACATATGCCTCCAGTCATGCAAGTCATCCCTATCTTCACCATAGTGAAACAATTTTTCTTTGAATCTCTCAAGAGCAGTGTCAAACTGAGCAGTAAGGTCTTCATGGATTTCGTCCAAAAACATTTGCATGTGAGCTGTGTATTCGTTGACATCATCTCTGAACTGTTTGAGTGCAGCGCTGAATTGAGTGGTGGCTGTCAGGCGTTGCTCCCCAAATCCACTTGTGTAAATGCTCTTAATAAAATAAAAGAAAAATAGACAATAAATACTGCGTCTAAAAAGAGATTAGTCATTTCTTGCATCGTATTGAGATGCTAAGGCACGGGCTAAAAAAACTAGGTTTTATCATATGATTGTACATTATTATAATCGTAGAAAACTAGATATAATACGATGATAGACATACAATCCACCGGATCTTAATCGGTTTCGAATGAATACAAAAAAATATTTTCCCTAAAACTTGTTGGCTCGTAAAAAATGAATATTAAAGCATTTTTTTAAATCTCAGAAAGAGTAGCTTTCTCTCAAAAAGCTAACAGAAACCCCTTTACCCTTCATTTTAAAAATAAATAGACATTATTAGAGGGGAGTACGTATCTTAATGCCCAACACTTGTGTAGAAACCTTATGAAAGGACAGACAAAATTAATTATAGGGTAGTTTTGCTACCAACAAAGGGTGAAAAATAACAAACCTCACACATTTGTGACGCCAATTCCGGCATCTCAAGCATAGGCTCAAAGGTCTTCTTGATGTTGTTGAGGGTGGCCATGTACTGGTTGGAGCACTGCATGTTCAGATTGGCCAGCTGGACATAGTAGTCGGTCATCACGGTGTTGGTGAACATGGTCACCTCGTTTATGTCAACGTCTCCCGCCTCTAACACGTTCACCCTTACATAGACAGAGAAGAATTTTAAATTTGATATTTAGATTTGAGAGGACATGTCAATAGATGATAAGAGTGGGGTAAGTTTTGACACATTTGCGGAAACATTGAGTATGGGCTATATCTTTGGACTGAGAGGATAGGTTATTAGGGATAAAATCATTCTTATATGATAAATTTTCCCAAGTTTTAAGATTTTTTGGATAGGCCTCCAGATTCAGGAGCTGCAGGCCTCCAGGTTCAGGGGCTGCATGCCTCCAGGTGGTCTCTGGACAGGCAAAAATAAAAAATAAAATTTTTTAAGAGTTAGAGGTCAACTTATAAAAGAAACTATCTATGCTTATTTTTTAATGTTATTTACATATTTAAAGAAAAAAGATGCATATTTTGTTTTATAAGTTGACCTCTATCTCTTCAAAAAAATTCAATTTTATTTTTACCTGTCCAGAGACCACCTGAAGGCCTGCAGCTTCCAAACCAGGAGGCCTATCCTCTCAGTCAAAAAAGCCTATACTCACTGTTTCCGCAAATGTGTCAAAACTTCCCTTCCCCCCCCCCCTTCTTATTCCTCTTCCAATTTAAGTGAGCAATTACTAATTCAAGTAAAAGAAAAGCTCATTGGAAATAGTCATTTCTAGTTCCTACGCCCATAGCATATACAGTAGACTATATAAGTTTGAAGGAATTCAATTTTAATTAATATAATAGATTTGAAATCTGCATAAAATTTTAAGGGTTTTTTATTAAATTCGTTTTTTATTTAATTCTTTATTTAACGGCGCAAATACGATTTAAGTTAATATATTTTGACCAATAGGAAAGCTAGATTGAAACCTACCCGCGCTCTAATTGGTTGAATGATGTACGACACTTAAGCTTCTCCAATCAGAGCGCAGATAGTTTTCAATCCACCTATCACAGATGTCAAAATTAATTAACTTAAATCGTATTTGCGCCTTTAAATAAAGAATTATATAAAAAACGAATTTTATAAAAAACCCTTAAAATTTTATGCAGATTTCAAATCTTATATTAATTAAAATTCCTTCAAACTTATATAGTCTATTATACAGGCTTTGTATTAGACGTGGGAATGAGGGTACAATAAAGAAGCAAAAAACCATCCTGGGAGCTATGTTACTAAAGCTATCCTATGATAAAGAGCTCAAACAATTTGGTTGTTAGCGAGATATAAACGGACAGCTATAAAACCTTACTATTTTGCATAAAAGGGTAAAAGTGTAAGTATTAAAGCAGGGTTACAAACAGACAGGCATACAAACAAATACAAAAATAGATTTACATAGATCCAGGGACAAGGGAATGTGATTCAGACAAACAATTTTAAGTGAAAATTTCTCCACAATCCTCTTCACGTATTTCTCCCCCTTCTTACCCATTTCCCTTCAGTTATATAAAAATAAGTTTTACGCCAACTCTACGCCAACAAAATATTTAATTTTTGGCAATTTCAAGTGGAATTAATTGTCTGAATCACAGCCACTGCATAGATATAACTTAATCTTTTTAAATGGAGACTAAAACAAGGATAACAACATCCATAAAAGCAAAAATTCTTCGGTACACACAGAGATCCTTTTACTTAATATAAGGATAAATGAGGAGGAACAGACGTACGGACGGACCGACCCTAACTGTAGAAAACCTTTACTTCCAGACAAAGTGAAAACATACCTTGCACTTTCAAGAATGGTGGACAGCAGATCTTTTTGTCCAGCCAAACATTCATGTTTCACCTAAATGGGAGATGGTTGCATCATTCAAGAGCATTGAGGCACTTAGAGTAGTGAACATTATATTTTTGTAGAAATAATAATTGCGGGTAGGCAGTTTTATTAGACAGTTGTTGAGAGACCAAGTATCTAATAGTTATGAATGTTAAGGTTAATCTTTTAAAGATGCACATATCAGAAATTGCAAAAAAATTCGGCGGGAAACGGCGGTTTTCGGCGGTTGCGCCGCCATTTCTTCACAGTTCCATATTGTACCCCTATAAAGCAACTGCCATGCAAAATCTCGGACCTGTAACTCTTTTTTTTAGTTGAGTTCCTTTGTTGAGTTTTAGTTTTGGTTTAAAAAAGTGGCACATCCGCCTCCCCCCTTTTAATTCTTTCATTGTATTTAGGGTTGGGCCGGATATCCGGTGTGGCCGGATAACCGGCCGGATATCCGGCCATTTTCAATATCCGGCCGGATACCGGATATTGAAACTATCCGGCCGGATATCCGGCAATATAATCTTTTATATTTTACAACAAAAATCTCTGTTTTTTTTTATCTTAAATGGCTGTAATTTTCTTATTATTGAAGCTGAACACAGTAATAGTGTCTGACTGATTATGACGTAACAAAAAAAATTAGCCAATGAGAGGCCACTATAAATTTTACCATTGGTCAATAACGGTCTCTCATTGGCTAATTTTTTTTTGTTACGTCATAATCAGTCAGACACTATTACTGTGTTCTTGAAGCTAGAAGAACAATTTTTTCTGAATTTGTTTATCTTTATGTAAATTTTATATTAGAAATCTCAAAACATAAATTTTGGCGGTGGCAGCAGTACTTTGCAGCTGCCAGCCGCAAACCGACGGTTGGCAGGTAAACGGCAACGGATTTTATAAAATTATAATATGTCATGAAGATATATAAAAAAGCCTAAGTTTAAAATTTGAAATCTTCAAGTAAAAATTTGCGGTCACAGGAACCGTTTAAAGATTTCTGGAGACCTGGACGATCAAGACTTGCAAGATTATACCTGGAACCTGAAATCGACTTGAACACATATATTACATATGAGGATGTACGCTTATAGGATATTTTAGTATTAGATAACAAGAAATGCTTTGTTTAAGTAAAAAAATATTCTACTGAATGAATAATACCTGAATGACCTTACCAGAATTGCTGGCATCCTGTGCCTGCCAGGAAGAAGGTATTAAAAAAATTAACTCTCTGTTATGTGTCATACCAATATTTCGAAAGTCACTCAGTTATAGCCCTCTACCTTTTATACACAGAAAATAGGATAGAAAAAAATAAGGGGGGGGGGGGGGGAGGGGCAGGCATTCAACGCCACCTCCCCGCCCATCCTCCAACCATTAGTGGTTGATATTACAGATTGAGGGTAGTAATAGTTAATTAGATTTATTTGCTAAGAAGAAAGATCATTTAATAGTTACTTAATTTTTAAGCTTTAACATTAATTTTATCCTATTATATAAAGTAGTAAGCTTTTTTTTTGTCTGTAGTGAAGGATCTCGCTAACCGCTGAACCGATATGGTTCTCCTTTAAAGTGAAGCTTCTTATAGGTCCCAGGGTGGTTTTAGGCTGTTTAATTTTTACAAAAAAAAGTCGTTGTAAGGTTTTAAGTTATTTTTCTGCCCTTTCATATCCCTTCTAATATCCCTAGATACTAGGGATGCAGCCGCTAGTATAATATAAAACACCAGTTTATGAAGAAATTTTTTTTGCGGGTATAGTCCCTTTCGTGGTAACGCCCCTTAAGGAGCGATTATTCGTATTTTCATAGTAGCTTTCCCCCTATTTCTAGCCTCTCGCGAGGTACTCTAACCTTGCAGGGCCAATTGCCTAACCCTGCGGGCAATCACCTAACCAAATATAACCTAACCTAACCTAAAATAACCTATTAAAAGCAATTCTAAAAAGTCAACGAATCGCCCCTTAAGGTGCGTTGCCACGAAAGGGACTATATCCTTTTTAGATACTTTAATATGTAGTAATTTGGCTGGTTATCCGGCCGGATATCCGGTAATTTGGCCGGATAACCGGATATTTGCCGGATATCCGGCCCAACCCTACATTGTATGCTTTGTAAATGCATATGATATCCTAGGACATGAAAAATACTAGCTTCAAAATGCATTTCGTGCAACTACCCCTTTACGTTTTTATAAACGTTGAATAGGATTGAATAGAAAATGTGATGAGCTAACTAAAATTGAAAATGTAACTACAAGGATCATAAGGGATAAGACAATGGACAATACATTAATAAACATCCTCAATGATGATAAAAGAAAACTACCCCTTTTGTAGATTAAAATTTTTAGTTGTAAAGTTAAGACACTATTAGTTTGGAACCAACCAATCAAAATTCAATATAAGTACCTACCAAAATTTGTTGAGTCTATGAATAATATATTGTTCTTTTTTCAAAAAAATTTAAATTTTGAGTACTTACCAGATTTGTTTGCAGTCCCTTCCTAATGATGTAACTCCCGTCCCACATATTAAAATTTTCTGATGTATACACCAAATTATTTTCTTAGTAATTCAATTACGTTGAATTAGCCATTGAAATAACCATACAAGCAAAAGTCATTAGGTATATTCGCTTTTTAAAAAAAAGGGGGGGGGGTTAATGCAACCATCTCGTAATCAATGATTAAATGGCACTTAGAATTCGAATTTCAATCTGAAATTTTGCATAAGTAATCCTTGGTAGGTCTATTTTCCCTAAATCGAACAAAAAGTTGGAAAAGTAACGGCTAACGGCTCAGCCTTTTTGCCATTATTTGGATATCTTAAAAGTAAATTAGTCACGAAACCTATCTCCACATAATACATTTTTTGGCTAAAAACATTATCAAATGGTTATTGCTATCATTTAACATGAATTAAACCAAAAATATGTTTTAAAAGATAATTCCTACGTAATTACAGTAATTAGACCTTCCAAGGATTACTCATGAAAAATTTTAGATTGAAATTCGAATTCTAAGTGCCATTTCATCATTGATTACGAGATGGTTGCATTAACCCCCCCCCCCCTTACTGTATATGTTAACACCGATATCTAATAACCAATTAAATGTAATATAATATCATAGAAGAATTATCAAATTACATTTCTAGTGTACGTGCCACTTGTAAAATACGAAATTGTCCAATTTAAGGTGACTTTTTTGGTGTTAAAAGCTTGCTACTTAAAAAGGATCAATTTCTTTTTTTAAAAACAATTTAATTTCATTTTAAAAGCTTTTTAGAATAGATGTGAACATACATAAAAAGAACAACAGTAATATGGGGAAATAAAATCGTCCAAAAATTTTGTCCTTTTTATTTTTTTTCTTCTTGGAATGAATCATATGTGACAGACTATCTACAGTAATAAATCTATTTCTCGCATTCATTCGAATCCGGTGGATAGGAACCGGTTCTCATCCATACGAAAAAACTATGTCTAGCATCGTATTATATCCAGTTTCCTACGAATATAGAAATGTACAATCATAAGATAAAAACCATATTTTTAGCCGGTGCCTTCGGCACCTCGGGGATAAAAAAAAACAAGTTTTAATCTTATAATTTTACATTCTATATCCGCGGAAAGCCGTTTATAATACGATACAAGAAATAACAATTATAATACCAGTGCAGCTACAACAACAAAAATACCTTTTCCATGGTCATAGCACTGTTATCCATAATTGTAGTAACATTCTTTATTTGTAGATGAAGTGTTCCGTTCACTAAAGCTAACAGCGCAGCCTAATTTTTTTTATAATTTAGAGTCATAATTGATCTTTTAAAATCTTTTATTCTAAAATAGTGCACATTTTTGCGATTTCAGTAAAAAGATAAACTTGGAGCAAAGCTAGTAGACTGGACATAAAGTGAAAATGAAGCCTCTAATCAAGCAATTGTTACCTAACAGATCCCACAAAAATAAACCTACACGCAGAAATACTCAAAATGCTCTATTTGTTACTTACACATTATAGTTGCATCTTATTTAATTTTCCCAAACTACAATATTACTGTAATCCAGTTTACTGTTGCGGCTTTGTCAGGTGCGTGTTGTCCATAAACAATTTAAACATATGTAACTTTCAGATAAAGGAAGACAGAGAAAAAGGAATGATATTCTGACAAACAATTTCCCCACAACCCCCTTCCCTTTTCCTCCCCATCTTACCAACCCCTCTTCAGTTACATGAAAAAAACAAGATATACCCCCCCACCAAACTTTCAAAGGTTTCGTGATTTTTTTTAGAATTGATTGTTAGAATAGCAAGACCTGAAAGGAAGTGGAATCAAAAGTTTTAATGCAGGAAGTTGGTAACATGATATTGATCAAGCACTTCATTCAGTAATATGTTATAGGTATACTAAAATTGTAGCGTACCTATTCTGTAAAGTTTAGGATAATCGAATACAAATTATGACTGTCCTGTTCTTGTGAAATATCGGGTAGATTTTTGGAAAAGGTGGTATTTCTGTCCTCCCCATCACTGTCACAAGTACAACCAGATCCAACTAAAACAAGAATAATATTATTGGCAGTGGTGATATTTCTGTCCTCCCCATCACTGTCACAAGTACAACCAGATCCAACTAAAACAAGAATGATATTATTGGCAGTGGTGGTATTTCTGTCCTCCCGATCACTGTCACAAGTACAACCAGATCCAACTAAAACAAGAATAATATTATTGGCAGTGGTGGTATTTCTGTCCTCCACATCACTGTCACAAGTACAACCAGATCCAACTAAAACAAGAATAATATTATTGGCAGTGGTGATATTTCTGTCCTCCACATCACTGTCACAAGTACAACCAGAACCAACTAAAAAAAGGATAATATTATTGGTACTGGTGATATTTCTGTCCTCCCCATCACTGTCATAAGTACAACTAAAACAAGAGTAATATTATTGACAGCAGTGATATTTCTGTCCTCCCAATCACTGTCACAAGTATGGAGATGCGATCCTCAATTTTCAAATTCTTTGAACGTACATATGAGACTTTTACAGAAATGCTTCGCATCCACAACTATCTATCTATGCTTGATATAGAATCAACACTTTATAGATCATATTATGAACCTTTGATTGACACGTGCCCTGCAATTAACTAGTAGCACTCAGGAGCAAGACACAATTACTTTAGCTAGGCCCAAGGCATTATTTGTATCAATTTATGCATTCATAGGCCTGTCTCTACCTATATGACACCATATATGGGTAACGAGAGCCTATTCATGGTAATCTGTATGTGATTTGCTAATAATATATGTTTATTAAAGATATTATGTTTATAGTTAATGTAATCGTATAAACAACTAGTACATATATGTATGCCTACAACCATGCCTGATTTACGTCACATATTAACACACAGATATTTAATTGCACAGACAAACACTAAAATCCTGGTCCAGAGCTAATGTTATAGCATGTACCTCTTGAATTTATTCAGTTATTTACTAACTCTCCTACCATCAACTTCTCTTTCTGGCTTTAAAAGGTAATGACTTAGTTGTTTGGCATGCATTGTAGTTTAAATTTAGGCCCCTTAGTACTTAGCATGAATTGAGCTCAGGCCTTATGTTAGAACTCTAACACTTAGCACAATTCACTGCTTGGGACTTAGGGCATATTTCTGTCCTACTCTACTTATAATTTTAACACTTATCCTGTAAATATTTCCATACTTAACTTATGCACTTGTGATATAAATACACTTTATAAAAACATTTTCCTTCCTTAATACTTAATATACTTATATGATTCTGATCGAATATCAAAACCAACCATTTATTCTTAGGTTAAAGCAACATAATACTTCGCGTGGGTCTTTTGTTGAGCTTCCACCAGCTCAACCAAATTCGTATTATACTTGTGGGAATAGAGGGTTAAGCATTCTAAACAAACGAACCGACGATGAGAATGTCTATGTGTATTGCATTAAAATTAGGTTTTAGTAGTACTCATAGAAGAGCGGTCTCCATACCTAAATATGGACAAACGCCCCATTCGCACACACAATGGTGCAACTTACCGGTTGTATCTTAGAAAAATTTTACTTCGTAAATTTTTTTCTTTTTTTTCCTTACCGTACCCGAACCGCCTAAGGCAGGTATTTTTACCAAAATCGAATAATTGTAGCTATGGCAAAATCGGATTTACCAAAACCTGTGATACTATTTGAGAGCAAGGTTAGGACTATGAGGCGTTTGAAGAGATAGGGACTGAAAGGCACGACACAAATGCAATTGAGAGCCTCGTGTACGAGCAGTTGCACTAGCTGACACTCTAGAGGCCCTAGAGAATGCTAGCATATTTGTGGCCATTGGTCGCCGCCCTATAAGGACACTCGCACTGGTTGACACTCTAGAGGCCCTAGAGAACACCAGCACACCGGCACCTCCATGTCCGCCTCTCTTTAGTAAAACACTTGATTTGGAATAATCTATGATTGAGCTATGTGCAAAATTTTGATTTCTGGACTTAGTCAGAATTTTGAAATTTAGAAGTTGTGCTAGGTGGCGGAGTATATATATAAATCTTCGGACTTAGTATGGTTTTTACTTATTCGAAAGTTCTCTAAGTGTTGAAATACTTGAATCTTTGATACTTAAACCAGAACTTATTAAGAATCAAGCATGGAGTAACTTTTCATTTATAAGCTATCAAAATACTATTTGTAAAGGACCATTTTGAACTGCCTTATTAAATGAAAACTTAGGAGCAAATCCTATAGAACACGGGAAACGCTGTTAGTTGGGATACATATTGTCTTTGGAGCCATGTTTCTGAAACAATATGCCGAAAGCAGTTAGTACTCTTGAGTCGTAGTAAAGGGCCAAAAGATTAGTACAAACTTGTAGCATTTATACTCAAGTTAAACTATACTAATACTTTGGTGCCGTTAGAACCGATTTTCTGAGATTTGCACTTACTTATACATGCCTAGGACTTATATTCTTAATGCAATTCTGATTTATACGCGGATGTATCAAAATAACCATAGCCTCCAAAAATTTTGAGTTAAACAAAATATTTCAAAGTCTCAAAGATATTCTCAACATCGATCGGTTGGAATGATATAAGTGTAGACAAATTGCTGTATGCAATCAGAGAAATAACTCCAGAGACTTCCTGAGACTCTGGGCAAAATATTCCACTTTTGGACTTAGCACCGTTTCTATTTCTTTTGTTACAGAGAGAATCTCGAATTTCTGGACTTATAGTAATTTTTATGAAATTGGGAACTTGGTTGGAAATTTACCAAAATTCGAACTTGTAATAATTACGATTTTTCCAGCTAGATTAACAAATTTCATTTTCCACACTTAAAAGAAAATTTTGTCTTAGAGTATTTTTGTCTTAGCCAAAATATTCCAATCATGGACTTAGAGAGATTCTATTTCTTTTGGTGAAGGATAATTCTAACACTCTAATACTTTATAATTTTAAAATCCTTAACTTAGCGAGATTTGCATTTAGTCAAAATATTCCAACAAGTGGACTTAGAGTGATTCTATTTCTTTTGACTTATAGGCAATCTCTAAAGTAGCGTTGTGAATGAACTGTTAGGAAATTTCATCTCGGACAAAATATTCCACGTCTGGACTTAGAGTAATTCTATTTCTTTTGTCTCAAGAAAATTCCACTATTTTTTGTACTTAGCATGATTTCATTGAAAGATTTTGGACTTAGTCAAAATTCACTAACTTTGTACTTAGTATAATTTCAATAAGAAAATTTTTTTTGACTTAGTCAAAATTTGCTAACTTTTTGTACTTAAGATAATTTTTGATTTTTTTTCCTAAGCCAAAATTTATTGATTTTGTACTTAGAATAATTTCATTAGAAACTTTTTGGACTTAGTCAAAATTTTCCAACTTTGGACTTAGAGTGATTCTATTTTATTTTGACTTAGAAAGTTTTTAATTCAATCTTAACTTAGAAAATTTTCTTTTGTTTGTATGTTCCTTACAAACATAAACATAAATACAATAAACAGTTCACTCAACAATAAGTAGGACATGAAAACTAAATTTTTACTTGCTTTGCTAATGCTAAAATTTCTATTTCATGTGCCACCAGAATTCAACAGACAACTTGAGAAGAGTTATAAACCATCAATCATTAGTGATAGTGAATATTAGTGATTTAAAAGTATAGTCAACAACCTAAGCCCTATATGTAATTTAAAAGCACACTTATAAGAGACAAAGTTCTAGTAACCAAACGCAGCAAAAGGTTGCAGCAGCCTATCTTGGGAGTCTTGGGACGTCTCTAAAAGAAGTAGCAAGTAATATTGGAAGTACTCTACTGTCTTTATACACATCCGGATTAAAACAAAGAAAGAATATTTTCTTTTTATACCATTGAGAAAATTTAATTTTACTTAGGATTATTAGTATAAAATCTATAACCAAGTAAGATAAAGTGTGTACATATAGTTCATAGTCTTTATAATCTAAAATTGTTACCTTTTTTAGAAAAAAAAAGTGCACTAATTCAGCTAATTTGATTTTCAATAATATTTGACCAAGCAATAACACCAACCTTGTAGTCTACTTTAAAGAGTTTGATTGACAACTTCCAGCGTATAGATTGATCACCTTGCGTAGGATATCACACTTCAGTAAGACACATAGAATATTGTGTTCTCACTAATTAAGTAGAGCACATCCGGTCTATAATAACCTTGAAAACAAACTGATTATATTCATATATATAGGATAATCTAAATTGAGTCTCAATAATATAGTTATAAGGATTGAAATCACAAGTGAAGCCCCGTAATAATTCGCGAATAATACTTAGTAGGATTGGTAGGCATACCCTAATACAACTATAAGTATTGGGTGCGAGATCTTTGATATTCAGGCAAAACAGTTGCAATACTATTAGAATATAGACGATCCTTTGGGAGTGAACCTTAGTAAGTTATATTCATAAAGCCTTACAGGAATAAGCAGATTGTAAGCTACATATCCTTAGAGTGAAGTAAGAATTCAACAAGGATTATAAATTGCTGTTTTTCTCAACAATAACATTTGCTAGGAAAAGTCGACGCCTAAGCAAATAACAGTTAATTTGTGATAGTATATTAGCATACCCAAATTAACTTCGCTGCAAACTTTAACATTCTATCTAACCTTATAGCTAATTTGTATAGCTAACTAACCCACATTAGCTTTGTAAGCAAATATAGAATAAATCTAAGTAAAAGTGTTTCTACAGTTGAGCTTAATTAAGGATAAGAGTGCATTAGCGCACACTCCAGAATAAGATTCCAAGCTCACACGCAAGCATTCACGACGTAGAAACAACTGTAGGTGAAGTAGACAATACATACTCATCTATATTTAACAATTTTAAAAGAAAAATTTGTTATTGTAAACAATTCCTGATTGTTTTAACGTTAAGCGCATTAGTCGGTTTCTTCTTGTACCTCTGCTATTTAAATCCTAAAATAGTACAACATCTCATAAGCTTCTTTAAAGAACTCATAGAAAGTTTAATAGCTTTAAGCTAGCTGTAATGCCATTATTTAATAAAAGTAAGAAAGATGACAACGCTGAAAAGGCGAACACTCCACGTCGAGGACGCTCGACGACGCCTGGAAGAAGAACTCCGTCAGCTGATGCAGCTTCTGCAGGAGATGATACACGAAGAGAGGAACCAATGCCCAACCAGGAGGAACCAGAACAGAATGGTGAGAGAACCAAGACGCCAGAACCAGACAGGGAATCTGTAAGATCCATACCCATGCGAGAGGACTCACCAGACGCACTGATCAGAGATCGATATGTTAGAGCAACACTAGCAGATCCTCTGGGAAATTTCCTGTTCCCACAATTCCTGGATACAATAAGACTTTGTAACCCCAACCTACGTGTGGACTCAGAAATGATGAGGAACTTCTGTACCAACTACACACAGAGTATGAGGGAATACAAAGAGGAACAAAGACGTGAAGTTGAGTTAGAAGCCCAGCGTATTGTACAAGTGGAGAATGACAAACGCACTCAACGACACTTCAGTAACTTCACCAACCAAACTGGAATTAAACCACCAAGCAGCTATGCAAGTAAGAGCACCCTAAGCAACGATCAAAAGCTTAAGTTAGCCAATGGAACCTTCCCTCTCAAGCATTGCTTCAAAGGAGACGGCAAACCACCCTACATTACTGATTACCTATCAGAGATGAACACTGCTCAGGAGTTATGTAACCTCTCAAGATCAGAATTTGAAACCTTTATGCTTAGAACCACAACTGGCGAAGCATATACTACTATCCAGCAGAGTTTCAATCTTGGACTATCTATTGAAAGTGTCTACAATAGCTTACTGCTACAGTATGATATACTCATCAGCCCACAGGAAGCTCAAGCTAAGCTGATAGCCTTTAAGGGAACCAAAGCCATGTCATTCCCTAAGCTTGTCAGTACAATTCAGAATCTTGCCAGCAGAGCCGCTGTTCATTATACAGACAAGAAGGAAAGACAGAATGTATTCAACATAACTGCAGTGGAGGCACTCAAACGTAGCTTACCAACAAATAGCCGCAATATAGCATCTGAATACCATCACAATCTCACACATGATCTTGGAAGATCCCCTACATATCATGAGTTGACCGCTTCCATGTATCCTAGAACTGAAGACCTAGATCTGGACCTACAGCAGAATGGTGTATCAGCCAGTTACAATGGAGACTTATCGCTTCATAAAAAGACAAACAATACCAATTACTCACATGACAGGGATACAAGAATGAACAGAGACAAACAGCCTGCTAAAGTTGCCGCTACGTCAAGCTATTATAAAAGGCCAACAGTTAGAGAAGTTACTGCTAAACCAGCCTATCCTAAAACCTACAACAGAGAAAACAGGGATAATAGAGATAGACAACCACAAAAGAACACCAAACAAGATTATCATATCTCCTATGGTACATCGAATAAGCGCTACTGCGGTGCATGTGGTCAAAATTCCCACAAAATATCAGATGGATGCAGACTACTGTGCGATGACCAAGGACGACAATATCAAACAGCACTAACATCCGGATACTGCCCAAGCTGTCACAAGAAGTATGGCAAAGACCTATACCACGCGCTACACCTATGCCCTGGACGACCAGCAATGATGGAACTGTACCATAGTGGTAAAGTAAGACCTGGTGGTGTGTTTAAACAGGCATATGAAGAATGGGTTGACGCCAAAGTCAATGGACAATCCAAAGAGCGTGGCAGAACAAGTAGGGTTAATGCTATCACCGTTCGAATGGATCCTAATGACCCCAAGATTTTAGCGGTAGATAGTTCTGCAGCTATCATGGATGAAAATAGGAAAATGTACCTGAACTGTTCCGGCTGTATGTCAAATGGAAACTACGATGTATACATGACAGCTTTGTTTGACTCAGCAGCAGACAGAAATATCATGTCAACCAGCTATTTTGGTATGTTATTTGGAGTACAACAAAATGAGGTTAAGAACCATCTAGAAAAGAGTGACATGGTTCTTGTCAGCTATTCTGGACACAAAATCCCAGTAGCCGGAGAGATAACTCTCATGATTCGTCTCACACAATTCTCAGGCATCTATAGACCAGTACCATTTATGATTGTACCTGAGGAACACAAGAATGTCACACCTATGATCATTGGAATGAACGGCATTAGAGATCTCCAATTAGGGTTGACTTTCGTTGCGGATAATCACCCGCCAGCACCATATCTATACTCTATGTTCCATCCTGGGAGAGTACTAGATAGCCTGTTCTGTTCTGATTATGAGTTACAACTCTGCACAGGAACAATAGACAAAATTGAACCTAATGAAACTCAGACTATAGAAATGAACATCAACCATTTCTTCAACTTAGCTCCTGGAACAAAAGTCATTCTCAGCGATGACCACATTGCTAATGATAGAAATGGAGGAATCAAAATTCAGCCTGGACAAACGCAACTGACTGTCAACAACCGAGGACAACTTAGTGGAAGAGCAATGATAACAAATGTCACTGAACATGCAATCACTAACACTGTTATCACCGGATACTTGGAACCCAGCAACCAATTTGTAGTCAAGGAAATCACTACAGACTTTGATTTCACACAGTCATTCCTACACAATGTATCTGTGACAACTGAGCTAGATGAGATTGTACAGGCCCTGGAACAACACGCAGAGAAAGCTACGGCTCCAGCTATCAATCAGATCTCACTAGACACCAGAAACAATTCAGTCCAACTCTTATAGCTACCAAAATACAGCGCCATCAATCTGGTAGAACGATCTTTCCCTTTAGCTGATGGATATATACCGAATCCTACAGCTATAAACAATGACACTCCAGTACCAGGAGTAGCCTTATCTGATTACCGATCTAATATTGATGAAATTCTAACTACACCAGATCCTGAAAAGAATAAACTTTTTGAAAATAGTGATGACGTTATTGAACTTGGCTTAAAACATATAGCTGAATCTGATAACCTCATGGACTACGTAACAGAACCTACTGGCTACAGTGTGCCTAAGGATCAGTTTGTTAAACCAGAGGATCTTGTGGTGCTGTCAGACTATCCACCAGAGGTAAGACATTATATAGAAGACATATTCCTAAAATCTTACCCTGATATCATATCTACACACTCTACTGATAGAGGTAACATGAGTAAATATCTAGGCAATTATACAATTAGACTAAAACCTGGTCAAACTTTACCCCAGCATAAGAAATTATATTATTTATCACCCGTAGAGAAAATGCAAATGCAATCTATCTTAGAGTTTTTGTTAAAGAACGGCACCATTGAAAGAGCTAATTTGGATGGGGATTCCTATAACAACTATGCAAGCCCAGCATATCTGATTCCAAAGTCGGATCAGGGGAGCTGTCCTCGTTTAATTGTAAATTTTCAACAATTGAATCCTTGTCTGCAATCTGAACCTGCACTGCTACCCACAGCAGAAAATTTGATTCAGTCACTAAGGGATAAATTTGTGCATAGTAGTAGTGACATGGCTAACGCCTTTCATAGTATAACGCTAGAACCTTCTTGCAGAGACCTAACATTGTTTGCAACCCCATTAGGAGCTTTTAGACACGCATCCTTACCAACTGGCATTAAGACTTCACCTGAAAGTCTATCACGCTTTATGGAAAAGATATTACACTGGGAATTGGTTTATGATGATAATGGAAATGTTGTAATGGACGGTGATTTAGCCAAGATGGTATACTCACCTATCCCAGAAGTCCAACACATTTACGATGATTTCATTGTCTCAACTGAACTAGCTAAAACTAGATCAGAATCATTGAATATACATTTTAAGATTTTGAAGAAAGTTATGGGGAGAATACACACGCATAAAGGAAAGATTAGTTTAAAGAAATCACAACTTTTTAAAAGTAGGGTAAATTTCTTTGGGTTCTTCATTTCACATAATTATTGCTGTGTAGATCAAAGGCGAGTACAAAAACTTCTAAATATTCCCATGCCTACTGACATTACTATAATGAGATCTTTTATGGGAGTACTACAAAGTATGCATAAACATTTAAGATTCGATATTATGGCTCCTACACATATTCTAACTTCACTTACTTCTACTAGAATAGGTAAAACTTTTGTCCCAACTCCAGAACAAAGACAAGCATTCGAAGACATTAAGAAAGCTTTAGCTTCAGGACCAATTTTTAGCAAATTAGTTAACTTATCGGCACCTAAGATTATCTTATCAGACGCAGCCGGCACCTCAACTGGCTCATATTCGGCAGTCTTAGCGCAAATAGTGACACCAGAATTACAGGCTAAAACCCTACCCCCTGGGCTAAACTTCGATGACCCTGTACACCATGTTATTTATGATAATAGGTTACCAATTTTACCCCTACCTTTGCAGAATGAAGGTGAAAACATTAAGGATTATGCGAAGCGTATGTCTGAAGATGGACCACCTGAGTTCGAATATTTGGCTAGTAAAACTTTGGGCTATCCTGAAGACACTGTACACAATAGTCTCGGGATATCTTTACAATTGCTTCTAGAACTAAATAAAGTTCAAACACCTTTGACCACTATCCTGCAAAGAGCATCAAAAATTATACGTTCTACGATGTTGAGACAAAAGTATATTCAATTTGTATTTAATAATGATAGGGATAAATTCTTAGAATTTATTCGCAAACTAGAGCATGGATATGTATATCTAGATCCGCAACAACTCATATTTGAAGCTCTTAGTGTAGCTATGTACCGTCCTGTGATAGTTATCACAAATATAGAGGGTGCCAAACCTGTCACTCAACACTGTTCAGACAAAACAAAACCCCCTTTTGTATTTTTACTATATGGACACAAAGAGCAACACATAGTAAGACCCGCAATGGTCTCATCAACCAATAGCTTTAATTTAAAATCTTTAGCCTCTATGTTTGAAATTATCGCATATACCTCAAAGAAAATTACCGTTGCTGAGTCAAGATTACATATCATAGACATTGAAATCCTAGGAATTATTTATGCAGCAAACTCGTTTAGAACTCTAATAGGTCCAAGCTGTGAATGTACTTTGTTAACAGACGCAAAGTGTGCTTACTATCTCTTCAATCCTAAAGCATTAACAGCCGTTAATAAGTTGAAAAGGTGGAATACCACTCTGTTAACTCTAATACCGAAGCTAACAATGTCCTTCTTAAGAGGAGAAGACAATTTGGCAGATTTCTTAACTAGGGCATGAAGGCTACTCTACCAAGCATTAAAAAGGTAGCCCTACCTAAATTTGTTAAATCTGGGTTTGAAGATAACTTACCCCAATATAAAGTTTGGACTATTGAAGAATGGACACAGTTCATTATGGATAACCCCGACTATTTGGGTTATGATGAACAACCCCCACAGCCAAAGCAACAAAAACCCAAAATCACCATAAATTCACTTGCCGCAGAACATAGAGTTATAGGCAAAGTACTAAGACCTTTGGAAATCCTAAAAGAAAGGATTAGCATAGAAAATATAATTGCAAACCAAAAAGAGGAATACTCTGATATTTACACACGTTGTCTAACCTCTAAATCAAACACCTACACTTATAAAAGACAGAACTACGAACTTAAAGACACGATTCTGTTTACAAAAATAAAAGGAGATTTAAAGGTTTATCTCCCAACCAAACTATTACCAGTATTAGTATGCTATACTCATCTTTTGTTAGTACATAGTGGAGAAATTAAAATGCTTTTGAATTAAAATTGCTTCCACCCTAACCTTAAGAAATATGTTAGAAATTACACTAGATCTTGTTTAAATTGTCAACTTCAAAATTCATCTACAAAACTAGAACAAGTAGGAACTTATAGTACAATTTCAAGACCTTTTGAATGTGTAAGTATTGACTATATACAATCCTTGCCCCCATATCGTAGTTATAATCATATCCTCACTATAGTCTGCCAACTAACAGGAATGATTCTTGCATATCCCATGAAATCACTCACATCCCGTGAATTTATAAACAAATTCATGTTTTATTTCTATCCTAATTTCTCCCCCAGACAAATATTGTGCGACAATGCAAAATCATTTTTAGAAAAGCAAAATTTAATATTCTTTGCTTCTATTGGCATCCGAGTTTTGTATTCTACTGCGTACTTTTCACCCTCTAAAGGATTGGTGGAAGCTAGCAACAAAGTAATAAAATGGCCAATCATTAAAATTTTGGCGCAAGACTCAAAAACCTCATGGGTATATCTACTACCGTTAATAGTCCGACAATATAATTGCACTAAAATACCAAAAACTGGATTTTCACCCATGGAATTATTATTCGGGACACGTAGCTCCCTGTCTAAATTGTTCTTTGGAGCAATAAAACCGGATGAATATCACCCTGAAATAGCACGCACAGAAGCTTATGTGCAAGACCTCTCAGACGGTATACAAGAAAACTTGGACATTTCAGCAAAAGCTATTGAAAAGGGAAGGGAGGCAAGACTAAAGTATATTAACAAAACCCGCATACACAAACAATTTGATATAGGAAATCTTGTCTTGGTTAGAAATAACACTATTACACCTGGTGTTAACCCCAATCTTAGACCTATCTATCATATTTCACCCTATAGAGTTTTAGATGTAAGCCCTAACAGTTGCACGCTTGAAAGAATTTCTGACAAGAAGACTGAAATATTTAAATACTCTTTCAACGAAATCAAAAAGTTCAAGCCAATTGACGAACATTTTGACACCCTCCCAGAGGAAATAAGGGATATTATCACAAAGCCTTATAATAAACTCACAAATCAAGAGATAGCCACATTAGTTAAAAATGACACACTTCCGCTTATATTTCCGGTTAATTCAAAAGATCCACAACCAGGAATACGCGCACACTCACCCTTAGAAACACGAAAAGAAGCGTCACAAAATAAGAAACCATTAGATTCTGATTCGGACATAGAGGACTCAAGTGCCGACGAGGACATGACACTCGATTCCGTATTTATTACCGGAGGTCGACGACTTAGGAAAATAAATGATAGACATGTCAGATTTCGGAATGGCACAAGTTCACAACCATAATTTACATTTCCATTTACCCTGTAAACTTGTGAACAATATAATAATATGTTATTCTAATCTGATAACTAAGTTATCATATTCATGTAAATTTTCCCACTCAAGGTTATATATCCAGTGGTAAAATATACATCTTTTCTCTTCAGCAGGGGAGACCAACTATATGCAATATACGTCGACTAAGGAGTCGATCCCTTCAAAAACACTTACATAAAAAAAAAATTTGCATATAAGAAGTTTTGATTCTGTATAGGCAAACAGAGTCAAACGATTGATACAGGTTGTACAAAAATACGAATGTTACAAATGTTAAATACGCACCCTAAAATATACACAAAAACTATTTAAAACATTTAATACAAATTGTACAAAGTGTACAAACATAGCAGTACTAATAGGCAACCTATATATATACGCCTTGAATTATGATGAGTTGATTAGTTATTAGAAACTATAACCACTCTACATACAAAAAAAATATGTCAAAAACTTTAATTATAACTTCGGACAGGAAACGCCCACTCAGAATTTTAGTAGTAGTAAACAATAACGATAACTTAAATTTTACCCTGAAATTGAGTCAGTTTACTATAACATATCCACAAGTGAGGAAATCACCAACCTTGTGAAGTACTACAGTTATCACATAACACGTAAGTCTTAACAGAATACTTTACAAAAGTTATAAAATGCAAACTAGATTCCGAAAGCCTATGCCTAGATCACAACGGGTTCTACATGAGACCTTCGCAAACCTAGTAGAATATTGTTATAACTTGCTTACGATGATTAAAGAAATGTTAGCGTTTAAAATTAGTTGTGGAATCAGCCAACCTAGTCGTATTGTACGATACTTGCACTGTCGTATACTTAGAAACACTTATAGAGACGCATACAACCGTTTGGTTATACGGTATAGACAGCAAGAGTATAGAAACCGACAGACTATAACAGACGAATTACGGGCAGTAGCACGCCAAATAGAGAATCTGAGAGACACAGTCCTTCTTATTTCTGGACATTGTACTCTCCCCACTATCCACGAAGAGTAAACTAGATTACAACTGATTCTTATAATCTGATTTCTAAACAAAGACGTACGGACGTATCCTAACGATATAAAAGTTTTGCATATGATAAAACCTCTTGTACATATGTGTATTGATGTAAAATACTTATATTCTCATATATCTCTATGTAATTATTGAAAACGATAGGAAATTAATCGCATAAATCATAGTAGAGATATCAAAAAGAACATAACAAGAAAGTTTGTTATTTATACAAGTTATCATAAACCAAGTGAATGTAAGCTAAACTAAGCACCTTGCAAAAATAAACTTTAATTATGTATCTAACTAAATTAAGGAACAGACAATAATACTTATAGAGTAGCTACGTAAACGGGAGTTGTACACAACAAATACTAAATCAGTAAATAACAGTGTATACGCTACTTAAAATTGCTATATTTATTTAAACAAAAGTAAATAATCTTTAGAAAGGTATAAAAAAAAAATTTTTTGACAAATATTTTTCTTTGGTGAAAACTTAAATTTAAATCAATTTTGAAAACAGAACATAAATTTTTATTTTTACAGTATTGGAAAAACATTATGATAGTAAGAAGTTTTCTGACAATTTAACATCTTAGTTAATATAATTTGGTCATAAGCTGTATATTGGCACATAATAAAACTTTGAGATTGCTAATACGATTAATCAAACGTTAAATGTTGAATTTGCGCATATAAAAAAGCACATAGCCTAACAACAAGCCAACGTGAGCCAAAAATTTAGCTCTACTTGTTGGAATTAAGACTTAGTTTTAAATCTAAAGGGACATAAGAACATTTTACCTTGAGACTTTAAACTTTATGACTATTGTATTGAAATTTAAAAGGGAAACGCCTTTTATTCTAAGCCTTACTAATTAAATAAAACTTCCTTAATGAGATCATCCAATCAATGATATTACTTTAATTACTTGAGTTACAAACAGTCTTTACATGAGTTTTCTTAAAAATACTTGAATAAGCGTATGTAAATGATTTTGTCTAAACATCAGTCTTTCGGTCTACTTAGATATTGGTTACAAAAAAAAAATATATATGCTATTTACAAGTCCTCTCTATATCACAGCACAATTAAAATTCACGATTAATGCACAGGGATGGATATAAATGAAATTTAGAGAAAAGGTACTGAGTTGCGAGTTCGATTAAATATCTATATATATACATGACCCTTACAAGCTAACAAGAATGAATAAACTGTGACATAAGGCTGTAATTACAGTTGTTAATATACTATTGAGAAAGAAAAAGGATTAGTTCGCTTACGAAGAAAGTAATTAAGAACTGAATGAAGTTTTAAATTATGGGCATAAAGAAAATACAACCTTATAATCATTTCCTTACATACTAAATATCCTTACAGACTAAACATATATATACATAATATAATGGCAGAAGTGTAAATTAATGTTTGGCTTTGTACAGTATAAAAAAAGTCATACTGTCTAATAACAAAAGTCTTTACTTCATAGTGATTACTATTTTGACTAGTTACATAAGAATAGAAAATCTGTAAATTTAGTCACATGTTGTCTAAAACTGGTCATTGTCTTAAAATTTGTATGTCATAGTTTCAACCAAGCTAACAGCGCCACTTCACGGCGTGCGTTTAGGGAACATGGGACCCCGACGTCGAGGGACTCCCTCGACGCCGGAATCCTCTGTCCTGTTGTTATCTGAGGAATGCGTAGCTGAATTGAAGCTACTCTCCGCTGATGTTATCTCTTCCAAGATAGCAGGCGTTGGAGTACGCATGGAGCGGCGCAAACGTTCTTAACTGAGGACCCGCAGTGGAGTGGGGTACTCGATCTCATCAGTCACCGCATTAAATCTAATTGGCGGGAGATCGGGGTCCTCGATATCGTCAACCAGTGGGACTAAACTGGCCGCATCCTAAAATTAAGAAAAGGGACATTATTAGACAACCATGTTAATAAATGTTCACAAGAAAATTTATCAACGTTAATCCATATATGTTTATGAGTCAATTTTTACTAATACTTTATCTAGAATCTTGCTATTAACTATTAGGAAGAAATTACACCATAGTTAAAGTACAGTTATTGTCTAAAAGCATAGCTATCTGAGCTAAACAGCCTAGTCTAAGTTACGTAATTTTTGCAACGAAGAAATATTATAAGAGCTTATCAAACTTACCACAGACAAATCAGCTGCAGAAGGAGATTCAATGCGACTTAAGCACATAATAGAGCTCAAGGAAGAGCTGTCGCTGGATCCCTCAGCTGTCCTCTCAGAGCTGACTCGATTACACCTCCCCATATTGGTGTAAAACTGTGCCAGGGGGATGGAGTTGGTCGCCTAAAATATAATAGATCTTATTAGTTTAATCGCAACGCCAACAACGAGTCTAGGAAAATCAGGAAATGAGAATGCCTAAAATCCTGTAAAGCTATATGATTAGGTAGCAATTCAACCCACTTTATACTAGAGTTAAAATCTTAGATCGGTTCAAAAATGCTTATGCAACCATACATTTTAAGATTAATATTCTACCAATAAAAGAATTTTAGTTGCAAATACCTCTAGATACGTGTACACATATACAGCCTCTTTCTGAAAATTAATAGAAAACGAAAGCATGGATACTTACATGTAAACGCTCTGTTTGATCAACAATCAACGGACGGAAGCCAGGACTTCCCGTCGAGGTTTCCAAGCCCACAGGCACATTTCTTCCAGTAATCCGATCCTCAGTGGCAGACAAACAGTGTACGGCAAACAGGCCAATTCTGGACCTTACTTCTGCTGGAGTCGATGGACTAGCAGAGGGAGCCTAAAACAAAAGGAAAATATTAAAGTCTTGATCTAACATTTAAACCCCAATGAGAAACGTACGGCACGAGCAAACTCTTAACTTTCCCAGAGGGAAATAATATTAGGTTGCTACTTAAGATTTTAGTAAATGTTAACTGGTATCTCAACTTAATTGCGGTAACCGAGCGGATTTCTCTGGCGACATAAAACGACGACAAACGGTGAGCGATATATATGGAAGAGCCGAAAGTCAACGTTGAGGAAGTGAGAATAGGACAGAACAACCCTGCCCCAACATGATGCTTTATTAGACAAATCGGGTGGCTAGAAAAAAAAATTATACAAAACAAAAAAAAAAAAAGAAATATACAACAGAAGAAAACTCACCTGTGTATCCGACAGAATATCATCAATCTCAGAGGACGCGGCTTCATACATGGTGTCCGACGGCTCCGCAGTTGGCGACATAGCCCCAGCTCTAGTCCTGTTGGTCCTGTTACTGCAGTGGAGAAGCTCAATGGTCCTGACGCCTATGTTTCGGAGGCGCGTACATACATCTCTTATCCAGCGAGCCAGCGACCTGTCTGAGGTGTTGTCAATACGTGTAAGAGTCTCAAGCCCTACAGCGCCGAAGAAGACCACTATAAGAGCACATGAAAACAAGCCAAAACCCAACAACATGTTAATTAAGCCATCCATGTTGAAGGTGTCCAGACTCGTCTTCTGGTCTCTCCCCAACTCGGCAGACCCAGAATCACCTCCGGCAACATCGTCACCAATGTCACCGCAGGAGTTCTGCATCACCGAATTGAGGAGAGACCAGATGATTTGTATCGTTCTACTAAGCATCAGTGAGAGATGCTCGTTGCCGAACATCTCCCCTTGATCCCTTTCGGACTCTACAGTACTTGTACCCCCATAGTCATCGACATCAGCAAGGCTTGGCATCCCAGACTGGTCGCTGTACACTGAACTCGAGTCGTCTAAGGAGTTTTCAAGAAACGAGGAATTGGCAAGAGTGGCCGCAGCCGCCCTCATTGATTCCTCGAATCTTTCCTTAATATTCTGATGCGCGTCCAGGCTGTCAGGCACATACATTATGAGCGAATGTAAATTTAAAATAGAGGACTAGTGATTCTGAAAGGCAATATAGCAAAGTTGATTTTATGAAAAAGACTGTACACACGAATGTTTTTTTTTGTATTTTAAGCAACTATGGTTGAACCTCCTAACCATTAAACTTTGATTTATCATCTAAAAGTAAAATTCTTTAAGTTAAAGAATATGTAATTAATTTTACATGATTCAACGCTTGAAAATAGCTATCGTTAAGCTATTCAAACATTAAAACTTTGTTTTATTAGATTCAATTAAGTTAAAGAATATGTAATTAATTTTACATGATTCAACGCTTAAAAATAGCTATCGCTGAGCTATCAAAAACATATTCATTATGATGTATCAAGCAATAAAAAAAAAAAACTTATGTACTAGCTAAATCTGAATATCTTCAATGATGTTTAAAAACACTCTCGATAAAGCTAGCTAAATATAATTTCTATAAGCGACCATTTTTTTTTTATGATTGAGTTACTCGTAACGTAAATAATCTATCAATTAGCGTCATTATAATTGAATTAAGTAAAAAGAAAATCTTATTTTAAAACCTATAGTAAAATTGTTTTAGAAGATTTGAATCAGGACTCAAATAAGTTTTGATTATAAAAAGGGAACGCTGTAATCAAAAGTTAAAACGAATAGAATGATGGAACATATCTGTGTCAATATAAGTTTTGTTTACGATGAACGAATTTAACTTTTGCAGACGGAAAACGTAAACAAAACAAGGTACGTCAATTTACCTGCTGACTCAGATATGTCCTATCAAAACTACAAATATTATATAGAATAAAATTGTCATATATTGAAGATGTACCCATATTGATTCTAACCCACTTTCGTTTAAAAACACAGTGATAAAGGCCTTATCGACAAAAAAAAGATTCTTGAGTCTTAAATAGCGGCTAACGAATGCAATAGTGGGCATATCAACAATCTATAACATAAAAACATTCATATAAAACGAACGGGTTACTATATTTTATCACTTTTATATAAATTCTCTTGGAATTTAGCGGTAAAATTAAACACTCGAACGCAAGCTCCGCTCGCAAAGACAATTATTATATAAATGAGCATAATTACTGGGCCGCCAGCTTTTTATAACCTCGCTCAAATCCAACCCCTATCACTTTTGACCGCCCAAACATAAACAAAGGGTTGACAACTTATTGTTAAGTAAAATTTAATTACGGACGTCGAACGATATATTTTATAGATATTAAGTTTAAAAGGTACACTTGATAGCGACGTAAGGTAAGATATTAGTCTTTAAAATGATCAAAATTTATTCATGTTAAAAATAACATAAATACAGCTAATACCAACAATGGTATAAACCATATGTACATATACAAAATATACAAACAAAGGGTTACCAACTATTGTTAGTAAAATCTTATATTTTTACATACATACGAGTAATGTAACCAAAGAAAATAATACGATATGTAAATACTAATTGTACTTATACATTTTTATATAAAATATTGTTTATATTCAGGAAACAGTTATATTTAACAGAAATAGAGATAACTAACCAATCCATTATAGGTCTATCTGTAACGAAAGAATTTCTAGAATATCCCAGGGATAAAAGGATTAATAAAAGATTATTAAAACTTCTTTTGTTTAGATTACCATAGCCAGGATACCCCAAGGAACCGGTTGGAGCACGCGCACTAACTCTTTTTAGGATCTACCATGGACCAGCCTGGAGATAACCTAGATGAGCATGGAGTATTGGAGCCCTACCACCACCCTACCTTGGACGGATTGCGGTTGTGTTCCTGTCAACACCTTGACACTATAGACGAGAACAACAACATCATCACCACACCAGAGTACGATGGATTCTCAGAGAACCTATCCATCACCATCAGGAATTTCTTGTTAAATACAGCCCTGACTACCAGAGAAGATAGTAGAGTGGAGACCGATAGTGACACCAGCTCCAGCAGCACACTGTCCCTCTCTACCGATGACCTCAACCAACTCTACTATGACCTGGAAAATCACTCAATCACCTTGGACGAGAATGGAAACGAGGTAGCACAAGTGGACGCCCTTGGCTACATATCTACCTCACCCCCAACCTCAACCTACACTTCGAACGAGAGCACTTCACCACCTAGTTCATCATCAGAAGAAGCTGAACTATCCAGAACAACCAACGCAAAAACATTTATTGATGTGACAATGTTAGATAAAACTAAACCCCTCAAGAAAAGAATGTATTCTATTTGGGAGGTTTATCATCTTGTATACCCAGCTATGAAAATACGCAAATCATACTTTCTTAATGGAAAGCGTATTTAACTTAGCTTGGAATACATTTATAGTTTATTATATATGCCTATATACTGGGACTACTAAACTTTTTCTTTTTCTCTTTTTTCTTTTTTAACAACTTACCCCCATTGGAGATGCGATCCTCAATTTTCAAATTCTTTGAACGTACATATGAGACTTTTACAGAAATGCTTCGCATCCACAACTATCTATCTATGCTTGATATAGAATCAACACTTTATAGATCATATTATGAACCTTTGATTGACACGTGCCCTGCAATTAACTAGTAGCACTCAGGGGCAAGACACAATTACTTTAGCTAGGCCCAAGGCATTATTTGTATCAATTTATGCATTCATAGGCCTGTCTCTACCTATATGACACCATATATGGGTAACGAGAGCCTATTCATGGTAATCTGTATGTGATTTGCTAATAATATATGTTTATTAAAGATATTATGTTTATAGTTAATGTAATCGTATAAACAACTAGTACATATATGTATGCCTACAACCATGCCTGATTTACGTCACATATTAACACACAGATATTTAATTGCACAGACAAACACTAAAATCCTGGTCCAGAGCTAATGTTATAGCATGTACCTCTTGAATTTATTCAGTTATTTACTAACTCTCCTACCATCAACTTCTCTTTCTGGCTTTAAAAGGTAATGACTTAGTTGTTTGGCATGCATTGTAGTTTAAATTTAGGCCCCTTAGTACTTAGCATGAATTGAGCTCAGGCCTTATGTTAGAACTCTAACACTTAGCACAATTCACTGCTTGGGACTTAGGGCATATTTCTGTCCTACTCTACTTATAATTTTAACACTTATCCTGTAAATATTTCCATACTTAACTTATGCACTTGTGATATAAATACACTTTATAAAAACATTTTCCTTCCTTAATACTTAATATACTTATATGATTCTGATCGAATATCAAAACCAACCATTTATTCTTAGGTTAAAGCAACATAATACTTCGCGTGGGTCTTTTGTTGAGCTTCCACCAGCTCAACCAAATTCGTATTATACTTGTGGGAATAGAGGGTTAAGCATTCTAAACAAACGAACCGACGATGAGAATGTCTATGTGTATTGCATTAAAATTAGGTTTTAGTAGTACTCATAGAAGAGCGGTCTCCATACCTAAATATGGACAAACGCCCCATTCGCACACACAAGTACAACCAGATCCAACTAAAACTAGAATAATAATATTGGTAGTGGTGATATTTCTGTCCTCCCCATCACTGTCACAAGTACAACCAGATCCAACTAAAACAAGAATAATATTATTGGTAGTGGTGGTATTTCTGTCCTCCCCATCACTGTTACAAGTACAACCAGATCCAACTAAAACAAGAATAATATTATTGACAGTGGTGGTATTTCTGTCCTCCACATCACTGTCACAAGTACAACCAGATCCAACTAATACAAGGACAATATTATTAGTAGTGGTGGTATTTCTGTCCTCACCATTACTGTCACAAGTACAACCAGATCCAACTAAAACAAGGATAACATTATTGGTAGTGGTGGTATTTCTGTCTTCCCCATCACTGTCACAAGTTCAACAAGATCCAACAAAAACATGGATTATATTATTGGCAGTGGTGATATTTCTGTCCTCCCCATCACCATTATGGTTCTTCCTTACATCTTATAAATTCATAAAAAGATGTTTTTTTTACCTCCACAACTCCAAGAAAATGTTGATACTTGATGGAATGGAGAGTTTAGACTTGCCCTTTCTCCTTTACCGTAAGTGTCCCTCTAGGTCTCTAGGAGTCTAGTCGCTAGTTATAATAAAATAAGTAAATAATATTTCTTCTTTGGCTATGTTAGATATGTGATAATAATAGAGTAAGTTGGTGCAATATTCAATATTTACCATTAGGTACTTGAAGACAAAGATTGTGAGAACAAAAATAATGATTACCTAGGATGTGACTCTGTTTCAATGTATTTTCACTGTCCAACACCATAACGTTCTTACTCTCATATCCCTAAAAGAATTCATGGTTACATAATAGTTTTCTCACCAGTCGCCAGCCGTTATTTTTCCAACTTTTTGTTTGATCTAGGGAAAATAGACCTACCAAGGATTACTCATGAATAATTTCAGATCGAAATTCGAATTCTTAGTGCCATTTAATCATTGATTACGAGATTGTTGCATTAACCCCCCCTTAACACCCTTGTTTCTCAAAGAAAGTTTATAGAATCTAGTTCTCTAGTGAATTTACTCTAAAATTAACTTATCTGTCTGTCCATCCGCACCTGATTTTCGGCTGATATTTAAGATAGATTACTTATTTCTTAATAAAGTAAACTTATTTCCAAATGGCTTGTATAATTCAGCTTACTTTGTCTGTCGAGCATTATGCTACAAAACATAAATATTTTGATTGAAGGTTTCGTGATTTTCTCATGTCAATCTTTCTCATTATAGTAATTCCTCTTCTTTTTTTATGACCACTGGACATTTGTTAAAATGTTAATATTCAATTTAACCTAATTATCCTATTGTTTTTAGAATAATTAATGCGAAAAGATCCAGTAATGTAAGGGACATAGGACTGGAAATTATCCCAATCCCAAAAGATTCTTTCTGATATTAGTTTGCTCTAATTAACTTTGAAGGTTTATACTTGTAAAGATAGTTCCATGAAGTGCATTTCAGTTAAATGATTTCAGGCATTAGATACAATACAATTACAATGAATAACAAATAATTAGACATCACTAAATTAGTCATCATGCTGTTTTTGTGAAAATAGCCAGCTATATAAATTGCATATATCACAAATACGATTTTCAAGTTTTAATATTAATATTGACTAGGTACATGGTAGAAAATTGAAATTCTTTCAAAAAATATGCCCTATAAATGTAGTTTTAACCATTGGATAGGAAAAAATATGCAGTTCACTAAATTCAAGTTTAAATGCATTTCGTGCAACTACCCCTTTAGATTGTGCTGAGCTGGATCTTTAAAATCTTGAGTGCCATTGCCGCGCAAGTACCGCGCCACTGGGCGCGCTGGTTCACCCATTCCATTTTGATTTAAAGATTGAAATCTAATAATATCTAGGTGCGCCGAACTGAATCGCCCCGATTTAGCGCACCACTAAATGATTTAAAGATCCAGCTTTGTACAAACTAACAGCAACCTAACTTAACCACAAATAATTTTAATCTTCATAATTGGGAGATAGTGAGGGAGGGGATGGGGGTGGGTCGAATAAATTCACTATCCATTGTCTTATCCATTAAAATCCCTGATAGAGATCCTAAATAAGGTTCTTAAAGTGGTTTTAATGTTATTTAAACTACAAAATCACTCAAAAAAATCAACACATTTCAACTATTACTTGAACTGTTAAAATAATTTATCTATTGACTTTAGACCAATTTTTAAGTAAGAGGATTCTGTAAATCAGATCAAATAGTATTATAAAGATTCCCAACACAAAAGAAGCAAATACTTTTTTTTAATCATTTGTTGCAAAATCAACAAAAAAGATTAATAGACAAAAGTATATAATACGCCAGGATAGTATTACAACGAAAATATAATAATAGAAACAAAATAAAATTAATAGCAATATTATATTTTGTAAGGTATACTTATAAAACTCATAAAATGAAGATAATTGAGAGAAAATAAATCTATTGAAATAATCTTGTAAGTATAGAGATTACAAAACTAATACAAAAATTATTTAATTTGAGTCCCCCTCCCCCTTCCTTATTTTCTTTTATGAAGATAAGAAACATACATTTTCAGCCACTATATTACCTAACCTAACCTATCGTTTTAAAAACGTTCGTTTTTGGTCTAAATGCGATTTGAGGGGAACCTCAGGGATCTGAAGGGATAAGTCAATGTCAATCAATGATTAACAAAATAACCCCTTATATAATTGGTTGAGAAGTTTGGTCACTACTAGTTTTGAACCAACCAATCAAAATTCAAAAAGTATCTGAAGTGTTCAAGTTAACTAAAAAGATAACGCGGTTTTTGCACTATGGGACATCCCTGGAGAAACCGCCAAGAAATGCTCTGTTAACAATAGTTATTTATCGCATCGTATTTCCGCAGAAATCAAAATAAAAAACTATAAGATTAAAACCATTGTGTTAAGCCCAGAAGGGCCGAAGATCTTTATTTTAATATTAGTGGAAAATTGTATGTAACACGATGCTATGCATGATTTATCAGTATGGCTGAGAACCGGTTCTACTCCAGCGGATGAGGTGTCCCATGGTGTAGTGGTTAACGCACTGCGCTGTGGTTGAGAAATTTCGAGTTCAATTCTCCTCACAGACTTTGAACTTGAATGACAAATTAATTCGCAATTTGTCATAAATACTATCACGCAACCTTCTCTGTGATGCCTCTAGGTTGTAAGGAGGGAGATCTGTAGGAAGTTAGGACCCTACAAATCAAGCAAATTAAATCATGCTTTCTCTCATCCATGCTCTTCATTCCTATGAGAGTGCCATTCATTAGGGTGGCTTAAAATGGAACACCTGCCATACTCAATTAGGCCAGGGTGATGTAATAATTGAGTAGCTTCCACGAGAATTGCGGGTCAGCTTGAAATGTACCATTCAATACATACAGCTGTGCGCGAAGCTTACCAATCTAGCGATTGGCCAAAGGATTCTCACAACCAATCTCCGTGTGCATCTGAATCCTAACTTCAGAGAATCAGGGCTACTACAACAACACTCCAGCGGATATTAATCGGTATTGAATCCATACCAACCTGTGTACATGAAGTTTGACACCAGGACGGACATTTCTGACAGATCATCTGAGGAACAACTATCTGGTTCTCAACAGTATGAGCCAGTCTAAAAAAATTTAGATGTTAGGTGGTAATTTAATAGTTTTCCTTCCTCCAATAAACATTTTAAATAAGTAGGTAAATTAATCCAGGCAAACTTCAAAATTATTCTTATATCAAAACTAGCGACGACTAAGGGAGGAAATTATAATAATCAACTATAAAGCCCTAGACCTATAAGAAGCTTCACTGTAAAGAAGAACCCCCTAGACAGACATCCTGTTGCATTTACATAATGATGATTAAAATTATAAAATGTTGTGCGCTATTAAACGCTATTTTAAGTCAAACTGCACAGTAGTGAAATTTAAAGATAAGGTTTCAGATGAATTAAAAATGATATATCAAACAAAGTTTCATAAGGTAAATCAAATAATTACATATTTCTTTCCTTATTCATGTTATCTCATTATTTAGTATTTTCTTAAATAAACATACCTACATATAGGTGGAATTTTTACTAATATTAGTGAGCTTTTTTAAAAACCAAAAAAAACACTGTGAAACCACTTTGATTTATACCTAGTCTGTAGTTTTTATAAATTCAAAATTTCGAATTCCTTAATATCCCTAAAATGGCCTGACAAATGTTACCTGACAAGCTGATGAAAAATGATTTCCGTGACAACGAGAGGCCTGGAGTATACGTGCCAGTTACAAAATCCATCAGTGGAACATATCAGGTCTCTGGTAAAGCTAGTAAGCTCCCTAGAAGAAAATATATAACAATCCTTATACTTAAGTAACAGGATGTCTGTTTGTCTGTGTGTATGTTTGTTGGCAAGAATAAGATTTCGAAGGTTGCGATTTTTGAAACGCACAAAAAAAGGCGGGCACAAATAGTTACCACTCTTTGGGATGGGCAATACATGAGCTGTCTCAATGTAATCTGATGGTTGTTCAACGCTGAAACCAATGGAATCTTTCTTTTATATCAACACAGGCTCAACCATATCACGAACAGCGGCCATGCAAAGCTTAGCATGGTCATATTCAGAGATATTTTTGGCTTGAGCCTCTGGTACAAACAAGCCATTTATGCACACACAGTAATTCCTTGATGCTTGCTCTCTAGCATCCACTAATTCTCTGACAGTCTCGAGTCCTTCCTTCATGGGAAGAATATGCTTGTCGGTTATCTCTGTTTTAAATGCAGATAGATAAATGCAAATAGAAAAAATAAACATTTACAGTGCCACTAGAGGCCTTCAGGGACGTAGCCGCCAGTGAGAAGAAAAGTACATAAATACAAAAAAAATTGCTAAGGAAAGAAATACTGATAAATTATGCAGAGATGATTTTGAGTTGAAGGTTTCTAAAAAAATATCATACATCATAAAGATAATAAAATCAGCCAATTCATCTGTTTTTGGGGTTTGTCCTAATAGTAACAGTTTGACGTTTCAGTAGAGATTTGACGTTTACATGAAGAGATCAACTTATAAAACAAAATAAGCATCTTTATGGATGTTAATGACATATCAAAAGAAAAAATGAAAATCGGCTTCCAGGTTCAGGTCCTGCAGGCCTCCAGGTCTAATCTGGACAGGTAAAAAATTAAATTTCTTATTTGAAGAGTTAGAGGTCAACTTATAAAACAGAATATCATATGCATCTTTTTGGGTATTATTAACACATCTGAATAAAAAATTGAGATCAGCCTCTAGGTTCAGGTCCTGCAGGCCTCCAGGTCCACTCTGGACAGGTAAAAAATAAAATTTCTTATTTGAAGAGTTGGAGGTCAACTTATAAAACAGAATATGCATATTTTTGGGTATTATTAACATATCTGAAGAAAAATTAAAATCGGCCTCCAGGTTTAGGTGCTGCAGGCCTACAGGTCCACCCTGGACAGGTAAAAAATAAAATTTCTTATTTGAAAATTATAGGCGAACTTATAAAAAAGAATATGCATCTTTTTGGGTATTATTAACATATCTGAAGAAAAAATTTAAATCGGCCTACAAGTTCAGGTCCTGCAGGCCTCCAGTTCCACTCTGGAAAGGTAAAAAATTAAATTTCTTACTTGAAGAGTTAGAGGTCAAGTTATAAAACAGAATATGCATCTTTTTGGGTATTATTAACACATCTAAAGAAAAAATTAAAATTGGCCTCCAGGTTCAGGTCCTGCAGGCCTCCAGGTCCAATCTGGACAGGTAAAAAATCAAATTTCTTATTTGAAGAGTTAGAGGTCAACTTATAAAACAGAATATGCATCTATTTGGATGTTATTAACATATCTGAAGAAAAAATTTAAATCGGCCTCCAAGTTCAGGTCCTGCAGGCCTTTACAATGTATTTTTTTCTTCAAATACTCTGGTGGACTATGGACAGGTAAAATATCTAAATTTACCTGCGTATTTTAATAAAAAATATTTTAATATTCTTGTACAAATAGTTTAATGCTAACTAATATTGAAATAAGGATAAATTGACAAAAAAAAAACGTGAACTGTATACAATAACAAGGATGACAAATCCATAAATGCGAGGCTCTGATCCGAAGGACAAACGAACATTAACACTTATAAAGTATCAAAACTGAATAAGCAGAATACAAATGTATTAGTGTAACCAAAATTGTAAGTAAATTTGTTGCAAAACTTCTCCAATACAGGATACTGTTTAAGGACATACTTACATTTATAACATTGTAAAATGCTGTTCTATGAATCTGTATTTAAAAAATCATATGAATAGGATAATTAAATCACAGAAAGAATTGTTGTCAAAAGTTAGAAATCAACTTGTTTTTAATATCTTCTACAGGAATCAACATACCAAGTTTTAAATTGATAGGACAACTCATGTCTAAATTATCGATAAAAGGGGACGGACCGACCAAAATTATAGAAAAGCTTTTCTCGTATTCATTTGAATCCGGTGGATAGGAACCGGTTCTCATGAATACGAAAAAACTATGTCTAGCATCGTATTATATCCAGTTTTCTACGAATATAGAAATGTACAATCATAAGATTAAAACTAGTTTTTTTAGCCCCGAGGTGCCGGAGGCACCGGCTATAATTGTACATTCTATATCCGCGGAAAGCCGTGTATAATACGATACGAGAAATAACTATTAAAACCTTGGTACATTGTAAGGAAAAATGTAAAAAATATTATCAAAAAGCAAATATATACCTATTAATATTTTAAAATAATAATTTAGGATACTTGGAAAAAATAAGATACGTGTTATAAAAAGAAAATATTTACGAATAGTTGGTTATTTTACAAAATTTGTAGAAAATAGGAAAATTAAAGAATATACGTATCAAATTAATGATAGTTATAAAATGTAGAAACAGGATTTGAAAAAAAATAAGCATAATAGCATTCATAGACAAACAAAGGTACTTAGACATAAACAAACTAGTCTATATAGTTTCTGAGGTCAACTCACATAAGCATATTATTAGGTTATATTGGGTACTGGGTAGCCCCACAGGAATAGGCCCCAAATGGCTAGGGGCCTTCGAAGGGGTTACGTATAACAGAAAACCAATAAACCCCTCCCTTACTTCCAATTTATTTAAAAAATAAGGGCGGGGAGTTATCATTGCTAACAGGCACATGACACTAGGGTTGGCAATCCGAATCCGCCCAATTTTTGGACAATTTTGGAATCCATTTTTTATAGAGGATTCGGATTCTTAATTGTTCGGCAAAAATTAGCGTCTTGAGTTTTTTCTTTCACCCCCCCCCCCCCTCTTTGAAGGCAAAGATCACAACCCCCAAACTCTACCCACCTATACCACCAAGTGGAGAGATCAGAAAATATGAAAAACGTAGCTTTAGATTCTTCCCAGTACCTGGTATAATTTAATCCCCTAATTTATTTTTTTAAACCTTTTAAAATATTGCTAGAATCTGGAATCCAGTACCCGGAATCAGTCACAAAAAAAATAAGAATCCGGAATCCGCGGAGAATCCGTTTTATTTTTGGATGGATTCTTGTAAGAATCCGAATCCGGTCCAAAAATTAGTCGGGTTGCCAACCCTACATGTCAGATATTGTAAAATTAGTATGAGAAAACTCATAAAACGTCTACTTCTGCTTACCCATGATAGAGAGGAGACTGGACACAAAATCCTCCGACACAGCATTCCTCAGGGTCAGTAAGGTCTCCATAAGTCTGCCCAACCTTCTTGCAAGCATTTACCCCTAGAATATTTATATATTGTTATATGAATATAGAAAATATAATTGAATTAGAAGGGGGAGGGGGGCACTTTTAGTATCTAAATACTTGTATAAAATCTCTGTCTGTCTGTTTGTTTGTCTGTACCGAAGAATCTTATTAACCTTGATATGGTTCTCCTTTGCAGTATAGGTTTCATAGGTCCAGGGAAGGTTTATAACTATTTAGAGGGAGGGTACCACCACCCTCACAAGAGTAATCGCAAAAAAAACAAATACATATAATCCCATCTAGCGACGAAAAAATATTTTTTAGTGAATAGCTGACCGTTACATAGGTAAATTTACAAGAAAACATTTACATTATGCTAAAGGACTCTAGGGGCGTAGCCGCCAGTCTAAAATAAAATGGAACTTAGCCGGAAAAAAAGGTTACATCTATGAGATTTAACATGACAACTGCGTTTATATGGCACAATTTTAAAATGTCGAGAAACAATCTTCCTCCGATTTTTTTTATATTTTTCTCGCTGTATTACATCAATTTGAATTTTTGCTTCAATAATTAGGGCTTGTAATATATTCAACACTAGCGGCTGAGCCCCAAGCATCTGGGGCCTCTGACCCTGCGGGGCCAATTGCCTAACCCTACTTTGCAATCACCAAGCCTAACCTAAAATATCCTAGCAAAAGCTATTGTGAAAATACGAAAAACGCTCCTTAAGAGGCGTTGCCGCGAAAGGGACTATACCCGGTACATCTTTTAAAATAGGAGTAAAAGATGAAACTTCTCAACAATCATACAAAATGTCAATGGTAAATAAGTGAATTAAAAAAAAATCCTTGCGCAGAAAATTCTTACTTTCTAGCAATGGTTGTTCCACCGTATTCGTAGCATTGAGTTGACTCAAGATCATAGACTCTACTGCATTCATTTCATCCAACCTATGAAAAACAAGGATGACAGCATCCGCCGAAAAGCGAAGCAAAAAAATGGTATATAAGAGTAACAAAGAAACTATTCAACATTATTTGAAGTCTGAATCCATCACCTAACTCTTAAATACATCATCCTACTAAGTTTGAAATTGACGGGACAAGAAGGGGGGGGGGGGGAGGGAAGTTTGTACAGTTATAGGAAATGAAAATTCAGTATCAAATTTTGCCCTGGCCGTTTGGGCTTGTTTTTATAGTTATCAACCTAATTCTTTTTGTAAACTCTCTTATATGATTGGATCTACCTGTAAAACTTTGAAAATTGAATTTTGGGACTTTCCTTCTAGGGGCTAGTAGGGCAAAAGACCCCCCCCCCCCCAACACTAAAATTTTAAGTTAAGAGCTAATTTTTAAAGATATTGAGCTGATTTTTTTAATGGAACTTTTTATTGCATAAATGAGTTGATTAGCCATTCCATATTTCATTTATGCACTTTAATTCTAGGGGCTTGTAAGCTGAAAACTTAAAAATTTTGTATTTGGGGGTGTGGCTTTAACCCAAAAGCCCCTAGAAGTACAGTAAAAAAATGAAATATGGGGTGGCTACTCAACTCATTTATTTAATGAAAGGTTCCATTTTAAAAATCAGCTCAATATCTTAAAAAATTAGCTCTTAACTTAAAATTTTAGTGCAGTGGTAGTTCCATGAGAGGTGTTCTGTAATTTTAATTGACTGATGTATCTTTAAACTCAGTGTAATTTAGAGGGTTTATCACTATCTATCACCCAGCCAAAATTAAGGGAGTTGGATACACAACCTGGGCGTCGACAACCCTCATCCCATTTTAAAATGGTCTATTTAAATAAGTATTTTTTTATTGATTTTATGGTATCTAAGCATATAAAAGGTAACACCCAAAGGGGACTATCCACGAACCAGAGCAAGTGATTCTAAGCATCTTCCAGCATTGACCCATGGTATTTTTTTTAGTGAATATACTAGGTTTATGTTTAATATTTGCTTTATCGACTTAAAAGTTAGGTTTCACCATGGTTTTATATGAAAAAAAAACTTTAAAATGTTAATCAATTTTTGCAATTTTTAAAGCAATATCATCAAATGCTTTGTTGAGTTCAAAGGACAAAAGAAAATAACGCTGTAGAAAATCATCAAATGTTGTGAATTGCAAAAGTATATTAATTAAAGTGTTTACAAGTTACCAACCCTTTTTCTAAATATACATTTTTAATCACAATAATTTATTTTGTGTCAAAGCTTTTAAACAACAGTTTGAACTCATCAAAACATTCGATGATATTGCACCAAACAATGCTTAACATTTCAAAGTTTTTTTTCATATAAAACCATGGTGAAACCTAACTTTTTAGTCGATAAAGCAAATATTAAACATAAACCTAGTATTTTTACCAAAAAAATACTATGGGTCAATGCTGGAAGATGCTTAAAATCCCTAGCTCTTGTTCGTGGATAGTCCTCTTTAGTTAAGTTACCTTGAAAATGAAATATGGAGATATCTCAAAACTGATTGATGGGGCTTGTTAAGGAACTATTTGAGTATCTAAGGTCGAAAAAGGTTTATTTTGTAAGCATTTTTGACTGAGTTGTGGCCAAATAATGATGAAACATATAATAAGGTAACAGTCAATATATGAAAGGACAAGTAGCTTTATTTTTTACTTCTCTGCTGCTGTTTAAGATAATATTCCAATGATTTTTATGCTCAGCTATTTATCTATATTGCCATTGTTTACTTACCTTACGTTATGGATAACAAGAAGGAACGTTGCTCTAATCTTTATGTATAGTCTGATTGATCTCCTTCTTCTAAAAAAAAACACAAAATTATAAGAATTTGGGAGAGGGGAAGGGATGTGAAGTTTTATAACAAAATTTAATGTTTACATCCGCTAAAATATATTTTAATCAAAGATCTAAAATAAAATCTTTTGTTAATAGGTATATTTATATAAATTAAAGATAAAAAACTAAAAATGTACCATCAAGAAGCTATTTTTGTATTTTGCTGTATTTTTTTAGAAAAATATAAGGGGGGGGGTTTTAATGCAACCATCTCGTAATCAATGATTAAATGGCACTTAGAATTCGAATTTCGATCTGAAATTGTGCACGAATAATCCTTGGTAGGTCTATTTTCCCTAAATCAAACAAAAAGTTGGAAAAGTAACGGCTAACGGCTGGCGGCTTAGCTGTTTTCCCATTTTTTTGCTATTATAAGAGCATATTAGTCACGAAACCTATCTACACATAATACTTTATCTCGCTCTAAAACCTTATCAAACGGTTCTAGCCGGTAGCTGTTGGTACTAGAAATTAAAAAAAACTGTTATTGCTATCATTTAACATGAATTAAACCAAAAATATGTTTTAAAAAGTTGATTTCTACGTAATTAATGATGAATTGGCCCTGAAAATAGGCAAAAAACGGCTAAACGGCTGAGCCGCCAGCCGTTACTTTTCCAACTTTTTGTTCGATTTAGGGAAAATAGACCTACCAAGGATTATTCATGCACAATTTCAGATCGAAATTCGAATTCTAAGTGCCATTTAATCATTGATTACGAGATGGTTGCATTAAAAAACCCCCCCTTAGATTAAAAATATTATTCTTGTAGAAGAGAAGCTACTCTTCAGTTTCAGCTGTTCGACCTCATTTTTTGGACATAGTCGTCCTTGTTTATTATTAAGTAATACCTAATTTGCTCATTCTCTTGATTTGTTTGGGCTTTCATAATATTTCTTTTCATTATTTTATGTCAAATAATAGTTTTTGAGGAAATCCATTGATTAAACAGTGGCGTATTCTTACAGGGGGTGTGAAGGTAGTTTTTTCTTAAAATCTTGTGGTGGCGTTGGCACCCCTATAAACCCCCTTCCGTAAGCTACTATTTATAAGAACATAGCATTTCCTGTGGTAAATAAACTACAGTTCAGTTGCATGTCAATAAAGTAAAAAGAACATACCCGATTTAGACTAATATAAAGCATTTGATACTATATTATGATAGTACACTCAAGGGAGGGAGGGGGGGGGGGGGGGTTGAACATTTGAAATTTTAGTATAGTTTTCCCTGATGGAGGTTTAGGCTTGTTTTTATAGTTATCAATTCAATTCTTTTTGCAAAATCTCTCATATGATTGGATCTACCTGTAAAACTTTGAAAATTGAATTTTCGCCTTTATCCCCTAGGGGCTACTGGGGTAAAACACCCCCTTATACACTAAACTTTTAAGTTTTGGACTTATTTTGAAAGATATCGAGCTGATTTTTTTAATGGAAACTAACACATAACTGATTAGAGTACCTACTTAACAAAAAGACCTGGATTGATAACTATAAAAAAAAACCCAACAAAATAAGTTTTATGCTAGAATTTCATTTCCTATAAGTGTACAAACTACCCCCCCCCCTCTCTTAATAAAACATTTAGTCTTGGGAATTTAATTAGTAAACTGAAGTTTCTGAAAGCCCACCCTGCAGTTCAATGGTCATATTTTCAATCTTAGCAGAGTAGGGCAAACTTGATCGCAGGCCAAGTGAAACCTAAAATATAAACAAAAAATATACCATAATTTCTGTAGATTAAAAGCGGGGAGGCGGGTGAAACACTTTTCAAAACCAAAACTAGAAGTCAAAGAAACTTAACTAAACAAAGAGTTACTTTGACTTTAAGTTTTGGCTTCAAAAAAGTTGCACCCGCCCCCTCCATTTTTATTGGAAAAGTTTGGAAATTGCTTGTTTGTTCAACCCAATCAAGATTTGATAATCACAAGTCACCAAGATTTATTTTAGCCAATGATTAAGAGTAATAGAATAAAAACTGTATGAATGGTTTCCGAGAATGACAATAAAAATAAATAAATAATAAATAAAAATGAATAATATCATAACCTGGATTTCATGCAGCAAATTCTTGTAAATAATGGAAAAAGAATAGTAATAACCTGCTTCTCAATTTGCTTCTGCAGAAAAGCCAGAGCTGCGGATTCTTTGTCTAAATATACATCTCTTCTCATCCTTTCAAATACCAGACCAACTCTAAATATCAGGTCTTCTTTTTCATCTTCATCATTGGCCGTAATTTCGTGTTTTGATGATTGTTCCGCAATAGGAGGAGTTTCAACAGTCACCTCCTGAAGTAGAGAATTCGTCGTAAAGTTTGTTTCAAAACCATTTAATATCCATGAACCCTCATTTAAGCTTTGTTCTGTTTTACTATTGTGATTTGCAAATGTAGAAGTTTTGATCATTTTGTCATTTAAATCTTTGATACTCTCAGAATCTGAGTTTTCATAAAAGTTGTCACTATTTGATTCCCTGACCGTTGCACTGTTTTTGTTAGTGGCTGGTATCTCTTCAACATTTAAAATGTTTGTTGAATCTTCAGCAAAAGTATCCTCTGATGAATCTTTTATTACATTGTCCGATACCTCAGTATTTGTTGTTATTTCAGTATAATCTGTTGCTTCTGTGTTAGTAACAGTTGATAACAAATCAAAATCTGTAGTTGAACCAAAACTTATAAATGGTGGTGTAGAGGTTGAAATGATACCTACCATATTTATAACATCATTTGAATCTTCTTCTGGGTCAGTTTTCAATCTATCTTCGGATTTAACAGTTGAATGAGTGAGCTCTGCTTCTGTTGTAATAACTTGTCCAACGATTTCTTCATTAGATTCTATCAAAGTTATTACAGGAATTGTTTCATACACAGACTCTTTAACTTGTTCAGCAATTGAAGTATCTTCCCAGATTTCTAGAATTTTGGTTGTTGTTTGAGTTTTGGTTTCAATATCGGATATAGCTTGTATA